>NC_136475.1:27790548-28494091 GCF_902686455.1 Sciurus vulgaris | reverse complement strand
ATAACTTTAGATCATCTGGATATATTCTTTTTCCTTCATTTTGAATCATTATACTTCCCCCCTCATTTTGTTTGAATTTGATATTGGAATTAATTGCCAAAGAAAGCTACTTCTGAGAGCTAGTGCTAATATATTGTGCAGATGGATCCCTGGTTTGAACAGTCACTCCCTTGAGGTTCAAGTGAGACTTGAAGAGGCGACTTGGGAATCTTCATAGCTTGATTTTGCCATTTAGTATGGGCTTCAGACACAAAACATGATTCCATTTCATTGTATTGTTGTACAGGATGTTATTTTAGCCTTGGTTTCACTGAAGGCAACTGGAAATTGGTATGTGATTGGTTTATTCAGTCATATGATCTTATAGAACAGGACTAAGGGTCAGGAGATGTGAAAGAGAAGGTGGGAGAGTCAGCACTGGCACAAGGCTAAGGCGTCTGTTTCCTTAATCCACAGGACTTTCTGAGAAGTCTTGTGGAACTGATTGTGGGAGGAACAAAGGGGAAGCATTTGTCTTTCAGCTCCATTTTATGGATCGCTTCACTTCTGGGGTGTGCTTCATGAGTGCTAAGCTATTTCATGTGGGATTCCACATGGTGGTGTTAGAAAAGTCTCAGGGCAGGACGCTAGAGGGGTACTGTAAATTTTTGGGCTGGTGTTTGGTTACATTATGGGATGCTTCCAAGTCTGTTCAGCACTGGCTGCTGCTGAGAGCTGGAACAAGGGGTGCGGCTGAGAGGATCTGTAGAAGTGTCTTGTATAGATACATAGTACTGGAAATGCGTACAAATGCAAAATTTGATGCCATCAATGATTATGTGTCTAGATATTGCTAGGTTTCAGTTGCTTCCACACTAGATATTCAAACAAGATTTCAATCTCATTTTAAGAGGGAAAAGTGGAGCCTATATTTTAGTGTATTTTAACTCAAATTACTTAATATGTATTATCATTTAATCCTTCAGATACCTCTGAGGTAGGTTTGATTAACCTTATTTTTTATTTATAGGTGGTTATGTTCCACAGCGAAGTGAAATAACTTACCCAAGGTTATGGAATTAATAAATTGCAGATATTAGATTTAAAGCCTGTCTTACTGCATGAAACTTTTCCTCCTTGTTATAGCACCTTGTTATTGAAACCTATGTATAGTAATTGTCTGTACCTATGTATAGGTGTCCAACTTATATACCTAAAACCTTCCTTTTTAACTAGTTTCTGGTTCTAATGGTCATTTGTATGCACTCCTCTGATCCACTAGAGGTCAGTGTTGGGTTAACAAACAGGAGACTTGCTTTTGATTCTCATTATTTTAACTGACTAGATAAGTATCTTCTGAAATTGTATCTGCAGTAAATCTTTATTTAATGACATAAATAGGATGCCTCATAGATAATTTTTGACTATTTAAAAAGTGTTAATTGTTACTTTTTAGGTTAATGGTTCTGATTAGGTAATTCTATGGTCACTCCCATAGTCCCTTACTGCTAGTGCCTTATAATAAGTAAGAAGAGTGACCAAGTCACGTATCTCATGGAAATCCTTTTCTGTTTTGGTGTCCAATCTCATTCTCACCTTGATTGCTTTTGTTATCTCCTGCCTTTACATAGTAAACGTGCATCTAAACTTACTATGTGTATGTCAGTATGTCTGGACTTACTGGATTCCAAAATACGGTAATGTGTGTTTCTTTCCTTCTGTTTGTTTGTTTTTGTGGTACACTGAATAGAACTCAGGGGCACTTGACCACTGAGCCACATCCCCAGCCCTATTTTGTAGTTTATTTAGAGACAGGGTCTCACTGAGAGTTGCTTAGCGCCTCGCTTTTGCTGAGCCTGACTTTGAACTCGAAATCCTCCTGTCTCAGTCTCCTAAGACGCTGAGATTATAGGCATGTGCCACCATGCCCAGTGGTACTATGTGTTTCTTATTCTCCAACCCAAGAGAAGAGTGGTATTCCGAGGTGCTTCAGTGTCATTTTCACCTGAATATCTAGTAGATTTACTGTCCTCATTTTCTCAAGCTTACACTCAGTCTGCTGTTTCCATGGTCCCTGTTGCTTGGAGTGGCACCACCAGCTAGTCATCAAGGCCAGAACAGTTGTAGTTCTTCTTATCTCCTTCCTTTCTTCCATGTACAACATGAAAATCAGTAAATTATTATACTTTTATTTTCTATATATCTGCTGCTACCTTAATTCATGTCCTTAGAATTGTTATGTGTACTGTACTATATGTGCTTTCCTGCTTCTGGTGTTTTATTTTCTCCCAGTTAATTATTCCTCTGCAACTAGATGATTTGTCTAAACTGTAAAACTGATGTTGGTTTTCCCCTGCTTACATCCTTTTGTTGTTTCTCCATTGCCTACTAACTAACATTGAAGTTGCTTTTTTAAAATTGTTTGTTCTATTTAGTTATACATGACAGCAGAATGCATTTTGATTCATTGTACACAAAAGGAGACAACTTTTCATTTCTCTGGTTGTACACAGTGTAGAGTCATACCATTTGTGTAATCATACATGTATATAGGGTAATGATGTTTCTCTCATTTCACCAATTTCCTACCACCTGCCCTCTCTTCTCCTCTTATTTCCCTCTACACAATTCAAAGTTCCTCCATTCTTCCCTTACCCACCTGCTGCCCCCCTGTTAGGTATCAGCATCTACTTATCAGAGAAAACATTTGGCATTTTTTTTGTGATTGGCTTAATATCACTTAGCATGATATTCTCCAGCTTAATCCATTTACCTGGAGATGCCATAATTTTATTCTTCTTCATGGCCAAGTAATATTCCATTGTGTATATATACCACAGTTTTTTTATCCATTCATCTATTGAAGGACTTCTCGGTTGGTTCCACAATCTAGCTATTGTGAATTGAGCTGCTATCTAGATGTGGCTGCATCACTCTAGTATGCTGATTTTAAGTCCTTTGGGTATAGGCCAAGGAGTGGGAGAGCTAGGTCAAATGATGGGTCTATTCCAAGTCTTTTGAGCAATCTCCATACTGCTTTCCAGAGTGACTGCACCGATATGAAATCCCACCATATTTATGAGTGTACCTTTCCCCCCACATCCTTGCCTTGTTGCTGGTATTCTTGATAATAGACATTCTAATGGAAATGAACTGAAATCTTAGGGTTGTTTTGATTTGCATTTCTCTAATTACTAGGGATGTTCAACATATTTTCATATATTTCTTGATCAGTTTTATATCTTCTTCTGTGAAGTGTCTGCCCAGTTCCTTAGCTTTTATTGATTGGGTTATTTGTATTTTTGGTGTTAAGTTTTTTAAGCTCTTTGTAAATTCTGGAGATTAGTGCTCTATCTGAAGCGCATGTAGTCTCCCACTTTGTAGGCTCTTTCTTCACATTATGGGTTGTTTCTTTTGTTGAGAAAAAACATTTTAGTTTGAATCCATCCCATTTGTTGTTTCTTGTTTTTATTTCTTATACTTTGGGAGTCTTGTTAAGGAAGTCTGGTTGAAGTTGCTTTATGTAACATTTTTAACTTTATTTCTTGTTAATACTTCATAACTCATGCTTTGTTCTAATTATTTAAGTTGCTCATTGTTTCTGGTGGATAATGGTTTTTCACACATAGTCCTTATCGTGCCATTTGCTTCTTCTGGAATGGTTATCCTTTCCCTCTATATCCATTTGGAAAAATAATATTTATCTTTTAAGAATAGCATTCAATACCTGGTCCCCTGAAGTCTTCTTGAAGCCCTTCCATGCAGATATGATTACATCCTGCTTTGTGCAATCATTGCCCTCTGTATTTATGTGAATTATTATACACATTTCGTTGAATTCCATCTATTTATTTGCCTCTTTTCGGTAGCAGTGTGATGTGGGGTTCATGAGTCAGAGACTCCATCTTATTTCTTAGTATACCCAGCATGCAGCACAGTGCCTGCCATGATGATACCAATAGGCATCAACGCATGAAAGGCTTCTCGTACTGCCTCACTCACAGGGTGCTTTGAAAGAGAGGCTCTCTAAAGAAAGAGGAATTTTAGTTGAGGTTTTGATTCAGGCAGGGAGAGGTCATAACAGAGAGAAATGACATAAGTAAAGGTACAAATGCACCCAATGTATTAGGAGGCAGAGTCTGATCCAAGAGGAAGATCCATGGTGGAGAGTACTGATGAATACATTGGAAAATGTGCTCAGTCCTTTATGGGGAAATTCAAGTGATAGATTATGTAGTTTGGATTTTTGATTGTTTAATCCCTCCTCTGCACTCAGTTCCCTTATGCCTAATTTGCACGATAAACATTGTAGTTTAAGAAGAGCCTGAACTACTGTTGGCAGGGACATTGTAGGCATGCTGGAAGCAAGATGACGGTAGAAAATAGTAATAATAGGAAACCAGATATGCTACTGGTTTGGAAGAGTGAAAGAGGAGTGTGTGTGTGTGTGTGTGTGTGTGTGTGTGTGTGTATGTAAAACTTGTTCAATTTCTGTATATTAGGAAACCATAGATACTTACCATAGAGGTGATGAAATATATTAAAAGTATTCACAGAGAATGAACAATGAAGACAATGAAAATGCCTAAATGTTTTCTAAGGTCAAGCTACTATCTGTATGCCTTGTGCCCTTTTCCCACTTATCCAACTCAGGTGGTAGAAATCAGTCACCTGCTTCTGTGGCACATTATTGAAATACTTTGATTTCTAGCAAAAGGTTAACTGTAACAATTTGCTGATTTGGCCAAAATGACTTTGCTTTTCTACATTGCTAGGAAAACCAGAGGCCATCTAAAAAAGAAAAATCATAGAAAATCTAAAACTACTTTTTTCATAAGGTACTTTTCAGATTGTTATCACTTGACATTTTAATGACAGTACCTAGTATGGCTCCTCTTGATTGCTTTTGGTACACTGGCAGTATTTTATTGATTGTGAAAACATTTCTCAATATGCAATTTAGGAAAATCAGATATACTTATGAAAGAAAGGTTTTAGTTTTGGTGTACTGAAAGAAGGTAGAGTTAAGGTAAGCAAGTGATTGCTCTTTTGTTCAGGACTTGCTTTTTAAAATATGGAAGCTTTAGAAGTTCTCCTGTCTTTTGTGCCTTCCCGCAGCCCTTGACCCCTGTCTATGTGGTCACTGGACATAGATGGGGAAATCATCGTACTTGTGAGAGGAATAGAAGGAATGTTCTGTTTTATATGGAATCTCCAGGGCTTAGAGGATGTGTCTTATGTACAAATCTAAATTAAATGTTTTTGGGTGCCTTCTCTAGCCCAGTTTGTTAATGAAATCACATATTTTATGTAAATCAAACCAAAATATCAATGGGTAATATGCAGAGAAACAAGTTTGTCCATTGATTCAAATCTCTGGAATGTAGATTCTTCTTATTTTCTTGGCAGAAACTAGCTCACATACTTCAAGTTTTTCTCTGGCCTATTATAATTTTTTCATTTGAACAGTGCCTGAACTAACTTCTTACACTTAATATTCATCTTACATTCCTTAATCTCATTCAGAAGACTTGAAGACACTGATTTTTCTCCTGTTTCTACTTGTCACAGAGGAGAAATATCATATATTAATTAGAGTGTATGTTCTAAGGTGCCATATACTCAAGCTTTATATCATGGCATGGTATTAGATTAAAAGAATGAAAGTTCCTTTGGGCAATGTTTTTGGAATATGCTGGCTTTAACCAAATCACTAAGTTTCTTTAAAATAGTACCTCTCTGAGCTTTTATCCTGTAACAAGTATTTTGTGTATCCACAAGGATTCATGGTGTATAGTGTTTCCCATTGATTTGGCCACAAAACCCTTATTTTGGGAAACATTTTTGTCATGTTTTGAGGGACTGTTGGTGGAGTGAAAAGATCAATGATCTGGAATTCGGAAGATCACACTTTGAGCCTGTTTTACCATTCACTAGCCTTGTGACCTCAAACAAACCCTTTGTCTTTTAGCCTCAGTTTCCTGACTGGTGAATGAGGTCACTTCCAGCTGTAGTCCTAGGTGGTTTTATGCTCCTATTGTTGACTCTGGATAGTCACATTTCCCATCTCTTTGCATCTACTGAAACCATACTATAATTTCAGTCATTTTATTAGACTGAGTGGATTACACTTCCTTTTCTGTATATGTTCAGAAGAAGAAACCCTTTAAAATTCTTTTCCATATGTCACGATCAAAGGGTCCTGTTGGATTAATTAGTTAAATTTCTCAGAAAAAAATTACTTTCTGAGATAATTCACCCTTCTGATTATATTTTATTTGTGTCTTATATCCATATAATTGTTTTTTAAAGTCCCCAAGTTCAAATGTATCAATTAATTCCAAGTTCCCACCTTCTTTCCTTTAACCATTATTAACCATTCATTGTGGCATTTTCTTATAAGAGATAAATTTTAGGCATTTGTACTAATCTCTTGACTACTCATATGAAAATGGGTGTATTTCATTTTATGATAATTTAGTGGATATATTTGAAAATTTTTATGATAATGTTGACTGATTATCTTTTTTTTTTTTTTTTTCTGTGTTAACTTGGACAATGAGTTAAGACCAAATAACTTTAGGGTTAGAAATTAATTCAATAGTATCTTTCTGGGGTTAAAAATTTATATATTAAGGAATTTTGTATTTTTGTTAAGAAACAAATTTGTTCAATTTTTCAAAATTGGAAGTTCATTGAAAGCTTGATTAAATGTTGTATCTTTTCATCTTTCTTTATATTTCCCCCCTGTATGTGTTATTTTTCTGTATCCTAGGCTCAACAGCAAAGAAACCTGGATAACATTGTCTTGCAACAACCCAGAATAGGTAGCAAGAGAAAATCTAAGAAAGATGCATATACGATCTTTGATACAGAGATGGAAAGCACTAGCCCCAAGTCAGAACAGGATTCAGGAATTCTGGATGTTGAAGATGAGGAAGATGATGAAGAGGTAACTAATACTTGAATTGAGTAGATGAGGTTATTTTTAAGTTTAAATATGGTACATTTGAGATGTGAGTTTGTTCATTTAATAGCTTTGTGTGATCTTCTGGTTAATAAATACCATTTTGAATTCAAATGAGCCCTAATTTAAAGAAATTGAAGATACATGAAAAGAATTTAAATTCTGATTCTTTTGAAAGAACCTAGATTTTAAGTATACTTTTCCATTTTTTAAAAGATTTAGCATTTTTGATTCTATACTGAATGCGTAGTACATTAAGGAAAGAGTAGAGCTTGCCTGATCTAGAGAACAGAGGTCCAAATGACCCCAAACTAAAACTGGAACAGTTATTTGAGATCAATAAAAGATGTTACTTTAAAAAAGAAAAATAAATTTTATTGCCTTGAGAAATGGTTTGGATTTAAAATATAAAAACATACCCGAAAGTTGAGAATGTGTTTCTGGAAGCAATTGATTATGGGATATTTGGGAGTTTTGTGACATATCCATAATCTCTGAGATCAGTTCTGTGTCACTGTCAGGCAAAGAGTAAGATGAAGTGACTTAATTAGTACAAATTTTATACCTTATTGTTGTTGGAAGTAAAAAAATGTTATTAAAAATACAACTACTGGGGCTGGGATTGTGGCTCAGTGGTAGAGTGTTTGCCTGGCATGTATGAGGCACTGGGTTTGATTCTCAGCACCACATATAAATGAATAAATAAAATAAAGGTCCATTGAACAACTAAAAAAAATTTAAAAAAATACAAGTACTGTGGCATTTCAGATTTCCTATTACAATATTTTTTTCTAAATTGGTTCAGTTTCTTTGTAAGTACAGTATTTAGGAATATGAACTTTGAGTCAAATAGACTATTTGAATCCTGGCTCTGTTGTTTTGTTTTATTTTAAAAAGTCATCAGTAATTAATCAGTTAATCAGTAATTACTTTAGAGATGGCCATTGGCATGTGAGGAACCATTTTACTCCTGAACTCAAAAACCTCTTTTGCCCTTACGTGCTTGACTCCTTTTCATTGTTTAAATTTTTCAGATTAAATTGATTCACTTTTTCTTCACATCCTTGTCCCCTCTTACATCTGTACTATTCTTTTCCCTCTCTTCTCATCCCCCAGAACTTATTACCATCTAATTTTGTAATCTCAGGTAAATTAACTGTTGGACTCGTAAGTGTTTTCATGTGTCGATTAAAGAATAGTCTGGAGCTATGTGTCAGCTCCATAAAAAGTGGTCAACAAATATTAGTTTTTATCTTATTTTCATTATTTTCATCTTATTTTCCTCACTGACTTCTGTCGGTATGCCAGTGCCTATTATTATTCCTTTAAGTTGACATTGTTTAAAACTTTGGGCTGAAAAAAAAAATACCAAAATTGTTTATGTCCAAAAACAATAGCTTTTAAGGTTGGTTGAATGCCTAAGGGACATTGTGTAAAGTACTACATTCTTTTATATAGTTTTCATTATTGAGGGAACACATTTCTACAATTTAAGTAAATAATTGTACTTATTTTTACCTAAAATTTATACTGTACTTGGAGATATGGACTGACTGTATCCCCACTCCCTGAAGAAATGGTTAGATGATAATGTCAAAGAATGAATTATATACACAGTTCTTATATATCTTCAAGAACCTTCTTGGACTTTGGGTTGTACAGAGAGGAGTGAGGGTGAGGTGGGGTGGGTGGGGATGGGAAGGACAGTAGATTGAGACAGACATTATTACCCTATATACACATATGAAAAGAATTTTTAAAATATTTATCACTGTCAAAAAAACCTTAATGAAAATAAATAAATTTTAAAAAGTTTTTTTTTTTTTTTTTTTAAAGAACCTTCTGAATAGGAACCATTCTTTGTCACTTAATTCACTGAATATTATGGGTATGTACTTTTTAATTTAGGTGCCATGCTTCTTCTTTGCTTTGTCCTATAAGGTCCAGAGAAGATGAGGAAAGTGGGACTAGTCAAATATGTTGGGATATCCTCATCAAGGAGCTATTATAAGAATGTATTTGGAGGTTAATATTTTTAAATGATTCCATATCCCAAATCAAACAGAATTCATATTAAAGATTTGCTGATTGAGCTCTTACAACAAGAATTCAGCTCTTCACTATCATCTGATGGCATCTATCCTTTAAAAAAAAAAAAATCCTACCTTATATTTATTTACTTCTCAGTTTGAATCTTCTTCAAGTGCACATTCTTAATCTCAAACCTCATGTAGAGAATTATTTATTTAGATGTCTCTAAACTGGTTTCTTGGCATAGTTCTTGCATGGTGTGAATAAATTCTTCAGATAAGGTCTTTCGTGACCCACTGTGACGTTCTGACCTTCATTCTTGTCATTCTTCAACAGACCTCATTTAGAGCAGCATAGTTTTAGAGTATTGTGACTTTTACTCTGTATGGTAACTGTGGCATATATTCCTATAGGGCAGTGGTTCTTAATTGATTTGGGGTCATGCATTATTTTGAGAGTTTGTTAAAAATATACAGTCTTTCCCTATTAAAATGTGTATATATATACTTGCAAAAAGTTCTACATGAAATTTAAAGGGATTCATGACCTTCATTTACCCTTAGGAACCTATTTAGGCACCCATGATACAGGGCAATGCTTCTTGAACTTTAATGTGCATAGGAATTGCTTGGGAATCACATTAAAATGCAAATTATGATCTGCAAGGTTGGGGATCAGTGTCAGTCTGCATTTTTACCAAAATCTCAGCTAAGGAGGGTTCTTTTGGTTTCTGCAGCATAAATTGAGTTGCAAGACTGTAAAGGACCTTGAGGAAGATATTTTAGTGCATAAATAAAACAAACTCATGAATGTTTTGCATCTCATTGATTTCCCATTAAGATGATTTAAAAATTTTCTAGCAATAAATGCAATACTTGGAGAGAACGTTGTATTTGTTTTTAAAAATCTGGTGCTTATAATAGGTTACCAGCATATCAATTGAAATTTTATAATTCTTTTTTCCCAAAATTTCATAATTCTGATTCAACACATTTACTTTCTTACTCGTTGAAGTAAGAATTTTTTTACCCTTTTGTGTGCTTTTAATGGAAATATACTTAATACATTCTTTGAGTTGAATGACATTTGTTAGGTTATTTACTATGTCTTTAGCTTAATGATACTTAATAGGAGATTATGGAATGAAGTGGTAGGAAAACCCAAACCCCTGGAACATGGCTTTGCACATATTAGGTGGAAAATTAATATATTATTAAACTGAAATAAAGTTTGTTTTAGAGATGGGAAATCTTAGTAGCCTGGGGAACTGAAATTGGAGTCCTAGTAGTAAATTGAACCTGCTGATGAAGTTAGGCCTTCTCCCGGGCTTTGTTGAAATGTAGTAGGTCTCTCAGTGATTGCTGAAAAGTGTTGCAAAGAAAAATATTTCCTAGGACAATTTTCTCTATATTTTTGTTTTATTTTTGAATAAGTCAGTGAAGGGTCACAATTAAGAAAAGTTTTTTCAGACTAACCATATCTGATATTTAACTGTTTTCGATGATCAACTTAATTGTTTTGATTTTTCAATGGAAATATGTATGATTTGGGAAATTTGATATGAATCTCTATTGTGCAATGGTATATGCACGTGTTAATGTACTTCTGTAATTATCTAGATAGGACTTTAAAACAGTTTTTAAAAGTAGTGAACATTGTGGATTGAGAATGTATTTATGGTCTATATTTACCAGGAATACCACTTTGACATTTTGAAAACAAAATACAAAGAAACCCTCAAGTGGACATATTGTTTGTGAAAAGATGAACAATAATATCTACTGAGAGTAGGGTTGTTGTGAGGATTAGGTGAAATAATGGTTATATTGCTCTTGTCACAGTGCTTGGTACATATAATGGTATGAATGTATAATATTTCCTATTATGCATTATGACTTTTAAAAAAAGGTGAAATATAAGTTGACATTTTTTGATAATGTATATTTGCATAGACTGATGATTGTCATCCAATATATGCAAAAAGTTGCTAAAATAAAGCAGTATTTAATAAAAAATGATTTCAAAAAGATGCTACATGTCTGTAATCCCAGCTACTCTGAGGGCTGAGGCCAGAAGATTGCAAGTTCAATGCCAGGCTTTGCAACTTAGTGAGAACCTGTCTCAAAATTAAAGACTAGGGATATAGCCCACTCGTGGAACACTCCTGTGTTCAGTTCTCAACACAAATACACACACACACACACACACACACACACACACACACACATATATGGTTCATGATTTCTTCTTTGTTTCTAGGTTACTTCAGATCTCCTTCATTCTTAGAGTACTTCCTTGGTAGCACACTTATGACAAATTTTAGTTTTGTATCTCTTTTAATTTGTTTTCAGGCTATTAGGGAATAGTGGTCACCTTGACATCCATATAAACCTGCAGTAAAATAAATGTTTGTTCATCAAATGGTTCGTGTCAGGTGTAGCTCTCCAGAATTGGTATGTCTTTTGAAATATGCTAAATTGCCTTTTTTGCCTAACAGTTTGAAGTTTCTTAGCATATCATGGACCTTGGTTAAATAAAGTCCATTTTTATTTTCCCAGGGTTCAGCTTTAAACAGAGACTTTTGGAGGGAATATCCTTGGGTTTTTGGCCATAGGTTTTTTGTAGGACCTCAGTACAAAGAAATAGTGATCCCTTACCCCCGATTTTCTTTTTCTCCACATCTTTTTATTGGTGTATTATAGGTATGCATACTGATGGAATTCCCCCTACTCCCCTGTTTTCCTCTGCTTAGTACAAACACTTGTGTAAACACATTTGTCATCTACTTAGGGATTTGTGATTAAGGATCTTTATAATTTGTGAGAAACTCTGTAGCAAAATTCTGGTCTTTTCCCATAGAGCTCTGGTCAAGTTATTCTCACATGCGCAAATATATTTTTGCTAATTCTCCTTACTTAAAACTATAGGACTTCTAGTTTGTTGGTATGTCTACGGTGTTTAGTCTAGTTCCATGCAAGCTTATGTCCACATGAATTCTACTCTTCTCCTCCAAATTTTTGAAAGTAAAGTAATTCAGAAAAGCACCCTGGTGAAAAATGTTTGCCAGGTATTTCCTGGCTTCCAGACATAATATGGGCAGTCACAAATGATCCTCTGAATGCAAAGGCCATGCCTCTTCAGCTAATCATTTGTTGTTTGCTCCCTGCAGAAAAATGCCTGGTACACTTTAATGACTTGAGATCCAACTGTTTCTCAGAAATGAGTACTAAGTTTCTGCATTCATGCACCAATACCAAGAAACTGTTTTGTGTAAAGTGGTAAACCGAAATATTTTCAGGCTGAAGAATGACCCAAATAATTAGTAAGAAACATACTTAAATTCTTTGCAAACCTCTACATATTCTTTTTGGATGCTCCATCTACTTTAAAGGTTTCTTAAGAGAAAAAGAAATGTGTGTATGAGAGAGAGAGAGAGAATGAAAATGAATTTGTGTATATGTCTGTAGTCTGTATCTTCTGAGACAGATGTGTGAACAGCAGGGCTAGAGTGTACTAATGCATTTCTGTTTTCATGTCCTGTCTTTATCAGCAGCATAGGCAAATCTCTCATAGAACATTTGCTACTCTTCTTGAGTGGAGGGAGCCAAACAATGCTTTCTTGTACTGTTCCCCTTTTCTAAGGTTATGCTTACCCAGCAGTGAAGCGGGTACATTATCAGGTCATTACTACAGATGCCTAAGTCTTACCCCCAGACTTCCTTCTCTAGTGAGTCTTTTAACATAATACAAATAGCTACTAACTTTCTTTTCTGGAGGGAGGAGAGGGTTGTAAAAATATAAAATAGATGTATCTGATAAAACTTGAATGGCATAATTTATTTTATAGTCCAAATCTCCCTTTTTACTTTAATGTGTAAAAACATTTCCCTTTGTTTTATGGTAAACTTAGCTGTTTACCTTTCTATTTTCAGACTACATTTTACCTAAACTAAGAGCTACTAGAGAAGAAGCAAAGGTATCACGAAAGACAGACTCTGATGTTTTGAAGTATTTTCATAATCAGAAGTGTTCACGTTTCTTTTCTTCTTGACCACCTAATATTCTCATGTCGACTGAATCTTTATAAATATTGAATTTATTCTGAATTTAATAAATATTGTTTACCGGGTCTCCTGAGGCCATTTTTCATTGTGTCTTTATTAATCCTGTTTATAAGTTGACTTTTCTTCCTTGCTGCTTCCTTTATCTCTAGTTTTATTTTGATCATCTTGCTTCATGTAATAGCTGGTATATTTATAATATTTAAATTCTACTTAGCAAATATTCTATAGGCAAAAATGAGAAAATACTGCCTTGACTGAAACAATATTTATCACATGGACATAAGAGTCATTGTATTGAAACAGATTAACATCTATCTGTATTAGCATGTTGTTTATTAGCATGTAGCTAATACATCTATCTGTGGTAGCATGTAGTGGATACATAATATCTAATGGATATATGTGAATATGAAATTATAGAAGAATGTATTAGTTGCCTCCATGGTATCTACTCCTGGATATGGTAGTGCAGTTAAATCCCTCCTCCCCCAAATTTTAATAGTTTATTATTTATCTGTTATTTAAAAATACAAATACAAATTCTCCATATTATATATAATAACATGCTCCTAGGCAAAGATCTTAGTTGTAGAATATAAAATCTTTACTATTGGATCCTTCCAAAAATACAGAAGTTTGAGCTGACAAAAGACACTATTGCTCCATTCACCAACTATACAGGGAATTAAGCAGCTGCTGTCCTTGGTGATGAAATTATTTCATGTGACTTCTTAGGAAAATAACTAGTTAAAAAAGCAGAATAATCTTGAATATGCTGTTTGCGAGTACTGTTGGTATCTTCATAGATCTGTTTGAACTTCTAGAAAAATACAGACCCCAGTATCTTAATGCCTTGAGTTCCTGACTGCTGGGCAGAGGAAATGTTTAACTATTTTAATCATGTTTCTGTATCTCAAAAAGAAAGCCCTTATGAGAGGAAATGACAACGTCCTACCACAAAGTTATCTCTTATCAGTTATAGTCTCAGTCGATAATGATTTGTCAAATTTGGACATGTGTAAAATGCAAGGTCTGTGTTATTTACTTTGGAAAGGAAAAATTAGATGAAGCAGATAAAGAAGGAGTCATGGCTTTTGTTAGGAGACAGAAACCATTAGAGACAGTCATTGTTAGCTTAGGAAAGTGTCCTTGGACCCCTCCCTGTTGAAACCTAAACCTGCTTGAATCATTCTTTGCCACTTGAGGGGAGGGAGG
This sequence comes from Sciurus vulgaris, assembly GCF_902686455.1. Lineage (NCBI taxonomy): Eukaryota > Metazoa > Chordata > Mammalia > Rodentia > Sciuridae > Sciurus > Sciurus vulgaris. The sequence continues at coordinate 28,479,835 of NC_136475.1, read as the reverse complement.
GGCAAAGGAAGGGAAGAAGTATGAAGACAGCTTTGACAGGGAGTTAGCATTTTAAATAGCCAAATGTGAACCTTAAAGCAGACCTATTGCCATGAGTCAGGAAAAACTGTCTTTTGTTCTGATCCTCTTGCCCGCCCCCATTTATTTACATTCTGGAAAATCATTTCTTTTCCTTGCAAACGTGTAGCATTCCTTCACGTACGGTGTGTGTTGCTCTTCTCCTTTTGCCTTTCCGTAGATGTAAGTGATTCTTTTTCATTAGTGGAAGCAGAGAAAACACATCTAGCTCAAAGCAACATGAGTCAGTGCATACTTTACATACCTTTATCCTCACAGCACTCTCGGTTCCTCACAGTGTTCATTCCTAGTGTTTCTCACAGAGGGGAGCATAGAGGAAAAATGATTTCTAAATATGAGGCTGCTTGGGGAGTAGAGGTGAAGATTGTGAGCTGAAGTCTTGCTTTGCTCCTTCATTTTTTTGCCTAGATTTCTTTGTACTGCTTTCAAAGCAGGCGGTCGTGTACTTGGGAGAACTTAGCAGGATGATCATTCCAAAGATTAAGAGAGTTGATACTTAGGTCTGAGCATTTGAACCATTGGAAGCTGATGTAAAGATGTCAAACAACCTCACAGAGAATAGGTTTGATTGGAAATATTTGTTGGTGATGTTAGAAAAGATTTTTTTCATTTCTCTAGATGTATCTAGGTGTATTTTTTTTTTTTTTTCTTTTGGTACAGATAAACCAACACTTGCTTCTTAGTATTAAAGCCTCTTTCTTTGTTAAGGGATCTATTAGCTTTTTTTTGGGCTACAAATTTCTTGAGAAACTATCCCTTTGAGTGGATGGTCATTCTATTAAGGAAGGGTCTGACTTGTGTAAGGACAGGCTCTCTCTGAGGAATGGTTGCAAGCAGTTTACTTTTGAGTGAAGCTAAGGCTCTGCGACAAAGTAAAATAAACTACATAGAGAAGAACATATAAAACAAAGCGATAATCGAATTTGCTAATCAAAATTAGGTAAAAAATTTTAAAACTTTTTGTAACTATATTAACTTCTTTATAATTATTCTTTGAAATAAAAGAAAAAAATTATTTCCTATGCATATTAAACTTTTTTATGTTTTATATTTCCTCCTTGTTTTTTCTTAGGCATGTGTAGTTTTTATATTGTTTAGTGGATATTATTTTTTAACACGTTTCTGTTGTTTTTCTTTTAAGATTGTGTTTTGCCTAATTGTAAGCTCTGGTATTCTGGTAGGATAAAATTCCTGTTTTTTTGGCAAGATAACCCAGGCTCTGGTTTTTTGGCAAGATAAATTTTCTTCAAATATCCACTTTTGTAATAAGAAGGGTGACTGTAAAGGTGCTTTAATGTTGTGGTCACTTCATACAGAAGGGACTACAATGATTACTTGTTGACCCTTTTTAAGTAAACTTATTCACATAGAAGTTTGTTTGCTTACTTATATACATTGTGTTATATATAGCACAATGAATTACTTTATAAATACCGAGATTTAATTTTTGGGGTCACGGGTATGAAACATATGAACAGAATGTTCCATAGATTCAAACCAGTATAGAGAAATGATGGTTTCAGAGGGACTAAAACTAAGTCTTGTGCCACTGAATTGTGGAATTAGTAGATTTCATTAAGAAATCTTGGTTACAGGACGGCATGCCCTTCAAAGAGAAATGAGGTTTACTTTATGAAACAAAGGAAACCAACATTGCACTCATGCATCAGCCTAACTCAGTTGAGATGAGCCGGCGGCGTATGTTCTGAAAAATCATATAGTTGCCAGTGCCACAGTAAAAACTTCAGAGGGGTTTTTGTTTTGATACTTTCTTTATGTCTTTTTCTTTTCCTTTTTGTTTTGTTTTGCTCAACATTTACTTGCAGCATCTTCTTTTATTCCCATTGAATTCCTGTGTATCAACTGATAGCTTCCTTTTTGCAATTGAGGAAATCTAGGCCAAAGAAAATTGTGACTTACTCATTGTCAGGTCACTTTGCAAATTAGTTTTGGCACTGAGACCTGACTCCTGTTCTTACCTGAGTTTTTTATTTTTCTCCTCTAAGGGTCTAGGTTTAATCAGCATACAATATTGTTACAACCTTGCTGGTATAACTAGGTTTGGCTTCATTTATAATCTTTTTTTTTTTTTTTTTTACCATGATCTTCCCTCCTTTCCTAGCATATTTCTGTATTTTGATTGTATAATGAATTAATTATTTACTAATTTTTGTGCATTTCTGAAGTTGAATGGCAGGCCATTGAATTCATCTTGTGTTGCAAGTTTTGTTTTTGACCAGTGAAACTTTTTTTTAATGCAAACTTAGAATTAAAAAATCAAGTCATTAGAGTCACATTCTCACTTTAAAAAAATTTTTTTTAAATTTTCCCTTTAAAGTCCCAGAGCCCAAGAAGTGTCTTTTCAGGTGGATATAACAGTGCCTTCTGTTTTTCTTCTCTGCTATCCATCCTGTGACTTGACGTAGCCATGGTGTATACCTCCACAGTTTATTACTCTCTTAACTAGAATAATAGAACTAGGTGTTTTGGGGCATGGTTTTCTGTTTGTTTGTTTTGTATTTACGCTTAGAAGCTAGTGCTGACCTTTTTTTTTTTTTAACACTTGAGTAGTAAAAATTCATGCAGTTACTCTTAATAGTTGTGTTTGAAAAATGTTTTAATGATAATCTTGTGTTTGCAGGTCCCTGGGGCCCAAGATTTGGTGGATTTCTCTCCTGTTTATCGATGTCTACACATATATTCTGTTCTGGTGAGTCTCTATCTGGCTCTGTCTAATAAAGATATTTATTGAATTCAAAACTCTGCTTTCCCATTTTGGGTAAATATTCTGTTTATTATTAAGTATGGGATGAGAAGTTAGTGTGTTCAAGGAGTATTACATTAAATAATCCATTCTGTTCTTGCTTCTTGAATCTTTTATTTTTGCTGTGTAATATTCTAAAGATAGTAGTATTTCTAACAGTCATCAACAAATTAGTAGATTATAACTATTTCCCTCATGGATTCAAGTGAGTTTTTATGATTTCTATACCTAGGAATAGAATTGTTCTATTCTCATGGATAGTTCTCTTTCATGGATTCAAGTGAGTTTTTATGATTTTTATACCTAGGAATAGAATTGTTGAATCATAAGGTATAATACTTACTTTCATTAATTTCTAATTTGTGGTAACTTGATATTGAATGAAATCTTTGTTTTAATTTGTGTTTATTTTACTAGTGGTAAAAGTTGTGCTTTTCTTTATAGAATTACTTATCATTTATTTCCTATTTTTAACCCTTGCTTTGTGTTTATATTGAACTTCTTGTGTTTTTTCTTTTTGCCAAAAGAGAAATGTAAGAAATTCTTGTATTTCATAAATATTGACAGTTTAAGATGTTGAAAATATCTATTTTTCCAATTTGTAACCAGATTCTAAACTTACGGTTTTATTTCTTTCATGAAACAGAATTCATAGTTTTGATGTAATCTACTCCATCAATTTTAGTTCATAGTTTTTTGAGTTGTGTTAAAAAAAAATCCTATCTATCCCAAGGTCACAGAATATTCCCCTGATATTACTTACAACATTTTGCCATTTTTATTTTCCAGACTCAAATCTTATTATTCATTTTGATTTTCAATGAACACTCAATTTTTCTTTAGCATGAAATGGTTTGGAGAGACGAGGATGTATAAATAAGTCAAGGACTTAGGCTTTAAATGATTTCAATATACCAGGAGAGAGAGAAGTTACATTTTTTGAATGACTAATATGATAGCACTGTATCTCATAGCTTTTGGGTGCTAATTTTTATAAACTTTATTAAGATTTTATAATATGAAAATATAGCAAATTTGCTTCAAGTGAGATTTCTAAAGTGATTCATGCGAGTATTGGAATAGTTTAGATGCACATTTGGTGGTCATATATGGTGTTAGATTATCCTAGCTTTTTCGTATATGAAATGGGATAATAATTATGTGCTTAGTACAGTTGTAAACACTCAATGAATAGTGCCTAACTCAGCCTTTGGCAAATAGTTGACATTTAATGAATGGAAGTTGTCTGGTAAGAGTATTGTTACCTCTGCTACTGATGGTCAGATACAGTATTGGTATTTTAAAAAGTATGTAGCATTAAGTATAGAATGCACATAGAAGTTCTAGTCTCTTTGACATGTGAATTTTATAATCTAAAAAGATGTACACATTCTTAATTGAACAGTGACTATGTAGTTCTGAACTATGTGGGAGTGAGGGCATAGTGGTAATTCTTTACAAATGATAATGTTCTCCTAGGAGGAGGACCTTAAACTGTTCATTTAAAGCAAAATTCTACAATCAGTGTTCTGTACTGTTGAAATATTTGATATTCATACATTTTCTATCACTTATAACACATTGTCTGCATGGCAGAAACAGGTCCCTTCAGAGTGTTATCTAGATTTGAAAAGGTACAACTAGTGGTAGGAACTCAGCTCTATTTTTTTTTTGGAATGTATGTTAATATTTTAAACATTGCTGTACCAGACCTATGGGGACTTAGAATAAAACCCCAAATGCCCATTTTGCTAAAGGAAAGACCAGAGCATATGTCACTTATACTGCCGGCGTCATTGTGTTTTGGGGACTGTACTTTATTATTCTCTGCATTTGCTTCCTCATTCTCAAGTCACTAATTTGTATTACTGCATGGTAAATTGTAGCTCCTCATAATGTTAACAACAAAGATATTTAAAATTGTGTTACTTAATATAAATACTATCATTTTTTCTTACTTTATAATATAGTTAATGTTAGGCCTTAAGAAAGAGGAGTTGAGCATAGAGATATGGGGACCAAGAAGAAAATAAAACTTATCTCTCTCATTCCTTTCCATTCTAACACTTGACTCTACTTTACAATTCAGTTTCTCATCAATCCAGTATGTTTTTCTTCCCTACCTTGCATCTATATCTTACTGAACCTTCTGACTTTGACTTTGTTGGTCAATTTTGCCTTTTAACTCTGAATCCCATTGTGTTCCTTTACACTGTGTTTTTCTTTCTGATAGTTGGTGCCTGTTTTGTTCTTTGCAGGCCCTGTTTCTTCTTTGTGTCCCTCACTGTTCCCAGGGTTCTACCCTTGTTCACTTCTCTTCTTTGTTTCTTGCCTTTCCTAAAAGATATAATCTATCTCATGGTTTGCAGTATTTGATAACTTTCTTTTTTGGTACTGGGGTTGAACACGGGGCACTCTACCATTGAGCTACAACCCCACTACTTTTTATTTATTTTTTAAATTTTGGGACAGGATTTTGCTAAGTGCTCAGACTTGCCTTGAATTTGCCATCCTCCTGCCTCAACCTCCTGAGTTACTGGGATGACAGGCATGTGCCACCATGCTGAGCTGATGTTCTAATAACTTTCAAACCTGCATTTTTCTCCTTAACCTTCACTTGAGATTCAAACATGTGTATAGAACCATCTCCTGGGGCTGGGGGTGTTAGCTTAGTAGTTGGTCATGTGCTAAGCATGCATAAGACCTTGGGTCTAATCCCCAGACCAGAATAAACCAAAAACCAAACCAAAACAAAAAGATCAAAACTACCTATTGAACTTAATCCTTTGGAGATTCCACAGGCAGCAGAAACTTAGTATCTCTGTAAGTTTCAAAAATAACTTTTTGTCTCTTGCCCCACCCTCACCCATTCTGCTTCTCTTGAGTTTCCAGTGGTCTCAGGTAGGAATAGCTGAAACCTAAACTCTAATTTTTTTATTGATGCTATATCCAGATCTACAAAGTTTGCAAATGTGACCTCCTGAATCTACTGAATCTAGTTTAATTTCCTCTCATCATTCCTATCCCCAAAATATAGCCCTCATTCAGATTTTCATTGAAATTAATAAAAGTCTCCTTAATTCATCTTCCCACCCTCAATCTTAAACCCTTAACTCAGTTCTCCCCACAGTCCGAGTAATCTAACATATGAATCTAATATATGTGCTTAAAATTCTCTAGAATTGGTCTTCTGTAGAGTAAAATATAGAATTATGGAAGAAAATGTGGTGTATAGATGGCCTTCCATGTTTCCTCAGGCTTCCCACCTTGCTTTCATATGCTGGAATAGTTCTGATTCTTTCAATATACCATGCTGTTTTAGGCCTCTCATCCTTTCCCCATGCTAGTCCTTCTGCCTGAATTAATATTCCCATTTCTTTTTATTTTATTGATCCTTATTTATTTTATCCTAGTGTCCTCCAGCAAATTTTCCTGATGTTCCTAGTTGAATTCAGTGGACCTCCTCCTTCACACTTATACTAGGATCCAGTACCTATTTGTATCCGTGCTAAATATGTGATATCGTCTTCTCAGTGTGCTCTTTTTCTTCAGTAGATTGTAAGCTCTTTTAGGGCAGGTATAATATTTTTTCATTTTATTTTTTCAAGCCCCCAGCCCTTAGCACTTAGTGGTATAATGCTCAATAAATGTTTGTTTTTGATTTTGAAAGATAACCACTCTCCTTTTGACCTGTAGGCGAATTCAGTCTTCTCGTCTCAGGCAGCCTTATACAATATCAGGGTAGGGACTTACATGAGGGAAAACAGTTCTATTGATGTCCAACGGAAGGATCATAACATAAGTAACAAAAAGTTCTAATATTTTGTCATTTACAATAGTGTTTATCTGAACTTTTGGCCTGGAGGATAACAAGGCACACTTTGAATAAACATCGCAATATTTATTATTTTTAGTGAAACCGACCTTCCATTCACCCCCCCTTTTATGGCTGTGCTGCTTATAAATTCCCAAAGGATTATTTGAAAAATCCTACTTATATCTGCCAGTCTTATCAGTAGGGCAGGAGTTCACGTATTGTAACAGGAGGTCAGATTTCGGTCATGGTCTTATAGATGGGGCCAAGCACCTGTAAATTCTTCCTTTGGTGACTAAAGTGAAGTACAATATCAAACAGGCAGTGAGACTTTTCTAGGAAGTGCTGAACTTTGGCAGGAAGGGCAAACTTTGGTGGTTGTGGGGGAGGGAAGAAAGTGAACAAGGGTCAGATACTGGTTAATGACAACTTGGACCTTGATATAATAATGCAATGGAAGTGTGCAGGGCAAAGGTAGGAGTATTTTATGAAATTGTTTTGAACAATTTATCTGGTTTAAATCTTCACACACAGGTTAGAGATGGGCAGGTAAGTAGCAGAATATAAAAATATTATTTAGTCATTAAAGAAAAATATTGTTTTAAATGGGAAAAACAATATAAACTAAAAATTTTACTTTTAAGGAAATAATCAATAATAATAATGATCAGAGGTTCTTATATACAGTATAGAGTTAAATAAAAAGATAGATATCTAATAAAGGTAGAAACCAATCTGTCTTGTAGATTTTTAAAAACTCTATTGACCCAGTGTTACCTGCCGTGTTTAGCATTTCTAAGCCTCAAACCCAGCTCAGTTTGGCCAAAAATTTGCTGGTGTTGAAGCTCCTTAATTCTCTGAAACATCTTTCTGAATTTTCTCCAAGTTCACTGCTTCCCCACTCTTCCATGTACACCCCTTAACAAACAGGTTCGATGTCATTAAGAGGGACCAGAGGAGTAAACCTATAAATATAACCATTCTCCTCGTATGTGGATCTCATTTGTGATCTTTTTTTCTTTTGGTATCTTGGTCACCAGCAATCTTATATCATCTGCTCGTTAACAATTTGGATTCCTAGACTTAAAAATATAGATAAAAAATATACCTTTGATTTATGTAGTTTTCTGCATGTGTGTTGTCCTATCAGCAAAAGTTCAAACATTTCTGATCTCTTGGTTTCAGGCATAGCATAGGAGTTCTTTTCTTTCTTTCTTCTTTTTTTTTCTTTTTGGGGAAGCAGCAACCCCCTACTATTATATGACTCATAAGAACCTCAGTTTTATCTAAAACTCCTCCAGTCTCTAAAAGGAGACAGTAAGAGAGCCTAAGATATAAGGGAATGCAGAATGTTGTGCAGTGAATTCATTATTACCAACAGTCTACGATGTGCCTTATTTCCCTTAACCTTTCTTGGGCAAAGGTCTTCTGAGAGTTTGATGAAATTGGGAAACCTTTATCTAGACAAAATGTACTTAAGTACAGGTAATGTTTTGCTTAGAATTTCACTAGTGTCCTCAACTCCCTGAATCTTATGCATAAACTCAGAAAGAATCCCTCCCTCATCTAAGAGGAAGGATAAGCAGTCAGGTTTCAGGTATCTACTGACTATGGTCCCACACCCCAGAATAGTTGGTCCCAATTGCATTTGAATACCTCCTGTTCAAAGCCTCCTAACAATTCCCTACCACCTCTTTTTCTTAGATTTGGAAACCTTGCCAAAGTCTAAATGTAAAAGTGTGTTTCAGAGTAACTTTAGTTTTGTCATAAATTTTTGTTAACTGGGCAGCCATTATGTAGGGCAGGCAAAGTGATAACCTGTTTTTTTCTGTTAGGAATAAGTTAGCCTCCGTAGCTAAACTAATTGTTTTGTTTCCTTAATTCTTTTACTTAGAAGGATCAGAGCAGAGCTTTAGAAGTAATTATGAGAACTCTTGATTAGTAATTGATCTTCCTGACAAAACTAATTGTGTTAAGTTTCAGAATATTTTACATTTATTTGCCTTTGAGAATACCTCTTTTTTAGGAACTTGACTCTAAGAGAAGTGACTCAGCAGCAGAGCTAGAATTTACCCACAATCTCTTCACAGTACTTCATAGTTGTTGTACCAGCAGAGGGAACATGTTTCTGGAACGTGTTTCTCTCACTTTCTATCTGAGAATTTTTGCTGGTATGGTCTGCTGTGGTCTACAAAAGTCATGGTCATGGTAGTTACAGATAATAGTAAGGAAAAGATCTGAAGAGTAAATGACTTTTTTTTTAATAAGGTTTTAAGGGCATTTCTTAGAGAAATTTCTTAAAGCGCTTTGATAGCAATTGTCTGTTATATTAAAGCACTGGGAAATAAATAAATGAGGAGTCCAAGACACTACTACAGTTTTTAATTAAAAAAAAAAAAAAAAAAAAGATTTGGGTCTGGGGTTGTTGCTTAGTTGGTAGAGAGTTTGCCTCACATGCACAGGGCCCTGGGTTCAATCCCCAGCACCACAAAAGAAAAGATTTGTTTCAGCATTTTCAAGGTTACTTCATGATTTTTTTAAGTGGTGGTAGTTGAAGGGTTGTTGTTTATATATATATTTGTAATATCATCCGCTTGGATTTCTTATAACAGCTATTCAGTATCATTGTGCTTTGCAGATTTGACTACATTAATTAAGTGACATGTGGTAGATAGGGGAAAAACACTTTGTTAGGTAGAGACTGGTCTCTCACTCTGAATCACACAGTGAAATAGTGCCTTTGTTGGTACCAGAGTGAAGATTTTATTTTTGCTTTTTTTTTTCAGAAGGCATTGTTGCTACTTGAATAACGAAGAAAATTTGGCTGCAAGAGTTTAAACATAGACTTAAAGCAGATCTGAAGGATTTGGCTGTATTTTTGAAAGTAAATGGATTTTTTTAAAATGAGATACTATAAAATTAATCATTTCTGCTGTATCTTGGTATTGATTGGCAAATGAAAAAAGATACATGTCAGCTTCACATTGTTTTTGCCAGTGCTCCTCATCAACCCTTGATCTGAAATGCTAATAAACAAATAGAGCTGTAATTGATTTTTTAAGTTTTCATTAAATTTCATAGTATTTCTATACTATTATATTTTAAAAGAACTCTCCTGATTCTATTTATATGTTGAAAATATTGATTTGTATTTATTGTACATAACTAGTACAAATACATTATTTGAACTTTCAGTTTTTCGTAAAAACATTTTGGTGAACATATAAATATTGGTTTGGTCAAACACAAGCAAGATCATTTACTATTACTATGGTAGAAACTAAGGCAAATTAGAAATGCCTACATGTAAAATTCTAGGTGCTAAGAGTTTGTGAATAAATGGTTTTCTTATTTGATATTTCCAGAGATGCTATGTAGAAGGGAAAAGAATTATTTTTCCAGTGATGAGAAATTGTAAATTGTAATTATAGAACTCCAGCATTGCTAGAGGCATATAGTCTAATGATTGAGATCTCCTTAAAGTTGTTTCTGAAGATTTATTTGTAGGGAATACTAATCTCATCAATTGATACAGAAATAAAAAGGAACTGGTCCCCTGTTTCAAATATCATTGAAACATCATGTACTGTACTACTTTAGCATTTTGCAGCACACATTAGTATATTCAAGTATATTCTGAGAAGATCTACCAAAAAAAGTTAAACTTTTCTAAAGCCAGCATGTCCTTATATACTGAAAAATACAAAGAATACTTTTTCTTCCCAAAGTTTATAATTTAATGGATCAAAAGAGAAGCTGTTTTATGAGACCTGAAGAAGAATTAAAAAAAAAAAAAATCCATCATGTTTATTTGAAAAACATACAATTTCTTTGGGAAATAAAAAAGAATATTGAACTTTTAATGGAAAAGACTTTGAGAATAGAAATTTGAAATGAGTAGGCACCATTTGCAAATCTTTTGGAAGAGCTTTGGTTTGATATTTATTTTTAAGAACTTTAGGTGACTTTAATATTTCTGAAGTTGGTATTTATATGCTATTCTTCTTTATCCTTTTTACAATTGTATTTTGATTTTAAATGGACTTCATTTTCCTCTTTCAAAATATTCATCTGCTTTCCCATAGTATCTTAAGACAAATATGAATTGTACCTTGAGGTGCAACTAAACTTTACAAGAGCCAGAAGCTTTCTGGTTTGCTTCCAGGAGTGATCTTGAGATGTGTGTGTGTGTGTGTGTGTGTGTGTGTGTGTGTGTTTTAATGTGGAAAGTTTGCCCTGACATATCTGGTAACTCCTGGTTGATTTCTGACACTTAACAGGTTGTCTCATCACTCTCCTGCTGTATCTCACTGTCTCCTCAATTCTCTGACCCACCAGTGCCTGGTGGGGTTAGATAGGCAAACACTACATAGATCATAGAGAGAAGGCTAAGGGTGAGATACTTTGTGCACTGCATTGATAAGGACACAGGAAAAGCCATTTATAGTGATAACTTTCCTGCAGTATAGGCTAATGGGCCCTGGTTTATAGTAGCTGTAATCTAACTTCTTATAATTGTCATATTGCTCTTTTAACCTGGTGACCTTATTACCCATGGGCATACATATCATTTAGTCTTGAATGAAGCAAGACGGGGGAATAAAGGAAAAAAGAAAGAAAGGAAGGAAGAAAGAAAAGAAAGAATTGTTTTCACACACTTTTCTAGACGTGCATGCATTTGTTTTCCAAATGCTAACTTTGGAGATAATCAAAGTTCTCAAGTGCACTTACTTATTTTTTAAACAATAATCTCACTGAAACAGCTTTAGACATCACAATAATGTGATGACTCCTGTTGACAAAGTAAACAAGAAACAATTCATTCTCTCTGTAACACTCAGCAGTAAATACAATTTTAATCTTATCAAGAGTATGCTTAAAATGTATAGTTTTCACTGTTGTCAGAGTAAATTTCTTAACATGGTCTGAATAGTCTTATATATTGTGTCCTTGGTGTAACGTTACCTCTTTTCTGTTTCTCTCTTCCTCCTACCTGCTCACAGGTACATTCTGTGGATTTTGTACTCATGCTATTGCTCAGAAATATTGTTCTCACTTTCTTTTTTTCCTTTTGACAAGTCTTCCAAATTATGTCAGTTTTCTCCCATTACCAGATTATCTGGGTTTGGCTTGTATAGTTCTCACACTCATCTTAGATATTTGGTCAGATCTCTGACACATTTTCTTCCACATTTTTCTTCCTGCATCCTATTTTGGATAATTGCCAAATCTGCTTATTTACTTTTAAACTTAAAAATTATCAGTTTTAATCTGGCCCATCTAAGATGCTTTTTCATGGATAGCTGGTTTAGTACATTGTCCGAATAGTCTTGAATGTCATGTGGCAGTGGGGTAAGTGATCTTAGCCAAGGCCTGGTGATTTAAACAGCAAATGATCATATGGGAGAGAAAAGGAGTTTTCTTTAGTTTTGTGGGTGAATTTGGTCATTCAGACAGTTATGTAAGTGGCATATGCCAAAATGATTTTTACCAGAAGCAAATGCTATCACTGAAACTCATGTTTATTTATGGTTGGTAATAGCAGGTATAATGAAAGTATTTTTTTAAAATTATTTTTTTATGAAAGTTTTTTTTTTTTTTTTTAGTCTGTGGATAGAATGAATTTATTTTAAGTTGTAGAAGTCTGAAAAGTTGTTTGGGACTGTGATGATTTTTCTACCTTTTCAGATTTCTAACCACAATCTAGAGGTAAAGAAACACTTTTCCCAACCTGCACACAGTCTCCTCATTCCCAGTCACCAGATATCTATTATTAACAGGACCTGTAAAGATTGCAGTAAGAAAGGAACCAGATGCTGGACTAGTGTGTACATAGAAGTAGATACATAGGCATAAGAAATAATGCAGGAAAACTTATGCACTGTCTCCCACAACTCATCCCCATTTCATGTATGTTTATCAAAATTTTAACCTAGAGAGCAACAAGCCAACAAATATTAGGGGGAGAGTGGTTTTTTTTTTTTTTTTTTTTTTTTTTTTTGGTATACCCTTCTTTTAGCTGTCTCTTTATCCAGAGGAGGACTACAGCAGTTAAATCACTGACCTAAAATCAGATACATGGTAAATAGTGAAAGTACAACTAAAAAACTAGGTATTTTTTCCCTGTACTTTTCTTCATCAGTCGTCATCATCATCATCAAAGCAGCAAAATTTTTTGTACTATGTGTGAAGACTGAGGCTAAGCACTTTATAAGTTCTACCTAATCTATTCAGCAAATGAATAAATTATGAACTTCTTAAACTTAATCAGACATGATTTTTATTCCACTGTTACTGGTCAGACTGGGTCTGGTTTCCTGTCAACAGTTGTTGGAAATAGGGAGTGGGAAATCATTCTATTTCTTTTTCTTTTTTTATTTTTTTTTTAGTTATTTATTCATTTTTTAATTTTTTACAGACTGCATTTTGATTCATTGTACACAAATGGGGTATATCATTTCATTTCTATGGTTGTACATGATGTAGATTCATACCATTTGTGTAGTCATACATGTACATAGGGTAATGATGTCTGTCTCAGTCCATCATTTTTCATACTCTCCCTTCCTCCCATTTCCTTCTTTTTAGGCTACCTTTTTAAAAAGTCTTTTCCCTTTAAGAGTTGCCTCTGGTACATTCTTTAACAATTCTATACTCTCAGTTTTTGTGTGATGATGTTTGCCAAATATTTTTGCTCTGGTTGTCCACAAATATCCTGTGGAGGCCTACTGCCCACTGTCTTTGTGTGGAAAAGGCCTGGGTTTTACTTCCCTAGAGAATAAGATCACTTTCCTTCTTTGTATGAATGTGAGGGTCTTCCTACTACTGTGTTTGTTGCAGACCATGTTTTCATGGGTGTTCATATAGCCAGCAGTTTTGGAAAGTGGGATAAAGTCTCCTACCAAAGAAGAAGCAGATGTGCTTCTAGCCATGAGAAATATTATTTTTCTATGGAACAAAGAAATTCAGGTTCCCTATGTCCAGGGTTTCTCACCTTCATTACAGCTCATTGTTTATACACATTATCACCTGAACTTTTCATACTGCCCTGTGGAAACGGGAACGTGGAATTGGCTCAAGTGTTCTTTGTCTCTGATGTGGAGATCTTGTGCCTTTTGCTAGCATTATGAAATTATAACCTGCTAATTGTTTACAGGTCAAACCATAGTATTCATTTTGTAGCCATTACAATAAAGAAAATTCAGGCAGGATGGATTAATAGATATTAAATCTAGCGAGACCTATTTAATAAGGACTCGGGTATTTGTGTGGACTTTAAGTGTCTCTTAAACGTTGCTTATTAATAAAAAGAAAAAATAGTAATAGGTGTGGTGTTAGAGGCAGTTGTGGCTCGTCGGTAGCTCCCAGGAAAACCTCCGCAGACACGAGGTCTCACACGATGCGGACGATTCACGTCGGCTTGGGGGAAAAGGAAAGAAGAAAAGAGAGAGCATGGCGCATGGTTTCTCTCAGATATTGGAATTTCGTGGGCTGGGAGGAACCAATCGTGGAGGAGAATTCTTACAGACTGAGACTGACTGATGGACCAATGACATGTTAGAACGTAATGTGGGAGGCAGGAAGATTCCAGCAGTGTAAGCCGGAAATTCCTGTAACGTAAGAGGCAGGCAGACGCAGATTGACAGGTGGTGGGGAAGCCGGAAATTCCTCTAACAGGAGAGGGGCAGAGCACAGATTGACAGGTGGTGGGGAGGCCGGATTCCTTACATGTGGGATGTTGATGGGGGGAAGTACTGTGTTGGGAGGGATAAAGGGCATTTGGAAAATCTTTGTGCCTTCTGAAATTTGCTGTGAATCTAAAACTGCTCTAAAAAAATAGTTTTGAATTGAGCATGGTGGCACATGCTCCTAATCCCAGCTATTTGGGAGATTGAGGCAGGAGGATCATGAATTGGAGGCCACCCTCTACCCTGGCCAACACAGGAATTTCCCCCCACACACCACCTCACAAAGTCTTGAAAAATGCTAATTGGACACCACTCTCACGGGAATCAAAATTAACATCACAAATTGAGGATTAGGTAAACATTGCCTCTGAATGAAATGCTCTGAAAGGGATAGAGCGTTACTTCTGTAGTACTTATTCCATCTGGAGGGCATCACTTGAATCTAATTTATGAGGGAATATCATAGAAATCCCCAGTTGGGAACTTGACATTAAATAAGAAAAAAGTGCGTTCTTCAAACATATCAGTCCTGAAAAATAAAAGCCAAGAAACTACTTAGGAAGCTAAAGAGACATGACAATTAAATGCAATGACTTATCCTAGACCAGCAGTTCACAAACCTTTTTGGTAAAGGTTCTGATAGTAAATATTTTAGACTTTTCAGACCATTGTGTCTCTGTCACCACCACTCAGTTTTACTGTTATAATTCAAGAGCACTCAGACTCAATATGCAAATAAGTATGACTGTATTTCCATAAAACTGTTTACACCACAGGCGATGGGAAATGTCTGACTCATGGGCCATGGTTTGCTGACCTCTGTTCTAGATTGAAACTTCTACTCCAGGAAAAATATGCTACAGAGGACAATTTTTGGGTGCATTGATAAGATTGAAACATGGACATTAACTTAAGAAGTGTTAAATTTTCTGAAATTGGCCAATTCTCATGTGGTTATACAAGATACTCTTTTTCTTAGGAAATGCACAGTGAAGTATTTAGGAACAAGAAGATCTGATGTGTATACCATACTTTTAAATATATGTAGAGTTGGTCTTCTATCTGTGGGTTCATATCTATGAATTCAATCAACAATGTATATATATGTATATCCATATATATGTATATCCATTTTATGTATGCATGCATATATGTATATATCTCCACTGTTGTGTGTATGTGTATATACATACATACCTGGGTGTGGTGGCACAGGGCTACTTGGGAAGTTGGGGCAGGAGGATCTCTCATGTTCAAGGGCTATCCTGGGCAACTTAGAGTCTGTCTCAAAAAGTAAAAAGGGCTCAGGATATAGCTCAGTGGTAGAGTGTCCCTGGGTTCAGTCCCCAAGACCAACCCCTCCACCTCCACCAAATAGAAATTGTATCTGTACTGAACATGTACAGACTTCTTTTCCTTGTATTATTCCCTAAATAATACATTATAACAAGTACTTAACATCATATTAGGTATTATAAGCAATCTAGTAATAATATAAAGTATATGGGAGAATATCCAGAGGTCATATACAAATACTATGTCAGTTTATATGAGGAACTTGAATATTCCTGGAGTTTGGTATTCACAGGTGGTCCTGAAAAACAACTGTATATAGGAACTGATGTATACGAAGAAAATGATAAAACAGGGCAAAATATTAACAGTATGCAAATCTAGGTGAAGGGTACATGGTTTTTTGGCACTATTATAATTTTTATGTAAGTTGAAATAATTTCCAAATAAAAGGTTAAAAGGGTATATATATATTTATACATGCAATTCTTTTTGTATGTACATAGCCATACAGAAGGAAAAATATTTTAAAATATGTAGCTCCTTGAGACTCTATTGATAGATTCCTACGAGAGAGATAGAGGGAGGGAGGGAGAGAGATTTAACCAGTTTATTAGTTGAAAACAAAAATCTGTGATTGATGTAACACAAGGGAAGCTAGCAGAATCATCCTTGGCCTAATCTGAATGCACTTAGTTACCAAGAGGCTGTAGTCTAGGGGCCAGAGGTTTTAGTGCAGTTTAAAAATGATGTTGGGAGCCACATTTTCCAGACTGTGAAACACAGGGTACCTTGTTTAGTCAGCACAGTTTAGGTCAAATGTGGTTATGAAAAACAGATGAATTCTGGTGATCAAGTTGTACTTTGACAAATATCCCATTGTTTGAACATGCAGTAATTTCTGAAAAATGTGAAGCAGCCTGGACTGCAGAGATTGAGTTCTCTCTTCTCAACTCCCTTGCCTGCTCACAAAGGTCTTGTCATCGTGGGGAGTAGAAATAACAGGGCAGAAGTATGTTAGATGTTCCCCTCCCCCCTCCTTCCCCCCCCCCCCCCTCCTTCTCACTTTCTTTGCTCTACTGGCAAATCAAGTTCTGGTCAGGCTATTTTGTCAGCTGGAGGTCCTGCACCACTCTGGGCTTTGGGGGCAGCCTTTGTGCTTCAGTTCTTTGGATAGTGGTTGTGTTCTAGTGAATTAGATACTTGAGTTTATCCCATTGATAGAAAAATGGGACATAAGGTTATTGAGGCATTGTTACATTTCACAAGCTCTTCTGGCCTTGATCTGAGGCCTTTGACCACATCAAGAGGCTCATTCTTAAAGTTCTCTTCCTATATCTTACAAACTGTGGCAATAACATAGCAGGCCAGAGATGCTCGATGTAGAGAACTCCACGTTGATCTTTTCATTTGATGATGGATTTTTTCATTTATATACTTATGTTGTACTATTTTTGTTGTTTCAGGATTTTGTATTAATTTATTCTTTTCACTCATCTGTCTATTGAGTACTTATTTCACACTTACAGTATGCAGAACATGTGGTCCCTCCTCATGACTTTAGGCAGAATTTATATTCTGATAGTTTAGACTTCTGCTGTCCAACATGGTAGCCAATAGCCACATGCGGCTTTTTATCATTTGAAACAGATATGCTGTAAGATATACATAGGATTTTAAAAACTCCTTACCAAAAAAAGCGATTTCAATAATTTTTATGTTGATTGCATATTGAAATAATGTTTTTTGCTATATTATTAGGTCAAGTAAAATGTATTATTTAATATCATCTGTGTGTAACTTTTTTTACTGTGCTTGCTAGAAAACTTAAAAATTACATGTGTGCTCATAGTTGCAAATATTGCTCGTATTTGTGAAGGTTATATTTTATTTCTGTTGAACATTGCTGTTTGTCATACATGAATTAGTATTTATAAATCTTGAGTATTCTTTTTTTTTTTTTAGTTGTAGATGGACGCAATACCTTTATTTTGTTTATTTATTTTTAATGTGGTGCTGAGGATCGAACCCAGTGTGTTGCATGTGCGAGTCAGTAGCTCTACCACTGAGCCATGACCCCAGCCCCAAATCTTGAGTATCCTTTTCCCCTCTGATGGTGAAGGAATTTCCTGGTTATTTCTGGTGTTAATATGTTTAACATTTTCATAAAAGAGTAGCAGCCATGATTACTGAGTCCTCTTGAATTTTTCTTTCAAGTTTGATTATGTTCAGTACATCTCAAAATTACTAACAATTCTTATCATCTTATACCATTTCTGAATAAATTCAGAACCTTGGTGACTATCCCTTGGTGACCAGATTCACCAATAACAAAATAAATATTACTTCGGAATCTTGATGAGGTATTCCTCTCAATTTTTCTTGACATTTTATATGCTACTAAAACTATAAAGAAAAGCTCCTTTGGATTTATTTTTTTTAAATTAATTTATTTTTTGGTACCACAATTGGACCAGGGGTGCTTAACCATGGAGCCACATCTACAGCCCCTTTTTAATATTTTATTTAGACACAGAGTCTTGCTGAATGCTGAGGCTGACTTTGAACTTGTGATACTCCTGCCTCAGCCTCTGGAGCTACTGGGATTACAGGCATGTGCCACTGTGACCGACTGGGTTTATTTTTTGTTTTAAACTTTCATAGCTGTAGAGAAATGAGATCATGGTAGTTCTATGATGTAATTATGAACTATGAAAGAAATAAGAACTGATTCTTAATCTTGAACATCTAGTCATATGTGAAACTATATATAAATTCAAAATGATGTGGTATGTATTTAATACTTATTCATAAAGATTATCTTCTGAATCTGAAATTTGTAGTACTTTCTGCTCTGAGGAACATGGACTGGGAAAAATTTTTTTGGTGGCTGCTTGGCTGCCTTTTGGGAATGTTGTTCTTTCATCCCCTGAGAAGGCTGCCAGAATACAAGTGTTGCAGTGACCTGCAGGTGGCTTCATGTTCTAGAACTTTTAAACTACACTTTCATTGTATACATTACATTTTACATGTACTACTGTTGAACCCCTGAGAATAGTTGGAATAATCTTAATGTCTTTTGTTATCATTATCACCTGGTTTGGAGTTAGTCTTTTTTTTTTTTTTTTAAGGTAGGTCATATGTGACATTGGTGGCACATATGAACTTGGGAATGTTTTTTAAACGAAGTCTTGGCTAGTGTGGATACCTTTCAGGTCTGTAGGGCTTCGTTGACTTGAACTCTCAGTAGAGAACAGTCCTAAAGAGGAATTAGGTGTTGGCAAAGTTAAGAGAGGAAAGAAACAACCAGACTATTGCAATAGAGACACTTCAGCCGTAGGTAGAAACCTTACTTTTAGCTCAGAAGAAGCATATGCATGTGGACAAAGGCCAGCTCCATGACCATAAGCTAGAGTGGGAAATATTGCTTTTTTGCTAGTAGCTATCACATGTTTTTGCAGTGATCTGATTGGGGAAAAAGACCAGTCTTTGAATATTTAAAGAAATATGAGATACATTTTCAAATTCAGAAAAAATTGATAAGGACAAAATATGAGATGACTACTAATATGTATGAAATTTCTTATTTTGCTATGGGCATCTATGAAAAATCCACAGAATAATCATATTAAATGACTAAACTTTAGAATGACACCCAGAAAAGTGAGGAAGAAGATGGAGACAAATGCTAGGACATAGATGCCCATTTTCACTCAGAGTATCAGGCTGAGAAACATAAAAAATAAAAAAGCAAAGAAAATGGGTGATTAAAAATATGTTCTACATAAATAGCATTTCTCTAAATCAGATACATCCATCAGAAAGTACAGTTTGAAAATACATAAATCTTTTACTCATTTATACAGAAAGTAGTCTAAAAATGGGCGAGATCTTTATGATGAAAATGTCAAAATTCTGTTATAGGACATAAAGACAGCGCTGAATAAATGAGAGAGAGATAACAATATATAGGTTGTCTGAACATCATGAAATCATAATTTTCTTATGAATTTAATTTGTAAAATCACTGAATCCAAATAAAAATCCCAATAGGAAGATTGCACTAATTTCATAGATCTTTTTCCCCCAAAGTCGCTATGTTACATTAGATGTTGATGTACTTTCAAAACAGAAGGCTCATTATGATGGCCCATGTCCCAGCGAAGCTTTTCTGAATTTCTACAGGATACATTTAGTAAAGGTCTTTCTTTTGGCATTGTTTAGGGTAGCAATCAAGGTATTCATCACTGGGGGGATGGATTGATAAAAGTGGTATTTACATGCAACTGAATGCAATATGCAACATATACTAAGCAATTGTAAATGATGATATTCATATTCATTCATTTCTTCATTCACTCTGGGGATTGAAACCAGGGCTCTCTACCACTGACTTATATCCCCAGTCCTTCTTTTAAAATTTTATTTTGAGACAGGATCTTGCTAAATTGCTGAGACGGTACTTGAACTTGCAATCCTCCTGCCTTAGCCTCTCAAGTTGCTGGGAATACAGACTTGTGTCACTATACCTGACTAATCCTGGTCTTTGAAGTTGAAGAAAAAGCTATTTTAAAAAACTTTAATGCTCTTGGCAGTTTCTGGGAAAAGTGCATTGAAAATAGTAGTCATGTCCTATCTTGTAATATTGGTTAAGTCTTAGAAAATCAGATATAAGGACCTGAAGAAAGGCAGTTCAATAAACCACACTGGTTTTGGCTTAGAAAAAATGGGTAGAGAGGGATGATGGGCAAAAAATGCCTAATAGTTTACTCCAAAGATTGGGAGTGTTGCCGTATGAGGAACTCTAATAATGTGTTAGTGCCGTCATACAAGGTCTCTTTGGGCCTGTCAGGGTTATTTTTAATTAGAAATTACCCTTTGCTCTCTGCGGTTCACTGTAGACCTGGCTTGGGAAAATCAGGAGGGGAGGGGCAGGTGCTAATACTGCTGTTTTAAAAGGATCACTGCCAGCCCAAAGTTAGGCAGAGCCAGACTCATTCTGGACTAGTTTTAGGGTAGATCGTCCTTCTTTGAGTTGCCAAATAGCCTTTCATAATGCCAATTCATTGTGCAGTTTGTTCCAGGATCAGACTAAATTTGGGCCCTCCCATTCAAAAAAGAGCAAAAATTTCCCCTCTTTCCAGGCATAACTTTTTTACTCATTTGAGGGAGACCTTCAGATAGTTGGCTATTTCAAAAGACCTTTTGTTGAAAGTTTCCACTGTGCAGGATGTCTTCTGATGCTTGAAGTCATCATGTATAGTGATCCTAGGTTGCATAATTGGTATTTTCCAGGAGGATGGTCAGATAGCCAGCTACCAGACTTGCAGTCACAGCTGTAGATGGTCTCAGCGTTAACAATGTATGGTTTTATAGTCATCCTATTCCTACCAGGACAGAGTTCCTTTCCATATGCCAGCATGTTAACTCCAATGCTGTTAACTCTAGGCATAGCCCAGGAACCACCTTTATTCCCACCTATCCCAGCTTCCAGGAAAGCACTTTTTTTTTTCCCCCCTTTCTCTTCTTCCTGTGTTCTTTTTATCTTGGCACCTGGCAGTTTCTCTGCAAATGTTCATCATATGTTTGCTATAGGCTCTTTCTGTCCTGAATGAGTAACATTAGTCAGTGGACACTGTGATACCTTTGATATAGATGCTTGTGTTACTTTTTGTTTCTTTAGGAAAAGGTAGCTAAAAACATACCTTAATATATTTTCTAAATGTCATTCATTGTTTTAAAATAAAATGAAAAAATTTGAAGAAACCAAATTTTTCACAATTTCACCACAATTTTGGTCTACTTCCTTGCAAATGTCTTTGGACACATTTGATATATTTTTACAAACAATTATATTACATGCGTTTCTTTATATTTTGCTTTCCTCCTTTAATATATAACATAACACAAATATCTTTTCATGTCACCAAATATAGAATCAACATTATTGTTTTTTTTCCCATTGTATGGATTTACTTAATCATGCAGTGTTCTTGCATCAGGAGGGAAGGGACAGATACTAATCATTGAAACTGATGACAATGATGATGGCTACCATTTATTAAGTAGCTACATGCTAGGTACCATATAGTGTTATTTGCATACGTTATCTCATTTAATTTTTACAAAACCCTAACAGGCATATGTTATTGTCCCCACTCTGCAGGTGATGCAATTGAAACATTCAGAGAGATTAAATAAATTGCTTAAAATCACATAGCTGGGGGTAAGCCAGGGTTCTAACCCACAATATTAGAATCTGAATCCAAGTTCTTTCAGCTGTAAATATTTTAAATGCCCTTTTTACTTGTTGATCTGATTAACACTTTAGGATAAAATTGTTAAAATGAATTAAAAGACACACTCATTTTAAGCTTTCTTAATGCTTAACCCCTCAGAACTGTCATAACTATTTGCATTCCTTAGTAAAAGAATTTGAGTGCGCACTTTTACCTTATTCTCAGCAATACCGAATGTTGTCTTGTTTTCTTTTGCTAATTTGGTAGGAAAAATATGCCACATTGTGAATTTCACTTGCCTTTAAAAAAATCACTATTGATTGCAGACATTTTTCTAGTGTTTAGAGACCTGTCATTTCCTTTTTGTGTATGCATAAAATTCTTACGTTTTGTTTATTAAGATAAATATTTTTGTCTGGATGTGTGTTCTGAGATTCATGCATGTTGTAGTTTGTTCCTTTTTATTGTGGAGTAGTATTCCGTTTTGATTATTGGTGGGCATTGGGTGGTTTCTAGTTTAGAGTTTATAATAAATCAAGCTGCTCTGACATTCTTGTACCAATCTTTTTACAGGACCTAGATACTCTTTTCTCTTGATAAAATACTTAGGACCGGGATATTCTAGTTATCTTTTTGTTATTGATTTATAGATTTCCGTTGAAGTCAAATAAAATATCCTACAGATTTCAACATTTTGAAATGTATGGAGATTTTCTTTGTGTTCTAGCATATGGTGTATTTTGGTAAATGTTCACTGTGTACTTTAAAAGAATGCATATTCTGCAGATGTTAGAGTGTTCTATAAATGACATTTTGATTTGCCTGTACTTTCTGATTTGGTTTGAACAATATGTAGAAAAATATTTAAGATAATTTTATTATAATTGGAGGACCATAAAGACTTACAGGGAAGTTGGATTTCTACACTTACCTGAAATTGATAAAATGGCAAAACCAGTATCCTGTGTTATGTTATGTATATATAATAACTACAGGAACCATGAAAAATGTTATACAAAGGAATATATTTTAAAATAGTATGAATAAATAAAAACGGAATTCTAAATAATATTCAGATAACTCATAAAAGCGGTAGAAGAAAGGAAACATTAAAAATAAGGATGATAAACTTAAAACAAAAATAAAATGATAGATGTAGGCCTGAACATATAATGATTGCTTTGAGTGAATATTATCTAAATATATCAAGGAAAAGTCATATATTGATGGAGTAGATTAAGAAATGTAACTCAGCCAGGTATAGTGTTGTGTGCCTATAATCCCAGTTACCCAGGAGGATAATCATGATCATGCTTTGAAGGCCAGCCTGGGGCAACATAGCAACATCCTGTCTCAAAAAATGAAAAATGTTGACAACATCAACAACAACAACAACAATAAACAAACAAAATAAGGAAAAGAAAAGAAAAGAAAAGGTGACCCAGCCATATGCTCTCTGTAAGAAAACCACATTGCTGGGTGTGTGGCTCACACCTGTAGTTGTACCAGGAGGCTGAGGCAGGAGGGTCTTGAGTTCAAAGCCAGTTTCAGCAATTTAGTGAGGCCCTAAGCAACTCAGTGAGATCCTGTCTGTAAATAAAATATTAAAAAGGGCTGGGGATGTGGCTCAGTGGTAAAATACCCCTGGGTTCAAACCCTGGTTGCTCCCCCCCCCCCCCAAAAAAAAAAAGAAAAAGAAAAGGGGTGGGGTGAGAAAAGAAAACAGACAAATTACCAGTGTTGGGAATAAAACAGAGGATATCAGTAGAGACTTTACAGATACCAAAAGGGATAATAAGAGAGTGTTATGAACAACTATACACACATAAAATTGGACATTCTCTAAAACACTGATCATTTCTTTGGAAAATCTTATGAAAGATCACCCAATATGCAGTTGATGATTTGAATAGCTCTGTGACTTTGAGGGAAATTGAATTTTTAATTTAAAAGCTCACTCCTAAAATTACCAGGCTCAGATGGTTTCACTGGTATTCTCCCAAATATTTATAGAAGAATTAGCATCATTTCTACACAATGTCTTACAGAAAGTAGAAGTGGAAGAAACATTTTCCAATTCATTTTATGAAGCCAGCAGCACCCTTACAAAACAAAGTGAGTACAGGAAAGAAAACTCTGTACTTATATCCTGCACAAATATAGATGCAAATTTTCTTAACAAAATATTAAGTAGGCTTCAGTAATAGATAAAGAGAATAAATAACCAAATGAGTTTATTTCATAGTTGTATAAAGAAGAAAAATTACATGAACATATCGACTGATGTAGAAAAAGCATTTGATAAAATGCAAAATCCATGCATATTTTGAAACAATAATAAAACTTTCTCAACTGAATAAAGAGCACATGCCAAAACTTACAGCTTACTTTGTACCTAAGGGCGAAAAACTGAATGTCTCCCTTCTGAAATAAGGAGCAAAGTAAAGATATCTGCTTTCATTACTCTTTATCGAACATGGTGCTGTAAGTCCTTACAGTACAGTAAGGAAAAGAGAGGAGATATAGATTGGGGCACATAAATTGGGAAGGAAGAAATATAACTGTCCCAGTTTCAAATAACATGGTTGTCTGTGATGAATATCCTAGGTCAAGGTAAAATAAGCTAATAATACTAATGAGTATACCAAGGTGTCAAGATACAAAAAAAGAAATGTACAAAAGTTCATTGTATTCTGTATACTAGCAGTGAACTTATAGATACTAAAAGTTTAAAAATGATCCTATTTTATGTTAATATTATGTCTTTCTTAGACATAAATCTAAAAAAAATTTACAGGATCTGTATGTTGAAAACTAAAATGCTGATGGATGAAGTCAACAAGATGCAAATAAATGGCAAGGCCTATTGTATACATGGATTTGAAGACTCAAAATATACTGTCAAGTTATCGTTTTTCCCAAGATGATATAGAGATGTAATGAAATTCCTATAAAGATTTAAGCATGATTGTTGTGGATGTAGACAAGATTTTTCTTAAACTTTAATAGAAATTAAAAAGAACTAAAATAGCCAAAATTAATTTTTTAAAAAGAATAAAGTGAAATCAATTTACTCAATTTCAAGACATATATATTTTTTCTGATATATTTATACATATATAAATATATATATATATATTTATTCTGATCCATTATTCTGTCTTTAACTCTTGGCTATCAAGATAGTTTAGTATCGGCTGAAGGATTCACAGAGAGAATAATGGATCAGAATAAATAATACAGAAACGGACCCACGAAATTATTTGACAAAACTGCAAAAGCAATTCAGTTAATATTGCTGCAGTAGTTCAACATGCATAGACATGAACTAATGGTTATATTTTATATTTTATATTAGCATGAACTAATTGTTACATTTTATATAAAAGTTATTATTATAGTTTATACAAAACAGATCAGGGACTTAAATGTAAAGCTATAAAAATTTTCAGAAAATTAAGAGAAAATCTCCAGATCTAAAGGTAGACAGAGAGTTCTTAGAATTCTAAAAACACTATTCATCAATGAAAAAGCTATATATATATATATGATTTCATCAAAATTGAATACTTTTGCTTTCAAAAATACACTTCGAAGAGGACAAGAAGATAAACTAGAGTGGGAGAAAATATTTACAAATCATATAACCAACATTGGAGTATTATTTAGAATATACAAAGACTTTTCAAAATGCAACAGTTAAAAAAAAAAAGCAAACAAAAATCAATCTACATAGGAAATGAGCAAAAGACCTGGAGAAACAATTAACAAAGTAAATATACACAGCACATAGCCGATGAAAAGGTGTTCAGTATTAGTATTCATTAGAGGAAATTAAATTCACACCGAGCTATCACTTACACTCCTATCAAAATCAGGACACCACCAAATGCTAGCAAGCATTTTGTGGAATGTAAAATGGTTTAGTCACACTGGAAAATAGTTTCTTAGAAAGTTAAACCTGCTCCCAGTGGCTCAGGAGGCTGAGGCAGGAGGATCACGAGTTTAAAGCCAGCCCCAGCAACTTAGCGAGATGCTAAGCAACTTAATGAGACCCTGTCTTTAAAATAAAATGTTAAAAAAAAATGGTTTGGCGATGTGGTTCAGTGGTAAGCACCTCTGGGTTCAATCCATGATATAAATAAACAAACAAACAAACAAACAAACCTACGACTTCCATATAACTCAGCAGTAACACCCCTGAGTATTTATCCCAGAGAAATGAAAATTTAGTTCATGCAGAAATCTATACACGAATGTTTGTAACAGCTTTCTTCATAATAGTCCCAAACTGGAAACATTTTAGATGTCCCTTAATAGGTGACTTGTTGAATAAACTGTGGTACATTCATACCATAGAATATTACTTAGCAATATGAAGGAAAGAAGGAAAGAATTATTGATTTGATATATACAACAACTTGGATCAATCTCAAGAGATTTATGCCAAGTGAAATAAACCAATCCCCAAAGGTAACCTACCGTGTAACCACTTGTGTAACATTCTTTTTTTTCTCTCTCAGTTTTGGGGTACTGGGAATCTAGGGGCATTTTACTACTGATCTACCTGCATAGTAATTTTTATTTTGATAAAAGGTCTTGATAAAATGTTGAGGGGCTTGCTAAGTTGCTGAGACTGTCCTAGAACTCATGATCATTCTGCCTCAGTCTCCCTAGTTGCTGGGATTTCAGGTGTAAGCCTCCATCCCTGATTTAACATTTTCATTCTTAAAATGACGCAACTATAGAAATGGAGAACAGGTTAGTGGCTGCCAGGAGTTAAGTAGCAGATAGGAGCAGAGGGCATTGGTAAAAAGGCAACTTGTGGGACCCTTGCAGTTTTGAAAATGTGTGCCTTGACTCTATCAATGTCAACATCCTGGTTGTGATGTGATGTTTTCTAAGATGTTTACCACTGGGGAACCAGGTAAAGAGAACATGGAATCTGTGTCTATTTTTTTTTTTTTTTATAACTACATGTAATGTATAATTCTTTCATAATAGAAAGTTTAGTTACAAGTTTGAGATAACAAAGTTAATTCAAATTTTAGTTTCTTATTTTCTCTTATGTTCTTACATTATTTTCCAAATGTAGACCTAATATTGTTCACTTTGTCAGTTTTTAGATATTGTGCCTGTTTTTTCTGATCATCTGAAGTTCAGAATGACAGATTTATTTATTCTTAGATTCTAAATTTGCCTGTTTTTGTACAACATCTGTTAATGGGGGAAAAGGCATAGATTTATTTATACAAAATTTTCCCAATCCGGACTTAACTATACAAAGGCTATTTTTTGTGTGCGTGTGGCAAATGTGATTTTGAAATGCAGGGAGGAACCATGTGTCTTTAATAAAACAGCCATTACATACATTTATATATCATAAAAATAACATGTATAACTCTCTCAGTTTATAAAGTACTTTGAACCTCAGATTCTGTGCTTTTTCTAGTATTAACTTTCTTGTATACATAGGAAGTCATTTAGAAGCTCTCTGCCTACTTCTTTTTGCATAAAATTCTTATGCTGTATCTTTGGTTCAAGTCCATACCTTTCATCGTGAGGACTATCAACAATCTCTTATTGCCTTCATCTGTAATATGATGGTATTTTTATTTACATTTTAAATGCCACATTTCCTTTTTGGCTGTTTAATAATTGTTCAGAGGCCCTAGTCATTTTGGCAACATGAAACAGATTAAGAGGTGTATCTGGGGAAGTTTGAACTTCCAAATTGTGACGTACCTTAGCACTTCAGAAGATAAACTGGCATGAGTTAGGTTTTAAGAGACTTACCCTTAAACTGGACGGTATTAAATTGGGCATTTGAATAGTAACTTTGGAAAACTAATAACTTTGGGAATAGTTCTTTGGAAAAAATGCAAGAAAGCCCCATTTTGTTCACTCTCATTGATGGAATAACTCTTCTTGCTTATCATATATAGACAGTCGATTCTCTAATTTTTGGTGTCCCATTGTCGGGCAAGAAATTTGGTTTGCTACCTTGCTCACATCCCTTAGTAGTTCCTGGTATGTTAGAGACCTCTGAATAAAAAGGATGGAACTTGGAATAGGATTATAATTTAAATCATAGTGCTTTTTAAAAATAGTACAATAACTTGCTTTTTATTTGTTTTATGTTAAAAGTTATGTCATACAGTAAAATTTTCTTAGTGGCCTACAAATTGAATCATATTCTTTAAATAATTAGCACATAAGGTGCACAGTTACATAAAGATTATTCAGAGTAGAGTTTCTCTAACTAAAAGGACACTCATTTTAAAAGTGAAATTCAAATCTTTCCCTGATCAATTGCCCTAATCATATAGGAAGTCTGTGTTTTTGTTCTAAACAGGTAGGTAAGTTGTAATTTTAAGCAGTTTGGTTTACTAAGCATGATTAAGACACCATTCCCTTTGAGGTTTACCCTTTCACTTTAAGGTACAACTGTTTATCATCTTGGGTCAAAGGTTATAAAAAGTAGTCATCAATTAAAGCTTTATTGGTTGTAATTGGTAATGCTATGAAAGGAGCCAGCTGAACTGAATCTGATAATAAAAGACTCTTTGTTAAAATATTTAATAAATTAACACTCTGTCTTGGAAGGGGGAAGCTAATTACAAAGGCCAAGATTGTTAATCATAATGTTTACTTTCTTCAAAAGGACAGACTCAACTACTCCATATCATTAGACATCAGATTTCTTTCTTTTTCTGTTTTTAAATCCTGTAGATTGTGTCAGTCCCTGGAGGGGATGCTCTTCTGTGTCTCATGCTTGGGTATAGCAGAAGGAGGAAATGCCAAGACAAACACAGGTTATAAGGGCCATCTTAAAAATAAACTGGACTCTGTTAGAATGTCAAACTGCCTCTGCTCATTTCAGTGAGGGTCAGAAGTTTATGTAGATTCATTTCTGTCGGCTATTTGTGTGATATCAAGAATTGGGGCATTTGGAAGTAATGACATTTTTAATGATAAATTATCTACCAGAGCAATTATCCTTTCCCCATTCATAGTTTATTTTCTTAACTGTTTTGACAATATTGTAGCTCTGGAAATGTAGACATTTTTCAAAGTCCTGATATAGGTAAATGGAGCTGTAACACATACCTCCATGACTCTTGAATGACCCTGCCATGGGAACTCTCTGAATGGGCTTTTACATCTGGGAATCGAATGTTTCTAGGTTTAAGCAATAGGGGGCATCTTGAGTTTGTTCTTTCCACATGTTTCTGTAGTCTGATCTTTAGGGCAGTTCTAATGAAAGAAAATCCTGCTTTGGGCCTGCTGTGCAAATTAGCCATATGGTGAAGTGTAATATCCCGCTGAACATCATTATGGGGCCCTATGAAAAGTGCTCCCCTTTACACATGGAAGCAAATTAAAATAGCCCTTTCGGTTTTTTTCCCCCCAAACTCTGAATAAACCTGTCTTCACTTGGATACTGTGATAGTTAAAAGGGAGTTCCAGCTGCAGTTAGGGTGGTGAAATTACAGGCTTTGCCCAAGACCAAATGGAAATATTGCTTCCTGTATGCAAAGCCGGAAGAACAATTGTGTGCGCTTCTCTTCTTCTATTCCCCTCCCTAGTTCTTTGTCCATGTGTCCTTAGTTGCTTCTTGGTCTGGGGTTATTTTCCACTATGTGATTGGTAAGAAGAATTCAGCCTCCTTTTCCGTAGACTTCCTACCGACATCTGCCAGGAAAGGCCCACTAGATGAAGAGCTAGTTTACTCTAGGCCCTTATGATCTGTGGGGGATTGGTTCCAGGACCCTCTGTGGAAACCAGACTCTGAATGCTTTAGTCCCATATATAAAATGACATGGAATTTGCATGTAACCTATGCGTATTCTCCTGGATATTTTAAATGATCTCTAAATTAGTTGTATTACTGAATGTGATGTAAATCTATATAAATAGTTGTTATGCTGTGATGTTTAGGGAATAATGCCAAGAAAAATAGAAAAATTCAATATAGAGGCAATTTGCATGTTTTTTTGGCATATTTTCAATGCATAGTTGGTTGACCCCATAGATATGTAGGCCAATATACATAATATACATTGTCACCTTTTATAATGAAAAGGAAATTCATGGAAAGGTTTTTGATCTGGCCTCCCTCAACCCCCTACTGGGATTGTGCAATCCTGACTTAATTGATTAATGGTTCACATTTGTAACCTATAGCTGCAGTATTTGGCTTTGAGCTTTGTTAGCACTAAATTTTACCACTTTTACAGACAAAAACACAAAACCTCACTCATTGGCTTATACTGGGTGGCGGTACTGTTCATGTTTCATATTTTCATATCTAGACAAGTGCCTGGCCCATAGAGAATGATTCAGAGTTGTCATTTGTGTTTTTATTTTAATTTATAAACATTTATTCAATGGTAATGACATTTGTAAGGTTTTTTTTGGTAGTACTTGGGATTTAACCCAGGGACACTACCAGTGAGCTATACTCCAGCCATTTCTTTATATTCATTTTGAGACAGGGTCTTGCTAGGTTGCTGAGGCTGACCTTGAATGGGCAATCCTCTTGCCTCAGACTCCTCCTGAGTCACTGGGATTGCAGGCATGCACCATTACACCCACCTGATTCTGGCATTTATATGGCAAAGAAATACAGCATGTGTTTGATGAAAGGGAATTAGAACAGTGTTGTGGAGTAAAAGTGAGTCTTAACCAAATTATGATGTTGGAGAATACATTTTTCCATGCAAAGTTCAATGAAAAGAGTACATACAATTTGACTCTATTTGTATGTGTGTGTGTGTGTGTGCGTGGCGGGGGGGGGGGTGTATGGAATATCTATTGTGAAGAGGAAAAAAATCTACAAGAGAGTACACCAAAAAGTAAATAATAATTATCTCTATGTGATGGGATTATGAATGGGTTTTATTTTCTCTCTGCCCAAATTGTGTTTACTTTTACTTAAAGTCAGATATTTTACTTTTGTAATTAGTAATTACTTTAAAAGAGCTAGACATTATGGAAATGCAGCTACAAACAAAAGATTTTCAGAAGACAACTATTTCTAGAAGTGTGTTTTTTCCTGGTAAAACTCAGTGTTAAGGTTAATGAACAGGGAAACAGCAATAGCTTTTAGAGAACTTGATCATGAACTTGTTCACTTCCTACTTTAATATTAAATATTTAAATGAAATATGAATTTAGTAAATGAAGTACCCAGTGAATTGAAGAAGAGGTTAATAGAGCTTGGAGAATTTTTTTTTCTCTCATTTTGGTATTAAATAAAAATATAGTATTACTGTTATAATTTCACTCCTTTTACATAGTTTGTTTAAGTGAATGATATGAAATTTGTTATGGAGGTATTTTTATAATAATACAGACTTTTGTATTTAGGTTAAATTTCAGATGGGATGTACACATATAACATAGAAATTGTTAAACAAAACCTTACTAAACTTCTAAGTCTTTCTCTTAACATTTACCAAAATATTTTAGATGCATAAAAATCCAAAAACATGTAGCACTATTGACAAGTAAAGCTGATAATTAACATTTTGTCCTAATATGAATAAAATTTTGTTTTCACTGTTGGACCATTTGAATGGATCAAGAAATCTAATCGTTGAACAATGTGTGTTTTGCTGCTGTATACAGAATAAGCCTTTAAAGTCAAAAGGCACTTTATCTCTTTCTCACTGTATTCCCTCTGACTTGAAAATGCATCCCTGAATTGGTTGAGTATATTAGGATCTTAGCTCATTTGTGCTACTGTAACAAAATACCACAGGAAGGATAACTTATAAGTAGTAGCAATTTATTTCTCATAGTTCTGGAGACTGGGAAGTATAAGATCAAGATGCTAGAAGGTTTGGTGTCTGGTGAGGGCTGCTCTGTGCTTCCAAGATGGTGCCTTGTTGCTGCATTCTCCATAGGGAAGAATGCTGTGTTCTCAGCAGACTAGATGGCATAGATAAACCTACTTCCATAGATTTTGGTATACATGGGGTTTCTGGAGCTAATCCCTCCACTCTACTTAGAGCCAGCTGTAATGCCATTCAATTATACAGATAGGAAGGTCCTTTATTACCTGGTTTTCATTTACTTTAAAAAAGTTCAGATTATTAAACATTGGGAACTACGTGGGAGAATGACTATATTTCATATGAACTTATTAGGCCAATTGTGAGACAGTGGAATTAGTTTTTTGATTTCTTTTGATGCAGCCTTGGACTAGGGCACATGAACTTGCTCTGAGTTGCTGATTCTATTAGGGATATTAGATCTATATCCAGCTGAATGGTAAACTGGGCCAAATGCAAATCACAATCTGAGCCTGGAGGAAAGTACTGGATCAAAAAGAGCAGTACTTTAGTCTTGTTCAAGATAGAGCAGGGGAAACAAAGCAATACAGAGCAAAGTGAGATCTGAAAAAACTTATTGAATAAAAAGGGTCTAGGAACATCATCCTAAAATCCATAGGTGACATAATTCCAAAAATGATTTTCTATAGGAACCAAAAATAAATTCTTGAAAATTGTTTGGTGTGAAGAAGCTACAACCTCTATATTGTGGTTAAGATGTAAGGTGTCTTCCAAAAGCCCTGCGTGAGACAATGCAAGAAAGCTGAGAGGTGAAATGATTGGGTTATGAGAGCCCTAACCTAATCAGTACGTTAATCCTCTGACAAGGTTTAACTGGGTGGTAACTGTAGGTGGTTAGGGTGTGGCTGTAGGAATTGGGTTCTTGGGGGTGTGCCTTTGGGGTTTTAATTTTGTCCTTATTGAGCAAAACTCTCTGCTTCCTGTTGTGATATCCCGAGCTGCTTTCCTCTGCCGTATTCCACCATAATGTTCTGCCTTACCTCAGGCCCTGTGGAATGGAGTAGGTGGTGTATAGATTGAGAACTCTGAAACTGTGAGCCCCCAAATAAATTTTCCTCCTTGAAATTGTTCTTGTTAGGTCTTCTGGACACAGCAGCAAAAAAAGCTGACTAAAACACTGTGAAATAGAAATGAACTTTGAAAGAATAAATGGAGACAGAAAAACAACAGAATGACATAAATAGATTTCTAATTTTATTACAAGGAAATGATTTGCAGTAGCAGATAAAGTATAAATATAAAATAGAAACTTATTTACTTATTTATTTTTTAGTTGTATATGGAAACAATGGATTTATTTATTTTTATGTGGTGCTGAGGATCAAACCCAGCACCTCACACATACTAGGCAAGCATTCTACCACTGAACTACAACTCCACACCTAAAACAGAAACTTTTAAAAGAAAATATAGATTATTTATTCATACTTTCAATCCCTTATTTCAAGCAACTATATATTGAATGCCTGTTATGTGTCTGGCTTTGGTTGCATGAGCTGGGAATTCAGTAGTGAAGAAGATAAACTGAAACTTGTTCTCACAGAACTTGCATCCCAATGAGAGAAAACAGACAATAAACAAATGGACAGCGTAATATCAAATGAACATATGTACTATGCAAAGAATGAAAGGGGGTGATATATCAGACGAGAGTTTCAATTTTAAATCGAACAATAGAAAAGTCTTTTCTATGTGTGGAAGTTTTATTTGCATAACAAGATAGAGCCATGCATTTTCTCTCTGTCAGTGTCTTTGCTGGTCTTTTTGTACTTACATTGGATGGGCATTCCTTAGAGATTGTACTTTTTTCTTCTATGACTTTGATTACTGTCTTTCTGCTAAAATTCTAAAAATCTATTGTCTTTAGTCTTGTCCATTCT
The DNA here is from genome assembly GCF_902686455.1 of Sciurus vulgaris. NCBI lineage: Eukaryota > Metazoa > Chordata > Mammalia > Rodentia > Sciuridae > Sciurus > Sciurus vulgaris. Next base: position 28,446,219 of record NC_136475.1, on the reverse strand, counting down.
CCTAAGATGTAGACACCAACATTACTTGCTCCTAAAACCCTTGGTACTTGGAAGTGGCTAACTGAATATTCCCCAAATAGAAGCTATCATTATCTGTCTTCCCAAATATAGTCAGCTCTCCTTAGTCATGGCTGTTATGTTCTATAAAGTCACCATGAATACTGAATTAGTGAGTACTCAACCATTGCTCTTAGGGGCTATGTGAGCTTCATGTCACATATGCATTAGCTGATCCATGTATAACCTTGGTTTATAAATGTTTATGCTTAAAGATACCTTATTTTATATATTGTTGATTTATTACCATTGAGCTCAGCCACCAGCACTGTACTAACACTTGAATGAAGTGCAAAATGGTTTTTTTCTGTAAGTCACATCATAAGACTCTGAACTAAGACGGCTTTTTAGTGCTATATTCTGGGTCAATTTTAAACAGCAAAATCACCAAAAAAAGCACAAAAATTCAAAAAACGTGGCACTGCATAGACCATGAAAATGATACTTGTTTACAGTATGAAAACTGAAACAAGAAGGCAGAGTGTTGCCTTATTTGACCTTAACTGGGAACATGTGCATTGAACAATTTAAATTTTTTGAAACTCTGCACATGGTCATGAATGACTGTGAAAGAGCGATGAGTATTTGTTTTGGAGTTACAGGTAACTTTTAGCAAGTAGGCAAGTTTGCAAATACAGAATCTGTGAATAGTAAAGATTGACTGGATATTCCTTCCCTTATGTTCCTTCTCTAATGAAATGATAGCACCATCAAACCAGTCTGGAAAGTTTGCATCAACCTTCTCTCCTTCCCACCTGATACCACCCATAGCCAATCAATTACCAGGATGTATCTCCTAAATATATCTCAGATCTGACTGGTCTTTTAGAGTCGAATTTTCCCTTTCTTCCTTCTACTCTCTATATTACAACTTCCAAAATGTCTAAAACTTTTATTGTCATTAGAGCTTATGCCCAAATAATTGACAAAATCCTTCAATCTTATCTCTTGTCATCCCTACTCCTTACACCCTGAAGTTCCAGCTGTGGGGAACTTCTCTCAAATTCACGAGATGGGTAATGCCTGGTTTTCTTTGAATCTCCTTGTTTCTACAAGGAACATTCTCTCCCTTTCTCTTCACCTGGCCTACCCTTCTGACTCATTTTTCAATTAGGAGTATAAATGCCATTTTTTTCTGACACTCTGCCCCCAAGTAAATAACACACACACACACCACTCCAATGCATCGGATTCTGTAGTTCATTTTAATGTATTTGTTTACTTGCCAGTCTTACATTGTACACTATAAATTCAATGAAGACACCATTTTTGGTATCTATCACATGGTAAGTACTTAGGACATATTAAATGACTAGGTTTCCTGTGATGTTAGTTGTGTTCATTATTGTGAACTCTTTGGAGCAGTATAATACTAGTGATATAAAATGGGAAAGGAACAGCCTTTCATTTTCTTGTTTTTTTTTTTTTTTTAATCTGTTTTTTTATGCATTCAACAGCTTCTGAGTTTTTACCCTTGTTTGTTTGTTGTTGTTGTTGTTTTTTAATGTTAGTGATTGAGAGAACTTGGGGCTAAAGCAAAGCCTCTGTAGTTCATCTAGTGACCTATTCGTGAATAGAGAAGCACTTCACTGGTTGGTTACTCAATTGGAATAGTCAAACATCTTCACAAATTTCACCTTTAAGCACTGAGTTGATGAAATTGGCAGAAGGAATAGAATAATCAAAAGTGAATTCATTTAGCATACACTAAGGAAAATTCAATTCATGTTTATAAATGTGGGAGCCAGACCTACTAGATAAATTGGTTCTTTCTTTTGTTTTTATTTTGTTGAAGAAATATTTGAAAGGCAAAACTGTATCCAGTTTGGAATTAAGTAGAGGTTTATGATTTGATTTCTATATAGAATTTCACCGAATAGATTTTCAATCATTGAAAACAAAAAAAGTCAAATTAATATATTATGGTCTAATTAGAAAGAAGGCTTTCCCTAAATTCTCAGGTAAGTGTATCTTGGCTGCACAGCATGTTGAATATGTAATGTCACACTAGAATAATAAAGGTCCTTTAGGGCTGTTAATCTTAAAATGAAAAGCCCTTCAGTGTGTATGGAATGTAATTGACATTTAATAATACCACTATGCTGTGACATAGTGACAAGTGGGGAACTTTAACAAACCAAATAGCAGTTTCCACTTCTTACTTCTTAAATAGAATCATTTGCTTCCTCACTGACTTATGGATGAAGGAAACCTTGAAATAACTGTCCTAATATTTGGTTTCATTTTATAGGCAGAAAAACTTAAGTATATAGAGTTATAATCAAGTTAGCATTTTAAGACCTTTGTTTTTAAGCTCTGCCAGGGCCCAACAAACCATGACCCATGGACCAATTGGACCTGTAGTTTTTACATTTTTAAAATCAAAAGAAAAGTAATATTTCATGACAGGTGAAAATTATACAGAGTTTTCATTTTACTTTCCACAAATTAGAGTTTTTTGGAACCTAGCCACACTTAAGTCATTTATGTATTATCTGTGGCTGCTTTTATATTATAAAGAATATACTTGAAATTGTTTGCCCACTATCCTAAAATATTTACTGTCCTCCCCTTTACAAAAAAGTGTTCACCAACCCCTGAGCTATAGAAGTGTGTTTGCATGATTTAGTATGTTAAGTGAACTATTTCAATTTATGACCAATTTAGTAATAAAACAAGTCTTGTTGAAAAAGTTCTTGAAATTTTTAGGAAAGTGGTGGATATTTAATGAGTTTATTGTATATTACCAGGGTTGGGCAGGACTTTCCACTTTTATCATTGATTTCATCTTATTAATTTTTTTCAAAAATAAGTACTTACATACATATATTCTTTATCAAACACCATTCTAAGAGCTTTCAAACTCTTCCAAATGCTCATGATAACTATGTGAACTTGGCATCTCTACAAATGAGAAAACCACAGCATGCGTATAAGTGAAAGTTAAATAAATAGTGGAAGGGAAATTATACAGCTATTTATAGCAATTTACAGTTAGTAAGGGGCAAAGTCACAATTTGAATGTAATCACCATGTTCCAAAGTCGGTGCCCTTTACGACTATGGCAGGCTGTCTTTTTCTTTCTACCTTACTTATTTAGAAAAGCCTTGGATTAATATTAGAATTTTTTCATAAGGGGGGCATGACATTTTAAAAACTTTGAGCTGCTATAACAAAATACCACAAACTAGGTGGCTTAAAACAAGAGAAATATTTTCTGTCCCTATTTTGGAGGCTTGGAATCCAGAATTCAAAGCATCAGCAGGGCCATGCTCCCACTGAGACTCTGGGTAGAATCCTTCCTCGCCTCTTTATAGCTTCTGCTGGTGGCCAGCAGTCTTAGGTGTTCCTTGGCTCACAGCTGCGGAATTCCAGCTTCTGCTTCTCCTCACATCTCCCCGTGTGTTTCCCTATATGTCTTTCCTTCTGTTCTAAGGACACCACACATATTGTGTTAAGGCAGATCCTACACTAGTATGGCCACATCTTAATTTAACTATTTACATCTGCAATGGCACTACTTCCAAATAGGGTCACATTCCAATTTGTTGGGAAGTACATACATCTGGGGGGAGACATTCTTCAACCCAATACAGTCATGAATGTAGTGCTCTTCTGCCAGGTTTTGTCCTCTGAGCACCTTTCATTTTAAGTTCAGTAACTGTAAATGAAAAGTAGAACTTGTGTATCAAAAATATTCAGGGATTTGTTCCCCTTCTCCTCCTCCTCCTCTTCTTCCTCCTCTTCCTCCCCATTTAATTCTATGCTACATTGTAACCAACTGGGAAGATGGATTTATTCTTCTCAGTTTCTACCTTTTTCCCACTTTTTTGACCCTGTGCTTCTGATTCATTTGAAGGCTGGTTTTATTCTGGGTACTTTTTTCTGGCATGTTCCATGAGTTTTTAACAGATATTTTCTTACCTGAAACCAAAACCTACAGGAAAGCAGGTTTGTCTTCATTTTTGTGAATTTGTAGTAATTGACTCAGAAACCAGCCTTGGTGTGCTTGTGATTGAGTTTTCACCCTTATAAATTAATTGTAAATTAGGTTCAATAAATGGTTATTTATTTTTATTTTTATGATTACTACCATTGTTAAAACAGCACATTTTAAGAAATGTTGTGCTGTCTCAAATTCCAGACCTAGAACCTCCTCTTCTTTTTACCTCGAAGCCAAGAGTAATCCAACTGTGATAACTTATATTCTTCTGTTTATCTTACAGGGTGCCCGGGAAACATTTGAGAACTACTACCGAAAGCAGAGGCGAAAACAGGCCCGCTTGGTGCTCCAGCCTCCATCTAACATGGTAGGATTACCGCTTTCATTTTCCACATTTTCCCTTTTCTTCTCTGGTATCTTTCAATTTTGTGTGTGAGTGTGTGAGTGTGTGAGTGTGTGTGTGTGTGTGTCTGTGTGTCTGTGTGTCTGTGTTTCTGTTTACTCTTACTCTGAGACCATTTTTGGTGGATTTGGGTTGCAGTAGGAATAGCAACTACATTGACTTTGGCATGTTAGCCATTGTTCTAATACTGGATATGTATTGTCTCATTTTATTCTCACTATAATTATGTAAGATAATTATATAAATAAGGGAACTCAACTTCAAGATATAACTGATTTTAACTTTGTCTTAATGTAACAAAAGAGAAACAATAACTTTGTTTTCTTTGTTGCAGCATGAAACTTTAGATGGCTATAGGAAGTATTTTAATCAAATTGTAGGGTAAGTATATATATATATTATAAATATATTTAAATTCACATACTTTCAATACATAGATTTATGAGACTTGGAAAAATAAATCAGATTTTTCTTGGGAAATTTTTTGTTTTTCCCTTTAAAATTCTCAAGAGGACAAATTTATTTTTTATTTCCTTGTGATTTAAAAGGAACTCCATACTGGCTTTGACATTATATTGTTGGAGGACACTTTTTGAATTATAATTTTAATATACTTGATATTTTGTTCTCTGTTCTTGGTAATGGAAGCAAATACTCAGTGAAAGTTAGCAAACTTATTCCAAAAGGGCCAGAGACTAAATTAAACTATTTTAGGTTGAGTAGGCCACATGAAATGCCACTGCTCTTCAGCTCCATCACAGTCCAAAAATAGTTATGAACGATATGTAAGTGATCAAGCATGGATGTGTTCCAGTAAAAAGTCTTCATAAAAACAGACAGTGGGCCAGGATTATAGTTTGCTGCCTTCATCCATAGTACATACAGTAATATGGAATGATATGTCCCCTATAAACGTCCCAAGTACGTATAAGTTGCTTGTTCTAATTGTAAAATAATAACTGCCATTAAAAGAAAGGGAAATAAACTGGATTCTTCCATCAAGTTTCTTTCTTCCTTTATAAAATCAGATGTAGATAGTTTTAGCATAATTATGACTAAAATATTATAAAACTCTCTAACAAAGAATTGCTTTAGTGCCTGAACATTTAGGCAAGGTAACTGAAGGTATGTTTTAAATGCATAATAACAAAAAGCCACAACAAGAATGTTAAATAAGTTTGCTTTTTACAAAACCTTTTTAATACTTTGATGAGAAAAATCTACATAAATGGAATTATTTTGATATATTATGTTCTTCAAAAGGTGTATATGTCAGCTTTCATTCTCTCTTTAAAATCTATTAGTTTCTTGAAATGTATTGATGATCTGCTTTTAAAAAATTTATTCAAATTAGCTTTTGGAATGAAATTTACCAAATTATGCTATGTACATATAAGAATGCACCAAGTAAATTCCACCTTTATGTATAATTAAAATTATTTTTAAAATAGAAGGAATACCAGTGGAACAGAGGAAGTTGAACACGGGGAGGGAGGAAGAGAGGGAAAGAGGAAGGACGGGGGATTGAAATGGAGCAAATTATATTCCATTCATATATGATTATGTCAGAATGAACCCCACTATCACATATAGCTATAGTTCACTAATAGAAACTTTGAAAAATTATGTATTATTAAAAAAATAGAAATTAGCCTTCATGACTTAGAAATAGTTTCTTCCATTTTAAATAGTGGGATAACATGGTTAATATTTTATAGAAATAGAACTCCATTTTCTGGAGAAGTGATTAAGAGGATATGATCATGGACATAATTATGAGTCTAAGAAGTCATTTAATTTATAATACTGAAAAGTTTCTTTGAGAAAAAAAATGAATATTAATGTTGAATTTGAGGCCAGCTCTTAATATTCTTCAAAACCGAGAGATAGTAATCAGACTGCAATTTTTGACAGTTATGCTCTGTTTTTTCTCTTCAATCTTAGCTTTTTTGTGGTTGAAGATCACATTTTACATACAACCCAGGGCTTAGTGAATAGAGCCTACATTGATGAACTGTGGGAAATGGCACTTTCAAAAACCATCGCAGCACTCCGTACCCACTCGGTATGTAAGATGCCCAAGAGAACTTTGTATTTAGAGCTGATTATTTATGTACTATTCAGTGTTTTACTCCTTTAAAATCAACATATGTGTCTTTGGACTCATGTATTTGGAGCAATATATGTCCTTCAAAAACAAGGGAAGTAGCCTCTTCAGTTTGGCATTTTCTCTAATAACTGAGCTCAATTTTGTAGATGCTTTTTGCAAAAAAATAAAATAGCATCTAACATCTATTGATTGTTTTCTGTGTGTAAGGCATTATTCTGTGTATTTTATATACACTGTCTTATTTCATCCACATTACAACCATATAAACATAGGTATTATTAATATATATATATCCTATAGTGTAGGGCACTAGCCTCAGAGAAGTCAGGTAATCAGCTTTAGGTCACATAATAAGAGATGGAACATGAATTCAAACCTGAACAGAGCCCATGTTCTTAGCTTCTACTTTATATTGTCTTCTACAATATCATTAATATTATAAACCTGATTTGGAGTTCATAGTTCTGTTATTTTTTGAAGAAAAAGTTTATAACATACCAGGATATCTAATTATCAATTTCCATATAGCATGAATTTTTGGTGATAATGTAGCATGAATTTTAGGTAGAGAATGCTGGTTTTGAATTAATTACTTACTCATTCTTTCAGTATATTTTTAATATTGATTACATGCTTGAAATTATAAAAAAGAGAGAGAAAATCTTTACTCTCAAAAGTTGTATTTTACTTGGAGATACCCAGACAAATAAACAAGAGTATCAGGCAGTGCAAATGCAGTACAGACAATTAAAACAATGATAGATTAGGGCAACAGGGTACTTGCTTTTGATTGGTTGATAAGAAGTGGCATTCTGAGATCATAATATTATGGAGTCATCATTTATGCAAAAATCAGTGAACAGTAATTTGGGGCATGAAGAATAGTAGGATAAGGGCTTTTATGTATACAATGTTTGAAGAATGATAGTGAGAAGTCAATAACTAGACAATTTAGCATCTAAAATTTTTTATGAAATGGCCTACTATCCATCTACTTGTTGTAACTTGAAAGGATCATTATCCATGATCTTGCAGTTCTCCTTATCTAATTCATCAGGAAGTGTTCCAAATACAGAAACAACTGCATGCAAAATCCATAGTGTAGCTGGGAGTTTGGCTCATTGGTAGAATGCTTGCCTAGCATGCATAAGTTCCTGGGTACAATCCCCAGCAACACACACACACACACACGCATCCAAACACACAAATACTTAAAAATTTATAGTTGAAGGGAGTATATCCCTTTCAGAGAACTGAAAGAAGTTCAGGGGGGATAGAACCTAGAAAGCTAGGAAGGTAATGTAGGAAGTAAGTAAGGAGAAGAAAGTAGGTGCTATATTATTTAGGACCTTATAAGTGGGAGAAATGAAGGAAGGGAGGAGGGAACGGGGGATGGTTGGACATGGGGGCAGGGTTAATTGGAGTGAAATTATCAGATTTCGTTTTAAATACATTATTTTGACTAAAGTATGGATAGTGGATGAGGGGGAAAAATGAAGAGAACAATTAGTAGGCTAGTCTAGTATTCCAGACAGGAGGTGGTAAGAACCTGGATGAGAGTAGATATGGTGATATGTTGACAAATTCTAGAGATTTGATTTTTTTAAGAAATGAGATTTAATTTTACTTTTTGATGGATTAGATATAAGAGGTGAGAGGAAAAAAGGTATCAAGGTAATGCCTAGGCTTCTACAGTCAACTGTAAAGGGAAGAGATTTAATTTCCTCATAGTTTTGGAAACTTTAGTCCATTGCTTCAGGCCTGTGGTGGCACCGTAATTCCATTGTAGCAGCAGTGCCCTGGGAGGAAACCCACTCACCTCCAGGCCAGAAAGGAGAGGGAGGAGAGGGGAAGAGAGAAGAGGAGGAGAAGCAGGAGACGACCTGACCTTTATTTCATATTTTAACAGACTTTAAAATATTTTATTATCTCCTAACCAAGCCTAGATGTTAACTTTCAATCTGAAAGTTAACTCAGTGTGATTGATATTGTAAATATTGTTTCTTAGTTTCATGTGTCTGTTCTCTGCTTTTCTGCAGCTTTTTTTTTTTTTTTTCTAATTTTTTCTGCAGCTTTTTAGGAGATCTAAAATTTTTATATAGTTAAATTGATGTTTTACTTTGTAAATTTTATCTTCTTTATTCCAAAGAATATGTCATTATTTGTCTGTATTTGAGTTTAGTTCTTCTGTAGTTACCTTTTCTTACATATATATCACAAACATAAAAATGCTTATTTTAGCACCAGGTATGAGATTGGCTTCCATCTTTATTTTGAAATGACTCGTCATTTCCAGTAGCATTATTGTAATTATCTATTGTCTTACTCAACTTGGGCTGTTCTAACAAAATACCATAGACTGCTGGATTAAACAATAGAAATTTAGTTTTTCACAGGTCTAGAGAATGAAAATTGGATATTTGGGTGCCAACATGTTTGGTTCCTGGTGAGAGCTCTCTTGGCATACCGATGAGTGCCTTTTGCCTGTCAGCAGTTCAGCAGTTGGCCTTTACTCAGTGTGTGCTTTCAGGCAGGAGGAGGGCGGGAGGGTGAGAGAGAGAGAGAGAGAGAGAGAGAGAGAGAGAGAGAGAGAGAGAGAGAGAGAGGGAGAAAATGATTTCTCATGTCTCCTCCTTTTATAAGGAAACCAATCCCATCGGATTGGGGTCTTACCGAATCACCTCATTTGGCATTAATTACCTTCAAAGTTCCCTTCCCCACATATCGCCCCAGGATAGATTAGGACTTAAACATAGGAATTTAGGGAGACACAATATCCAGTTCATAACTGAATCCTGCCCTTTATGTATTTTGAAGATCACTTTTTATCATATAATAAAATATGTCTTTTCTAGATTGAATGATTAATTCCCCACTTTCCTGGAGCCAATAAACACTGTTATAATTATTATATTTGATATTATATTGTTTAATTTCTTATTGGGCATGCATATCCTTTTAAATCTTTTAAAAATACAATAATTATTTATCCTTTTCTTCTCGGTTAGCTTGAGAATGAAGAATCAGTTTATTATATCCCTCCTACCCTGTGTACTCCTTTACACCAAATTTGGGATATAACTTTATTGTGCAATAAATCTATAAATTAAAATGGATATAATTGATATAGGGTTCCTGCAATCAGTACAGGTACTGAGGAACAGCTGTACAAAAACTAAAAACCATTGAATTATACATTTTAAATGGGAAAGCTGTACTGTATGGGAATTATGTGTCAACAGAGTTATTAAAAAATAATTCACATTTCACAGATTGACTCACTGAACCATTTTATCCATCAAGAGACAAAATGATTGGTGCCACAGATGCTAATTGTATTTCACTACATCTGAGTGATTATTTGTCCATAAAAAATGTTATACAGGGCAGGGGATATAGCTCAGTTCATAGAGTGCTTGCCTATCAATCACAAGGCCCTGTTTTCAATCCCCAGCACCACCAAAACAAAAAACAAAAAATGTTAAACATTTCTTTTCCAGTTATCTATGTGACCATTAAAATTACCTTTTTCTGATTGAATTATTAGTATAGATTGAACTATTTTGAAAGATAAAACATTTCATGTATTAATATATGCAGTATTCTCAGTGCTGATTTCAAACATGGTAAATGTTTATACAGTGCATCTCACTTAGAAATGAAATTTAGCAATACATTCTGTCTCTGACTTTTTCTAGTTACATTCAGGATTTTTCAGTATTACAGTGATGCAAAGGTGATATGAATTCATTAGATACTGTACTTCAAATATGGGAGTTTTAACTTTCCTGTGCTATCATGGGTGATATGATAGTTTCTTAGAATACTAGATAGTGACATTTAATAAAACACACCATAAATTTATGATAAATTCAGTAAATTATGAAAAAAGAATTTGATTTAACTTAATGTGATAAAAACCATTCTCAAAAACCTGTAATATATTTAATTGCCATTAGTTCTATTTTTGTATTGTACTTGAAGTCATTTGCAGTGTTGTAAGGACAATAAAATATGTAAGAAGTATAAATTTTTGAGAAGAAAAAAAGCTTGTAATTTTTGCAGATATGATTTGATACATTGAAAATTCAAAGGAATTAATAAAAATCATAATTAATAGATGGGTTTACTAAGATTCTTGGATTAAAAAATCATCATATAGAATTTCTCATGTTTTTATAAATCTGGAATAAAGTTGAAATATTTTAAATTTGAAAGACAAAATTTATACAATAGCATAAGTAAGAATTAGTTGGAAATATATCTAACAAAAGATACTCAAGATCACCATGGAGAAAAATTCTAAAAATATTGAGAGACAAATTAAAGAAGATCAACATAGAACTGAGAGACACACCATGTTCATTAATAGTAAGAGTTATTATTATAAAGGTATTAATTCCTTTAAGATTTTTCAGTAGATCTTGTTTAATGGCAACCAAAATGCCAATAGTTTTATTATTGGGAGGATGGGTACCTTATGACCTGATTGTAATATTTTTTTAAGCCAGTGCTAAAGCCAAGAGCAAATAAGAGACCTACAAATGCTCAAAAATAAAGTCTATTAATTAAAAAAATACAAACAAATAAAAAAGTAAGGAAAGACATGAGAATGATTATCATCAAAGTCAGAAAGTTGTTTCTGTGACTAAGGAGGATGAAGTTGTGATTAAAGTCCCCAAGAGGGTCTGACATACTGCTGGGGTTGTGTTTTGTTGGACTGGCAAAATTGTACATACAGGCTTTATTCATTTTTGTTTATGTCTACTATATTCATAATTTTAAGAAATATAGGAAAGAGGGAAATGATGAAAACAGGCCAAAGAAGGTTAAATCCAAAATAAAACAGGGATTCTTTGAAATTTATGTCTGTCAGCAAAATTCAATTCAAATATTAAATGGAGAAGCAAGAGCAAGATGTGAACAAGAAGATGACATCAAATGTATGTTCCAAGATATAGGACAAAGACACAGAGAGATGGAAACACAAAAGGAAAACTAAGAAACATGGATATTGATATAGACTATGGGATATATTTGTTAAGAGATTTAGAAAGAAAAGATAGTGATAAATGAGGGGAGTATAATAATAAAATAAGAGAAAAAAAATTTTCCTGTAGTAAACAAAACCAGATTCTTGAGGTTGAAAGGATTAAGGGTCAAGCAGATAGATGACAGGAGACAAATTTTTATATCTGATCCTTTATGTTTTAGTTGAAGAGCAAAAGAAAGGGATTTTCAAAAACGAGAATTCATGGTTTACTTTTATCCATCCTATCTTTGAAAGATTCTTATTGGTCTTCTGCAAAAATGAGAAGGAAATCCAAAATATAAAATGAAATCAGATTAAATAAATTATGTGCCAAAAATGAGTACCATTCATAGAGTTGTAATCCACATAACTAAATATTTGACTATTTGTAATGTTTAATGATACTAACAATTCATGCAAAAGGAGAGAGATCATGTTCAAAAATATTTTAGTGAAGACTTAGATTACTTTAAGAGTGGACAGAAAGGATATAAGTTATTAAGCACTATAACATCATTAAAATGTTCTTATATAATAGAAACATGAAAGAAAATTTTAAAAGGAAATCATTGTATATAGAAAATTTAAAATGGCATGACTTGAATGGGTCCTAATATGTCATTTGTCCCAAGAAATGTCAAAGAGTTAGGAAGTTTTGTAGTATGATTACTAGGATGTAGTCATAAATTAATAATAAAGGAAAAGGGAAAACTGAAGTGGCAATATGACAGGAGGCAAATAAGATTGAAGTTAAAGAAACTCAAGTGGAAGAAAGACGGAATATTTTTTATTGTTAGGTTTATTATTATTATTATTTATTATTTTATTATTAGTTTTAACCTATCAAAAAGACAAGAGCTCTTTATAAAGAGCAAAATCTGTAACAAGAGAAACTGACAGACCTCATCATTGGGGGAAATTCATCATACCTCTTTTAGGAACTGAGATCAAGTACAGCAAAGTGACAATGATAACTGAGAAAAATCTGAATATCTAAAATCAATGAATGTTAAAAGTAGTATAATTTTTTTATCCTGCCCACAGAAACTATCTTCTACATTGTTAACTTTTCAGATTCATTGATATGAGGTTACACATGGGCCCTATTGATAATTTTTAGAATTTTCCTCTGTATTTTTGTTTATTTGCTCTTTTGTATTCTCTGTATTGTTTGTTTTCTCTTGTATAACCAGATTTGCCTAAGATTAGTCTGTGCTACTATTTTATTTTTAATTTGGACTTTTGGTTTAAATGTTTAACTCTTTCATGTTTTCTCTATGTCATTAATTCTCTGCTTTTAATTTTATCAGTTTCATTTATTGATTTAATTATGGTTGATTTGCTTCCCAGCCTAGTTTCGTGAGTTCTGCACTTAGTTTGATTATTTTCGATCTTTTTTGTTTTCTAATGTTTGCATATACAGATATAAAGTTATTTTGAAAGTGTCTTTAGCCATATATCTTAAGGTTTTGTCTTATTTTTTTCATTGTTATTTAAAAATAATCTGAAGCAATTTTGTTTTCTTTTTGACCAAAGACTTAAAGTGTATGTTTTAATATCCAAGTGCTAAAAAATGTGCATTGTTGCTGTTGAACTCTACCCAGATCTTCTCTGACTGACTCTGTTGATACTTTGTACCAAGAAATGGTTAGGACCTTTCTACAAGAGTATTCACCAAGTGGCGTGTTAATCACTTTAATAAATAAAAATTTAGTTATAGTTTTCATCATTAAGAGATTCCCCTCTCCCTCTTTTTTTTCTTTAGTCTTACTGCTCTGATCCGAACCTTGTGTTAGATTTGAAGAACCTTATTGTGCTTTTTGCTGATACACTTCAGGTATGTGAGTTCTGTTTACATATGCTCATCTAGCTTAGTGTGCATCAACTCTGACTCTCATCATGTCTACATAAGCTTGAATAAGTAGTTTAGTTCTTAGAATTTTTTTTCGCTAGAGCTAGACCTTTTTATCTTTTTATAGCATTTCCTAGATTTCACCTTGTATGTGATATATTTTTATGTGATTTTTCATACTTTAATGTTTTTATAAGTAGTTCCCACCCCCTTTTTTTCTCTCAGGTCAAATCAATTAATTAAACCACTCACCACATTAGTATTTTAAAATGTTCTTAATTTGGGATTGGCACCTGAATGACTTTGTAGTTTGGTTAAGAACCACCTTGAATAATGATGGTTGATTTGAACCATATAGTATCTTCAGTAGGCTAGCTTAGATGTGGTGAGAGTGGTAGCATCTTCATTTCCTCTCTTTATTCTGAAGGCTGCTGCTTTAAGCAATGAGAGTTAAGAGGAGTCAAAGGAAGAACTTTGCTGACGGCATACCTAGCATATATTGATTTTAATTTTTATAATTTTATTTTTTTCCGACTGGCTTAGTCATTTTGGTATGTTTCTTTTAATTTTTGTGAAATAAACACAAAATATTAAAGTCGGAATGGAAGATTTTACCATCCATGGTTTCGTTTAAATTGTTTTCCAAAGAACAAAATGTCTTTTAGTGGCTGATCCCTCCTGTTTTTTAAAAAAGTCACCTTGGAAAATGAAGGTATTTTCTTACTTTGTTTCAGGTTTATGGTTTTCCTGTAAATCAACTTTTTGACATGCTATTAGAAATCAGAGACCAGTATAGTGAAACCCTACTGAAGAAGTGGGCAGGAATTTTCAGGTAAGACACTAGTCGTGCATGTGAAAGTGTGTATGCACATCTTTATGCACAGGGTTTTCACATGTGATAGACAGCAAGAACATGTGGCATATAATTTTATAGTTACTCCAGGTTATGTTCCAGAATTCAGATTAAATGTGTTGATATCCAAAAATGATGTTCCCAAGATATCCAGTCTTTCATACCATCTGGATCAACTTTTGTCTTATTCCAATTTTTAGTTTTTTCTGAGGATCATGCCTAGTTTTACAACTCACTTATATGGTTGTGACATTTGTGCCTTTATGGATAATTTAGACTTTTGGAAAATTGTTTTGAGGAAACAGTCATGTTATCTGTTATCTTTCTTCTTCATGTTCAGAAATGGGGGATTAATACAGTCCACTACTTAAACCATGTTTTTTGAAGAGTCATTTCAACTTGCACACCATAAGAAAGTTATTCTCTTACATTTTCTACTCACAAATGTGTCTTGGGACTGTTTTCTAGGCACATACCCAGTGCCAACTCATTAGAGTTTCTTCTTTTTAAATTTTATTTCTTTAAGTGATCTTCTTGCCTTTGCATGATGCCTTCCCCTGATTAGCTTCTCCTGCTTTCACATTATTATAGTTTTAAGATCTTACATGATTCTTTTAATACTACTTTTTATAGTTGATGAATATAACCTTGATCTTCATTTAGTCAGACTCACTTGTATATTAATATAAATACTACTATTTCCAAAAGTCTATATTTATCTAATGGTGATAATTGTTCTTTTGGGGAGGGTTATCTCTAGAGGATTTTCTGAAATTAGACAACAGGATAAAGCTGCAATCTTAGGTGCTTCTAATCTGGTGCCTTCAGTGAGTCTCTTGGTTTGAATTTGGTAGGCTGGTTTCTGCTATTAGAGAACCCCAGTCTAGCGGGGGAGATGGCTCAGTTGGTAGAGTGTTTGCCTTGCAAGCACAAGGCCCTGGGTTCGATCCCCAGCACCGCAAAAAAAAAGAGAACCCCAGTCTAGTTAAGGAGGGAGAACTTATAGATAAAAAAAAAAAAAAAATGCAGGATTAATGTAGAGTAATAGATGAAGTAAATGAATACAATTTGGATTTATTCTAGAAGTGACTTATTCTACCTGTCAGTTTTAAAAGTTAGAATATCTAGGGCAGGATTAAAAAACAATTGTTATCACATATATCTTATGAAAACAGAAACAACTTCTTTGTCTTTTCTAGAGTACACATTCTTTCATTGTTTACTTCTCACTTGCCTTAAAATTTTCTGTCCCATTTGTGAATCTCACATATTATGAGATTACATTTGCAATTGTCTTCTATTTGTTCAGAGCATGGTTTCTTTCCTGTCTTCTTTAAAAACTGATTTTAGTACTGGGTAAAGTGTAAAGTGCTTTCCTAGCATGTATGAGGTCCTGGTTCTATCCCCAGCAACAAACAAACAAACAAAGTCCTTTAAAAGATGCTTTAAAAATTGATTTTATATGCATGTTTGAAATTAAAAAAAATCCTATCAATATGTACAACTATAACGCACCAATTAAAAATGAGGAAATAAAAAATAAAAAGATAATTTTATCTCAAACCTGTATTATAGAAGACATATATATAATAGGCACTGGGAAATATAAATTTGAAGTTGTGGTATATAGATAGCCATTGGCCATTGGCACTCATCATAAAATTGCTTGTGATTTACCCACCACCTCTCTTTCCCTCCCTTACTTTCTTTCATTATTTTTTTTTATAGAAACATACTTGATTCTGATAACTACAGTCCCATACCAGTAACAAGTGAGGAGATGTATAAAAAGGTGGTAGGACAATTCCCATTCCAAGATACAGAGCTGGAAAAGGTAAGGAAAGCTTCTGAATAAACTTCCCTGGTTGTTTTGACATTCTGTAGGAACTTTCATTAGGTCAGTTTCATTGAAAATGATGACTTCTCCCCAGTGGATTAGAATTCTAACACACTTTCAAGGACTCTCTTTGGTGGTCAGAAGAACAGAATTCCCTGACTTGGCAATCAGTAGATGGCATTGGGGTCCAATTAACCTCTGAACGGTTTGCTGAGGATGTTCTAATTTGGTTTACTTTGAAATGCCTGTTTTATTATGCTCTTAATGCCATTTGTCCCTAGAACTCACAGTAAAATGCACCTTTTAGGGTATGTAGTTCTGTTACTTTTGACAATGTATCATGTCGTGTCTTTACTACCATAACAATACAGAACAGTTCCATCATGCCCCCATATTTCCTCATGCCGCCCCATTCTGATTAACTGCTCCCCTGATTTCTATATCTGAAAACACTAATCTGGTCCCTATCCATCTACTTTGCTTTTTTCAGAGTGCTATACAAATGGAATCATACAGTACATAACCTTTTGAAACTGACTTCTTTTAATAGCATAATGCTTTTGAGATTTGTCCAAGTTGTTGGATATATCTGTAGTTCATTTCTTTTTATGTGCCACATGTATGTGCCACAGTTTGTTTAGCCTTCCCTACATGTTAAAGAACATATGGGTTTTTGTTTTATTTTAATTAAAGCCTTATTTTTTTTAGCATCAGAAAACTTGTGAAGATATTGTTTTAAATTTGAGCTTGTTAAGCAGAAAGTTTCCAGTGTTGAAGAAAGTTCCACTTGCGTTTTAAATAATGTATAAGTATATCCATTGTATGTTTGTGACTCGCTTTCATTAATTCTTGCATTTACAGCAACTATTCCCCAAAAAGTTTCCTTTCTCTGAATTTGTGCCAAAAGTTTACAACCAAATTAAAGAATTTATCTACGCATGTCTGAAGTTTTCAGAAGATCTTCATTTAAGGTACAGTATGAAAGAGTGAAAAGACTGTGACTCTCTCTAAATAAATATTCTGCAAAATTTTCAATAGGCCCTTCATCTGTAATTTTGAGTCTTAATATTAGCCCTTTCCTATATGGCAGTTTTATTTTTATAATTACAATGGAAAGGGAAAGATGATAACAATAGTTTTAACATTTATATTACCTATCTTATCTTCTATTTTTTAATAGATTTGTATTTTAATACTTCTATTAAGGAGAACTCACTGGAAAATTGTAGCATAGCATACTAACTTTAATATTCTACTCGATGAAATTTTAAGGCCAGAAGAAGAGGAGCAGATAAAATTCTTTGGAAACATTATTGCTCTGCTTATGTGCATGTTTCTGAATGTGTTAGACTGTGGGCTTCTTTCTTTGTTCATTTATTGGTTTATTTACCATACAATATGGTCATTGTGTTATGTGTTAGATGCTGCTTGGTAGCAAAGACAGCGAGATGTTAAAAATAGGGTCTCTGTCTTCAAGGAGTATCTCATCTAATTAAAGGACCTAATAATTAATGATACATACTAGATACGTACTAGAGCTAAATAGGAGCCAACATTAACACAAATTGAGAATGTTTAAAAAGACCTGTTGTGGATAGAAACACTTAAGAGATCTTCTACAATTGAAAGAAGGCAGAAACACCTCTGAGCATCAGGCACACAGGATACACTTAAGAATGAGGCTGGCCAGGGCAAAAGAAAACTTCCCTCACAGCTCAGCAAGAACTGAGTAACAGGTGGCAGCAGTATACTGGTGACAGGTCATGGATGTGGGGGGAGAGAGATACCTTCTGTGTTGGAGGCATGCCGATACAGCTGAAAGACAGGGATGGTACAGAACCACTATGGAAAAAAGCCTTCTGAGGCTCTACCATGCACAGCAGGCCTGTTCTACCATTAAAGAAATTTGAAATCTGTGAGGCACTGAAGATAATGTACCAACAACACAACTCAAATGCAGCTCAATTCCTGCCTGTATTTATTCTATCCTCCACATGGAGGGCTCAACAGAAGGAGAGAGATGGAATTATCCATTAAGTATGACATGCATGAACATATTGAAACTTTTAGCACACAGATGGAAGTTATAGGAAAGAGTCAAATAAAAATGCTGGAAATATGAAATAGTTTTATAGACAAAGAATATCTTTGAGGGATTCATTGGCACACTTGACATAGCTTAGGAAATGATCAGTGAATCTGAAGATACGTCAGTAGAAGTTACCCAAAGTGACACATAAAGAAGAAAAAGCGAGGGCTGGGATGTACATTATTTGGTGGGAAGTGCTGTCATAGCATGTGTGAGGCCCTGGGTTCAATCTCCAGCACTACAAAAATAAAAATGAGAAGTGGGGAGGAGAAATGATGTACCAAGATCCGTGGAGCAATTTTAAACAGTAAATCCAAGAGATGAGGAAAGTAGAAATATTTTGAGAGATGTTGGCTGAGAGTATTCAAAAAATAACAAAAGACATCAAACCAGAGATTTAAGATTCTGAGACCCCCCTAATCCAGGTAAATAGCAGGAATAAGAACAAACAAAGAAAAGTATTTAAAACCTTATATTCAAGCTGTTGAAAAGGAAAGGCAAAGAGAATTTTTGGAAGGCATTCAGGAGAACAAACACTCTAATGTCAATAATATTTGCTACTGTTACTAGCATCATTACTATTATTATTGCTTTTGGGGGAAGGTACCAAGGATTGACCTCAGGGGCACTGGACCACTTAGCCACATCCCCAAACCTATTTTGTATTTTATTTAGAGACACAGACTCACTGAGTTGCTTAGCACCTCTCTTTTGCTGAGACTGGCTTTGAAATCAAGATCCTCCTGCCTCAGCCTCCTGAGCTGCTGGGATTACAGGTGTGCGCCACCCCACCTGGCTCATTACTGTTATTTTATTATCATTACTACAAACCCCACCAGCGCTCTGTTTACCAAAATAATTCTACCTGCCATGACCGACCTTGATACTTATTTTCCAGCTCCACTGAAGTTGATGACATGATTCGTAAATCTACGAACCTGTTACTAACCAGGACTCTGAGCAACTCTCTGCAAAATGTCATTAAAAGGAAGAATATTGGACTTACTGAGGTAAAGTAGCTCTAATGAAGGTAGCCAAGTCAATATGTGAAAAGATGTCCTAAGCTCTGGGCCTTATGTGTGAATGGATTATAACTTTCTACGTGATTTATTATCCTCTTTCTGATAGGTTCCTCATAGTGAAAGTACAAAATGAAATTTGTTGTTCTTTGATTACTTTTGAGAAATACATTATTTTTTCTAAAACAGGATCCTTTCTAAAAAAGGGATTCTTTCATTTTCGTTAGATTAACTGGTTTTCCTTTCTGGTGTTCTTACAATGATTTTGTATTACTTGCCATTAATCATAATTTTTTTTCCAGTGGGAGGATATAGTTGACAACAAATTCCTATCCAAATGAATTGCAGTGCATTTACAACATAGAATATGAAATCACATTTTACCTGCTTCAGTTATTTTTACCAAGGACAATGGTACTCAATAGTCCTTGCTTAATGATTGACTTAGCTTTTGTTTCTGTCATATTTCATGTACATGAGTGGTAAGGTAATGTATTAGCATATAATATTTGGCAAAAGGACTGGGGATTTGGATTTGAGGAAATGTGAGCAAAGGCAATAGATAACATACTGTCATGATGAGAGAAGAGATGCTGTACTTACATTGGGAATAGTATCTTGGCAAACCAAAGTTTTGGCTCATAGGTGTGTAGTTTTTTAAATTTAGAAAGATATGAAGTTTTCTTTCTCTTGGAGACCCAGGATTGTGTGGTGCCCTCAACCTGTCATGCTCTGAAGCATAGTGCCAAAAGTGGGAGCTTGGAGAAATTTTCTTTTCCACAAGAAAAGGGAAAGGCTGTTGGCCATCTGTTATACCTATGGAGGTGTGTACTTTCAATGTCAGTTGCTCTAGGAAAAAATTGACATTTTAAAATATATACTGTCAAAGATTATGGTGAAATTCAGCAAATGGTTAATGATACTGACCTATAGGTAAAGACAGCTGGAAACCAGGTGAGCATCTACTTCTGATTTTGGAGTGACTTTCTTTCTTTTTATTAAGATTAAAAAAATGTTACAAGGTAGGACATTGGCAGTGATTGAGTTCCACTTATAACAACCTGTTTTTTAAAAATTCATATTCACCTCAGGCAAGATTTAAGACACTTCCCTCAGTTTTCTAGGGTTTCCTTTTATGTGGTATAGAAATGTCAGGTATTGCCTTTATTCATGGAAATGGGCTAACTGCTTTTCAAAATCAGGCCTATAAAAAAAGGAAAGTAGGAGTAAAAATTAGAAAATTCTTGTGTTTTGTTAAATTATACTGTTTGCCTTTTCTCAGTCTCTATTAGGAAAAGAAGTGTATAACTTATTTTGTGAATTATCTCTTCATCTCTTTGTGTGTGCATGTTTGCAGTGCTGGGGATGGAACCCAGGGCCCTCACCCGTGCTAGGCAAGCATTCTACCACCGAGCTGCATCCTGAGACCTGTAACTCTTTGTATAACTCTTCTCATGCAATTCATTTTAGCAGTTTCTTTAAAACCATTTCAAAACAAGTAGACTAGCAAGGACATGGTGTGATACAAACAGTTTTGGCCTCAGAAGACTCTCCAGTTTTGTTGTAACTTTGTCTTTAGTTTACTGTGACATCTTAAGAGAAAGACGTAACTCAAGCAGCTTGGGTTTTCCTAACCCCATTTGTTTACACAGGCATTGTACAAATCAGATGATGATAGGAAGAAGCAGTTGGAGTTCATTAAGGAAAAACCACATTATAATTTTTGTCACTCTTTCATGGAATGCTAATAGTTATTCCTAAGTCATTGGATGTTTTTAGGCAAATGTATTTTCATCTGTGTATGGGATTGAAGGAACATTTTACACAAATTAATTTCTTTTAGGTCTTATCATGGTGTATAATGTATAGACACATGCACACATCAAGTGTTTTTTTCCCTACCAACCCAGAAAATCTTTGAAGAGCTTTACCGTTTACCTCTGGAAAGAGAAGACATTTTATCCTTAAAAGTAACTAAAGTGATTTCACATCTGGAATCATCATCATAATAGGTAACATTTGTGGAGCAGTTTATATTCTTCAAAGCCCACTCACAAATACAATTTCATTTAGTATAGTAACATTTGAAGCAGGCTTGGCATGTGTTATTATTCCCATTTTATAGAAGGTATAATTAAAGTTCAGGGAGATTGCCCCTGAGGTCATACAGCTAGCAAAATAGTAGAAATGAGACATAAATCTGGGTTATTTTTCCAAAATGGTTCCCTTTTACTCAATTGAACTACCTTTCATATTGATTTAATTATTTCATCCTAACAAAGATAGAGATTTTACAGGCAGTATATAGCAACATGGAGATTTTCTAGTTAGAAATGGCTCTGTGTCAGGAAGCAGAGATCCACTCAAATAATGGAATTATAAGCATATAAAACTCATAAAATTCTGTATAAGGATGTAAGATAATTCTCTTAGAACTTTAAAGTTCCTTTTAAGCTAATGTCTGTCTACCTGGCAATCTTGTTTTGGGATTATATGATATCTTGATATCTCTTCTTTTTCTGACTCCTATGGTCTGTTCTTTTCCCTCTGCACACTGGCTTCGTGTGTGTGTGTGTGTGTGTGTGTGTGTTCTTTACTTTCCCATGTTGAGCCAATTCAACATTAGAACTTGTTCTCTCAAATTTGATGTCATTCTCTCTAGTTGATTGAGCAATTTTAGCTATTTTCCTACACCTGCTTCTTCTAGGTCTGTGGAAGGAGCAGTTGAAGTCTGCTTGAGAGGTGATGTCCTAACATAGACCATCTGAGTTCCCATCATGGTCCTCCTCTGAATACATATATTCTTGGGTAAACTACTTGGCTTTTGTGTAAAATGGGGATAATAGCATGTATTTCATAGGATTGTTGTGAGGATTAAATGAGCATGCTAAATACTTAGAACAGTGCCTGGATCATAGTGAAATAGTGCATCGGTTGTCATTGTTAAGAGGTCTGGGCAGGCAGTAGTTGTCTGGTCTAGTGCAAAAAGGAAAATTTTTGATTACGAGAAGTCGAAAGATAAGAAATCTTATTAAGATATAATAATTATAATAAGATATAATAATTAAGATATATTAAGATATAATAAAAATCAATAAGAATCTTAGGAATTATCTATATTTTATATCTAATACTTCATTATTTATATTTAGTTATTAAGAATACATTTACTGGGCTGGGGAGATAGCTCAGCTGGTAGAGTGCTTGCCTTGCAAACACAAGGCCCTGAGTTCGATCCCCAGTACCGCAAAAAAAAAAACAAAAAACAAAAAACAAAAACAAAAAAAGAATACATTTACTATTTCTTTGGCATAACCCTGATGTTATTATCTCAATTTTCAGATGATGACAGATAACGAATATGAATAACTTTTAAGGGCAAGTAAGCCCTTAAGTTCTTCAAATTTCTTCAAGTTAAGAAATTTGAAACAAGTTTTCTTTTGGAATATGATGTGAAATAAGCTTTTAAAATTTCGAATCCTTTGTTTTTTTCATTCTACATTAATTTCAAAATATCAGTATTAAGGACAAAAATGAAACAATGCAGTTTATCACTCAGACTATAGTAGGTGCAATTAAAAGAAAGTTTTAACATGAATCAAAGGAAATCCCACTTCTTTGTGAAGAATATAGTAATAGAAAACTTTAAGATATAAATTAGACTAAAAAGAATTTATGTAATAAACATCATAAAAAATTATACCTTTAAATCACTACTGAAATGTCATTTCCTTAAAAGAATCCTTCCTTGGTCCTCCTATTTCAAAAAAGGTGAGAACTAGCATAAACATTTAGTTCTTTATTCTTGTTTCTATTCATAGTGGTTATTATAATATAAACATTATACTATATGTTTATAAATATATGTGTTTACTGTTATCTTCATGAAGTCCGGTACCTTGTGTACAGTTATATATAGCTGTATCCCAATTCCTTGACACTTAGTAGGCTCTTAATTGATAAAAAGAGAGAAGAAAAGAAAGAAAATACATGGGTAGGTTCTTAAGGTAAAGTTAAAGATGTTCAGGTTTCCCTGTGGTATATATGTACAATGGAATATTACTCAGCCATAAAGAATGATAAAATTATGGCATTTGCAGGCAGATGGATGAAATTGGAGAATATCATGCTAAGTGAGATAAGCTAATCTCAAAAAACCAGAGGACAAATGATATTGCTAATAAGTGGATGATGACACATAATGGGGGGAGGGAGGGGTTAGTGTTAGGGTTAGAGTTAGGGTTAGGGAGGGGGGCAAGAATGGAGGAAGGAAGGACTGTATAGAGGGAAAAGAGTGGTGGGAGGGGTGGGGGGAAGGGAAAAAATAACAGAATGAATCAAACAACATTACCCTATGTAAATGTATGATTACACAAATGGTATGCCTTTATGCCATGTACAAACAGAGAAACAACATGTATCCCATTTGTTTACAATAAAAAAAAAATCTAAAAAAAAAAAAGATGTTCAGGTTTCCTATTAATGACACCATACTGGGTATTTATATTTATTTACTATAGTGCCAGGAAACCTGAAGAAATGACCAATGCTTTGCATTTATGCTTTGTTTTCAGTTAATTCAGCTTGATGACTATATGGTTCTGTCCTCTTATCTCTCACCTACCATTTACCCCCAGTCCCTATTAACAGCTGTGCTATTAGTTATTAGTTTTATACTTAATAAGTCTTATTAAGTAGAACTTTGTATTCGACCTTGGAATTTGGAATGAGTAGGTCTGTGTATTTTAATATTTTAGGTGTTTTAGTCTTTGATATGGTGTAAAATGAGTAGTTGACACAGCTTTTTATACCTTGACTGTGGTGAAAATAAAATAAAATTCCTTGAAGTCTTAGGGGAACTCAGTTTTGAAAGAACCAGTACTTCTCTTTAGGTCTTTTCCTTTTGTAAATCCAAAAGTTTGGAGGCAATGAGAGCATGTGACTTCTTATTTTCGTGCTTTGGGTTGAAGCTCTTTAAGCCTCAGTGTACTGATATTCTACTTTGAAAAATAAGCAAAAGGCAGTTCAAATATAAGTAGATGTGTGTACTCCAGTAGTGAGTTATAGTTGGGAATGCAAACCTCTTCTTGCAATTTAGGAATTAGATTTAGATGGTGAAGATGATGATTCTTTCTTTCCTAGAATCTTTCAAAAATAGAACATCTGTCATTATGGTTCAGGTTCCACTGGGCTCTTTGTAGCAGGTTTGGAGGAGATGTGATCTCCAGAGTGTACTCTAAGTCTTTCACAGTGGATGTTCTCTAGTACCAGGAAAGTGGGAGATGGGGTTGGGGATGTCTGCTCTTAATGGTTTTTAACTTAAGTGACTTAAAATGGTTTTTTACTTAAGTGACTTCTGTCAAAGTTGTGAGAAGTGATTATGCTTTGTAATATTTTCTTTTTCTGGATGGTTCTCATAGAACTTGATATGAAAGATAACTAATACCTAATCTATTGTTAGTTCCATGTCCTTGAAACAACATTAAGGACAGTTTGGATTGGGAATTGGGGATTAAAAATATCCAAGGAATGCAAACTGGGGTGAAAGTCGATATTTGAAATTGCTTCATTTCATCTTTAAGTTCAAAATTATCTCCCAACATCTGACTTTATATTTGAAAATGCCCTTGTAAGGATTGTGGTAGCTGTCATTCAGGAGTAGAGATCACTTAGAGCTCATTAATAGGCACTATTCCCTCTGAAAATGACATGGTATCTTCTTTAATCCTAGAGTGTTTTAATAGTCTATTCTGTGTTCAGCAATGAAACATTTCAAAAGTGACTGACAGCCAATTGATGTAATTCATGGTGATCTTTTTATGTTGACAGATCTCTAAAAAGTCATGGGAAATTACTACTGTACCCAGTGAAGCCGCCTCCTTTTCTTTTTGTTTTTAACTGCCAATATTCTACAAAACAGGACAATTTTCTCTTTGACTGCTACTGTTTTTTATTTCAATAACATGACATGATTCCTCCTTATTATTAGAATTTCTTTTGATAGTCAGAATGTGTTCCCTATAGATAATGCTAATTTTAAAATAGAAATTCTCCAAATTAACTCTCTTACTTTTCTAACTTCCATATCAAGACAACCTTGTCAGTAGCCTCCTTCCTACTCAGGAAGAAGCATTATTTAATTTAGACAGTGTAAATATTTTTAAATGATTTTTGTCCGTCTCTAAAGGAGAAAGATGATGAAAGAATAAGGTTGACAAATTGCTTATTTTGGTGGGTGTTTTCCCTAGAGCACTGAAAAACTAAAAGTCTGATGTTTCCGTTAACATTTTGGAAGATAAGCAGTCATCTGTTCAAAACTGGAAAGTCTCCAGATTCATCTTTTGGATGAAGAGAAAGTGGCTGCTGATGCATATGCACCTGTCTGATGAGTATGGGGAATCATACTGAGGGCTGGACCCACTGTTGCCCTAGCTTTTCATCTAAGAGAATTTGCTGGAACTTCATCTGTTTGTCTTTGCCCTTGTCATTGTATTTCAAAAGCATCAGTTTTCCTGAGACTTTCAGACTGATCTTTAAAGAGGGTGGTTACTTTATTTTCTTAATTCAACTCATTACTTTATAAAGCATGATCATTATGAGTTGATGTGTACTTTTTTTTTTTTTTTTTGTTACTGGGTATTGAATCCAGGACACTCAACCACTGAACCATATCCCCATCCCTTTTTATATTTTATTTAGAGACATGGCCTCCCTAAGTTGCTGAGGCTGGCTTTGAACTTGTGATCTTTTTGAGTAAACAAGAGTGCTAAAGCCCTGTGCTGGGTGTTGTGGAGGAGATATGAATGTTCTTTCTAATTACAGTCTTACTCATTTTTGTTTACTCATTCTACAACATGACACAATGATTTTATCAAAGTATGATTCCAATTTTTAAACAGTGTTTCGAAGTATCATTTGTAGTATGTGTAGTGCCCCCTTCATCTTTTGTTCTAATTTCCCTTTGTATCATCTTCCCACCCTCCCCCTTACTCAGTATTTCACTAGACTAAAAGATGGCCTAAATTAGCCTGTAATGTCGTACTCTGAACCTTCCCATACCTGCTGCCAGATATAGTCTTGTGAAAGTGAAAAGTTAAATGTAGAGAGACCAAAAAGATTCCATTCTTTTACACTATAGGGAATATGAAAAGTTACAGTAGTTTTATAGTTAAGAAATAAGTAGTAAGTACTACTTCTTTTGTCTTTCTCTTTCTCCCTCTCTCTCTTTCTTTTTTTTTTTTTTTTTTTTTTGTGTTGGGGGGAATGGGTACTGGGGATGGAACTCAGGATCACTCAACCACTAAGCCACATCCCCAGCCCTATTTTGTGTTTTATTTAGAGACAGGGTCTCACTGAGTTGCTTAGTGCCTTGCTTTTCAAAATCAATAATTTGTCAAGTGATTAGTGCCCTTGTTTCTCTGACTTTAATGCCCATGATCTTTCTTTCTTAAACTAATGTGATTTCTTAATATACTGTTTACTATTCTAACATCTCTCTGTTCATCAGGCCTAATTTTGAAACTTCTTATTGCTACTTCAGTTATTCTTGTTGTTTTAGTGGGATCTCGTTTGTTAATTCATTTGGCAGTTATTTATTAGCAGGTACTACGTTAGAGTAGCAGCTTTTGTTCTCAGTCTAGCTTTTTAAAACAGAAGCAAACTGTTTAAAATAGAGTGTTGTTAGAATGCAGAGAAATACAAAACGTTTTGGGAGGTCAGAGAAATGATTGTGGAGAAAGTACAATGTAAGCCATACTGCACTTAACCCTGTACAGGATGTAGATGGCCGCTGCCACGGTGCCATTCATTTGTTTTATATCAGTGTGTTCATATTGAGCCATTCAACCTGGGGACAGATATTCAAGTTACTTTTACTTATGCTTATTGTTTTCTAGCTTGTCCAAATTATTATAAATACAACACACTTGGAGAAATCCTGTAAGTACTTGGAAGAATTCATCACCAACATCACTAATGTGCTTCCAGAAACAGTCCACACCACCAAACTCTATGGCACCACAACTTTCAAGGTGAGAGATCCTTCAGTACTATGAAAATGTGCTAGTGTACATAGGCTGGAACATTCTATTAACATGGTTTTGTTTTCTCAGGATAATTTATAACATGCCTTTGAGAATAAGTACTTATGAAGGGTTTTGTTTTCCTTCTTTATTTTCTTTGAAAAATGAATACCCGTATTAGTTTTCAGTGTTTAAACTAAACTAAACTAAAACAAAACACAGCCCCAAAACAAACTAATCAAACAAACAAAAATAAAAATATATAACTGTGTCCTCTAAACCCTTCCTTGTGTTTTATATATGAAAATCACTATTTCCTAAGTCGACTCCATCACACTCAAGAATTCTAAATTGAGGGCTGGGGAGATAGCTCAGTCGGTAGAGTGTTTGCCTTGCAAGCACAGGCCCTGAGTTCGATCCCCAGTACCGCAAAAAAAAAAAAAAAAAAGAATTCTAAATTGTGATCTAAATAATCCTGGTTATGGCTGTCATCTATATAACTAAAAATTTCTCTTTAGCTGTTCTACTGTGTCTGATTTTAAAAATCTTCATTTTTTGTGAGGAATTTCTATCCCTTATTATTATAGTTAGCATTTTTATAATTATTTTGCAAGATCATATCTTTAGTTTTGATCCATTGTTGGATAAAATGGGAAAACTGACATTCTGGTAGAGAAGAAAGATAATTGGTAGGTAAGTTTCTGGAGAGTAAACATTTTAGCTTAGAAGAGCCTTAATTAACTCTTTTATATTGCTATGTGAGCTTAAAACAGGAATTAACCAGAACAAGTAATAGGGAACATGGACTCTTTTTTTAAAAATATTTTTATTAGCTGTTGATGAACCTTTATTTATTTGTATGTGATGCTGAGAATCGAACCCACTGCCTCACACATGCTAAGTAAGCGCTCTACCACTGAGCCACAACCCCAGCCCCGGAAACGTGGATTCTAACATAAAGACTAGCCTACATGGTTTGAGTTTTTCGTGTTCTTATTCAGTTGTTTTCTTTTTTAAACAAGTTCTGTTGCTCTTTTGAAATGTAGAAATTGATAATAACTAGATATGTAGTAGTAGAGACCATGATTTATTTTCCCTAATGTCTACCTTTTCCCATACTTTGATCTTTTTTCTCCATTTGTTGATTCCTATTTGTTGATAGTATGTGCAAGAGAAGAAATCAAAATTGATTTATACTGTCAGTATATTTTATGAGAGATCAAAAACCTTTTGGTAAGAAAAAAGTACAATATTGAAATATAAAATAATTTTTGTGTATCTATACGATTAAGTTAGTGACTAGACTGAGTTACATGTTCATTTGGTGACCATGATTATTTTATATTACCAATAAAATTACTTAAAACAAAATTGAATGTATAACATATTTTCTTCATGTCATTCTGTTCAAGTTGTTCAGTAAAGTCTAATTACAGTTATCCCTTGGTGTTCATGAAGGATCTGCCCAAGATGCCCCACAGATGCCAGAATTTGTGAGAGTACCAATCCTTTGTATAAATGGTTGAAGTATTTTATTTGTTTATAATCTATACACATCCTCTAGGATACTTTAAATCATCTGTAGATTACTTATAATGTCTTATACAGCGTAAATGCTATATAGGTAGTTGATACATTCTGTTATTCAGAGAATAATGACAAGAAAAAATGTGTATATGTTTACTATGGATGAATTTTCTTTCAAATATTTTCAATTATTGAATCCACAGATGTAAGCCTGTATACAGAGGATTGACCATATTACCCTTGATTCTCTTTTAGTGAAGAAAAGAATTTCTGAGTTTCATGAGAATGACTTTGAAAATATGATAAGAATGTTAGAAGCTTCAGAATGACCTTAGACAGTTTATTTAAGAATTACAAGTATTATAAAGCATGGGTAATAACTTTATCAAAAATGTTTCTGTTTCCTCAATTGTGAAAGCCATAATTTCTCCAGGCAAGAAAATATGAGCGAAACTATAATTCACTGTTACACAGAGAAGAGGGAATTATGGAATTAGAATGGAACATTCATTTATATTTGTCTATCATATGGAGAATGTATTGTATATACTGGCACTCTTTCTCTGACCTGTCTCAATCTTTTTAATTTTTTTTTTTAATTTCTAGAGCTTTTCAAGTTATGTTCAGAAATCCTCTCAAAGAATGACTTGTGTGTTTTGTTATTGCTCCAACATTTAAAATGCTGAGGGAAAATGACAACTAGACAGGAAGCCATAGGGGTTGAAGAGCCAGTTAAATACTTAGTAAAGGAGAAGTTCTGGAGCCACTAAAGGTCATGTTGACAGTGCTTATTGGAAACACTGATTGCTTAAAACACATTGAAAGTTTATTTTTACCAGGCTTGTTTCAGACTAGCTAACCCAGAACTCAATATAAACATGGCAATTATAACAGTTACATGTTGTGTATTTTCCTAAGCTACTGTTTCCAGAAAACTTTCCCTTGCAGATGGAAACCTTTATGCTGGAAAAGGGGCAGCAAGAATTAGGAGGTTTTCAAGGTATTTTCTTGCAGAGTTCCCTCTCGTTCGTGCCATATGTGACATAATCCAGCTGGCATCCTTAGCTTTCCTTGTTCATAAGATTTTCCTCACTCTCTTATGTCTTATTAGAATGAAGATGTTTATTAACTTACAACATCATTGATATTGCTTGCATAATTACCATGTGACCTGTTGTAGATTCTTGGGGAAAGAAAGAAAAAGTACTTTGTCCCTGGACTTATAGTTTATGATCTACAGGGAAGAAAACAGTAAGTTTTATGAAGAAATATGCAAAAAATATGCAAAAAGCACTACAATATTACCTAAAATGCATTCATTCTCTCATCAAGTTAGTAAATTTTTATAAAGTATATACTAGATACCAATCAATGTTATAGGCATTGACAAAATAAATGAGTTTTCTGCTTATATGTTAATGAATTATAGATGATAAATCTTACATAGTATCAGGTGATGGTAAGAACTAGGAAAAAATAAATGAACCAAATGACATAAAAAATTGAGTCATCTGGATTTCTTGTGGATATGCATTCCAACCAAAGAGAATTATATAGTGGTAGGTATAAGGGAGTCAGTCTAACCGTCATATCTAATACTTGTGCAGGTGGTAAGAGACAAGGTAGTAAGGAGTCAGATGATTTCTGATATTCTAAGTCATAGTAAATACTTTAGATTTTTTTCTGAAATGAGATGTGAAGTCATTAGATGTTTGGTGAAGAGTGGTGATCTGTTTTGTCTTTTGTTGGTTAGTACTAGTTATCATATGGAAAATAAATACATTGTAAGTCAGTAGGCGTAGAAGAAGAGAGCTTGGTTTGGAGGCCATTGCAGTAATCCAGTAAGAGAGAGTGGTCACTTGGACTAGACAGGTAGCAAAGAAAGGGAAAGAAGGAATAAATAAATCACCATTGTTCAATATTCAGAATGAGAGGAAATTACCCAGAAGAGTTTGTATAACCTAATAAATAAATTAATAAATTTAATAAATTTGAGGACCTATAGAAGAATATATAACTAAAAGTGATTCAAAAAGATATGGAAAATCTAAATTGACTAGTTGCCATGTAAGGAATGAAAACATTGTGAAAGCCTTTAAAATGGGGCAAGGTCCAGATGATTTTAACAGTGAATTCATTTAGGATTCCAAGAAACAGATAATTGCTATATAATAAACTATTCAGATCATAGGAAAAGAATAAACATGTTTCAGTTCTTTTTCAAACTCAGCATAAAATGATTCAAAATACAGAGAAACCACAAAAAATAATATGAACCATTAACTATAAATATAGATGTAAAAATCACAAATGAGAATGAAACAAAAAGTATATACCAAAAAATGAGGGATTAAAGTAGGTTAGGAATGCAGGCTTAAATAGTATTAGGAAAATATTTAAAATTATTCCCTGCTTTAAAAGATCAAACGAGAAAAGCATTTTGAAAGATACTAAAAGATATTTCATATGTCAATATCTATTCCTACTAAACCCTTCTATCTATAAGTGACAAATCCAGAAGGCAGGGAATCAGGAAGGATACAATTGAACTGAATGTACCGTTAATCAACTGAATTTAATTGATATAGAATATTTCATCAAACAAGAGCAAAATACAAATTCTTTCTAAGGTTGTAGAGAACAGTGACCAAGACAGACCATGTTCTGGAGAGTAAAACACTCCTTAAAATTTATTGTTGGAAATAGAAATCATAACAAAACTTGTTCTCAGACCACATAGAATTAAAGTAGAAATCAATAACAGGAAGATAGCTAGAAAATCTCAAAATTTTTGAAGATTAAGTAATATATTCTGAGGAAAAATGTGTTAAAGAAAAAAAATCTAAAGAGGAATTTAAAAATATTTTGTTCTAAATAAAAATGAAAACACAACTCATCAATATTCATGGGATGTAGTGAAAGCATTGGGTAGTGGAAAATTTGCAGCATTAATAGCATGTGTTACAAAAGAAAGAAAAATCTGAATTCAATAATCTAAGGTTCCACCTTAGAAAATTAGGTAAAGAAGAGCAAATTAAATCTAAAATAAGCAAAGGAAAGGAAACAATAAAACTAAGAGCACAAATTAATTTAAGTGGACCAAAAACATCAAATAAGATCAAAAGCTGATTGTTAGAAAAAAACCAATAAAACTATTACACTTTGAATCAGCTAATCAAGGAAAAAGGAGAGAAAATTATTAATAGTAATAGAAATGAAAGAGAAACTATTGATACCAATCCCATCCATGTTCATTAAAAGAATAACTGAATATTTCAAACAATTCCTTACATACACCTCGAAAACCCACATGAAATAGATAAGTTTCTTAAAACACATTGTGTTAGCTTGCCATTACGGTAACAAAATACATGAGATAATTTAAAAAGAGGAAAATTTAATTTTAACTCAGTTTTGGAAATTTCAGTATTTGACCAATGGGCCCCATTGCTTTGGGCTTGTGGTGAGCCATGCTCATCATGGTGAGCATGTTTCGGGGTGACTGGGAGTAAAAAAAGAGGCAGAGGAAGAGGTTAGGGTTCCATTATATCTTCAGGGGTACACCTCAGTGACTTAACTTCTTTTCACTGTGGCCCATCTCCCAAAGTTTCCAACCCTCCCCATAGCACCACAAGCTGGGGACCAAGCCTTTAACACATAGGTCTTTAGGGTATGGTGAAGATCCGAACTGTAGTAGACATAGCGTGCCTATGCACACAGGGAGAAATAGAACTGAATATCTTTTTATCTCTTAAAGAAATTGGATCAATAATTAATGACCTGACAAAACTGAAAACAGCAGGACCAATGGACTCACTGGTGGTGAACTCTACCAAAGGAAGAATTTGCATGAATTCTCAACAGTGTTTTCCAGAAAACAGTAGCAGGGAAAAACATTTTCCTGACTCATTTTATGAGGCTAGCATCACCAAAATATAAAAAATGGATTTTATAACAAAGAAATACTATAGACCAATATTATTTATGAACATGGGTACAGATTTTTAAAAAACGGCAACAAATTCACAATATATAAAAGTAAGCATACACTCAACCAAGAGGAATGTATTCCAGGTCTGCAAAGCTAGTTCAACATTCAGAAATAAACTAATGTAATTCATCACATTAACAGACTAAATCAGAAAAAAAGATACAACCATATCAATGGATGCCAAAAAAAATGTGCATTTATGGTAATGACTTTTCAGCAAATTAGAATAGAGGGGAAATTTTCTCCACTTGATAAACAGCATAGACAAACAAACCTAAAGGTAATATCATATTTAAGGGTGAGATACTAAATAGTTCCCTGCTAAGATCAAGAATTACCTGTCCTCCTATACCACTCTTATTAAACATTCAATAAAACAAGAAAAGTAAATCAAAGACATTGATTGTTTGCAAATAATATGGTTGACTATGTAGACCGTCCCAAAGAAATTACAGACTAACTAGAGGTACTAATTATAGGAAGATTAAGGACACAAATTCAATATACAAAAGTCAGTTGCTTTCTTTTATACTTGCAGTGAACAACTGGAATTTGAAATTAAGACAATACCCTTTATATTAGTACCAAAAAATAAAATACTTAGATATGAATTAAACAAAGTACTATATCTGAGGAAACTGACAAATCTCTCATGAAAAAAATCAAAGAATAAATAAATAAATAAATAAATGGAGCTATTTTCCATGTTTTTGGGGGCAGGGGTACTGTATATCATCAAGATCTAAATTTTTCCCATCACAATTGATAGATTTAATGCAATCTCTTTCAAAATTTCAGCAAATTATTTCTTTGACAGTTGAAATTTACACAGAAAGGCAAAACACCCAGAGCAGTCAAGAAAATATTGAAGAAAAGCAAAGTTGGAAGACTGATACTACCTGAATTTGAGACTTAAAAATGAAGATAATATAGTACTGTCAAAGCAATAGCTGAATAGATCAATGGAGCAAAATATTTAGCCCAAAACAAATCCATACAGATGTCGTTAACTCATCTTTGACTTGGAGCAAAGGCAATTTAATGGGGAGTAGAGTTTTTTCAGTAAATGGTGCTGGAACAACTGGACATCTACATGCATAAAAGAAAAAAGAAAGAAAGAAAAAGGGGAGAGAAAACAACCAAGATACAGATCTTACATCTTTCACAAAAATAAACTGAAAATGTAAACTTTGAATGTAAAACACAAAACCATAGAACTTCTACAAGATAGGATAAGAGATTCTTTAGGTAACCTTAGGTTTGGCAATGATTTTTAGATACAATGCAAAAAACATGACACATGAAATAAAACATTGATAATTTGGACTTCGTTAAAATTTTCTGCTCTGGAAAAGACACAAGAGAAACGACAAGGCACATGCTGAGAGAAAATATTTGCAAAACACATATTTAGTGAAAGAGTTGTATCCAAAATATACAAAGAACTCATAAAATTCAACAAGAAGAAAACAAACAAACCAATTAAAAAATGAAGAAAAGTTCTGAACAAATTCCAAAGAAGATATACAGATGACCAATATGTACATGAAATGTTTTTCCACATAATATTTCATTAGGGAATTACAAATTAAAACAAGAATGAAATACCACTATGAACTTATTAGAATGACTGAAATCCAAACCATTGACAATACCAAATGCTAAATCAACATTGACTGTCGATTCAGTTTTGATGCTAGCACAAAATGGTACAGCCATTTAGAAAGACAGTTTCTACAAAGCTAAACCCAGTCTCAACATGTGATCCAGCATTTTACTCCTTAGTGTAGAATGAATGGGTTGAAAACTTATGTCCATGAAGAAACCTACGTGTAAAACATTTACAGCAATTTTACTCATGATTGACAGAACTTCAAGGCCACCAGAATATCCTAGATGATTGGATAAACAAACTATGGCAGATTCATACAATGAAATATTCAATGGTAAAAGGAAATGATCTATCAAGGCTTGAAAAGATGTAGTAAATGAAAACAAGCCAATTTGAAAAGTCTGTCTTCTGTGTGTTTCTAACTATGTGACATTCTGGAAAAGGCAAAATAATGAACACAATACAAAGATTAGTGGTTGCCAGGATTTGGAGGACAATTGGATCAATGAAGAGGTGACACACAGCAAATTTTTAGATTAGCAAAACTGTTTTGTAGGATATTGTAATGGTGAATACATGACAGTGGGTTTTTTAATACTCATAGATATGAGTATTAAAAAGAATAAACACTATTGTACTCTGTAGAATTTAGTTAATAAAATCTCAGTATTGGTTCATCAGTTGTAAAAAGTGTACCACTTTAATACAAGATGTTTCAGTAGGGGGTAATAGCTTATGTTTGGAGTAAGGGGTAGGTGTTACATACAAATGCTATGCACTTCTGATCAGTTTTTCCTTAAACCTACAATGCTAAAGGAATTCAAGGACAATTTAAGCGTTTTATATAAGTAGTGTAAAGATGTAAGTAGAGAGGTGCTCATTAAAACTTGTTGATGTGAAAAATCTATTGAAAACTGTAAAACACTGACAAAGAAAATTGAAGATGATACAAGTAAATGGAAATATATTCTGTGCTCATAGATTGAAAGAATTAATATTATTAAAATAATGTCTGTCATACCCAAAGTGATCTATCAATTCAATGTAGTCCTCATCAGAATTTTGTTTTCACAGCAATATAATAATGAATTCTAAAAGAAGTTTGCAACTATGGAAGACCTGAATAGCCAAAACAGTCTTGAGCAAAAAAGTACAAAGCTGGTGGCATCACATTATTTGATTTGGAAATTTACAGAGCTGTAGAAATAAAAATAATATGGTACTAGCATAAAAATAGACACTTAGAGCAAAAGTGCCAAATAGTCAAAAAAATAAATCCACACATTTATGGCAAATTGATTTGTGGCAAAGATGCCAAGAATACAAAAAGGGAAATAACATTCTCTTTAAGAAATGGTGCTAGAAATACTGATTAGCCACATGTACAAGAATACAATTTATCTTTATATCACACCATATGCAAAAATCAACCCAAAATGGATTAATGACTTAAATGTAAGGTATTGAAACTGCAAAACTACTAGAAGAAAACAAAGGAAAACTTCTATGACATTGGCCTGGGCAGTGATTTTTTTTTCAGATATGACTATAAAAGCATGAACAAAAAAGTGAAAATAGATGAGGTAATATCAAACTTAAAAGGAACTGCACAGCAAAGGAAACAGAGTGAAAAGACAACCTATAGAATGGGAGAATGTATTTTGGAGCCATGCATCTGACAGGGTATCAATATCCAAAATTTAGCCAGGTGTGGTGCTATATACCTATAGTCCCAGTTACTAAGGAGACTGAAACAGGAAGTTCAGCCTGGGCAATATAGCAAGGCCCTATTTCAAACAAACAAACAAACCCCACTATAGTTAATAAGAAACTCAGACAATTCCACAGTTAAAAAAAAGATATATATAGCCTGATATAAAAAAATATGAGCAAAGGACCTGAACAGTCAATTCTCAAAATAAGACTTACAGATAGTCAACAGGTATATAATATAATGCTCAACATATTTATCAGAGAAAAGAAAATTAAAGCCACAATAAAATATCACCTCACACCTGGTAGAATGGCTATTGTCAATAAGACCAACAATGGAAGTGTTGGTGAGGATATGGAAAAAAGGGAACCCTTATAACTTTTGGTGGGTGTGTAAATTAGTATAGCCATTATGGAATATATGGAGGTTCTTCAACATAAGAACTATCATATGATCCAGCAATCTCACTATTAGGTATATATTCACAGAAAATGACATTAGTGCATTGAAGACAGATCTGCACTCCCATTTTACTATTATTCACAGTAGACAAAATATGGAATCCACCCATGTGTCCATCAGTGGGTGAATGGATAAAGAAAATGTGATATGTGTACAAATGGAATAATATACAGCTGTAAGAAAGAAGGAAATTTTGTCATTTGTGACAACTTGAATGAATGTGGAGGACATTATTAAGTGAATGATGCAGGCTCAGAAAGATAAGTAGCACATGATATTAACTTATGTGTGAAATCTAAAAATATTGAACTCAGAAACAAAGAACAAGGATGGTTTTTGGGGAGGGGCAGAGGAGTATTTGCTTAAAGAATATAAAATTTTAGTTAGATAAGAAGAAATCGTTGGGGCTGGGGTTGTGGCTCAGTGGTAGAGTGCTTGCCTAGCGTGCATGAGGCACTGGGTTTGAGTCTCAGCACCGCATATAAATAAATAAATAAAATAAAGGTATCGGTCCATCAACAACTAAAAAAAATTTTTTTTAAAAATTAGTTGAAGAGATCTATTGTACAACCTGATGACCATAGTTAAAAGTAATGTATTGTGGGGTGGGAGGGGGAGGGAAAAATAAAGAATGAATCAAACACTATTACCCTGTGTAAATGTATGATTACACAAATGGTACACTTCTACTTCATGTACAACTGGAGAAACAAATTGTACCCCATTTGTTTAACATATAAATCAAATGATTAAAAATAAAAATGGGAAATAAATAACATATTGTGTTCTTGAAAATCTCTGGAGAGTAGATTGTAAGTGTTTTAATCACAAAAAAGTAATAAATATGTGAGGTAATGCATGCGTTAACTAACTTAATTAATGTTTATTTTCTCATATGTTACTAGCTCCATTTAGCTGTTCCATAATATACATATTTGAAAATGTCATGTTGTATATGATAAATGCATACACTTTTTATTTGTCATTTAAACATACATTTTTAAAAATTTTGCTTGTATAAATAAACATAGTCACCTGCTAAATTATAGTATGTAAATATGTTATGAAATTATGCAGATATTAGATAAGTAAAATTGTAGATGAGGGTACAAATTAACCAATTAAGTCCCAAGTTTCAAGTCTGTGAATATTTGAAATTGACATAGGTATGTTAAAATAGGATGGAAATAATAATCTAGAACTTATTTTTATTATATTAACTGATGTTAATATTATACTTGTTACAGTGCAATATAATTATGTTCTTATTTTTACATAATAATATATACTAAAAGTTTTTGTAGTTTAGCATCTAAGAAGATGGGATGTAATGGGTTAAAAAGTAATTGAGGAGTCAGAATTTACAGGACTCCTTTTCTGACTGTGAAGAAAAGAATGGAATCAAATGTGTTGTTTATATCTCTGCTTTATATCTCTGAACATTGAAGAGTAGAAAATAAGGCTGGTCGTGAACTTTCTGATTTCAGAGTTTATAGGCATAGAGATGTCCACGAAGCAATCAGATATATGGTTTTTGAAATAGAATATGTTTGAAGGACTTGTTTCAATATTGAATTCTTGTCCTGGAAGCCATAAGAATTAATTAGATAACTCAGAAAAGTGAGACAATGTGCCCCCAGAGGAGTAAAAGCAAAGCTATGGGAAGACTGAATTTTCTCTTATCTTGTCCTTCTTGTCTTTTCCTGTGTTGCTGGAGGTTGAACCCAGTATCTCATACAGTAGGCACTGAGCTACATTTTTAGCTAGGAAACAGAATTTTAAATAGAGAATATTTAATAGAGATCAAGTAAGTTTAAACTGAAAAATAAATATTGGATGTGGTAGCAGTTAGTTCATGAGTTTCTGATTCTGTCCTTGGTGATGAATTTTAGTATTAGAATCCTCATTGTTTTGGTGTACTGTAGACTCAGTTGTCTTAAAATTATTTTTTCTAGGCAAATAAATTCCAGAATACTTCTTAGAGCGTTACATATGTTAGTGTACATCATGTATCTCTTAGTAGCAGGAATCTTGAATGTATGTGATTTAGGAATCTTTACTGTTTGAGCATCTTTTAAGATTAGTGTTATGTAAAACACATTTTAGGAAACATATCAGTCTTTTTGAAAAGATTGATGATAAGGAAAACTTATATGACAATAAGTAGTGAGACTGCAGAACACTAAGTTGAAACCTAAGGATTCTTATAAGCAATGTGAAGAAACTAGAGGATATAGAGAGGTTAGTATTGCCAGAAGGAAACTCCTGGAGTCCCAGAAGTGTTAAAAGGGAATAGGATCCTGGAGAAAGTTTGGTTTTGAATAGAGATAAGACAATAAAAAAGGGTGTAAGTTACTGAGGGCAGTGAAGGCAGTTTCCCCATTCAGTGAAGCAAAATAACACATTTTCTTGCAGACCAAAAAAAAAGAGGAAAGAAAGGAAACAAAAGATAGAGAAAGCCACGTTTCACTTTTGGAAAAAGAAAAAATTAGTAGAGACTGTGATATGACCCAGTTTCCTGGTTGTGTAGCTCACTGAATGTAAATGTGAGATGGCTTCAAGTCATTTAAATTTCTACCTTTTTCAAACTGGAAACAGAATTATTTTTTTAAATTTCACATTATTTCACAGGATGCTAGGCATGCAGCTGAAGAGGAGATTTATACCAACTTAAACCAGAAGATTGACCAGTTTCTGCAACTGGCAGACTATGACTGGATGACAGGAGATTTAGACAACAAAGCAAGTGATTACCTTGTAGACCTCATTGCCTTTCTGAGGAGCACCTTTGCTGTGTTCACGCACCTTCCTGTAAGTGACAGTGCCTCTTACTTTGCCCTTGGATACAGAAAAACAGTTCCCTTGAGCTCTAATTTGGTGAAAGACTTATATTTACTCTTTGATATATAAAAACTCACACTTTTATTCATCAAGCCTTAATGATATTTAGAGGCCTTTTCTATCATATTTTCCCTTTACTTTTGCATTTTGTGTATTTTGAAAGTTATCTCTACTTTCATGTCTTCCTATTAACTTCAAGATAATTAATACAAAGACATAATGAAAGCCTTGGTAGTAATAAAAGAGAAACATCAGAGTTAGAATTTCCACAAATGTATCTTTTACTTCTAGATTTTCTTTGAATTTTTTTTATAAACAAATTCTCTGATATAATTCTTTGTTTTTTTAAATCTGTATTTTCTTAAGGATCATAGTCATAATCATTTATAGTCAATGTTTACTCTTATGTTTTATTTATCTACATAGTGGTGGATTTGTTTCTGATTTTTTCCTTGATTTTCAGTCCTATGTTCCTGTCTCTTCCTAGTGTTTTTTGGTTGATGTAAGGCATTGTGTTTAAAATATGTAGAATTCCTGGTAATATTATCATGCACCAGAAAATGTTCATTCTTTCCTTGACTGAATAAGCAGAAAGGGCAGGCAGATTGTGGTTTGAGGTCAGTCACCTCAGTCCAGTCAAGTTTGCATTGCTGATGTCCTGCATGGTTGTTTGTCCCTGTTGCTTGATGTTGTTCTACTGGGCTTTTTATAAGAGCCTCGCATGTCATCATCTTTTCAACAAGGAGAACTTTATATAAAGATTTTTGCATTTCAGGGAAACCTTGTCTATTCAGCTTCCTGCCTTCTTTAGTTTTAGAATTTGACAAATGTCTTGAGAAAGGAGTGTTACCCATACCCAGATCAACAATAATAACAGGAAAAAAATGTGGTTGTAAGTTTTTTCTGTCGATTTTTCACTCCCTCAAGAAAATAGTTTTCCTGTGGTCTGAATGTGCACCCCCCAAATTCACATGTTGACAGTAAAGACCAATATGAGGACAACAGGAAATGAGGCCTTGGAAGATGATAGATCATGAGGGTAGAGCTCTCATGAATGAGATTGATGACCCCATAAAAGAGGCTCCAGAGAATGACCTTTTTCTTCCACCATATGAGTGTGCAACAAGTAGGTGTCTTTCATGAAATAGGGAGTCAGCCCTCACCAGACAATGAATCCGCTAGCATCTTGATCTTGAACTTCCTATCTTCTGGCACTGTAAGAAATCAATTTCTGTCGTTTATAAGCTGCCCAGTCCATAGCATTTTGTTATTGCAGTTGGAATGTGTAAGAACCCAGAAACCACTCCGGATGCGGGAACTCACACAAGAGAGTTGGTTAAGCAAACAGGCCGAGTGTCTTCCTGCAGGGTAAGAGAGAAAATGAGGGAAAAAGAGAAAGAGAGAGCGTGTGCAAGAGAGAGAGTGAAATGGAGGAGAGAGTATGAAAGTGAGGAGGAAAGAGAGAGAGAAAAATGGCGGGGGAGCCATTCTTAAGCAGTCCAGTGCCGCAGGCTAACAGACCAATAACGGAGAAGGATACTTGCAAACTGACTGATGAACCAATAGCTAGCTAGGATGTTCACAGACTGACAAGCTCTGGTTATAAGTTGGGAGGTGGGGAAATGACTGCAGTGTAAAGGGCAGGTAGCAGCTTTATATTATGTTAGAATGGACTAAGACACCTTCTACCTGAGATTCTTATGCATTCTTCCACTCATGAATATTTTCCTCTGAAACAGTGGGTAACTGTGAGAAATGTCACTTTGCCTTTCAAAAGCTTTGGTTTAACCCTTATGTTTTTTAAAGATGTGGATTTGGAATGGAGCAAATATCTTGAGAAGAAAAGTGACCCTCAAAGCTCTAATTTTGGCATTCTAACTTCTTGGAAGCAGCAAAAATGTAATGGTTTATTTGACCCTTAGTTGCTACTCTATACCTGGACCTAACTTCAATTCTCAGTCTGATGCCCAGGCTGAGTTTTGACCAGTTCTTAGCTCATCTTCATATTTTTGTCAACATTTTTCACTACTTTTCTTGTTGTTATTGGAATTCACCTGTAGGAAATTATGTCCTTTCATTTAGCTTAATTGTAATTTCTACACCAGACAAAACTAGAAAAAAAACCCCACAAATTAGTCTAACAGTTATGGATAATAAATAAACAAATAATTGAAAACAATTCCCAGTGTTTTTAGAAAGCAATTTAGCACTGTTCTATGGGATTTATTCCTGGAATGCCTGGATGTTTCAGTATTTTAAAAATTCTGTTCATATGATTTATCCCATTGCTATGTGAAGGAAATAAAGTATCACTATATTCCATACATAATCTGATATTTTTATCTCCCAGCCTTTAAAATTCTATCCTTATTCTGTATGCTAGGTATTTTAATTATAATGTTCCTTGATGTGGGTCTGTTATAGTTTTGTACATTTGGGGTCCTACTATAAGCCCCTTGTATTTGATTTTCCATTTAATTCTTTAGATTTCGGAAATTCTCTGATATTATGTCATTGAAAAGATTGTGCGTTCCTTTGGTTTGTATCTCTGCACCTTCATCTATCCCAATAAATATTAAATTTGGTCTTTTCATGTTATCCCATAATTACTGGAAACTCTGTTCAGGGTTTCTTAACATTTTCTCTCCATGGTCAACCGTGTTTTCAGGATTATATATTTTGTCTTCATTACCTGAGGTTCTCTCTTCCAAGTGATCTAGTCTGTTGGTGATACTTTCTTTTATGTTTTTAATTTGGTTTATTGTTTTCTTCATTTCGAGGATTTCTGCTTGTTTTTTTTTTTTTCCCCAGAGTTTCTGCCTCTTTATTGAAGAGCTTTTTCACTTACTGTATTTTCTCTGATTTCTTTCTTTATACCTTCCTTTGCTTCACAGATTAGTTGAACTACGTACATTCTAAACTCCTTCTCTGACATTTCTTCCCCTGTAGTATCAAGTGTATCCTGTTATTAGAGTATCTTGGTTTGCTTGGGGCAGTTTGTTCCCTTGTTTTTTTCATGTTGTTTGTGTGTCTACCCCTCTAACAGTATGGATCTGAGGCAGTAAAGTTTCTACCCCTGTGGACTTACAGTGTCCCTGAAGTTTTTCTAGTACCTCACTGTTTAGGGAGAGACAAATAATAACAACAACCAATGCAAGCAGTGTACAACATTAAACCAAACGGTTCCTACTGTGACATCTACAGTGTTAATTATCACAATAAATAGAAATGATATGATCAGTTATTGCCTGTAATAAAAGCTGCACATTTGCAAAAGGGTTTACAATTTCAAATGGTGGACAGGAAGAGAACAGAAACAATATATAGGATGTGATGATTATGAGGGAGGAGGAGAGAAGTAGAAGTAAAAGATTAAAGGAAGAGTGAAAGAGAGAACAATAGAGATTGGCTGTTAGTGGAAGAAAAGAGAGAATCAAGGGAGACAGTTGAAAAAAATATATATATAAAGTAAAAATTTTACAAAATTTAAAATAAAAAATACAAAACAAAACTGAAATATACTGATCAAACATCCTTGGTCACAAAAAACTAATCCATGAAAAAATAACTGGCTTCAAAAATGCTAGAAATGAGAAAAAAATATGAAAATGTGTAAATGTCCGTGTAACATCAAGGTCACAAACACAGAAAAAGAATTTAAAAAAGAAAAAAATCTTGATGAAAAGTTAGAAAGTTCTTTCGTTTGGAGTTCAAAATATCCTCTTTCGTTTGGAGTTCAAAATGTCCTCAGCTTCTCTTCTCAGCAGTTTTTTTTAACTCTTCTTTTTTTTTTATTGTAAACAAATGGGATACATGTTGTTTTTCTTTTGTACATGGAGTAAAGGCATACCATTTGTGTAATCATAAATTTACATAGGGTAATGTTGTTTGATTCATTCTGTTATTTTTTCC
The DNA here is from genome assembly GCF_902686455.1 of Sciurus vulgaris. Lineage (NCBI taxonomy): Eukaryota > Metazoa > Chordata > Mammalia > Rodentia > Sciuridae > Sciurus > Sciurus vulgaris. The sequence continues at coordinate 28,402,944 of NC_136475.1, read as the reverse complement.
CTTCCCCCACCCCTCCCACCCCCCATTATGTGTCATCATCCACTTATCAGCAATATCATTCGTCCTTTGGTTTTTTGAGATTGACTTATCTCACTTAGCATGATATTCTTCAATTTCATCCATTTGCCTACAAATGCCATACTTTTATCATTCTTTATGGCTGAGTAATATTCCAATGTATATGTATTCCACAGTTTCTTTATCCATTCACCAATTGAAGGCCATCTAGGTTGGTTCCACAGTCTGGCTATTGTGAATTGAGCAGCTGTGAACATTGATGTGGCTGTATCTCTGTAGTATGCTGATTTTAAGTCCTTTGGGTATAGGCCAAGGAGTGGGATAGCTGGGTCAAATGGTGGTTCCATTCCAAGTTTTCTAAGGAATCTCCACACTGTTTTCCAGAGTGGCTGCACTAATTTGCAGCCCCACCAGCAATGTATGAGTGTACCTTTCTCCCCAAATCCTCGCCAACACCTGTTGTTGCTTGTATTCTTGATAATCGCCATTCTAATTGGGGTGAGATGGAATCTTAGGGTGGTTTTGATTTGCATTTCTCTTATTAGTAGAGATGTTGAACATTTTTCCATATGTTTGTTGATTGCTTGTAGATCTTCTTCTGTGAAGTGTCTGTTCATTTCCTTAGCCCATTTGTCAGTTGGGTTATTTGCATTCTTGGTGTAGAGTTTTTTGAGTTCTTTATAGTTTCTGGAGATTAGTGCTCTATCTGAAGTATGATTGGCGAAGATTTTCTCCCACTCTGTAGGCTCTTTCTTCACATTGCTGATAGTTTCCTTTGCTGTCTTCTAAGCAGTTTTAAGTGGGATGGTCTGGAGCTGTGCTGCTTCACCCTCCGGATTGCTGGAATGAGAGAGGTAATCCCCTAGGTGGAATTTCTGGAGGCAAGGTTCAGGCCCAGGTGGCTCCAGGCTCTTCACTAAATGCTGATTGGTCTGAAGATTTTAAATCAGTTCACCCCCATCCCCCACTCCCACCCAGCACTTACTGGTCCAGGCTGGAAAACTTTACTCTAGGGATCTCCTCTGGGTTCCACTCGTGTGATGGGGGAGCCAATTCTTAGTCCCCGACGTCACCTGCAGATCAATAAACCAATTAAATATTGATAAATTTTTCTATTATCTGAAAATAAGTTACCTTTCTAAAGTTAACAACAATGATGGAAATCATTAAGGAAAAGGGTGATACCTTTCCTACATGAATTGTTTATTACATTACTTAAAAGAAATCAAAAAATAAAATAAAATGCATATTCATTATGAAAAATGATTGCAATAAATATTTCCAAAGGGTAACATCTGTAATACACACACACACACACACACACACACACACACACACACACACACATATAAAGAATATAGCTTGATAGAAAAAAAAAATTCAAATATTGTATGTAGGCTGTCAGTAAAGAAAAAAAAGACAACTGATGATAATTAAAAAAAAAAAAAGGTTGGTAGTGTTGCCCCATGATAAAGCACACCTGAATTGAGTCCCCAGTATTGGGGGAAAAAGGGACATACATATTAAAGTTGTGAAGTATTTTTAGCTATACCTTTGTTAAAAGTAAATAAGAAAATAATAGCATTTCAACAGTTGTGAGAAATACTTCTGGAAGAAGGTATTCTGATATATTGCTGGTAGAGGTCTCAGTTGGTATAATCTTTTTGGTCATCAGCTTTTCAGTATACCTCAGAAATCCTTTAAAATGTGCCTACCTTTTTATCATGCAATTTCACTTTAAGACTTCTTCCTTCATGAAATAATCATGGATGTGTCATAAAATTAAGATTTTATGTTCAGATTAAGTATATTCAACACAGTATTGTATTTTATATAGTGAGGAATTGTTCTAAATTAAAAGTCCTATAAATATTAGCTGACTTTATTGTATATTTGTATAGTACAATATCATTTATTAATGTAAATGTATAATCATTAAAGAACATCTTCATTATTTCTGTTTGGCAAAACATTGTAAAATAGTCCACAAAATTTGATAGCATTTTAAACATATATATTATATACCCATTAACCATTTATGATATATAGAGTCTGAAACTGCATATTCCTTGATTTTACAGTACATATATATATATATATATATATATATATATAGCTTTTATTTTTTATCTTTGTTGTTTAAACATATTTTTCTGTCATAAAACATTTTCTGCTTTTTAAATCCTGGTTGTAGGAGGCGGTGATATTTGGAATTACATTCTTTATCTCAAGAATTATTCTGTCTTTCATAACTAACTTATTCTTTATAAAAACAGCACATTTATTTGAACAATTTTTTTCTAATGTAGTTCATTTTTTAAAGGAAATAGGTCCTATAGAATTTTGGCTATTATGTTTCCCTTGGCTTTGTAGTGTTACTTCAATGAATAAGATCTTGTAGTGTTATAAAAGAAAAAACCCACAATAGTTCAAAGCCCACTTCATCCTAAAGTGGTGTTCTCTATATTTATCTTCATTATTTTCTATTTTATTTTGTGCTTAAAAAATAAAAATGATAACCTAATGAGTTACTGTCTATATGTGCCATGAAACACAGTGATCCCTATGTATTCCATAGTTATCAGATGTCAATATTATACTTTGTTTTCCTTGCTTTAAACTCTACATCTCTTAGAAGCAGTAATAAACTGCTGCTGGTTTAATCGAAATACATGCTTTTTCCACCTGTGAGTTGTGACCTTTCTTAGGTGTTTTATTCTTTTCTGTCATTGAACCTAAATATTGTGTAACATCTCAGTGTGGGTTGGGTTGATCCTAGTATTCAGAACCACTTTGCCAAGCACCATTCAGAATTAAGATGGTAGGTAATTGACAGCACCAAACCCTCAATATTACTTTCATAAATGCCATATTTCTATATTGTCTAAAGCAGATCTCTTTTTCTTAAATCCAAACGTTCAAAAATGAGTTGGATTGGCCAACCAGTGTATTCCATAGAATGAGATAAATATGACTTCTAAAAGTACCCCTCCTAGTTTTCCACAGACAAGCAAATAGATTGCCTGGCGTTTGTGTTTTGTTCCCCAGAAGGCCAGATACTTTCTTCATGGAACCCCATGTGAGTGACAAAATAGAGCTATGTTTAACATTTGCCCTTGTGCATTGCTAGAGGAAGAGTGATAGGGGAAGGAGTTTTTCTGAGAAAGAACGAGATCATTTGTCTTTTACTTAGTATGAATATTTTCTTTTCATACTTGACATTGGCAGGTAGCAGTGATGTTGTCAAAAGGGACTGAACAATAGGAAATATTTATATGAAGAGAACTGAAAGAAAAAAGCAAAGACTATTTTGTTCTTTTAAAATTTGAAATTCCCTTTTTCCTTTAGTTCTCAGTAATATTTGTTGCCACATCACAACAGCAGTATGGCCAGTGCATCAGTGGGGGAGAGGAGAGGGTGTGTGTGAGAGAGGGAGGGAGAGAGAGACAGTATGTCTGAGTATGAACATGTGTCTATTTTGGGTGTGGGAGAGTGTCCCAGATCATGCTCATTATTAACCAGTCAGGGGGAAATTATTGAATTTTGCAGTTATTTTTCCCTTGGAAGTTTTGAAGATCAAGGCAGCCTACCTATTTTCATGAGGCAACCAGAAATGACTGTCATAGGATTTTCCATAGTTAGAGTTTTAACATGTTACTTTGTCCCTTGAGTTAACTGATGAGGCAAGTTCCCAAGTATTCATCTCAGGCTCCAATTGCATAATTTACAATTGCATGCATACTTACCCATTTTGCATGCTCAGCATAAGAGCATAGTTTTGAGGATTTATCTTTGTTATCCTGATAATTATCTTTCAGAAATGCTTGAGAGAGAGGAAATACTGTCTCAAGTAACAGACCTAGAGGAGAGAATACTGAATTTGTTTTTTCTTTTGCTGTTAATGTTAATTTATATGACCTGGGGCAAGATCTCCCATAACCCACCTTGGTTTGTGGGTTAAGTGTGGAAATTGTCTTAGTCCAAGTATACAGTGATACCTATCCCCAGCCTTACTTCGTGGTTGAAAGATCATCTTTAAGGGAAAGTTATTTTCCCTTAAAATATTTCTGAAATTCTTCCCATCCAGAACTCTTTTAAAATGAACATTTTTCTTATCTCTTCACTTAATTCTATGAACTGCTACCATCTCAGGGCTTAGCAAATGTTTCTGCTACTGAGAAAATGTCAGTGCCACTCATTAAGTACAGAATCTTTCCAGATTTTATCCAGACTTTCCATAATGGTATCTCAAACCACCTTTTTGTCTTCTGTTCCTCTGTCTTTCCTATTTACTGAAAATACTCCTCCCAAATTGAAGTAGTTCTCTTTGTCAAGCACACTCTTTATTACCCTGTGTCTTTTTATCATGCATTTTGTTATGGTTTTGATATGAGATGTTGCCTGAAACCCCTGAGAACTGTAACCTAATCCATGGATTAATCCATTTGATGGATTAATAATTTGAATGGATTAATGAATAGTAATTATAGGCAGGTAGGATGTGACTGGAGGAAGTAGTCACTGGGCCCCTGCCCTTGGGGGTTATATTATCCCAAGCGCTCTTTTGTTTCCTGGTTTTCATGAATTGAGCAACTTTCTTCTGTCATGCCCTTCAGCCATGTTCTGGCAAGAGGATGTGGCAGAGCTGTGGAGTCCACTGACCATGGACTAAACCTCTGAAACCGTGAGCCAAAGTAAACTTTTTCTCCCCTGAGTTGTTATAGCAATGCAAAGAGGACTAAAACACCTTTTTATTGTCTGCTTTTACTGCTTCTGCTCTTTAACCATATGTATTGAAATCTTACACATCCTTCAAGGCTCATTTCAAATCCCAGACTTTTTATGAAGGCTTCTCCAGTTCTGAGTGGATGTGTCATCTTCCTTTTTTGTGGTATTTCTTTTATGGCAGTAGCTTATCTACCTTGAGTAGGATATATCAGTAATTTGTGTTTTTGATCCAGAAAAAAGAAAGATGGTACTTAAGAAGCATCCAATGTGTTTCAGATTCTTTATATGTGTTAAATACCATTCCATTTAATGAAGATTCAAAATACCCCAAATAGATAGTATTACTGTTTTATTTTACTGATGAGACTTTGAACTCAGGGAGAATATGTTCTTTTTAAGGGATATAGTAACTAGGTCCGCAGAGTTAGTTTTTGACTTTAAAAGTTTTCCATAATACCATTCTATCTAACATATTAATTTCCAGTTGCGGGCTGTGAACCTTGTGGATAAAGACTTATGTTATTTATCTCTATTTGTTAGTTATGTGTAGTGAAGCATGTTGCATGAAATTGTGCATAATAGCTGGGAATGGTGGTTCATACCTTTAATTCCAGTGACTGGGGAGGCTGAGGAAGGAGGATTACAATTTTGAGGCCAACCTCAGCAGTTTGGGGGAACACTGTCTTAAAATAAAAAATAAAAGAGGGATGGGGGTATAGCTCAGTGGTAGGGTGCTCCTGAGTTAAATCCTCAGTACCACACACACATAATAAAATGGTGCACAATAAGTTTTTGTGAAGTTTACTTATTTTGAAAAATAAAGTGAATTGTTTGGGGATTAAATACTGTTTTGGGGTCATATCTATAATTAAGAATAATTTAATTGTTAAAAAGAGAAGTAATCAGCTATTATTCTGAAATAAGGACCAAAAGTTGGTTTGAGTTAACATTCCAATTGATCTTTCTTTCCATTTATTTGCATATGTTTCTCCAAATAAAGAAGGTCATTATTTTTTCAAATGTCACCATTTTAATAATAAAAATGCCTTCAATTTTATCGCTTCATATTATTCAAACTTTTCATTTTCTCTTTTGACTTTTATCATTTTTATTTTGTTTTATTTTATTTTATTGGTGCTGGGGATTGAACCCAGGGCCTGTGCATTCTAGGTAAGTGCTTTACTACTGAGCTACATTCCCAGACCTTTTTGTTGTTGTTGTTGTTGTTGTTATTGTTATTATAAAACAAATTCAATGATATATGGAGTTAGTATTTCTCTCATTTGACAGATGTAGAAACTAGGGCCCAAAGTGGTGTCTTAACGCAAGGTCACAAAATTAATCAGTTGTAGTCTTTTTGCCTTGGGCAATAGGTACCATACTTTGAGAGGTACCAGATACCAGGTTCTATGCAAAGTGTCCCCCCAACCCCCCATCTCTCTCTGTCCTTCATTCTGTGTGTGCATGTATTTATTCTCATTTATTCCTTGCAACAAACTTGCAAAAAACAAAGAACTATTGTTATCCCACTTTACATATGAGACTTTTAAAACAGAAAGAAGTTTGCTGATGTGTTAAAAATTACTCATGTGGGGACATGGATCTGGTGTGTGAGCTGCCCCCATGTTCCTCCACTGTAGGCTGCAGCTATCTCTAAGCTGTGTATGAGGAGCACCAGGCTGTGTTTTAGGGAGCCATCACTTAAACACCTTTTCTCCTGTGGGATTCTCACTAGGTTGTTACTATTATTTGTTCATATATAAATTTTTAGTCATCATGAGCAGAACATTTCCTAGTACGGGAGACAAACTGTGGTAATGTCCCCCAAAAGTGAAAACCCTATCAGGTAATAGGAAGGGTACTAGTAAGTAGGTTGCCTTTTTCTTCCTAACCTTGTATCCCTTCTTTGACACCTTCTGTAGAAATTCTCTCATCTGTTAATAATGATCCTCTAAAGCAGTCCTCTCCCTGTGACTTTCTCTGGAACAAGATAAGGAGGTGTCCTTAAGGAACCAGCAGGCATCAGAGCCTTCAGGCTGTAACTGAATTTTTCTTCAAATTAATTAATAGTTCGAGTCAATGTCAAAGGAATCTTTTTCTTAATATTTTTCCCTCTGATGGGCAAAAGAAATAGGTTTGGTAAAGATATCTCTGACTACCAAGATATTTATTTGTGTTTCCTATTTCTTTGCTATTTCCTTTAGGTTACTGGATCCACTTAGACAATAATGAACGACAAATGAGCTCCTTTTTAAGAAAAGTATTGAGGTTTTTCACTTAAATCCTTTAGGGGTTTTGTGTTCTTCACAGAGACCTTTGTGTGTTGAGTTTTGACTTAGCATTTTTCTCCCCATAAAACTTGCATTACTAACAGCAATAGCTGCTCTTTCTGGTAGTATCTAGCCAGTATTTCTTTGCTTCTTTCGTGATACTTTAATGATACTGACTTTTGATTATCTTCTGTTCTTACAATTAATCAACAAAAGCTTGTTTGAATTCAAACGCTAAGAGCCATTTATCTCTAATCTTGTTTTGGTAGTGTGATAAAGTAGAAAATAAGCAGAACTTAGAGTTTAAAGGACTGTATAATCCTACAACTGTAAATCTCTATATCTAATATCCTACTTAAGAACCAGAGATTCCAGTGAGAACTGTTTTAGACAGTACCATTCCTGGTCATGTTAGTACCCCCAACACCTTTATACAACGGAGAGAGACTGCTTTGAGTCTTTCTCATTGGTGCTGAGGTAGTGGAATGCGAGGTATTATCTAAGGACAAAATAGTCATGTATTTCAACATTGCTTATAAAAGAGCAAATAATTAAAAACTTTAACCATTTAATAGATAGGCAAAAAGTTATATAAACTACCATATTGTTGTTCAATTGAAATGTTATGCATTTGTTAAAACTAATTTTATGAAGATCAAATTATATCTGTGCAAAATATTTATAGTACAATGTCAAATGAAACAAGCAGAATAAAATTTTATAAACAAAATGATTGCAGGTGTGTAAAGAACACGTTCATAGTTGGGAAAAAAGTTCAGCTGTTAAAGGTAAATAATTGTGTTGGTGGTGTTTCTTGTTTTTCTTCAAAATTATTGGCATTTTATATCTTTTTGTTCTTGGCATTTAAAATTTTTAAACTTTTTTAAAAAAAGTTTTAGATTTTATGACATTCCTCTAATTTCATATTTTCTTTTTTGCTCATAAATTATAATAGTAAAAAAGAAATTCACTTTGTTAGGTTTTTTTTTTTTTTTTTTCCCTATACCAGTCTCTTTCATTTAGCTGGTTTCTGCCTGCAAAGTAATTCCTTTTTAACAGATTATGTTTAGGTAAACTAAAGGAAAATGTTTGGTGTATGTAAGGGTTTTGTGGGATTAAGATTTCCTAGCAAAATTCTAGGCAAGGAGACTGAGAAGCATGATCAAGATTAGATCAGGGCAATAAATCATAACTGGTGAAAACTGAAAGTGTGGTTACTGTAAATAAGAGCACCAAGCGAAGAACACAGGCAGTCAATTTATTCCAATGGTGCCCTCCAAAAGCTCTGGTTTGTATGTCACTCCCTCTGTTCAGAAACTTTTAATGATATCCACTCCTTCAAGTGTAACTCCTATCCATATTGATTTTGTTTCTTGTAATTCCCTTATATAAAGCCATGACTTCAGTCAACTATATCTGTTCATTGTTCCCAGTCATACTATGCTCGTTTTTTGGCTGTAGACACTTGTGATTTTCCTTATTCTTTGAATGACTCCTCATCTCACTTTCAGATATTTCTTTCCTTTTAAATGAAGGAAGTCTTTCAGAATTGGTCCCTCCACTTCTTCATTGTTCATACTCCAAGAGTTTAACTTTCTGGCGAACTCCTATAGATCTTACTGTCTCCATTCTCTACTTGAAACTTAATATATATTTTTTCTTAGTCCCCCCCCCCCGTATATTCTTTTTATTATTAACCACGGTTACAAGTCCTTTGAAAGAAAGCGTCTTAGATTTTTTTAATACGACCAATACTGAATAGGTATCCAGTGAATGTTAGGATAAGATTGGATTTGTCTAACAGGAAACTCAAATGATTGCTATCACATGACATTTTCTGTTCTGATTACAGCTCTTTATTACCAATTTATTTTGCTTTATAATCCCATTTCATTGAGAATGAGATTGGGAAAGCACTAAAAGGGTATTTATCCAGTTTCCCAGGAAGAAAATATTGCTGCTTGCGAATATTGCAGTAAGGTCATTCTGAGTTACATTTTTGCTTCTTTGACAGGATGGCAAATTTGAGCTTGTAAGTTAGTTGGTGCTAGGATACCCCAGCAGATCTTGCGCATACTATGGGGTGAGGAGTTCACAGTTAAGTGAACAGGGAATCTGGTACATGCCACCATTCAACAGTGGTGGTTTATAGCCACAGATTTAATATGGCTTATTAAGTGCTTGAATTTCTGCTAACAAATAACATACATTATTGGAAATCAGACACAGTTCATGCTTGCCTCTAGGGACTCCTCTTTCTTTGAATTAGCAGTTGCCAGCTTGTTGCGCTTTAGCTCCTTTTTTGTAGATGAGGTCCACTCTATTCTTAAGGAAAAGTCATCTTCTAAAAAGTGAGTGGGGACACACACACACACACACACACACACACACTGAATTTTCTCCCTACAATGTTTCCCCGAATATATTGTTATATATTTTTAAAAAAGGTTTTTCTAACAAATATCTACTTGTTATTTGTATAACATGTAGGGTAATTTACCTTTACATGATTCTTAAAAATGAATGATTTGCTACCTTTACCTGTTGTAAAATGGTAACAAACAAGGCGATTTTTTATCTTGTTTTTACTTATATGTGTTTCATTTTGTTTTAGATTACTATATTTTATTTTTATTTTAAATTTCCTTAATTGTTATATACCTTGATAACTCCTTTGGAAGATGGTATTAGGATTAAGAGGTGACAGAGACCTGAAAATAGAAAGCACTCTTTCAGCAAACAGGAACTAGCTCTCTATCTCAAGAGGTTTCACAAATCCTTTATGAAGTAGTTTCTTCCATGCCTATTTTTCTAGATATGAGCATAGATGTCAGATGGAACTATAAAAATACAACAAATCTTTTTCAGAACTGTATTATTTGTCCCATGTTGATATGTTTATTTGTTTATTTGTCCCATATTTTTCTGCTGTCATCAAACAGTGACTTCTACAATTCATTGCTTTCATTAACAGGTCCCTGAAAAAAAAAACTGTTTTTTAAAGTCTGTTCTTTAGAAAAGGAGAAAGTAGATGTATGTTTTTTAAATTGATGAATAATTAACATAGGAAAATGAACAAACCATAAGTACATACTTAAGTGAATTTTCACAAAATAGGCATACCTGCATGACAAGCACCAAGATCAAGGAACAGAGCATTACTAGTTTCCTAAAAGTCCATTCTACATGTTCTCTTACCTCTTCTCCCTTTAAATTATTCCTTTCACCTGGGGGCAATTGTTATTTGTACTTCTTTTTTCATTATGTGTACTTTTAATATTATATGTAGCTCAATTTTGCCTGTTTGTTCAGTGTTATAGTATGTACTCTTTCATGTAAGTTCTTAGGTTCATTATAATGTCTATGAGATTCATACACTAGTATAGAAAATTTTTTTCATTCTCTGTCCTGTTATATTGTTCCGTTAAATGAATAATGTTACATTATGATATCCATTCTGCTGTTATTGGACATTTGAGTTATTTTCAATTTTTAGTTATTAGAAATAGTGCTCCTTTGAGACTTATTATATATGTATGTTGGTGAACATATTTAATCATCTATTTCAGAGTAGAATTGCTATGCCATAGGGTATGAAAATGTCCAGAATCTTGCCAATTTTCCAAAGGAGTATGTCTGTATTTTTACTAGTAGGATTGGAGAGTTCAAGTTGTTGTATATCCTTGCTAACTTTTGGATTTATCTATCCTTTTCATTTTAGCTCTTTAGTTACATACATGTTGGTATTTTTTATAAATTGTTTTTTAGTTGTAGATGAACACAATACCTTTAGTTATTTATGTGGTGCTGAGGATTGAATCCAGTGCCTCATGCATACAAGGCAAGCGCTGTACCACTGAGCTACAACCCCAGCCCCACATGTTGGCAATTCTGTGATCATTTTTTGTGAGGACTAATGAAATCAAGAAGTGTTTCATATTTTTCTTGGCCATTTCTTTTCTTTCTTTCTTTCTTTTTTTTTTTCTTTTGTTGGTTCCAGAGATTGAACCAGTTGGTACCAGTGTTTCTTTTTATTATTATTATTATTATTTTTATTAAAAATCTTTTTTATTTTTACGGACTTTTTTATTTTACAGATTCATTGTACACAAATGGGGCACAACTTTCATTTCTCTGGTTGTACACGAAGTAGAGTTACACCATTTGTGTGATCATACATGTATATAGGGTAATGATGTTTGTCTCATTCTATTATCTTGGGTTATTTATATTCTTGATGTAAAGTTTTTTAAGTTCTTTATAAATACTGGAGATTAATGCTCTATCTGAAGTGTGTGTGTGGCAAAGATTTTCTCCCACTTTGTAGGTTCTCTCTTCACATTATTGTTTCCTTGGCTGAGAAAAAGCTTTTTAGTTTGAATCCATCCCATTTATTGATTCCTGCTTTTATTTCTTGTGCTTTGGGAGTCCTGTTAAGGAAGTCTGATCCTAAGCCAACATGATGAAGATTTGGACCTACTTTTTCTTCTATTAGGTGCAGGTTTTTCTTTTAATTCCTAGGTTCTTGATTCATTTTGAGTTTAGTTTTGTGCAGGGTGAGAGATAGGGGTTTAATTTCATTTTGCTGCATATGGGTTTCCAGTTTTCCCAGCACCATTTGTTGAAGAGGCTGTCTTTTCTCCATTGCATGTTTTTGGCATATTTGTTTAGTATGAGATAACAGTACTTATGTGGGTTTGTCTCTGTGTCTTCTATTCTGCACCATTGTTCTACCTGTCTATTTTGGTGCCAGTACCATGCTGTTTTTGTTACTATTGCTCTGTAGCATAGGTGAAAAAGTCTGATATTGTGATACCTCCTGCATTGCTCTTCCTGCCCAGGATTGCTTTGGCTATTCTGGGTCTTTAATTCTTCCAAATGAATTTCATGATTGCTTTCTCTGTTTCTATGAAGTACATCATTGGGATTTTAATTGGAATTGCATTGAATTTGTATAGCGCTTTTGGTAGTATGGCCATTTTGACAATGTTAATTCTACCTATCCAAGAATGTGGGAGATCATTCCATATTCTAAGGTTTTCTTTAATTTCTTTCTTTAGTGTTCTGTAGTTCTCAATGTAGAGGTCTTTCACCTGTTTTGTTAGATTGATACCCAAGTTGTTTTTTATTTTTTATTTTTTTGAGGCTATTGTGAATGGGGTAGTTTTCCTAATTTCTCTTTCAGAGGTTTCATCACTTATGAATAGAAATGCATTAGATTTATCAGTGTTGATTTTATATCCTGCTACTTTGCTGAATTCATTTATGAGTTCTAGATATTTTTTTGGTGGAATTTTTTGGATCCTTTAAATATAGACTCATATCAGCAAATGGTAATAATTTGAGTTCTTTTTCTGTGTATCCCTTTGGTCTGTCTAATTGCTCTTACTAGAGCTTCAAGGATGATGTTGAATAGAAGTGGTGAAAGAGGGCATCCCTGTCTTGTTCCAGTTTTTAGAGGGAATACTTTCAGTTTTTCTCCATTAAGAATGATGTTGTCCATGGGCTTAGCATAGATAATCTTTACAATGTTGAGGTATTTTCCTACTATCCCTATTTTTTCTAGTGTTTTGAGCATGAAGGGGTGTTGTATTTTGTCAAATGCTTTCTCTGCTGCTATTGAAATAATTATGTGATTCTTAACCTTAAGTCTATGGATGTGATGAACTACATTTATTGATTTTTGGATGTTGAGCCTACCTTGCATCCCTGGGATGAACCCCACTATCTTCTTAATATGTTTTTGTATATGATTTACCAGAATTCTGTTAAGGATTTTTGCATCTGTGTTCATCAGAGATAATGGTCTAAAGTTTTCTTTCCTTGATTGTATCTTTGTCTGGTTTTGGCACCAGGGTGATACTAGCTTCATGAAATGAGTTTGGAAGAGTTTTCTCTTTTTCTATGTCGTGGAATACTTTGAGGAGTATTGTTCTAAGTTCTTCTTTGAAGATCTTATAGAACTCAGCTGAGAATCTTGTCTGGTTCTGGGCTTTTCTTGGTTGGTAGGCTTTTGATGGCTTCTTCTGTTTCATTGCTTGAAATTGATCTGTTTAAATTGTGTATGTCCCCCAGATTCAGTTTGTGAGGATCATATACCTCTAGAAATTTGTTGATGTCTTCAAGATTTTCTATTTTGTTGGAGTATAGATTTTCAAAGTAGCTTCTAATTATGTATTTTAGTGATGTCTGCCATGATATTTTCTTTTTCATCACAAATTTTAGTAATTTGAGTTTTCTCTCTCCTCTCTTTGTTAGTGTGGCTAAGGGTTTATCTATTTTGTTGACTTTTTGAAAGAACCAACTTTTTGTTTTGTTAATTTTTTTAATTGTTTCAGTTTCATTGATTTCAGCTCTGATTTTAATTATTTCCTGTCTCCCACTACTTTTGGTGTTGCTCTGTTCTTCTTTTTCTAGGACTTGGAACTGTAAAGTTAGATCAGTTAGTTGTCGACTTTTCTTCTTTTATTGAGAGTGCTCCATGTCATGAAGTTTCCTCTTAGTACTACTTTCATAGTGTTCCAGAGATTCTGATATGTCGTATAATTTCTTTCCATTTAATCTGATAGAATACAAGGAAGTATCTCTACTTTTTCATATTTACTAAGGGTTGCTTTGTGGCATAATATATGGTCTATTTTAGAAAAGGATCCATGTGCAGCTGAGATGAACGTGTACTTGGTTGTTGATGGATGGAATATTCTATATATGTCTGTTAAGTCTAAGTTATTGATTGTGTTATTGAGTTCTATGGTTTCTTTGTTTAGTTTTTGTTTGGAAGATCTATCTAGTGGTTACAGTGGTGTGTTAAAGTCAACCAGAATTATTGTGTTTTGGTCTATTTGATTCTTGGAATTGAGAAGGATTTGTTTGACGTACATGGATGCGACATTGTTTAGGACATAAATATTTATAATCACTATGTCTTCTTGATTTATGCTTCCCTCAAGCAGTATGAAATGTCCTTCTTTATCCCTTCTGACTAACTTTGTCTTGAAGTCCACTGTATCTGATATAAGGATGGAAACCGCCACTTTTTTACTGAGTCCATGTGTGTAGTATGTTTTTCCCCATCCTTTCACCTTTAGTCTGTGGATGTCTTTTTCTATGAGATGAGTCTCTTGAAGGTAGCATATTTTTGGGTCTTTCTTTTTAATTCAGTCTGCCAGTCTGACTTTTGATTGAATTTAGACCATTAACATTCAGCGTTATTATTGAGATATGATTTTGGTTTATTTTTGGTTTTTAACTTGACTTGGTTTCTCCTTTAATTGGCTTTTCCTTTAGGGTAGTTCCTCCCTTTGCTGATTTACATTTTTGTTTTTCATTTCCTCCTTATGGAATATTTCGCTGAGAATGTTCTGTAGTTCAGCCTTTCTATTTGTAAATTCTTTTAACTTTTGTTCATCATGGAAAGATTTTATTTTGTCCTCAAATCTGAAGGCTAGTTTTGCTTGGTATAAGAGTCTTTGTTGGCAACTGTGTTCTTTCAGAGCTTTAAATATGATGTTCTAGGCCCTTTTAGCTTTTAGGATCTGGGCTGATTAATCTGCTAATATCCCTATTGGTTTCCCCCTATATGTAATCTGATGCCTTCCTCTAGAAGCCTTTAAAATTCTATCTTTATTTTGGATATTACGCATTTTCATTATAGTGTGCCTTGGTGTGAATCTGTTGTAATTTTGTACATTTGGTGTTCTATAAGCCTCTTGTAGTTGATTTTCCATTTCATTCTTTAGGTTTGGGAAATTTTCTAATATTATTTCATTGAATAAGTTGTTCATTCCTTTGGTTTGTAGCTCTGTGCCTTCCTCAATCCTGACAATTCTTAAATTTGGTCTTTTCCTGATGTCCCACAGTTCTTGGAGGATTCGTTCATCATTTGTTACCATCTTGTCTGCCTTTTCAACTTTATTTTCCATTAAATATTTTGTCTTCATTGCCTGCGGTTTTGTCTTCTAAGTGATCTAGTCTGTTGGTGGTGCTTTACATTGAGTTTTTTGTTTGTTTGTTTTTTGTTTTTGTTTTTTTGTTTATTGTTTATTTCATTTCAAGGATTTCTGTTTTTTTTTTTTTTTCCAGAATCTCTGTCTCTTTGTTGATATGATCTTTTTCTTCCTGCAGTTGCTCTTTTAACTGTTTATTAGAGTGATTGTTCATTGCCTACATTTGCTCTCTTATCTCATCCTTTGCTTCACAAATCATTTTAAGTATGTATAATTTGAACTCCTTTTCTGACATTTCTTCTACCATGCTGTAACTGGATTCTATTAATATAGAATGTTGGATTGTTTGGAACACTTATTTCCCTTGTTTTTTCATGTTGTTCATGTATCTTTCCCCTATCAGTACAGATCTGGGTATTACAGTTTCCCCCCATAGGCTTATGGTGACCCTGAAGGTTTCCAGAACCTATTCTTTAAGGGGGAAATCAATATTAGTAACACCCAGTACAGAAAATATGTAGTCCTAAACCAAATAGCCCCTATGAAGACATTAACAGTTTTGTCATAATAAATAGAGAGGATGAGTTCGATTATTATCTACACCATAACCAATAGATTTGCAATGAGGTCTACAGATTCTAATGGTTGACAGAGAGGATGAGGAGGGGTGTAGGATGTAATTGTTAATGGGATACAGAAAGTCTTTAAAAGTACTAGATCATAGGAAGAGTGAAAGCAGAATCAAAAGTGTTGGGGGCTGTGCCATGTTGATCACATCGGCAGCGAGGAGGTTAATTGACATAAGCACACTCAGGTGATTTTATCGTCCACGCACACAATGTATGCGCATGTGTTCTCAAGCATTCCTAATTGTGCCTGATCTTTGGGTAAGAAGCGTGGCCCTGCTCTCCGCCTCCTGGAGGTGATATAAGCGTAGGCGGAGCGAGACAGGGGACACACACACAGCAGCCATTAGCAGAAAAGCAGTAGAAGAAGACACACGTGCGGCAGCTGCTAGAAGGAAAAACACAGCAGCTAGTAGGGAAAAGCGGCGGCAGCTAGCAGGCGTAGCAAGTCTCTCTTCCTCTGGGCTCTAAGCAAAGCCTGTCCTTCTCTCAAGGTCTCTCTTAAGCAAAGTCTCTCTCTCTCTGATAAGCAAAGTCTCTCTCTCTCTCCTCTCAAAGCAAGTAAACCTCATTTCCTCTATCCTCTATGAACAAACAAGCAAGAAAGCAGTGCACTAAAGAGAAAGATAGAAGTAGCTCAGTTTCCAGTCCACCACCCATAAGACCCATGCAAGTTGTTGCTGCAAGCAGTGACAAATATCCACAGATTTTGTACCGCAAAGAGCCAGCGACAAAAAGAAGTTGATTGTTCACATGAGAAAAGGGAGAAAGAGACTGAGGAAACAGTTAAACGAAAGGAAAATAGAGTGAGAAAAATAAAGAAATGAAAAAATTTTCATAAAGGAGAAAAAACAATCTGCATGATAACAGTCATATACAATCTGTAGCCGGTGACTCAGGATGTGATTTGCCCCTCCTAATGATGGCAGCTTCTGCTTGTAGGATAATCCAATATGACTGCACTGGTTTCCAAATGTGTTGGCAAATGGGGAGCTGCAGTGTAGGGTGCGGGCATTGTTGGTTGGGCCAGGGGGTGGGGGTCCTGGAGGCAGGGCATGGTTGGGCAGGTGGGGGTCCTGCAAGTCCTGGCTGTTGTCCAAAAATGGTGCAGCCACCTGTAACCAAACCCGTGGGTACTGTGACAATGGACTTACAGGCAACAGTGAGCAGCAGGTGATCTGCTGGCAGTCTGTAGGTGGTCTGCCAGCTACCAGCGGACAATCAGCAGGTGGACCTCGAGTGGTGTATGATGGGTAGGTGAAAGGCAGGTGATGGGCAGGCAAACCGGCAAATGGCGGATGATAGTTGGCAGTCAGTGAACGATCTGCACTCCAAAAGCATGTGATATGCTGGCAGGCAGTGGGTGATCTTGATGGACAGCAGGGGATCGATGAGCAGCAAAGACTGCCTCAGAGAAAAATAGATTTTCCTCTGCTTGAAACTCAAGTTACAGAGTGACAAGGAATGCAGACTCTCTCTAGTCTGCCATCTTGGAACAAATTCACAGTTTTATTTTTGCAATTTCAGTTACCTGGATTCAACCATGATCTGAACACATTAAATGGAAAATTCTAGAAATAAGCAATAAATTTTAAATTGTTCTGAGTTGTGTGATTAAGTCTGTCACTGCCACACTGTCTAGGCCAGGACGTGAATCATCTTTTTGTCCAACATATCCATGACAAATATGTCACTGTCCACTTGTCAGTTATAGCCATCTAAGAGGTTATCACATCAACTCTTGCAGTATCAATTGCTCATGTTCAAATATTCATTGGCTATTGCTCCATCACAATGCTTAGGTCTTTAGCCTCATAAGAATTATATCATCTCCTATCATTACAAGAATAAGGATGAGCATAGTACTATAGGATATTTTGAGAGAATATTTTGAGAGAAGTAGAGAGAGATTAAATTCAAATAACTTATTACAGTATACTGTTATAATTATTCTATTTTATTACTAATTATTTTTGTTAATCCATTACTAATTTATAAATGGAACTTTATTATAGGTATGAAGCTATAAGGAGAAAAAACTGTATATGTAGAATTCAGTAATGTTCACTGTTTCATGCATCCATTTGTATCTTAGATGATACCGTTGAATAAGGGTCCATTGCTATATACCATTTGTACCTATATTATCTATTACCTTTATCTTCCTAAGTTGATTTTGCAAACAACTGCTTAATTATTATAACTTGAACACCATTTACTTGAACGAATAGGGAATGGGAGATGCTCCTCTCTAGCTGAAGATAAATATAATTATGTTTTTCAAAAAGATGAGAGTTCAAGTAATTATGTAACAGTTTGACATCTGTTAGAAGATAAAGGACAAGACAGTAGGCAGAGATACAAGGTATGTGAGGAAACAGAAGAATAAAACCAATCAAGGAGCTTTTAGAATCTATAAAGGGGTTTATGTTGAGGTGTTGTACAATAGAAAGTTAGGAGCTCAGGCAGAGCCTTAAACGAGAGTAAACTTGAATATCACAATTCAGAAATTGGCCTCTGTGATGAAAATTATGTAGAAACATAATTGAATACAGGAAATTGCTGATAAAATTGTGGTTAAGACCAATTACTTTTCAGTTTAATTTGTAAACTAGAGTATAGTATGAAGAATGACACAGAAATCATTTTTCAAATGTTCTGATATTTCTGGTGAAAGATAATGAATATCTACACTAAGTTATCAGTAGTAAAGTTTGAAAGGAGAGGGCTAATCTAAGGAACATATATGTAATCTGTAAGAGGATACAGAAAATCAACTCTGTAAGTACGAGTGAGGGCACAGCTCAGTATCATATGACTAAAATTTGAAAATTCAGAAGAGACCAATAGATGTCACTTGTGAAATATAACTTCTAAAGCAGGTGATATTTAGATATCATTAATAGGAGTATAATTTCTGACATTAGGGCCATGATGTTCCAATTTCTGCTCTATTTCATTCAAGCCACACCTCATATTTTGTGTTTAAATTCTAGGTCCTCACTTAGAAAGAACATTAATATACTGGAGCTCCTACGGAAGAGAGTTGCCAGTGTGATTTGGGCCTTTTGGTATGGAAGTGCAGAGGTTTGGGGAGCATACTGTCATTGGGTATTTGAAGGCATGTCAAGTAGAAGGGAGATCAGATGTCTCTGGTGGTATTACAAGGTAATTGAAAAACAATATGAGAGGTAGATCTCAGTTTAATGGATATTTCTTAGGTGGCTACCATATGAAAGAATCTATGTTAAGTTTTATAGGTACAAAAATGAAATAAACATGGTCTTTATAGGAGGAACATTTTTCTAAAGGTCAACTTCTTTATGTAGAGGTGTTAAAAGGAGTTTAATAATAGATGTTTAAACAATTATTTAAATCTCAAATTCTGTGGTTTTAAAATAGGAGTTTCTTAGTCTTTTTTTTTTAAACTCTCCTTTTGAAACTTCCAAGGAGAAATCCTGGGAAAATGACTTTTTTTTCCCCTGGAGAACTTGCTTCTTGTTTTCTCTTTCTAACTGAGGTCAAATAAAGTTGGCTAGGATATTTTACGAGATACATGATACTAACAAATGTGTCAGACTCTTCTGGAGCTCCAGGCTAGATAAAGAAATCAAACATAGAAGAGAAGGCATCTACTAGGAAAGAGAATAAACCTCAAGTCCTAGCCAGCAGTGACATTCTAAAGTGTTAACTTTGTTTTAAAAATATTAAGATCCTTTTTGTTTCTGAAGCAGGTCTTCAAAAGCAGTGCCATGCTCTTCCACTCTCCTGAAATATCCTCTTGGTTGTTCTTTACCTGCTTCTTCATGGTATTGATCAAATGATTAGCGAAGATGAATGATTGGTGGCTACTTTTGGTGACTTCCTTTTTATAAGGTTTCCTATCTGCCATGGCTTCAATTCTTACAAAAATAGAATCAATTAGAAAAAATATTTGCAAATTGAATATCTGATAAATGTATAGTATCCAGACTATATAAAGAACTATTGCAACTCAACAGTAAATTAAACTGAACAACTCAAAGAATGAAGATTTAAACAGTCACTTCTCCAGGGAAAATAATACAAATGGCACATAAACATAATAATTTGCTTAATATTAATAGCTCTCAGCAAAATTTTCAAAAATCAAAATCATACTGATATGGATGGCTACAAATAGAACAAGATAGTAAAACCTGGTGCTTTGGATGTACAGAAATTAGAACCCTCATGCAGTGGTGTTGTGAATATAAAATGGTACCCACACTTTGGAAAACAGTCCGGCTATTTTTTAAAAAGTGTTAAATGTAGAATTACCACATAACCTATAGTTTCACTCCAGGCTGTACATGCAAAAGTATTGAAAAGTTTTGTTGAACAAACTTTTATACCAATGCAGAGCAGCATTATTCATAATACTAAAAATTGGAAGTAACACAAATATCTTATTAATTGATAACTGGATAAATATAATGTAGTGAATTTATACAACACAATATTATTTTATCCATAAAAGGGTTGTAGTATCAAAATGTGCAACATGAATGAAACTTAAAAGCATATGCTAAATGAACAAAGTCAGACACAAAGACCACATATTTTGTGTGTATTTTTTTTTTTTTTGAAAAGGCAACAATTAATGGGGCATGGTCTCTTTTTGGGGTGTTGAAAATGTTCTGGAATTAGAGAGTGTTGATGTCTACACAATTCTGTGACTTCTAAAATCCACTGAATTGTACACTTTTGGTAAACTGTATCATGTATGAATTGTAGTTCAATAAAAATAAGGGAGTCTATTAAACATTTAGGGAAGTTGATTTTAGTAAAGTGATAAATACAAGGTATTTTGTGTTCTGATTTTAGGGTCTACTAAAAATGGTACTGCCTTCCCTTTACTACACCATAGTTTTGCATTTGGAAGTAATAGATTAGGATTAAAAAAAATCAGAGACTAATTAGGTTGTTTGGTGCAGTGTGGTAGTTGCTTTAAAATTCTGTTTCCATTGGAAAGAATTTGACTCCCAAAGGGAACTGAGAGGGGGATCCCAAACCAAATAGAGTACTGTGAAAATGTGCCATTCATTTTAAAATGTTTATTCCAGTGAAAGCCTGGTGTTCCTTGATAAGTTTTGTGGATGTATATTTACTCTAAAATTTTAGAGGCATAAAAGGGCAAAACCTCTAAAGTTCCTCACTGTGCATTCTTTTAAATAGAGAAGATCATTCATTGAATAAAAATTTTTAAATTAATTGAAAATGATAATAGGTTTCTGAATTTGGATCCACTAACGACACATTTTTTAATTCCCCCTGCTTTTTGTATCCTATGGTTTATTTGCCTGACTTTGAATAGATTTATAATTTCTATTTTGTGGCACTTTTCCAGCTTGAAATGATGGTTTCTGCTTTACACTCTCTACTTGCCATCTGGTTATATTATACTCACGGCACACATGAATATAGAATAGAATATATGTGTGTTCTTAAATGCATGTCATCTCCTCTAAATTAAATCCAGGGACTTATCCATTTTGATTGAGATTCTTGTGTGCGTGAGTCTATGGGGAAACAGCAAAACAGCAATCATGGTTGCTGTTATAGTAGCCTCTTTATCTTTATATTACTGTAGTAATTAGCCTCAGGCTAAGCATATTTCACTCCAGGCAGGTTAGAAAAATGAATTTCAAAGATCTTAGGTGACCTATCCAAGTTTATTATTTACTTAAAGGCAAAGCAAACAAACAAACAAACTCTTAGATATCCTGATTGATTGTCCAGCACTCTTTTTAGATACACTGCTTCTAAGACTCCATTGAACTCTTAATGTGTGCGTGTGTATGTACATCTTATATCTGTATGCATCTCTAGATGGATGGATAGATAGATATAGATAGGTAGATAAATAGATAGATAGAAAGAAGGATTGAATATAATTAAAAGGAAAGTGAATGACATGTTAATTGCCCTGCCAGCAAATGCTCAGTGGAGTGTTAGCTTCAAATCCTTTACCTTTATTTCTTCTTATAAAAAGAGATGCTGTGGGGCTGGAGTTGAGGCTCAGTGGTAAAGTGCTTGCCTGGCATGTGTGAGGCCCTGGGTTCGATTCTTGGTACCACAGATAGATAGATAGATAGATAGATAGATAGATAGATAAAATAAAGGTCCATCAACAACTAAAAACATATTTAAAAAAAAAGATTCTGTATTTAACAGTCACTAAAATAAATTTATTGAACCTCTACAATGTGAAACTTCTTTTTAGTAATAATAGTTCGACATAATGCATATACATCACTCTAAGAGAAATACATATTAAATATAATAGGGTACTGAGAGTTTTGTCAGAAGTTCAGGAATAAAGTTTTATAAAGAAAATGCCATCTGTAGCAGGTTTTGAAGAACATTTGGGAGAGGTCTTTGAAGACTTAAGTTACCCTATAAAGAAAGTAATAAAGTCTACAACCTTATTTAAAGAGTGTAAGGAGATAGCATATTAACTGGTAGATGAGAACATTTCTTTGTAAATATTGATAACTACAGGCCCATGTTTTAGAATCACCATACTTTTCTCCCTGATATTTTTGACCATTTTTAAACATATCTTCTTTGTCCAAAGCCTTAGATAAACCAATGCAATGCAGTTCAAATTCAATTCAGTTTCCTTTGAATTGTTTAGTCTATTTTATTGTCATGTACACACATGACCTCCTAGGATTTGAAGCACAGTGCTTTCAAATGATTTTTTTAAATTGAATACCTAATATGTACTTGGTTATGTGCTACTTGGGAAGGTTATAATGAAATCTCTTCTCTGTGGAAAAATGCAGTGTTATGATTTGAAGTATTGCTGACTGGATCATATGGGATGCATTTAGAATCTACTTGTCCTGAAGATTTCCTTTAGGAACTATTAGTCACTGTAATAGTTTGATGAATATAAATTGATAGATTTATTAAAAGGTTTAATTGTTTGCCCTCATTAAAAATCTAGGTAAGAGCTACATCTAATCTTGTTTTGTAATAGTTATGTCAGGTGAGAGCAAATCCTTAATTCAGTGTCCAGTATTTGTTGGAGTTAATATGCAGCAAAATTTAAATGAACAAATTAGTCATCAAAATAATTGTTTAAAATTCATTATGAAGTTGTCAGCGAATCTTTTTTGAAGCCAAGATATCAGTTCTCTCTAAAGTGTATGCAGATCAAGAGTTTCTTTGTGGGTAAGAGTAATCAATAACTTTAAAATGATATTGTGGTCTTCTTAGTGCTCTAGGAAATTAAGTCAGGGTGAATTATCTGATCTTTGGTTCTTTGTTGCTATTAATATTAATCATGTATAGCACCCCATAAAGTAGATTTTAGTATGCCTATTTTACAGTGCAGGGTAAATTAAGTTGCTTATGGCTAGATAACTTGTCTATTTCCATAGCAATGGATTGATTGATCCAAAATTAATTCTCAAATCTCTGGGTGTAGTTTGTTCTCTTTAGTACATGATGTGTTAAATTTCTTATGAATATGATTGGCAGTGTTGGCAGCTTAGTTTCTTTGAATAGCTTAATGATAATTGAGAAATGCAGGATTTTCCTTTAACCAAAGTTCCTTCTTTATTTTAATGGAGGTTGGTTGCTAGTGAAATGGTATCTTAAGTGAGTTATAAAATTCAGTTTTCCCTCTGGTATGACTTTTTAAGATACTGAAGAGTTTTTATAGGTTCTGTTTTCCATTTACATCTTTTCACTCAAGAGTTTAACATAAAGAATTTTCAAGATTTGTAGGGAGAGCAGTCTATTCCATTCACATATTTGGAAGCAAAGACAAATGTCATCAATGACCAGGCTACATCAGTGGTTTATTTTTGCTTTCTTACAAAAGTCAGCACGTAGTAAGTTTTAAAAAAAATGTAAGCTTCTTGAATTATCTGTCTTTAGTTGTGTGTGTGGCTTTTAATGCAATTATATCATAACATACTTCCAAATACATTTTGTCCTGTGAAAACAGTCTTCTTGGAATGCTCCATAGTAATTATAATTTATTATCCTAAACACTGTCATTCAACTTAATTTTTTCTTCATTCGGGAAATGTGTGTTAAATGCCTACAGAATGCAATACATCATGTTAAAGTAACCTTCCATCTTATTCCTCAGTCTTGGCTCTGGAACACGGTTCTCCAAGTATTGCACAGCTGATGTTTTGGCTAGGTGATTCTTGGTTGTGGAAGCTGCCCTGTGAACTGTAGTAGGTTTAGCTGCATCTCTGGCCTCTCTATTCTTTAGCTTCCAGGACACCCCCTTTCCTACCCCAGTGGTTACAAGGAAAAATGTTTCCAAATATTGCAAAGTTTCCTGGAGAGAAAAATCATTCCCAGTTGAAAATCATTTCTCTACTGTCCAAATTTAAATAAGAATAAATAAATAAAATGGTGAATTATTGATACCACTGGAACTCATAAAATAATGACCATGAAAGCTTTTGCAAAATAGGTGTTCCAAGAATATTTCACAGGATGATTAGTGTTGTTGTATAACCTCCTATGCTTATCTATATTCTGATATTTTTATTAAAATATCAAACCACTTTATGCTTACATCTGAAATCATTTTCTGTCCTTGGTGCTTATACATTTCTTCTAATGTAACCATTTTGTTTTTAATAAGACTTTCTTAATCATCCCAAAGTAATTTCCCACCACTCAAAAAATGTTTTGGTTATCTTCTACTACCTTGAGCTTTTTTAATATACTTTTTCATTTTAGATAATTGGAGGGATAGCCATTCAAATCAGTTGATGTTTATTGGATTGCAAATGACCAGAGTATTTCTGGGCAACAAATGAGAACATTAGAATATGTGACTTCCATGATGATTTTCAGAAAGGGTATGAGAAATTAACAGTGCCATAGGAATTTAAAAAAAAAAAAAAAAGGTAAAGATGACTTTTGTTTGTTCCTTAAAGGAATTACATTAATGACATTACCTTAGAACCCTTCAAGCTCAACATAAAATTTAAATATTATTGCCACAAATTTTAAAGGTCTATTATTGTATAAACTGTAGCTGAACAAAATTTATTTAAAATCATGAAATTTAGGGAAAAAATAAAATTTGAAAGTTGAGCAATGATGGCTGATTGAGGTGTAAGCTTCAGCTGTAAATGAAACTGTAAGAGTAACCTTAACCCTATTTCATTTAAGGCAAAGACTGTTTTCTACATATTGATAATATTTAAAACAAATCAGAGTTAGATGTCGAGTGCTGATACATAATATTCACAATTTCAAGCAGAATCCAGAATTTACAAAGTGAGAAAATTCAGAAAGACCTAATCAGTTACACTAACTTAAAAACAGGAGAGCTAGTAATGTGAGTGGCAAACACCAAATTTGGACTAATTTTCAACCTTCAGGATACAGAATGCTGGGGCAGTAGGTCTGACAGCGCATCATGTTATACTATCCTTATTTTTTTTCATCCTGACTTAGTTCTGTACAAAAATCCTCCCCATTGTGCTGTTGCCTCTGTGGTGAATAGTGGCTAAAATCTAAAATAACTCTCCCATGTTACTTGACGTGGTTTCAGGAAAAAGGAATCATTCAATTTGATAGGAAAATATTTGGAGAAAACATATTTGAGTTTCCATCATTTCACTTATGCTTACTCATGACTTGACAGTGGGGTACTGTGGCACATGTCTGTAATCCCAGTGACTCAGGAGACTAAATGAGTTCCAGGCCAGCCTCTGCAACTTAGTGAAGCCCTAAGCAGCTTAGCAAGACCCTGTCTCAAAATAAAAAATAAAAAGGGGTGGGATGTGGCTCAGTGGTTAAGTGTCCTTATGTTCAATCCCTGGGTACTGAAAAATAAATTAAATTAAATTAAAAAAAGACTTGATAAGCAAAAAAACTCAACTACACTATTCATAGCAAATAGTAGATATAATCAAATTGCCTTCCTTCTAAGAAGAAATAGCTTTAGATCTATATATAAATAGTTACTACCAAAAATAAATAAGATAAATGAAAAGTAAGAGAAGAATATATTTTAATGAATACTTTGGGAGCTGAAGAATATTTTAAGAAAAAAATTTTAGCACTCTGTAATAAGATATAAGTGACAATAGGCTCCAGGACATGAGATCAAGGAAGATATTTAATCCGTTGTATCATCATTCTCATTGACCTGTAAGAATTTTTTATCTCCTCCCTGATGTTTTCTGTTATCCATGTTTCATTCAGTGGCATATTATTTAGTTTCCAGGTGTTGGAGTAATTTCTGTTTCTTATTTTGTCATTGATTTCTACTCTCAATCCATTATGATCTGATAGAACACAAGGCAGTATTTCAATTTTTTTGCATTTCCTAAGGGCTGCTTTGTGGCATAACATATGGTCAATTTTCGAGAAGGTTCCATGTGCTGCTGAGAAGAAAGTGAATTTGCTCGTTGATGGATGGAATAGTCTATATATGTCTATTAAGTCTAGGTTATTGTTTGTGTTATTGAGTTCTATGGTTTCTTTGGTTGGTTTTTGTTTGGAAGATATATCTAGCAGTGACGGCGGTGTATTAAAGTCACCCAGAATTTCTGAGACACTGTGAAAGCGGTACTAAGAGGAAAATTCATTGCATGGAGCGCATTCCAGAAAAGAATGAAAAGTCAACAACTAAATGACCTAACAGTACAGCTAAAAGCCCTAGAAAAAGAAGAACAGAATAACAGCAAAAGTAGTAGAAGACAGGAAATAATTAAAATCAGAGCTGAAATCAATGAAATTGAAATAAAAGAAACAATTCAAAAAATTGATAAAACGAAAAGTTGGTTCTTTGAAAAACTAAACAAAATAGAAAAGCCCTTAGCCACGCTAAAAAAGAGAAGGATAGAGAAAACTCAAATTACTAAAATTTGTGATGAAGAAGGAAACATTACGACAGACACCACTGAGATACAGAACATAATGAGAAGCTACTTCAAAAATCTGTATTCCAACAAGATAGAAAGTACCGAAGACATTGACAAATTTCTAGAGACATATGCTCCTCCCAAACTGAACCAGAAGGACATACACAATTTAAACAGATCAATATCAAGCAATGAAATAGAAGAAGCCATTAAAAACCTACCATTCAAGAAAAGCCCAGGACCAGTCAGATTCTCAGCTGAGTTCTACAAGACCTTCAAAGAAGAACTGATTCCAATACTTCTCAAAGTATTCCAGGAAATAGAAAAGGAGGGTACCCTACCAAACTCATTCTATGAAGCTAATATCACGCTCATACCCAAACCAGGTAAAGACACATCAAGGAAAGAAAATTTTAGACCAATATCCATGATGAATATAGATGCACAGATCCTTAACAAAACATTGACAAACCGTATCCAAAAACATCTTAAGAAAATTGTGTACCATGATCAAGTGGGGTTCAGCCCTGGAATGCAAGGATGGTTTAACATCCGTAAATCAATAGACATAATCCACCATGTCAATAGAGTTAAGAATAAGAATCATATGGTTATTTCCATTGACGCAGAAAAAGCATTCAACAAAATACAACAGCCCTTCATGCTCAAAACACTAGAAAAAATAGGGATAGTAGGAACATACCTGAACATTGTAAAGTCTATTTATGCTAAGCGCATGGCCAACATCATTCTTAATGGAGAAAAGCTGAAAGCATTCCCTTTAAAAACAGGAACAAGACAGAGATATCCTCTTTTACCACTTCTATTCAACATTGTCCTCAAAACTCTAGCCAGAGCAATTAGACAGGCTAAAGAAATTAAAGGGATACGAATAGGAAAGAGGAACTTAAACTGTCACTATTTGCGGATGACATGATTCTATATTTAGAGCATCCAAAAACTCCTCCAGAAAACTTCTAGATCTCATCAATGAATTTAGCAAAATAGCAGGCTATAAAATCAACACGCATAGATCTAAAGCTTTTTTATATGCAAGCGATGAAACATCTGAAAGGGAAATGAGGAAGACAACTCCATTTGCAATAGCCTCAAAAAAATTAAAATACTTGGGAATTAATCTAAACCAAAAGGTTAAAGATCTCTACAATGAAAACTACAAAACATTGAAGAAAGAAATTAAGGAAGACCTTAGAAGATGGAAAGATCTCCCATGTTCTTAGATAGGCAGAATTAATATTGTCAAAATGGCCATACTACCAAAAGTGCTATACAGATTCAATGCAATTCCAGTTAAAATCCCAATGATGTACCTTACAGAAATACAGCAAGCAATCATGAAATTCATCTGGAAGAATAAGAAACCCAGAATAGCTAAAGCAATCCTTAGCAGGAAGAATGAAACAGGGGGTATCGCAATATTTCAACTATACTACAAAGCAATAGTAACAAAAATGGCATGGTACTGGCACCAAAATAGACAGGTAGATCAATGGCACAGAATAGAGGACACAGACACAAACCCAAATAAATACATTTCTCATACTAGACAAAGGTGCCAAAAATATGCAATGGAGAAAAGATAGCCTCTTCAACAAATGGTGCTGGGAAAACTGGAAACCCATGCAACAGAATGAAACTAACCCCCTATCTCTCACCCTGCACAAAACACAACTCACAATAGATCAAAGACCTTGAAATCAGACCAGAGACCCTGCATCTTATAGAAGAAAAAGTAGGTCCAAATCTTCAACTTGTTGGCTTAGGATCAGACTTCCTTAACAGGACTCCCATAGCACAAGAAATAAAAAGCAAGAATCAATAACTGGACAGATTCAAACTGAATAGCTTTCTCTCAGCAAAGAAAACTATCAGTAATGTGAAGAGAGAGCCTACAGAGTGGGAGAAAATCTTTGCCACTCATACTTCAGATAGAACACTAATTTCCAGAATATATAAAGAACTCAAAAAAAAACTACACGAAGAATACAAATAACCCAATCAGCAAATGGGCTAAGGATATGAACAGACACTTCACAGAAGAAGATCTACAAACAATCAACAAACATATGAAAAAATGTTCACCATCTTTAGTAATAAGAGAAATGCAAATCAAAACCACCCTAAGATTCCATCTCACCCCAATTAGAATGGCGATTATCAAGAATACAAGCAACAATAGGTGTTGGAGAGGATATGGGGAAAAAGGTACACTCATGCATTGCTGGTGGGGCTGCAAATTAGTGCAGCCACTCTGGAAAGCAGTGTGGAGATTCCTTAGAAAACTTGGAATGGACCCACCATTTGACCCAGCTATCCCACTCCTTGGCCTATACCCAAAGGACTTAAAATCAGCATACTACAGAGATACAGCCACATCAATGTTCACAGCTGCTCAATTCACAATAGCCAGACTGTGGAACCAACCTAGATGGCCTTCAATTGATGAATGGATAAAGAAACTGTGGTATATATACACAGTGGAATATTACTCAGGTATAAAGAATAATAAAATTATGGCATTTGCAGGCAAATGGATGAAATTGGAGAATATCATGCTAAGTGAGATAAGTCAATCTCAAAAAACCAAAGGACAAATGATCTCGCTGATAACAGAATGAATCAAACACCATTAAAAAAAAAGAAAGATATTTAAGAGATTAAAAGGGCACTAAAGTGGGCTGTTGTTGTGGCTCAGTGGTAGAGCGCCTATCCTGTGTGAGGAACTGGGTATGATCCTCAGCACCATATAAAAATAAATATAATAAAGGTAACATGTCCATCTACAACAAAAAAATATTTTTTTAAGAAAAGGAGAGTAAAGTGAGGTTAAAGAAGAGTTGACATGGTAAAGCTATCAAATATAATTAAACCTCATTAGAGCCAGAGAGATATAGAGTGAATAATGTAGCAGGTGAACTTAATGAATTACAGGAAATGTTTGTGAAGAAAATCACACAAACTTCAGCAAGAAGGAGATAAAAAACAACTGGTAAAAATGTGGGTATCTATTTCAGAAAGAAAAAATATTTCTGGAAATAAAGATCTCAATCCATGGGTTTATTCAATATCAAGAAAAAAACCAAAAAGCAATAAAAACTTAGAATAAAAGAGAGAGTTATGCATGCACAAGTAGTCTAAGAAAAGAAGTCACCTATGATGGTTTTAAAAATCAAGTTGGCATTGTATTTTTTTCTCAGACTCCATGTGAAACTGTAATATCAATATAATATTGAAAAATAGGTGAATAATTAAAAATTAAGAAATTGCAAACTTTATGAACTTTTACTAAAAACTCACGAGGAGGTGAATCAACAGAAGGTTTTCACAAATATTAAAATGAACATTTACAGGGCCTGGTGATTACTATGTTAAACACAGAATCAAGCAGATTTGGAAAAGGGAATGCAGTGTTTGTATTTTTAAATTGAAGATTTGTGACCTAGAAATAATAATTGGATGATAATTAACTGAGACAAAATACAGAAAGAAGCAGCAAAATGGAGATTTGGAAGGGATGGGTAGGGAGGAAAGGCCATATTATGGTGATTGTATCATCTAGGTGAAAGTTTGTTTTTGAAGTACATACTTAGAAGAAGGTGGCTTCAGGATACTAATGTATTTTTGTCAGTTTCAGGAAACATTTCATATTTTAACATCTCAGAAATTAACATATGTTTTTAAATCAGTAGTGACTTACAGTTGGCACCATTTTTTTCAGGATCATCTTAAAATGCATCTTCAGTGCATCTTCTAGTTACCAGCATTTTAGAGTGCTTTAATGTTGATTTCGAACACAAACCCATCATTTATAGATCTAAAACTTGCTAATTTTAATCATTTTTAACTTAATCATCAAAGGGAAGAAAGGGAAATTAAAAATAATAAAATAAAATATAAATGAAACAAAATATAGAAAAGAAAATAACAGGGTCAGGGTAATAGAAAATGATGGCTAAGCGCTCAAACTTTGGAGTCAGTCTGACATGGGTTCAAATGGGGATGCTAATAAATGTGGTGATTCAGTAAGTCAAATTATCTGAATAACAGAAACCCTGACAATTAGGTACGTTCATATTAAACAATTTTTATTATAGAATTGGCAGTTAGTCATGAAGAAATCAAAATTATATGTGAAATCATACTTTTTTATTTGTTCTTTTTAGATATACATGGCAGGAGAGTGTATTTTGACATATTATGCATACATGGATATAACTTCCCATTCTTTGGGTAGTACATGATGTGGAGTTTCACTGGTTGTATATTCATTTATGAACACAGGAAAGTGATGTCCAATTCATTCTACCATCTTTCCTATTACCTTCCCCCGTCCCTTCCCGTCATTCGACTTTGTCTAATACAATGAACTTCTGTTCTTGCCTCCTGCCCCTTTGTTGTATGTTAGCATCTGCATATCAGAGAGAACATTCAACCTTTGGTTTTTTTGGGGGGATTGGCTTATTTCACTTTGCATGCTACTCTCCAGTTCCATTCATGATAAAATCATACTTAAAGGAAACTTCACAGTGTCAAGTGTTTATACTTTTTTATCTAGCACGAATGAAAAGCAAATAAGCTTTTAAAGAAATTCTCAATAAGAGAAAAGCAACAGAAATTAAAAATGAAAACTTGAAATTTTATTTATTTATTTTGCAGTACTGGGGATTGAACTTAGGGGCAGTCTACCACCAATCTATATTGCCAGCCTTTATATTTTATATTTTGAGACAGGGTTGATGAGGCTTGCCTTAAACTTGCCACTGCACCTAGCTTAATTTTTTTATTTTTTGAGTTGCTGGGAATCAAACCTACGGCCCAGTGCATCCTAGGCAAGTTCTCTACTACTGAGCTATGACTCCCACAGAATAATGAAAACAATTAATTAATTAAATAGAAACTGAATTGATAGACTTAAGAGCTATTTTTGATATTGTAAAAGTCATCAATCTCAAGTTGGATAAATGAAGAAAACCAAAAATACAAGATTTAAGGATGAGAACTGGGAGATGACTAGAGATACAGAGAGAATTGAAGGAATGCTTCATTTTGCACAAGTCTATGCCACAAGTTTGAAAAGTTGGATGAAACAGATGATTTTCTAGGAAGCATAAATCAGATTTAAAATAAAAACTGAGAGAAAATCAAAACAAAGAAAAACATAATGGGAGAAGTAAATGTGTTAAAGAACTTATCCAACTCATCTCTTAAATTTACATGCATCTTCTAAATGGTTTCATGAGTGACTTCTGTTTAAACTATCAAAGAATGGGACATATTCATGCTATTAACAACTGTCCCTGATTATAGAGATAGAAGACATAATTAATAACTACATTTAATAGCCAACATGACATTTATCCAAAAACTTGACATTGAAAAGACAAAAATAGTTTGCAACCCAGTTTTGCAAAATATTGGTAAAATCATCTTTAAAAAATTGAGCAACTATAATCCAGCAATGTACTGAAAGCATACATGCCATGTCAAAAGAGATTTATTTCAGGAAAGCAAGATTAGTTCAATCAAGTTTTCACAGTTGGGCTGGGTTTGTAGCTAAGTGGTAGAGTGCTTGCCTAGCATGTGTGAGGCACTGGCTTCAATCCTCAGCACCACATATAAATAAATAAAGGTATTGTGTCCATCTACAACTAAAAGTATTTAATTTTTTTCATAGTTAACGTGATAGAGAAACACACAAACATCAAATTTTTGAATACCTTTAAAAACATGTGATATTATTGCATACTCATACCTATATGAATCTTTAAATAACCAGCAATGGATTATCAGTTTCTTCAATTGTGTGTTTGTGTGTGTGTGTGTATGTGTGTGTGTGCATGTAAAGAACAAGACAAGCATCATTTCCTAGTACCAGTATTTAATGTTTTTCATTTGAGGTAGTAGTCAAAGCCATTATATAAGAACAATCAATACAGTTAAAAATATTAGAGAAATAAGAGGAAAATTATTTATACTTGTTAATTATGACACTGTATCTATAACATCACTAAACTTAACCAAATAACAATTAGCAAAAAAGAAAACTACATAATTTAACAAGTACTTTTAGTTTCCCCTTCTATAAACCAAAATTCACAAAATATAATAGATGAAAAGACATCATTCATAACAACAGCAAAAAAAAAAAAAATTAAAACATTGAGGAATAAACATGTGAATACTATATTGGGAATTTCTAAAACTAATGATTTTTAAATTTTATTCACAAACTAATCTTTTCATACGTGGTAGGATGTTTGTTAAAATTCAATTATCCATTAATTCTGTGCATTGTAATAAAAATTACAATGGAATTTGCATTGGAGGTTATTGGAAGTTAAGTGAAACTTTTGTAGAAGTAGTAATGTGAAAAAATGAATGATTGCTTAAATTTTGAAAAAGAAATTAAAGACAACACACATCCCTGTTTAACTTGATTGATAATTTTTACCATAATAGCTACTATTGTACCTTCAACCCATTTGAATGTATTTCTTTTAATGGTTTAAAGTATTACTTGGAACCAATCCTTCTAACTTTGTTTTCCTAGTTCTAATTTATATTTGCTCCTCTTACTTCCTATTTGCCTCTTACATTATCCGCTATTACCTCAAATACCTATCATCCAACTATTTCTCCTTTCTACATTGGTATGTGTTATTTTTTTTTCTATCTCCTTTTTTCCTCTTAATGCTCTTCAAACCCCCTATTAGCCCTCATTTAATGTGCAAAATTAACTAATTTTTGACTTATCCCAGAACTTTCCTACAAGTTTATACCTGGAATTGAGGATCGTGGAGAACAATATTGACAAGTGTTTTTGTTTTTCTTAATGTTGAATTTGATGAGGCTTGGCTCTGAGGTGATTGTAGTAAATAGTTTTCAGTGGCATTACTTAAAGTAGTGCTGATATTAGGATCAGCAGAGATCACACATGGAGTGAAAGTATCAATATGTGAATATTTGCCCAACCCAGGGTTCTTTAAGAGAAAGAACCTCATAAAGTCGTCCCTTGCATAGAAGAAGACATGGTAACCTTCCCAATAGGTGGGTAGACATACAAACAATATGAGAAGGCAAGGGAAAAAAACCAGCCCAAATTGCTCATAATGCTTCTACAACTGACTCCATTAATACTACAGTGGTGGAAATGTCAAACAAAGAATTGAGAGGTTCATAGTTAAAAAGTTCTATGATCTAAAAGAAGACATAAGAAGTGAAATTAGAGAGAAAATATAGGAAGTGAAAGATCTCTTAAATAAAGAGATAGATATTCTGAAAAAGAACCAAAACAGAAATCCTGGAAATGAAAAACTCAATAAAACATATTAAAAATTCAATGGAACGCATCACCAATAGATAAGACCAATTTGAAGATAGATTTTCAGGCCTCGGGGACAAAGTATGTAATCTTGAATATAAAATTGACCATAAAGAAAAGATGTTAAGAGATGATAATCAGAATATTCAAGAAATTAGGGATAACATCAAGAAATCAAATTTAAGACTTATTAGGGTAGATGATTGCTCCCAAATGCAAACTAAATGGATGCACAATCTTTTTAATGAATTAATATCAGAAAAATTTTCAGATCTTAAGAAAGAGATGGAAATTCAAATACAAGAGGTATGTAGGACTCCAAATATGCAAAATCACAATAGATTCACCCAAGACACATTATAATGAAAGTGCCTAACATACAGATTAAGGATAGAATTTTAAAAGATAAAAATAGCAAGATAAAAATAGCTAGTCACATTAGAGGAAAATCAATCCAGATATCAACCAATTTTTCAACCCAGACCCTAAAAGCCAGGAGGGCTTGGAATAGTGTAGTCCAAGCTCTGAAAGAAAATGGATGCCAACCATAAATACTATACCCAGCAAAATTAAACTTCAGAGTTGAAGATGAAATAAAAACCTTCTATGATAAACAGAAGCTAAAATAATTCATAACTAGAAAGCCTGCACTATAAAACATACTCAGTGGCATATTTCATGAGGAAGAAATGAAAAATAAAAATGAAAAACAGCATAGGGAGGAATTACATTAGAAGAATAGTCAATCCTTTAAGAGTAGACTCAAGTCCAATTTAAACATCAGAAATAAGTTGAAATGATAGGAAGTAAAAATCATCTCTCAGTAATAACACTGAACATAATTGGTCTAAACTCTTGAATCAAAAGGCAGGTTGGCAGCTTGGATTAAAAATAAGACACAACAATATGCAGTCTATAAGAGACTCACCTCAAGGGCAAACATCTCCATAGACTGAATGGAAAAAGAATGGGAAAAGACATACCATGCAAATGGTGCTCATACGTAAGCAGGGATAGCTGTTCTCAAATCAGACAAAGTAATCAAGCCAGAATTAATCAGAAGAGACAAAGAAGGTCATTTCACATTCTCTAATGGGATCCTACAATAACCAGTTATAATAATTATAAATATTTATGCTCCAAAATATGGTGTATTTTCATACATAAAGCAAACCCTTATCAATATTAAGAATCAAATAGACCATAATACAGTTGTAGTGGGTAACTTTGAATCTCACTACTAGATAGATTATCCAGACATAAACTAAGTAGAGATTCTACAAAACTAAAAAATACAATTAACAATATGAACCTAATAGACATCTATAGAATATTTCACCCATTAATGACTGAATTCACTTTGTTCTTAGCAGCACATGAAACATTTTATAAAATAGACCAAATTTTTTTGGTCTCAATGCAAATCTTAGCAAATTACAAAAGTTAGAGATAATTCCTTGTATTCTGTCAGACCATAATGGAATGAAATTAGAAATCAATGATAAGATGAAAAACAGAAACAATTCTAGCATCTGGAGATATGCTTTTGAATGATGAATAGATATCAGGAGAAGTAAGAGGAGAAATAAAAAAATTAGAAATAAATGAAAGTAGTGATACAACATATCAAAATCTCTGGGACATTATGAAGTTAGTTCTAACAGGAAGGTTTCTAGCTTTCTGTTCATACTATTAAAAAAAAAAAAAAAAGATACCAAGTAAATAATCTAACGTTACATCTCAATACCCTAGAAAAGGAAGACTGAACCAACACCAAAACATTAAAAGACAGTAAATAATTAAAATCTGAGCTTAAATCATTGAAATTGAGAATAAAAAAATACAAAAGATCAACAAAACAAAGAATTGGTTTTTCAAAAGATAAGCATTGATAAACCCTTAAGCAAACTAACCAAAAGAAAGACAGAATACTCAAATTACTAAAATAAGAGATGAAAAAGGAAATATCACTACAGGCACTACTGAAATTCAGAGGATCATCAGAAATTATTTTGAAAATACATACTCCAATAATCTAGAAATTGTGAGTGTATTGACAAATTCCTAGAGATATATAACCTACCCAAATTAAACATGAGTGTAGAAAAAACTTAAATAGAATATTATCAAATAATGAAATCAAAACAGCTATCAAAAGCCTTCCAACAAAGAAAAATCCAGGACCAGAAAGATTCTCAGGCAAGTTTTACCAGGCCTATAAAGAAGAACTAACTCCTTAAATTATTCCATGAAGTAAGAAAGGAGTGAACACTGCCAAACTCACTCTACAAAGCCAGTATCACCCTGGTACCAGAATCCGACAAAGACTTATCAGTGAAAGAAAACATAGGTCAATATCTTTGATGAACATAGTTGTAGAAACTCCTAATGAAATATTGGCAAATCACATAGAAAAACACATTTAAAAAGATAATGCACCACAATCAAGTGTTTCCTCAAAGGTATGCAAATTTGTTGCAATATGTGAAAATCAATGAATATAATTCACTACATAAAGAGAGTTAAGATCAAGAAGCATATAAATCTCAATAGGTGCAGAAAAAGCATTTGACAATGTACATTCGTGTTTACAATACTGGAAAAACTAGGGATAGAAGTATCTTACCTCATCTTTATAAAGGGTATATTTTGACAAACCCAGAGTCAACATTATACTGAATGGAGAAAAAAATTTTGTTCCAAAAAGAGGAGCAAGACAAGGATGCCCACTTCTACCATTCCTATTCAACATAGTCCTTGAAACTCTAGCCAGATTAGAAAAGGATATTAAAAGGATACAAAAAAGAACTCAAATTATCTCTGCTGATGACAAGATCCTATATTTAGAAGACCCAAAAAATTCACCAGAAGGCTTCTGGAGCTGATAAAGCAATTCAGCAAAGTATCAGGATATAAGATCAACACTTAAATCAATTGTATTTCTATACTCCAATAATTAATCTGCTGAAAAAAAAATTAGGGAAACTATCCCATTCTCAGTAACTTAAAAAACAAACAAACAAACTTGGGAGTCAATCTAGCAAAAGAGGTGAAAACTATAGCACACTAAAGAAAGACATTAAAGGAAATATTAGAACATGGAAACACCCCCCTATGTTTTTGAATTGGCAGAATTAATATTGTCAAAATGGTCATACTAACAAAAGTACTATGTAGATTCAATGCATTTCCCATCAGAATACCAATGATATTCTTCACAGAACTAAAAAAGGTAGTTGTGAAATTCATTTGAAAAAATAAGAGACCCAGAGCAAAATAGCCAAAGCAAACCTTGGAAAGAAGTGTGAAGTTGGAGCAACACAATACTATACTGCACAGCTGTAGTAACAAAAATAGCATAGTAGTGGTACCAAAACAGACATAAAGACTCATGGAATAGAATGGAAGACAGAGAGGCAAACCCATGTAAATATGGTTAGTTATCTTACACTAGACAAAGCTGTCAAAAACACATTGGAGAAAAGATAGGCTTTTTAACAAATGGTGCTAGTAAAACTGGATATCCATATGTAGAGAAATGAAACGAAGTCCCTATCTCCCACCCTGCATAAAAGTCAACTCAAAGTGAATCAAAGACTAGGAATTAGCCCAGAAATTCCGAAAACTGCTAGAAGAAAATATAGACCCAGCACTCCAGCATGTCAGCCCAGGAACCATTTTCCTTAACAAGACTCCTAAAGGGCATTAAATAAAATTTAAAAACTAATTAACCGAGGTGCCCTTCAAGAGATGAATGGATAAAGAAAATGTGGTGTATGTACACAGTAGATTGTTACTCAGGCATAAAAAAGAAGGAAATTTTGGCATTTGCCAGTAAATGGATGAAACTGAAGACTGTCATGCCAAGTGAAATAAGCCAATCCCCAAGGGAAAAAAGGAGAGATGGGGAGTGGCCGGGGGGGGGGGGGGGGGGGGGAAGGAATTACATGAAAAATACAGGAAATATCAGTAGAGTATATGAAGGGGATTAAGGAGGAGGAAGCAGGGTTGGGAAATGGGACACACATGAATATAACGTATGAAATCCCAAAATCAAGTACATCCACAAGACTAATTTAAAAAAAATTAAAAATTCTATGGATAAATTGCTGAAAGTTCAGTAGAGTAGGGGGAGGGGAGCAGGGATGGGAAAGGACAGCAGGCAAAAGTGCTAGGGATTGAATGGGAACAAATTATATTCCATGCTTTTGTGATTCTGTCAAAACATATCCTAATGTTATATATAACTAGGAAAATCAATAAAATACCAAAAAAAAACATAGTATTGTGAGTTCTCCTGTCAGATCTGCAAAAATGTTAATGAGATTGATGAAATGTATGAAAATCAACCCTTTTGTACCTTTTTAAAAATAAAAAGTCCCTTTGGAGCACAATTTAACAGTATTTAGAAATATTCATATACTCAGTTTAATTTTATACATCTGGGTAAAGTTCAATTTACATAAATATTTATTATACCAGTGTTGCACTAAAAAACTGAAAGCAATCAAGATGCCCATTAATAGAGGGGTTGTTGGGTAAATTATTGTATGCTACCATAGTAAATACTTGGAATAATACTCAATCTTTTAAAGGAATATGGTGGTATTACAAGTTATTATTTGCAAATATTAAGTAATGTCAGTTTTATTATGACTTTACATTAAAAAAACAAGGTATGTATGCTTGCACATGTGAAAAATGTATAAAAGCAAGGCTAGAATAAATACACTCCATGCTTTTAGGGTCTTCTCTGGATGGTAGTTTGTCTAGTTAGTAAGTATATAGAAGGACTTTCACATTTTGAACTATTGAGTTCTTTATTCTTTTGAGTTTTTTATGACAATGTCATAAAATTGGAAGAAGTGACTGGGGATGTAACTCAGTGATAGCATCATAGCTTTGCATGTGCAGGATTATAGGTCCCCAGCACTGCAAAAAGAAAAAACAATTAAAATAAATAAAAATATAAATAAATAAGTAAATGAAATTAGGAGAAGAAATATGTGAATGGCAAAAAGCAATACCAGTTGCGTAGTTTTCATAATTACAGTGACTGCAGACGACACCCGCCCGATGACCTGAAGCTTAGACATTTGTCTTCCTCTATCCTGTGAAGTATGATTGGAAGGGATGGATGTCACGTCCGTACCGAATTCTAAAGAAACTTTACAGTGCTCTTCCACAGCTGTTTTCCCTTGGCGGTGAAAGGAGCATCCCAGAACAGTGCTACTTCTTCAGCTGACTGGCAGCTGACATGTAACACAAGAAAGATACCGTCTTTGTAGTTGGACATCACAAAAATTTAGGATTGTTTGTCACTGCAGCATGAACTAGTATAAGCGCTGAGAAATCATTATTGGTCTAAATATTTGTGCTCACCTATAGTATCCTAAAAAGGATAAGCCTCCAAAATCTCTTAGAAATCGGTTTTTTGCTCTGCTTTTCTTAATGGATGATATGAATTAAAGCTGTTACTGTTTGTCACTATGTATACCAAGAGAGTAAATTGCTTTGCAATCTGATCAAGGCCAATAGTCAGAAACTTCACTTGGTGCTATCTGTCCCTCCTTACGAGTGGAACAAAGCAATGTTCTACCATAGTTTTGATTAATTGGCTTTTATATGAGCATGGTTAAATCTAGAAGCCTGGATCTGTTTCTCACTCTTTGATCAGTTAAAGATCATTTAAAGTGTCTGTGATTAAATACGTTGGCAACAAATTACAGAATGGTTTCCATATATTTCATACATAAATGTCAATGCAGTTTCAAGAGTTTTCAGAATGTTTTCCCATCATTTT
The DNA here is from genome assembly GCF_902686455.1 of Sciurus vulgaris. Lineage (NCBI taxonomy): Eukaryota > Metazoa > Chordata > Mammalia > Rodentia > Sciuridae > Sciurus > Sciurus vulgaris. The sequence continues at coordinate 28,363,334 of NC_136475.1, read as the reverse complement.
TATTTTTAACTAAGAAGACCTTGTTTCTTTCCTCCACTGACTTTTTTTCCCATTGCTACAATGATTCTGCATTTGATTAAGTTTAGCGTCTTTTTCTTTGTGAACCTCTGTCCTTTGATTTCAGAACTCTGTAGCTGCATGTGGGAGATTCGATTTCTTTAATTGTCTGGAATGTGGGACCTTAAGTCTTATTATCTTTCTGATTTGAAAACGCAGATGAATAGTGAATCTTAAGGATCCCTCAGAGGTGCTGTAACAATTATATTTCTTTAAAAGAAACATACATAAAAACAGCATTGTTTATATCATCTAGCATAAATATTTTTACCAATCAGTGACAGAAGAGTGCTTATGATTAACTCAACAATGGGTATGGTAAGGAAAAAGAGAAATGTCATATAAGTTTTAATGTAATTCAGTAATTGTCTGGCCCTTGATCCTCTGCTACCCAAGGAATCTTGAAGTGTGTTAAGTATGAGTAGAGTTGGGCCGTTTTGGTGAGCTGGAAAATGTATGTAAGTAAGGTTGTTGATTGTTTTCTTGGAATGCATCTTAACTCTGTCAATCTGACTTGAACTTTGGTACCCATGAAGTTGGCACAAAAATAAATGATTAAGGAAAGCTAGTGAAGGTCATTAATTTCTAAAGTTTAGCTGATTGACACTGAGTATATCTGTTCCTTGAAAGACTGTTCTCTTAGCATATTAATACCCCTGCACAGAAGGCCTCTGTCTATGTTGCATGAAAATGGCAGGGTTCTTTGTCTTCTTGTCACATTAGCTAACTAGAGTCAAACATTCAAACTGGAAACTAATTTTGTCCAATTGTTAATAAGCATTTATAAAACTAGTATTTTGAATATCCAGTAATTGGACAATTAGATAAACTATTCACATGATTGAGAAGGAGCAAATGGTTATTTTCAAGGGTATTTGGGAAGTACTATATTGCTAATTCATTGTGGGTTTTTTGTGGCTACTTTTTTTTGGTCATCCTTAGCAGTTGTGCTGTTGTTATGGGATTTTAGAAAATTATTTGTAGAATACCCAATGCAAAGCCTTAGAGGGCTCTTAATGTCAGGAAATGGACACCAAGAGATCTCAAAAACTGACTCACTTGTAAACTAGAGGCAACAGAGGTCTGGGACTCATTTAAGCTTATGAGTCAAATCTGAAATATAAAAAATAATATATTCTCTTTCATAATGTGAATATATAGTGAATGATATGTCATCTATAACATGCTTTTTGTTGATTTCTCAACCTGTTAGACAATAAGAAATAGACATGTTAAGCAGGTTATTAAAACAAACTGCACCTGTAAAAAAGACAAGGAATTTGAAACGACTGAAGTTCAGGTGTAGTCAAGGATTATGATTCTGTCAAAAGGTTAAATTTGTCTTAGATTGTGCTGTAGAAAAAAACGTTACCTAACAGTTTTCAAAGTGTAGTCTGTGGAACAGCAGTGTGAATATTACTAGAGAACCTGTTAGAAATCCAAAGTCTCAGGCCCCACATCAAAAACCAGTGGTGTGACCCAACAGTCTGTATGTGAATGAATCTTCCATGTAGTTCTGATATGTGCTAAAGACCTACTGAACTCCTTTCTGGTTTATGCTTATCAGAGTGTACCTGGATTAATTATAATTGTTGTCTTCAGTTAGCTAAAGTATGATCTTAGCTCCAAAAAATAGAACTAACAGATTTCTCACAATAGTTAGTGAGGTTCACTTCTCCAGAGGCATTGGTGTTTAATTGTATGCATCCTCCTTTTTTTTTTTTTTTTTTTTTTTTTAATTGAAAGGATTTATTTAAGTGAGAATACATGGGAGAACTCTCACATGGTGAGGGGACCTGACAGGGGTTGCCCTGTATACATTCTTGTAGTGGATTGAATTAGATTGCCAGTACCAAAGATCTTTTCTAGCATTTAGTGTAAATTTGTGACTTGAAAGGAGCAGGGATACTCTCAGTGATACTCATTGGTACCTATAGCAGTTTTCTGAAAGTCAATTATTAACCTTTCTTTGAATATGTTTTGATTTCATCTCTGTTCAGTTCTATCTAGAATCAGAATTTTAAGTTAAATCTTATTTTCTTGAATTTATTAAAGATAATATTTCATTGTTAGTCTTATTTATTATGTATTTCTAGGGAATCTGTCTTCTTTATTGTTACTTTTAAAATTTTTATCTTTTTATATTTCTTTTAGGTTCTTTTTTTTTTTTTTTTTTTGCGATATTGGGGATTGAACTCAGGGCCTTGTGCTTGTGAGGCAAGCACTCTACCAGCTGAGCTATCTCCCCAGCCTGATCTTTTTATATTTCTTACTTACATTTTGGGTAATTCTACAGATCTCTCATCTAGTCCAATCTGTTGTTTATTCTGTCTATTGATTTTTAAATTTCAGTAATGATGTTTTTCTAGAAATCCTTTTGGGTTCTTTTTCATGTCTGTCAGTTTCATAGTGTTCTGTTATTTTTTAATGATTTAACTCCCTTTTATCTTTTTGCCATCTTAAATAGACATACTTTATTGTAACTTTTTAAAGTTCCTTCATCTAGGTGTTCGTCTATGCTTTTTATTCTTTTTGTTTTTCCTAAAGTTTCTACCACTCAAGGAATCATTTCTTTCAGCAGATTTAATTTTTGGTTGTGAGCTTATCTTTAATAGGAATTGTTTGTGTTTTTTTCTCCCATGGAAATTTGTTTTATAAAAGTGTCCCTCTTGAGCTGTTTTACATTTGGTTTTCCTGATTAGAGGTTTCACTAATCCAGTACCAGTTTTTATTCATTTTATGGCTCAGTGGATCCTGTACTATGTGCATATTTTAAATTCTGATATGAAAACACACTTAGAATTTGATTTCTGTTGGGGAACCAATTTTTCCTTACCACCAAGTGCACAGAGGAAACTAAGCTTCCATGTAATGTTAATATGGTCCTTTTTTAATGAAAGTATAGCTTTTTCAGGTCATATCTGTGTGCAGTAATGGTTCTGTATTACCCAAGGTATATGCTTATATTGATATTAAAATCCAATATGTGGCCATTAGGTAATTCTGGCATTATATCTCTTTGAGTTCTGAGCCAAATTTGTTTAGGATCCTAATTATCTGACTTTTAGTTTCTTGTTCATTCTAGCCCTTAGAGATTTCCTTTTCATTCAAACTCAGATGTATAATTAAAAATATATTTAATTCACAACTTTTGTGTTTTAATGTTAGTTCAGTTTGCCATATTTCCGAAAGGTAAAACTCCTTGGTCACTAAAAATTTCCCTGTTTTTTTAAAGTAGTATTACCTATATGCATATGAACATTAAGTAGACTTAATTAAATACTTCATAGTGACTATACAACTATAAATGTAAGACATTTGTAGCTTAAATATAAAACTTTACAGCTAACAAAATTAAAATTGACAAATTTAGCCCAAATAAGATCATTATTTTTATAAAAATAAATTGCTATATCCAACATGAATATTGTACTAACTTTCAAGATGCTGTGTATGATTTCTTTCACTTTTGTCTACTTAATCTATTTTGGCACTATCCTGTACTATTTGGCAAACTTATTTGACTTTTACCTAATAAAATGTATAAAGACCTATGTGTGTATATGGCCTTATGCTTATGGCAAAAATGTCCCTTAGATGATAGCATCCTAATTGTAAATACAAATGCAAGTTGAAGTATTAAAATCATATTATAGTTTTCTATTACAAATACAAATATTCAGATGCAACGACCATGCTCATTTTGTTTTTAGGCAACCACAAAAAAAGGAAAATAACATTTTAGAAACATTCTATAAACAACCATGGAATCTGTTTCTGGAAATTAATTTGATAATCTCTAATCTGTGACCTATACCATCATCCCTAGGTATCAAAGAGAGATTGGCTCAGGATTCCACATATGTCAAAATCTGTGAATGCTCAAGTTTCTTACATAAAATGATTTAGTATTTGCATATAGCTGTGTACATCCTCCTGTATACTTTAATCTCTAGATTACTTATCATACCTAACACAATATATCAAAGTAATTGTTATACTGTACTGTTTAGGAAATAGAGTCAAGGGAAAAGTGTACATGTTCAAAAGAGATACAATTTTATTTTTCGAAGGTTTTTTCATCTGCAGTTAGTTGAATTAATGCATTTGGAAACCTTGTATATGGAGGTTGACTATATTTGTGATTTTGCCACTTAAATTAAGAAGAACATTTTCTGGGAATGATGTTTTTAAATGGCAAAGTAGGAAGCTCTAAACTCTTGTCCTCTAATAGAAACATCAAAAAACAAAAACTGTCAATCAGTTATTGTCATAACTTTTGAAAATAATTGAAGGTTTACAGCAACCAAATGAACACTAAATCAAGATAAAAGCAATGGAAATGGTTGGAAATTATGTGGAATCATGTATCATTGCCCTATCGCACCCTCAGGGTAGTAGCAACTTTGACATACTCAGTATAGGACCTTGTTCATTAGTTCCAGGGGAGCATAGCATGTCTTGTAATGCAAATTATTGCGTCTGTCTGTTTTAGCTTATTTAGAGCAACCTGATAACAAGATACTTGTCTTTGTTTAGTGGAATTTGGAACCCAGTATATAACTAAAAAATGATGTAAGGTGAACAGCATAACAGATACATTAGACCACCTAAAGTCCAAGAGGAAAAGCTGAGGGAATTTCTTTGGGATATTTATGCCAGGAAATAAAATGATAAAGCCACTTGTATGCCCAGAGCAATATGTTCAGAAAAAGGCTAAAGAAGACCTTAAGCTTTCACCTTAGACTAATCTCTAGGCCCAGTATAAGCCTGGATAAGTACTAAAGTATGTCAGCAGAGAGCCAATTTGCAATGACTGGGACAGGTGTTCTCTTATTTTCATTTGACTTGATTTATTGTGTTTTGCTTTGCCTTTCTGTGTTTCTTGAGTTGTTTGGTTTTGCTCTTCAACATTCAAAGGAATCTTTGTCAATACTGTAACTCTATAGAAGGTGAAGGAACAGAGATTCTTGATCACACATGATAAGGAATTTGGTCTTTGTAAAAGTGATTTGGAATAATGACTAAACTACATATAGCCTTCAACATTGAGAAAAGGAAAGACCAAATAAAAGAGGGAGAATTCAGTTCCAGATTTACTGTTATTATATTCAAACATTGTTTTTGTTGCAAAAATCAAAAACCATAGGACAAAAAATGAAAGTATGGCCTATTAAAGCAACAAAAAATATTGACAGAAACTTGCTGAGAAAACCCAAAACCTTAAATCTCTTAAATGTGCTCAAAGAGCTAAAGGGAAACACAAAGAACTAAAAGAAATCAGTAAAAAAAGGTATGAACAAAATGAGAATATCAGTAAAGAGAGATCATGAGAAAAGGAATCTTTGAACAGGTTCCAGAGCCAAAAAGTACAATAACTAAAATTAAAAATTCACAAGAGAAATTCTTCAGCATACTTAAGGAGTCAGAATTAAGAATCAGCAAATCTGAAGATAGTACAATTAATATTATTAAATATCAGGAACAAAAAGAAAAAAAGTCTGAACAAAAACAAATAAAACCTGAAATGTCTATGAAATACCTAAGGCAGACCAACATATATTTTATGGGATTCTAAAAGAAGAAAGAAACGGGAAGAAAGAGTATTCATGGAAATTATGTCTGAACATTTTTCAAAGTTGATAAAATTTAAGAATCTATAAATCCAAGAAATTCTGTGACCTCTAGGTATGGTAAACCCAGAGATCCTCACTGAAACTATCAAAACTGTCAAAAGACAAAATGGGCATGTTAAAAATAGCAAGACAGAAGTGAGTGTCATATACACGGGACCCTTAATAGGATTATTAGCAATATTCTTATAAAAAAAAAAACTTGAAGGTCAGAATTAAGTGCATTGATATATTCAAAGTGCTGAATGTAAAAAAAAAAAAAAAAGGCAACTAATAATTCTACTTTTAGTCAAAATATTCTTCAAAAATGAGATAGACATCAAGTCATTTCTAGGTCAATCAAACATGATGGTGTTTTTCAGTACCAGTCTCATCCTAAAAGAAATGCTAAAGTATCCTTTATATTGAAATGAATGGACACTATACAGTAACTCAAGGCAATATGAAGAAATAAAAACCTCTGGTAAAAGTAACTGCATATGAAAATAGAAAAATCTATATTATATTTTCAATTTATTTCTACATGGCTTGGAAGACAAATGTATAAAATGTTATTTGAAATACAATATATAAAATTGTAATTTGTGACAAGATAACCTAAATGAAGTGAACTTATTTTAAGATTGACACATGCTATCTAAACCAGATTAATTTAAAAAAATAGAAACTTACAGACTTACATTAAGAAAAGTAGTAGAATTAATAATCAAAAACCTAAGAAAGGTCAGATAACCTCACTGGTGAATTCTACCAACATTTAAACAAGAATTATTGTCAATTCTTAAACTCTTTCCAGAAAAATAGAAGATGAGGGACCACTTCCTAACTTATTCCATGAGGCAGATTTTTGTTCCTCTGAAAATTTATTTTTCTCCATTTTTAAAGAATATTTTAAAAATTCTTATGTGACAAGCTCAACTTCTTGGATCTGTCATTTCTGTTGAAAAGTCCATTGTCAGTATTTTTGTTAGTTTTGTTTTCTCTAGCAATTTTTATGAAAAATGTTCTTTAATTTTCTCTACTCATGCTACAGTGTGGATTCTTCTTATTAAAAGTGTTTGTCCTTCATATGATTTCTTTAATCTTCATCTTAGTGCTTTTTGTTAGTTTTGGAAAATTCCCAGCCAGTATCATCAGGTCTTTCTTCTACCTCATTCTTTGTGTATACTTAACTTCTGAAGCCTTGGTTACACATATATTAGATATTTTTATTGCATTTTATGTTTCCTATAGTATTTTCCTCTTACAAATTTTTTCTTTCTGTACTTGAGTCTGAATATTTTCTTTGAATCTCTCTACTAGTTTACTGATCCTCTCTTTGACTGTGTCTAACATGCCCTTAAAAATACCTCTTGTTGTATAATTATAATGTGCCAATAAAAATTATGGAAAAAATCAATAAACAAATGAAACCCAAAGTAAAATTTTAAAAAAATTTGTAGTCATTTAAATAATTAAACTAATTTTTAAGTTCAGAATTCGTATTTTTAAGATCTAGAATTTTCACTTCATTTTCTATAGCTTCCATGTCTCTGTCAAAATTATTTTGTTACCGTCTTTTCTAAACATATTAATCTAATTTTTAAGGTTTTGCATGATAATTGCTATATCTTAATTGTTTAAGGGTTGTTGTTTTCTGTGACTTTTATCTTGTTGATATATAGTCATGCATTGCTTAACAACAGGAATATGTTCTAGAAAATGTTAAGTAATTGCATCATTGCATGAACATAATAGAGTGTACCTACACAAACCTAGATGTATAGTCTACTACATACTTAAGCTGTATGGTATATACCATTTTATAGTGTGATCTGTTTGGGGTATTATAAAGAATGTCAACCTCATTTCTGTATACTACATTTTGCTCCATGATCATCTTATTTCCTAACTTTTTTTTTTTTTTTTTTAAACCCTGTTTTGTTGTTGTTGTTTGTTTGTTTGTTTTTCTCCTTGATGGTGCAGGGGATTGAACCCAGGGCTTTGTTCATGTGAGGCAAGCACTCTACTAACTGAGCTGTATCCCCAACCGCTGGTATTTACTATTCCCTAACTCTTGACTACTTTTTTGATGGAGGTAGAATGTGTCAGTAGGGTTGCTGAACCCCATCGTTTTTTCACTGTACATTAGTGAGAGAATTTATTTTCTCAGCCTTCATGTTCTGGCTTGGGAATAACTAAATTCTATGTTTAACTTATGTCTTTTGTTCTCTAAATATTTGTCTTAATTATTCTTTGATGCCGTCAAACAACTGTTTTGTTTTCTTTCGTTTCTCTTGTCTTGTTAAGTTTTACAGTGGATCTTATTGAGAAGTCAGTAAGTTCTCATTGGCAAAAATCTCTTTAAGTTTCTTCTTAACTATAGGTATTCTACCTCTTTTTTGATTTGTTTTGGTTTAATCTTTTGCAATTCATTTATTTAAAAATCTCAGTTATTTGTCTTATAGGATTTCTCATGGCACATCCCAGTGGTTTTAGTTCCTTTGTCCTCTATACTTCCTTGAGATAGGAATACATAGATATAAACTTGACAAAAATACTTTACTGGTATGTATATGCATTTCTAATTGCATTAAATTAGAAAGTTCATAATATCTAATTTCCAATTTTTTAGACTTATGTAAAGGTCATACTTGGGTTCAATTTTAATTTCCATTTCTGTGTCCAAAAGTAAATATATTTATTAATTTTTAAAGAAATTGACAAATGGTTTTTGAAAGATGTTATGCCATTTAATTTTCCACAAACCAGTGAATGAGAGATCCAGTTGCTGATAAGTCTTGTCAACACTGTGTTGTGTCGTCTTTTTTCTTAATTTCAGTCTACCAAGTACGTGTTGGCATTACCATATGGTTTTGTTTTTCATTTCCCTGATGCTTAATGAACACTTTTCAGGTGCTTATTGGCTATCTCCATATATATTCTTTTTGCCAGATGCTTATTCAAATATTTTTGCCATTTTAAAAATTGGGCTTTTCTTATTTTTGAGTTGTAAGAGTTATTGATATTTTGTAAATACCGCTGTTACTTTAGCTGAATGTACTGTGTCTTTTGCTTGATATCTTACCTATTCATTTTCCTAGCAGTGATTGAGTGTTTGCAGTACTGGGGATTGAAATTAGGGGTGCTTTGCCACTGAACTACATCCCCAACTTTTTAATTTTTATTCTTTATTTTTTACTTTGAGACAGTCTCTTACTAAGTTGCTGAGACTGGCCTTGAACTGTAGATTCTCCTACCCCCACCTCCTGAGTAACTAGGATTATAGATGTGGATCACTGTGCCTGTTCAGCTGTTCTGTTCTTTGATAACAGAAGTGGGTTTTGTGTGTGTGTGTGTGTGTGTGTGTTGTTGTTGTTGTGTTTTTGTTTTGTTTTGAGGTACAGATTGTCAATTTTTTTACTTGATTCTAGTTTGGAATATTTATGTCATATCTGTGAAATCTGTAGAAATATTTTCCTGTATTTTTTCTAAAAGATTTGTAATTTTAACTCTGATGTTTAGATCTGTAACTATTGAAGCATTTTCTTTTGTGTATTATGAGGAGAGAGTTAAATTTTATTTTTATCTATATGAATATCCACTTGTTCAAATGCTAATGTTGGGAAGTCCTTTAAGACTTCATTGGATATCACCCCCTCTACTGTAAATAGGAAATATGTCATAACCATAATACACAAAGTTCAATTCATATCTCTTAATTTCGTATTACTGCAATATTACTCAAATTCTATTTATACTTATAATTTTTCCAGTTAATATATCAATCTTTTTTTAATGTTTTTAGTTGTCACTGGACCTTTATTTATTTATGTGCAGTGCCTCATACATGCTAGGCAAGCGCTCTGCCACAGAGCCACAAGTCCAGCCCAAGATATCAATCTTGATGTGTTCTGTTAAGGTCTCATTGTCATTGTACTTTCTTGTTGTTTAATATCTTTTGCCTTGAATTTGAAGTTATGTCTTGTCCTTTATGTTTGTATTTTCCTTGTATGCCTTACCCATTATTTGTCAGCTTTGTCATTTGGCCTTTAGTTTAGCCTTTGTTTTCGAATGGGATTATTTAAATGTCATACAATTATTGAACTATTTAGTGTACAGGTGCTCTCTTGTTTCATGATTTCTCTTTTTAAAGTTTTTTTCTTTTAATATATTCTCAATTCCTGTGCCACATTTTCTTAACCTTTGCACATGCTTAGAACTATGAAAAAAATGTTAATTTTTTTCCAAAATATTCTTTAACTCATATTCTTAGTTTCAGAAGCATGAAGAACTTCATTTATGATATATTTTTAATTTAAGTGGTTTATATCACACATTTTTATTTATTTTCCTTTTATCTATGTTAGTCCAATATCTTAGATCAAAAATAGTGTTATTATAGCATTATTTTCTGTGTTTACATATTTTTGAACAATATTGAAGTTTACATTTAGGTTGAGAGTAATTGAACTTATTTTTGCTTTTAATTAATTTCCATGGTTTCAACAATGGCTTTCACAATATATCTCTTCAAATAAAGGTATTTACTTCTTATTTTGACGCTTTTCTTATTTATTTCCAGATATTCTTGCCTTTTAGTTTTCTTTTCAATATCCTGCAAATATTATTTTACTAATATGTAACTTTTAGTGTTGTAGCAGAGAAATCAGGTTTTGTTTTTAAATTTTTTTATTATCTACTAATATAAAATTGGTTATCAATCCAATTTTCCTACCTGAATGTTTGTACTTTAAATTAAAAAAAGGTCATTTTGCTCATGAGTTTTTCCATGATGTACATGTCTGATGAGTCTGTTTGCACTGCTTTTTTTTGACTCACCCTTTTTATCTGTGTATGTTGATCTTTCCTCATATTTGTAAAGTGTTTTCTCTGATGTATTGTTTATTCACAGTGTTTTTTTTTTTTTTCTTGGCTTCCCTTTACTGACATAAATTTGATCTGATGCTGACTTTATTTTCTGTCTTCAAATCACCATCTTCTCTGTCATAATTTTTAGCTTCATATTGGCTTTCTAAACTCTGGGAAAATGTCTCACATTTGTTTCCCACATGACTTCGGTAAATTTCCATAGCATAAATCCTGCTGTATTCCCTCTTAGGTGGACTTTAATCTAGTTATGATGCTTTTTGTTCTCTTACAATGCTTTTATTTATCTTCCTTTTTATTTCCTATTGACTTTTTGGTTCATCATGTTAACATTGCACCTCATACTATTTGCTGTTTTCTCTTTATTGCCTTATTCTTCTGTCTCTCTCTTTTTTTTTTTTTTTTTTTTGCAGTGCTGGGGATTGAACCCAGGACCTCGTGCTTGCAAGGCAGGCACTCAACCAACTGAGCTATATCCCCAGTCCCTCTTGTCTTTCATTAAAAAGTTCATTTTTTATTCTAGATGGTGATACTAAAAAGTTTCTGGGATATTTCATTTTAATCTAATATATAATTTTCTGATGCCTTATTACCCTGAGTCTTTTGAATGCTATGTTAACCAGGGTTCCCCAGGGAAACAAAACCCATAAGATGTGTGTGTTGGCTTGAACAAGTATGAAGGCTTCATCATGAGATGTGAAATTGGCAAACTGGATGCCCAAGAGAGCCAATCTGTACTTCCATGTTGAATCTGAAAGCCTGAGAATCAGAAGAGTCTGTGGTGTGACTTGTCGTCTGAGAGCTGGCAGGCTTCAGCCCTAGGAAGAACCAAAGTTTCAGTTCAAGTTCAAAGCCCAGAAAAGACCAATGTACTATCTTGAAGCAGTCAAGCAGGAGAAGTTCCATCATGCTCATACGAGGATTTGCCTTTTGTTCTTTTGAGGCCTTCATCTTATTGGATGAGGCCCATAATATGGAGTACAATCTGATTTATTCAGGCCTACCAATTCAGATGTTATCTTCAGCCCAAAAGACCCTCACAGACAGCCCAGGGATAATGTTTGAACAACTATCTGAGCACCCTGTGGTCAGTCAAGTTGGCACATAAAATTGACCATCTCAGGTGCAGTACCCTTTCTCTTGTTTTGCAGTAGTTGTACATGTGCCCAATGCTAGTATTTTGCTCCACTTCTAACATGATCTCTTCTGTGGAAAAGTCTCTATAGAATATATACTTGTCAAAAACAAGTCAAATAGATAGTCTTTGATCCATTCCTCATTTTATGATGGTCTCATCCCTTTTATGCATAATAATGCACATCTCCCCTCTGATTCATGATTCTACTGGATTTCATGTACATGTCAGTTATCAATAATAATAGATAACCAACTTCAAATGACTTGCACACAGAAGAGGATATTTTCTCACATACTAAGAATTCCATAAACAATATTAGCCCAGAGAATGAAGAATGCCTGTGCTAACATCTTTGTCATTCTCTTGACCATTTTTTCAAGGTTCCAGGAATGCCGCTAGAATTCCTGACATTACATCACATTTAGACAGGAGAAAGAAGGAAGGAAGAAGAGGAAGAAGTGAAAGGGCTTCTTTGGATATTGTTACTTTCAAATCATTTACCTCTGTGTCCAATGAGAGACTGAGCATTATTATTGTTCTAACTGTTCATATTGCCATGGATTATCATTTCTGAGTTAAAAGAGAGCATGGACATATTCCCTATTAGGATCACTTTATCTCTAGTTTGATGAATACTTATTTTAGCATTTTGTGGCTTTTCCTCCATTTCTGGCTCTTTCCTGTTGGCAGTATTGGGAAGAAGCTATATTAAAGGCCTGTTAGCCAGACAGTTCCCCCACCCCCGTGAATATTTGTTTTTATAGCCATTTGGTTTCATTACCTTTTAATGAGTTCTTTGATAACAAGTTCCTTAATTAACAAGGCAGTCTTTCAGGTTTCCTCTTCTCTAATTGTTAACATATTTTGCTGCATTTACGCAGATTCACTGTGGTGAAGTTTCCTCTTTGCAGCTCATTTTAGGGCCATTCAGAAGGAATGAGGAAGGGAGTAGGGAGAATATTCAGCATGTTTTCTTGATATAAATGATTTAAGCAAATTCCTCTTACCAAACTGTGAAGTATTCACATTTCATGTTTTGTTTCCTGCAACACAATTACCTCAGAGTGGATTTCTGGGCATATAAAAATTGATTATGAAATTTCATGTTTGATTTTTTTTATAACTACTTAAGAAATGTAGAATATTTAATTTCTACCTAGGAAACTCATAAAATTTTATTTTAAATTTCCCTTAAGCTATGGACAGTAATTCTCCATTTTATAATCAAGTAGCTACCATTTATTGGGCCTGGACTCTGTATCAAACACTGTATAGCCTCTATATTATATTAAGCATTTATTGTGTACTGCTTATGTAAGGTTGGTAGTGTTCTCTGTATTTTGCTGATGAGGAAGCTAAGTCTAACCAATATTAAATAATGTCCTAAAGGTCATATAAGTAAAAAGGCCAGGATTTGAACCTAAGTTAATCTGAACCAAAGTTCTTGCTCTTTTTCTATCTATCACTTCCTCTCTAGTACTATCTTGTTTTTACTACCACATCCCATAAACTGGATGTGATGGTTGGTGTACTATTCTCCCATAGTGAGATTAATTAAAGAGCTAATTAAGTTCTTGAAAAGAAGATCTTAAATTATTTCCCTCAGAGAAACCTAAGGTTTTAAATATTCTGAAACGAAGCATTTGTTTTTGGCAGAGAATAATGAACCAAAGCACCTACAGGATACATTAGCTCAAAAAGGCAAAAAAGAAACTCAAGCTAATGAGGTGTTTGGGAGGAGAAATGCTCTTATTTAGGGTATTGACCAGTTAGGAACTGAGTAATAAGTTGTACATGGAAGTTAAAAGGGACTGGCTGGCAGACAGTCAGGCGTCTGTACCATTGTGTTTTGTAAACTTTCTCCTATGGCTGTGGTGTGTTTTTTCCAAGCCCACTTAATTTTTTATGAGGTTTGTAAAGGTCTTGAATAAACAATTGAGATTATACAGGTTTTCCTGGAAGCTTTGGTTAATATTTTAATATGCTTTGCTTTGTCACATTATTAAATAGCTTATTGGAAAGTTTGAAAGAGAGGGGTTTCTTTTTTCTTTTCCTTTTTCCTTTCTTTTCTTCTCTGTCCCTTCTCATTTTTTCTAGTAGTTAAATATCAAAACTGTAAATAATTTGTAGTTGATTCCCTTTCTTTTTATTTTAACTTTATATCACTGCAGATCACCCTTGGATTGGGGCTTTGGCATCTGGGAAGCCTCCACTTAAAATCCACTTCAAGTGAAATTACAGTTCAGAGGGTGTATCTTGAAAATAAGCCAGTGATTGTAAATGTATGTAGTAAGAGAGGACTGGAGAAAGGGCAGGGGAATTGGATAGGGCCAGAAAACAGGAACTAATCGGGCTTTGGAGATTACCTCATCCTGACCTTTTGCTCATTAATATTTGAATCTGATTCATTGACATCTTGGTTGTAGTCTGGTGAAATGTCAAGCTCGGCAACGACAGAATACCTTCAAAGACATTTCTGTGTTAATGGGATGACTTGGTGAAATTGACCTGTAACCTGAACGGGAGTTGAGGGAAGAGAAAGGAAGTTTTTATTTTTCATTATGAGCACCTCTCATTTTATGGAGGGTTATATAGAAGTAACCATTATTTGGAGACTACTTTATATTACCTCTATTTCTAATTGTAAGCCAATTGGAAAAATTTCCATGTTGGTGTCGTTGTTGGGATGTGCTGAGGATCACCCAGAGAGACCCACCTTTTGTGAAGCCTTCTGTTAATGCTTTGTCCTCATGGTCTTTTCTTCTAAAATCATGTAAGGCTTAGAGTTTATTCTGCTTAATTTATTAGTTAATTGCATGTTTTCTTGATTTGCTTCAGAACAGGAAGTACACTTTCCACTTTTTTGCATAGACAGAATTAGTTTGAAAGAAGAAAATCCTACAACTCTATAAAAGACATAAATAGTAAAATATTTTGCACACATAAAATACCTATAATTTAAGCACTTATACCCAATGTCCTTTTCAGCAGTTTTACATATTTAATTATAGGAATAAAAATTATATGTATATCACAAGACATTTACTCAGCACAATATATGCCAGGTATTGTGCTACATAGGATTTATTTTTATTTAACCATGACAACAGTCCTATTTTGCAGATAATGAAATGGAGTCAGAGGCTAAAGTCAGTATTCTAAGTTGTCCTATTTAAACTGTACTTTGGTTTTCATTAAAATATATATCTGTAATTTATTTACCTTTTTTTTCTTTGCTTTTGCTCTGACACCATTATTGGTTCATGGCAGTAGAACTCTTAAGATTTTTGCTAATGTAGCTATTGTTTTGAAATGGACATGCATTGATTAATAGCTACATTCTTACTGTAAATTTGGGTTCAAAATGAACATTTATGTGCAATTTTTTATAAAGCAAACATGTTTGCCAAGATGATAGTGCAAATCATTACAAGACATATAGAATCACTGAACACAGAGATAGTTGTTAAACGACTCTTACTGTTTTGTTTTCTTTTTACTAAGTTTGTTACAAATTGCTAAATTAAAAAGATTATCTTTAGGATGTATTTTGTAGACCTGGTACTACATTTATCCTCTAGACATAAACAATTATTAAACTTGGATAAAATATAAAATCACACTTTTGCCTAATGAAGGAAGGGCTTTGTGTTAGGGATCTCATTAAGAATAGGATTTAAAGCAGCGGGATACCAAAGAAGAGAGAAACACAGAGAAGGATACCTCACCTCCCATTTTCATTAAATTCCCATTTGGTTCTTGACTGATTTCTAGTCTGCACATGCATAGGTACCACTCTGGCTTAGAAGACAATAGCTGCTAGTTATTGAAAACTGAGCAAATGCTCTTAAAATTACCATGCAGAGACGTCAAGGATCAGGCCCATAAGAGACTGGGTAAACACCATAGCTTTTCATTTAAATATCAGTAAGTCCCACATGCATGGATTAATAACAACAAGTCTCTTAAATTAAGTACGAGAGTAACAGGGATCCACAGTAATAAAGTTTGAAAAAAGCCTGATGTATATAAAGATGATTCACCAATTTAATAGCCTGCTAGAACAAAACTCAAAAGTCTTTTAAGGCTAATTGGTTAATCTAGAGCCTGTATAGCATCTTATCTGCAAAGCTTGGCATACAAAACAATTTTCTAACATGCTAATAAGCAGAAAAAACTGATCTATAATCAAAAGTTCAAATAGTCAATAGAAGCAGATCATAAGATGATCCAAATATCAATGTGCAGCAAAACCTTCAAAATAGCTGTGATTAATATGGTAAAGAAAAGAGAGAAAAGAATAGGTAAAATGCACAAATATATGAATTATTTGGACAGATATTAAGAATCAAATATGTGTTCAAGAAGAGCTGAATACAAAATATGTGACTAATGGCTTACTCTTTTTTAAAAGAGTGTGTGAGGTAGGTTTAACAGTAGACACTACAAACCATAATTCAAGATTGGCAAACTGAAGTACATTACTATAGAAAACACTCAAACTGAAGCACACAGAAAGAAAAAAGAAATAAAGCATTTAATTTTAAGAATGGAAGGGAGCATAAGAGAGAGATGGAATACAGTTGAAAGATCTAAAATATGTATGTACAGATACTCCTCAACTTCCTGTGGGGTTACATCCTAATCAACCTATAATAAGTTAAAAATATTGCAAGTTGAAAATGCATAATATAGCTAACTTAGGAAACATCACAGTTTAGCAACAGTTGGTTGTGGAGTAGCAGTCATTTACTCTTATGATCACATGACTGACAGGAGCTGTGACCTGCTGTTGCTGCCCAGTCTCACAGAAGGATATCATACCATAATATTACTAGCCCTAGAAAAGATCAGAATTCAAAGTACAGTTTCTACTGAATGCATATTGCTGTAACACCATCATAAAGTTAAAAATTCTAAGCAGAACAAAATTTTAATTGGACAGCTGGGAACTGTCTGTTCTTGGCACCCAAGAAGGATAGGAGGGAAAGAGAATAGTACAAAAGCAGTACTTACAGGAGTAATTCTTAAATTTTTTTCATATCTGAAGAAATGCACTATTTCATAGATTCTGGAAGCTCCACAAGCCAATGGAGAATAAATTAAAAGAAAACTAGATCTAGATACATAATGACCTGATTGCTGTTATTAAGTATAAGGAAAAAGAAATCTTAAAAGCAGCTAATGAACAAAGACACATTCATGGGGAAAACAGTAAGAATGATGGATGGCTCCTCATAAAAATGATGGAGGCCAGAGGACAATTGAATGAAACTTTTTAATAATAAAAAAAAAAAAAAGACTGTATTGGTATAGTTAGGTAACTAGCAAAAATATGTTTTGAAAAAAGATGAGATGCCCACTTCTCACCATGATAACAGTAACCAGTATCAGATTTGATCTCAGCCATAAATATATGTAATAATAGAAAAAAGAAGCAACTGTTTTCAGATATTGAATAGTAGGCAGTTCAGTATAGTGTCCCCAGAGAAAGCAGGCAAATGAAGTGTAACCCTAGCAGTCTCTTACAGGTGCTTTGCAAATTGCTGTACAGGGAGGGGAGAACCAAGACCAAGTTCACCTTCTGTTAGGAAAGCAAAGACTGGAGTTTGGAGAAGTGACTATAGTTTTCAGGGAAGCAGTTTGGAGTGAGGAAGTTATTCTAAGAAATAGCAGGAAAAATCTGCATTGAATCCCCTTGAGGTTTTGGCTAAATAGTAACCTGTGCACATAGGTGAAAAATACATAAGGTCATGAAAAAATGTAACAACTGCCAGTGTGCAGAAGATGAGTACAATTGTCAGAACTTATACAAGGTGGGGAGACATTCAAATTCCATCCTTTAAGACCAAACTGAACTCCCAAAATATTCAGTAGGGACACCAAAAGAGTGGCTAGTCGTGGCTCTAAAGTATTAGTACTGAATCTAAAGTAGCTTCAGATAAAAGATGATTCCAGTCTCTGCATAAAATTGCATACTAACTAGTCTCAAACTTTCAGACTGATCCTGTGTAACTGTTTGCCATCACAAAACCCAACACACTTTAAGAAATTAAGCAAAATACATTCACCACCCAACATTCATAATATCAGTGTTCAATAAACAATTACTAGATGTGTAAAGAAGCACAAATATGTAATTCATAAAAAGGAAAAATATCAGCTCATGGAAACATCTGAACATGTCAGAAGCAACAGATTAGCAAATTCTTTAAAACTGCTCAGATGCACACACGTAGAACTTCTGAAGACATACAGTGTAATATGATAGGATAATTACACTGGATTGAATTAGCAACAAAAATTAGCAAGTGTAGACAAGATTTGGGAACTTAAAAGACATAGCAATGGAAACTATCCCAACTGAATGATAGGAAAAGAAACAATGGAAGAAAAATTTTACCAGTGAGCTTCATTACCCCTGTAATAATATCATCCAGTCTCACATGTCTAACCAGCTTCCCAGATAGAAAAGAGAAAGAAGAGTAGGAAAAATATTTGAAGAAATGACTCAAAAATGTTCAAAGTTGATGAAAACTCTAAACTCGTCTTTCCATGAAGCTCATTGAACAATACATAGGATACCACCCTCCCACCCCTAAGGCTTGTTATAAACAAATTGGTGAAAGACAATGAGAAAGAGAAAAAACTTAGAAGCAAGTAGTGAAACATACAAAAACAGTAATGAAATAACTACATACTTCTTTTTCATCAGAAACTATACATGCCAGAATATAAGGAAACAACACATTTAAAATGTTGACAGCATTTTAAAAATTACCAAGAAATCTTGTATCTGGCAAACAATGAAGCTTAAATGAAGTTTTTTTTTTTTTAAAGAAAATCAAAAGCTGAGAGAATTTATTTCCAGAAGATCTGAATTTCAAGAAATGTTAAAGCAAGTTTCTTTAGGTAGAAATAATATAAGATGAACCTTGGATCTACATAAAGCAGTGAAGAACACCAGAAAATTAGTGGGAAAGAAAAAAAGATTTTTTTTCTCATACGTTATATATTTGCTATATCATGAGCTTTAAAAAGCAAAAGTAACATTCCTGTGATCAGAAACGAGAAAAATATATCTGCTCTCACCACTCTAGTTCAACATCCTATAGAGCCAGCTAGTGTAGTAGGCAAGTAAAATAAATTAAAAAAAAAAAAAGCCACAAAAAACAAAAAACCAGCTGATAGAAAAGGAAGGGAAGAATTAAAACTTCTTAATATATTTTTTCTTTTTTTGTAAAGACAAAATGTCTATGTAGAAAATGTGTCAAAAACTACACACACACACACACACACAAACACACAAACTAGTACAAATGTTTTAGCAAAGTCACAGGACTTTCCTAAAAAAACACTATAAAAAATCAGTTCCATTTCCCAAATGAATAATGAACATTTAGAAATGGAAATAATTAAGCATAACATCACAAATAGGAGATATTTTGTGGTAAACTAAATACATGCAAAATTTGTACTTCAAAACAAAATATTATCAAGAGAAATTATGAAAGACTTAAATGGAGAGCAGTATATGGTTGAGTAGACTTGATATTGTTAAAATGTATAAGTGTTACAAAACGAATCTATAGTAGCTCTTCTCCTCTAGGCTTCTTAATTAGAATTAAGTCCTAATCCTCTACAGCATTCATTATAGATGACTTACCTTTTCTTCTGTGAATGCAGAATAGTACTAGTTATGTACCAACAACCTTGAGGGAAATGATAAAATAGTTATTCTAATTATTTTCTACAAGACTTTCTGAAAAAAATGCTCAATTCCTCTTTCACAGAACTTTAGCTGAGAAATACTGATAGATCACCATGAAAATGCCAGCCGACTTCTTTGTAGACATATAAGCTGATCTTAAGATTTATATAAAAGTTCAAAAATTACTTTAGTTCTAAAGTAACTAAAACTTACTACAAAACTTTCACAATTAAGATAGTGAAGTATTGGCATTAGTTAGGTAAAATGATCAATAGAACAGAATAGAGATTCTCAAAACAGTCCCATACACATGTGGTAACTTTTCAACAAAAGTGCCATTATAGTTCAGTGGAAAAAAGTGTTTTCAATAGAAGTACTCCAGCAACCCGGTATTTGAATTGAAAAGAAAATTAATCTTGACATCTGCCCTATACTATAAATTGAGATAGATTATAGGGCTAAATGTGAAAGCTAATACAGTAAATCTACAAAATAGACGAGAGCTTCTTCAATACTTTGAGGTAGGTAAAGCTTTCTTAGGTGAATCACAAAGGGTATCAGCAATAAGAAAAACATTGATAAATTGGACTTCATCAAATTAAAAATTTCTACGGGTATTTATTTTGAACATTTCCACTTAAAGACTTTATCTGTATGCCTGGCATGGTGGCACACACCTGTAATCCCAGCGTCTCAGAAAGCTGAAGCAGGAGGATCTCGAGTTCAAAGCTAGCCTCAGCAAGTTAGCGAGGCCCTAAGCAACTCAATGAGACCCTGTCTCTAAATAAAATACAAAAAAGAGCTGGGGATGTGGCTCAGTGGCTAAGTGCCCCTGAGTTCAATCCTCAGTACAAAAACAAAAAATAAAAAAACAAACTTTATCCGTAAGTGGGAATAATTCAAATGCATATTCAAATTGTGGTATATATGTAGCCCTCAGAAAGAAAAAGGAACAAACTATGGATACATGTAACAACATGAATGAATGAATCTCAAAAACACTAGTTGAACAAAAAAGCCAGGCACAAAGTATATCATTACTTTAGGATTACTTTTTTTTTCAGTCAGTGAGATGTACCAGGGATTGAACCCAGGGACTCTGGACCACTGAGCCACATCCCCAGCCCTTTTTTTTATATTTTGCTTAGAGATAAGGTCTTGCGAAATTTGCCTTGCTAAGTTGCTGAACCTGTAATCTTCCTGCATCAGCCTCCTGAGCCACTGGGATTACAGGTATGCACCACTACACCCAGCAGGATATTTTTTAAAATGATTTTTATTGTGTACATTTAAGATATATAACTTGATGTTATGGGATACATATGCATTGTAAAGAGTTACTGGAGTAAAGCAAGTCAACATATCCCTATTCTCACATAGTTACCCCATTTTTGTGTATGTGGTAAGAACTAACAAAAAATCTACTTTTTTTTTTTTTTGGGGGGGTGCTGGGAATCGAACCCAGGGCCTTATGTTTGCAAGAAAAGCACTCTACCGACTGAGCTATCTCCCCAGCCCCTGAAAAATCTACTTATTTATCATGAATCCCACATACAGTACAAATGTATGATACATAATGTTGTACATTAGATCTCTAGACTTGTTCATTCTACAAGTGTTATTTTGACTCCTGCGACATCTCCCATTTCCTTATTATCCCCTCATCCCTCTATCCTTGATAAACACTATTTTGTTCTCAATCTCTATATTTTTGAATTTTCTTTTTCTACGTCTTCACATGTAAGTGAGATCAGGCAAGGATTGTTTTTGGGGGGGGGCCTGGCTTATTCACATGGCATGTTGTCCTCCATGTTGTGATAAAAGGAAAGATCTTGTTCATTTTGGGGCTGCCTATTCCATTGTATTATATACCACAGTTCTTTATATGTTCATCTATTGATCACTACTTTAGGTTTTTCCATATCCCGGCTATTATGAATAATGCTCCAGTGAACATAGTAGTGCAGATACTTTTATGAGGTGGTGATTTTCATTTTCTTTGGGTATACGTTCAGAAGAAATCTGTAGAATTCCTTTTATATGACATTGATGAACAGGCAAAACTAATTTGTGGGCCTCTAAGTCAGGAAAGATGTTTTCTCAGTGTAAGGTAGGTCTATTGATATGAAAGGGGAATGAGGAAAGCTTGGGTTTGTAAAATTCTTCTCTATTTGAAGTACAATTTCATAGGTTTTTATATACACACAAGGCATCAAGTTGTGCACGAGATTTACAATTTACTGTGTGTAATTATACTTCAGTAAAATCATACATAGCAACAAGTGTTTTCAAAATGATTTCTTGTGTTTCTTGAAAAATAACAGAATAAGAAAAATCACAGAACCAAGTTGTATCTGTCCTTTTCTCTTTCATCCACATCCAGAGTATGTATTTCCAGCCTGTTTTACTTCATGACAAATTAGATAGGGATTATTTCTCTCTCTCTCTCTTCTTTTTTTTTTTTTTACTGAGAGTCCACCATCTTATTATATGCTCTACTCATGTCATCAAATAATACCCCTAATATTTCAGTCATCCTTGGGCTTCATTTTCTTTAGCTGTTAGGAAATAAATGTGTGCGTGTGTGTGTGTGTGTGCGCGCGCGTGTGTGCACCCGTGTGTGTAGAATAGGGATTCATACATTCTCTTCAATGAGCAGATATTTTTACAGATTCTCTAATTGAATTTAAGAATGTTTTTTTCAATAGAACTATTATGCTTCCAAAGACATGGATTTAGTTGTGGAAGGATCTACTTGAGAAGGTAATTTTGAAGGTGATTTAGGTAAAGGGGTGGAGTAAGACCTTGCCATGGGATTTTTTTTTAGTATATGGGAACCAGATAACACAAACACTTATGAAGTTCCAGAACCTGATCTTCAGAATGTAATTCACTGGACAGCCATCCAAAGTAAACAGGAGTGTCAATGCTCTGGGAATGAAATAGTTTCATCCATGATATTGAGAAAAAGAGAACAAAAGAGCTTCCTTGTTTAGTGGAAAAAGAGAAATCACAGGAGCAATCCAATCAAGTTCCATGGCCAGACAGAAGCAAGGCAAGGATCCCTAATAAAGGGTGTATCAATGGTAGAGGTAAGGCATTAGGAAATAAGAGTCACAACCAGAAAGGTTATTTCAGAGCTACTGGTGCATAAATGGAAGGGTAATTTCACCTTCTTCCTGAGTGGTTTTCTCTTGTCTCGTTTGATCTGTTTTTGTCTGAACTTCTCTTTATTTTATAGTAAAAAAAAAATCTTTGAGTAACTAGTGAAAGATAAGGTTGGACATACCAAAATTTAAACAAGCAATTTATACTCAGAAAGTAAAAGAGAAAGTCGATGTGAGATAAAAGACTGCTGAGTAAACACTGGGAGTAAAATAAAGTCATTATACATATAATTTTTTTTAACAGTAAGTCAGTGTGAAAGGTCAGCTTTCTTTCACAGAATACCTACTTGCCTTTCTTTCCATATTTATTTCCTTAGATCATCCACAGGAAGAGAAATTTTTGTGTTGGCTACTTGAAGTCATTTAGGTAAGGTCTTTGGTGATTGGGAACCTGGGATCTGTATGCACTAGGCTACAAAGAGCTGTGGTTGGAATCCCATCTAAGTATCTGCTGTGAACTCTGCATTCTTTTGTTGCCTTCTTAGATGGGGGAAGGGGAAAATTCTTACTCAACATCTTGGCCTTCCAGATTTGACTTGACTTTTATCTTCCCATTCTCTCCATTCCTTTACCCCAAATCACAACCCAAAGATACGGCAGCTTTCACAAGGCCTTTACTTGTAGGCAGGATCAAAAGATTAAGAGTCTTTGGAGTGTGACAGGCTGGATTCAAATCCCAGCCCCACCACTTATAGGATATATTCAAATTACTTAACTTCTCTGTCTTTATTTGTAAATTAAGGATTAAATACCTTATGGGGTTCTTGTAAGAATCAAGAGATGACATTTTCAAAAACTCTGTCATAGAACTGAGGATATAGCTCAGTGATAAAATTCCTGCCTCTTATGTGTGAGGTCCTGTATTCAATCCTCAGCACTGGGGTCGGGTAGGGGGGCAATCTGACTCATGGTCAATGCTCAATAAATGTAAGTAACCTCTCGGGGGTTGGTGGCAAAGTATTGATGAGGGCAGTACTTTCTCCAGGCTTTTCACCTCTCCTCACTTGCATTTGAGTACTGTGACTTAGCACTTCACTGTGTAATTGAAGTACATGGTAATTGAAAGGAATGAATACTAGTCTTTCTGTATTTCTTCAAAGGAGTTTGTAAGATCTCTGCTCATTTATCTTAATTGTGTTTAATTGTGTTTTAGGCTAAGTAACAGTGCAGGTTATATTTCTTTTTTCAGAAGAGAACCATATCCCCAAGACAAAAAGTTAGTTTTCAGTTTCATACCCTACTTTGCACAGTCTTAAACTATACTTCATTTAGGTTTAACTTTGACAAAGAAGTCATAGTTTCTTTCCTTGCAAATCATGTACTTTTTTGTTTTAGTAAGTCAACTTTTTAATGAAGTATAACATATGCATATAACTGTGAAGCTGAATGCCTTTTTCCAACTGGAACATTCTGTGTAAGCAGCATTCAGAGACTATTAGACAAATACCCATACCCACCAAGGTGTGGAAGGGATTTTAAGCAGGAACATAACATGTCTTTAGGATGGTTATTTCTTTCTGTTTTCAAAGTTTATACAAATGGAAATATACCATATATCTGCTTTTATATCTGGATTTCTTGGCTCAAAATCATGTTGTGAGAATCATCCCTTTTGTTGTTAAGTAGCACAAATTTTTTCATTCTTATTTCAATTGACAAATAAAGGTTGTATGTATTTATGGTGTGCAATTTGTCTTGATATATGTGTATATCATGGAATGAATGGCTAAATAAATCAAATAATCAATTTAACTCATGCATTACTTTACATACTTATCACTTTTTATGTTGAAAACACTTATAAGTACTCTCTTAGCAATTTTCAAGTATTCAGTT
Organism: Sciurus vulgaris; assembly: GCF_902686455.1. Classification (NCBI taxonomy): domain Eukaryota; kingdom Metazoa; phylum Chordata; class Mammalia; order Rodentia; family Sciuridae; genus Sciurus; species Sciurus vulgaris. Next base: position 28,338,923 of record NC_136475.1, on the reverse strand, counting down.
TAAGACTGACTGCCATTCCATTGCACATATATACCACATTTTCTTTATGCATGTGTTCATTAATGGGCATGTAGGTTGATTCCATATCTTGGCCATTGTGAATAATGCTGCAGTGGACAGGAGAGCAGAGATATTTCTTTAACATACTGATTTCATTTCCTCTGGGTGTATACTCAGTAGTGGAATTACTGGATAATATGGTAGTTCTGCTTTTTAGTTTTTCAGGTATCTCCATTCTGCTTTCTATAAGGCTATCTTAACTTTTATTTCCACCCTCAGTGTACAAGTACTCCCTGTTCCCACATCCTTGCCAACACTTGTTATCTTTCATCTTTTTTATAGTAGCCATTCTGACAGGTATGAGATGATATATCATTGTTGTTTTACTTTGCATTTCTCTGATGATGAATGTAGTTTTTCATATGCCTGTCAACCACCTTTATTTTGTCTTTTGAGAAATTTCTTTTTTTTTTTTTCCTTTTTTTTTTTTATTGTAAACAAATGGGATACATGTTGTTTCTCTGTACATGGCGTAAAGGCATACCATTTGTGTAATCATAAATTTACATAGAGTAATGTTGTTTGATTCATTCTGTTATTTTTTCCCTTCCCCCCACCCCTCCCACCCCTCTTTACTCTCTATACAGTACTTCCTTCCTCCATACTTGCCCCCCTCCCTAACCCTAACTCTAACCCTAACACTAACCCTTCCCTCCCCCCCATTATGTGTCATCCTCCACTTATTAGCGATATCATTCATCCTTTGGCTTTTTGAGATTGGCTTATCTCACTTAGCATGATATTCTCCAATTTCATCCATTTGCCTGCAAATGCCATAATTTTATCATTCTTTATGGCTGAGTAATATTCCATTGTATATATATACCACAGTTTCTTTATCCACTCATCAATTGAAGGGCATCTAGGTTGGTTCCACAGTCTGGCTATTGTGAATTGAGCAGCTATGAACATTGATGTGGCTGTGTCTCTGTAGTATGCTGATTTTAAGTCCTTTGGGTATAGGCCAAGGAGTGGGATAGCTGGGTCAAATGGCGGGTCCATTCCAAGTTTTCTAAGGAATCTCCACACTGCTTTCCAGAGTGGCTGCACTAATTTGCAGCCCCACCAGCAATGTATGAGTGTACCTTTCTCCCCACATCCTCGCCAACACCTGTTGTTGCTCGTATTCTTGATAATCGCCATTCTAATTGGGGTGAGATAGAATCTTAGGGTGGTTTTGATTTGCATTTCTCTTATTAGTAGAGATGTTGAACATTTTTCCATATGTTTGTTGATTGCTTGTAGATCTTCTTCTGTGAAGTGTCTATTCATTTCCTTAGCCCATTTGTCGACTGGATTATTTGAATTCTTGGAGTAGAGTTTTTTGAGTTCTTTATAGATTCTGGAGATTACTGCTCTATCTGAAGTATGATTGGCAAAGATATTCTCCCATTCTGTAGGCTCTTTCTTCGCATTGCTGATAGTTTCCTTTGCTGAGAGAAAGCTTTTTAGTTTGAATCTATCCCAGTGGTTGATTCTAGCTTTTATTTCTTGTGCTATGGGAGTCCTGTTAAGGAAGTCTGATCCTAGACCAACAAGGTGAAGATTTGAACCTACTTTTTCTTCTATAATCTGCAGGGTCTCTGGTCTGATTCCGAGGTTCTTAATCCATTTTGAGTTTAGTTTCGTGCATGGTGAGAGATATGGGTTTAGTTTCATTCTGTTGCATATGGATTTCCAATTCTCCCAGCACCATTTGTTGAAGAGGCTATCTTTTCTCCATTGCGTATTTTTGGCACCTTTGTCTAGTATGAGAAAATTGTATTTATTTGTGTTTGTGTCCATGTCCTCTATTCTGTACCATTGATCTACCTTTCTATTTTGGTACCAATACCATGCCGTTTTTGTTACTATTGCTTTGTAGTAGAGTTGAAGATCTGGTATTGCAATACCCCCTGTTTCACTCTTCCTGCTAAGGATTGCTTTAGCTATTCTGGGTTTCTTATTCTTCCAGATGAATTTCATAATTGCTTGCTCTATTTCTGTAAGGTACATCATTGGGATTTTAATTGGAATTGCATTGAATTTGTATAGCACTTTAGGTAGTATGGCCATTTTGACAATATTAATTCTTCCTATCCAAGAACATGGAAGATCTTTCCATCTTCTAAGGTGTTCTTTAATTTCTTTCTTTAGTGTTCTGTAGTTCTCATTGTAGAGGTCTTTCACCTCTTTTGTGAGATTGATTCCCAAGTATTTTATTTTTTTCGAGGCTATTGTGAATGGGGTAGTTTTCCTAATTTCTCTTTCTGAAGATTCATCACTTATGTATAAGAATGCGTTGGATTTATGGGCATTGATCTTGTAACCTGCTACTTTACTGAATTCACTTATGAGTTCTAAGAGTTTTCTGGTGGAATTTCCAGGTTCCTCTAAATATATAATCATGTCATCAGCGAACAGGGATAGTTTGAGTTCTTCTTCTCCAATTCGTATCCCTTTAATTTCTTCGGTTTGTCTCATTTCTCTGGCCAGAGTCTCAAGAACGATGTTGAATAGAAGTGGTGAAAGAGGGCATCCCTGCCTTGTTCCAGTTTTTAGGGGGAATGCTTTCAGTTTTTCACCATTTAGAATGATATTAGCCATGGGCTTAGCATAAATGGCCTTTACAATGTTAAGGAATGTTCCCACTATCCCTATTTTTTCTAGTGTTTTGAGCATGAAGGGGTGCTGTATTTTATCAAATGCTTTTTCTGCATCTATAGAAATAATCATGTGATTCTTGACTTTAAGTCTATTAATATGGTGAATTACGTTTATTGATTTCCTGATGTTGAACCAACCTTGCATACTTGGGATGAAGCCCACTTGATCATGGTGCACTATCTTTTTAATATGTTTTTGTATGCGATTTGCTAAAATTTTGTTGAGAATTTTTGCGTCGATGTTCATTAAGGATATTGGTCTGAAATTTTCTTTCCTTGATGAGTCTCTGTCTGGTTTAGGTATCAGTGTGATATTGGCTTCATAGAATGAGTTTGGGAGGGTTCCCTCCTCTTCTATTTTATGGAATACTTTGAGAAGTATTGGAATGAGCTCTTCTTTAAAGGTTTTGTAGAACTCGGCTGAGAACCCATCTGGTCCCGGACTTTTCTTTGTTGGTAGGCTTTTGATGACTTCTTCTATTTCAGTACTTGAAATTGGTCTATTTAAATTGTTTATGTCCTCCTCGTTCAGTTTAGGCAATTAATATGTCTCTAGAAATGTGTTGATGTCTTCGAAATTTTCTATTTTGTTGGAGTATAGATTTTCAAAATAGCTTCTAATTATGTTTTGTATTTCAATCCTGTCTGTTGTGATATTTCCTTGTTCATTCCGAATTTTAGTGATTTGGGTTTTCTCTCATCTTCTCTTTGTTAGTGTGGCTAAAGGTTTATCAATTTTGTTTATTTTTTCGAGGAACCAACTATTTATTTTGTCAATTTTTTGTATTGTTTCTTTCGTTTCAATTTCATTGATTTCAGCTCTGAGTTTAACTATTTCCTGTCTTCTACTACTTTTGGTGCTGTTCTGTTCTTCTTTTTCTAGGGCTTTGAGCTGTAGTGTTAGGTCGTTTATTTGTTGAGTTTTACTTCTTTTATTAAATGCGCTCCATGAAATAAATTTCCCTCTAAGTACTGCTTTCATAGTGTCCCAGAGATTTTGATATGATGTTTCTTTGTTCTCATTTACCTCTAAGAATTTTTTAATTTCCTTCCTAATATCTTCTGTTATCCATTCATCATATAATAGCATATTGTTTAATCTCCAGATGTTGGAATAGTTTCTGTGTTTTACTCTTTCATTTATTTCTAACTTCAATCCATTATGATCTGATAGAATACATGCTAGTGTCTCTATCTTCTTGTATTTGCTAACATTAGCTTTGTGGCATAATATATGGTCTATTTTAGAGAAGAATCCATGTGCTGCTGAGAAGAAAGTGTATTCGCTCTTGGTTGGATGGTATATTCTATAAATGTCCGTTAAGTCTAAATTATTGATTGTGTTATTGAGATCTATGGTTTCTTTGTTCAATTTTTGTCTGGAAGATCTGTCCAGTGGTGAGAGAGGCATGTTAAAATCACCTAGTATTATTGTGTTATGGTCTATTTGGTTTCTGAAATTGAGAAGGATTTGTTTGACATACATGGATGAGCCACTGTTTGGGGCATAGATGTTTATGATTGTTATATCTTGCTGATTTATGCTTCCCTTAAGCAGTATGAAATGACCTTCTTTATCCCTTCTGACTAACTTTGGCTTGAAGTCCACATTATCTGAAATGAGGATGGATACTCCAGCTTTTTTGCTGAGTCCATGTGCATGATATGTTTTTCCCCATCCTTTCACCTTTAGTCTATGGGTATCTTTTTCTATAAGGTGAGTCTCTTGCAGGCAACATATTGTTGGATCTTTCTTTTTAATCCAATCTGCCAGTCTATGTCTTTTGATTGATGAATTCAGGCCATTAACATTCAGGGTTATTATAGAGATATGATTTGGTTTCCCGGTCATTTGGTTCATTTTTTAAATTTTATTTATTTATTTGTTTGACACAACTTGTTTCCTCCTTTATTTGACAATTCCTTTAGGATAATTCCTCCCTTTGCTGATTTGCTTCTTTGTTTTTCATCTCTTCCTCACGGAATATTTTGCTGAGAATGTTCTGTAATGCTGGCTTTCTTTTTGTAAATTCTTTTAGCTTTTGTTTATCATGGAAGGATTTTATTTCATCGTCAAATTTGAAGGTAAGTTTTGCTGGGTATAAGATTCTTGGTTGGCATCCATTTTCTTTCAGGGCTTGAAAAATGTTGTTCCAGGCCCTTCTAGCTTTTAGGGTCTGGATTGAAAAATCTGCTGATATCCATATTGGTTTCCCCCTGAATGTAATTTGGTTCTTTTCTCTCACAGCCTTTAAAATTCTGTCTTTATTTTGTATGTTCGGTATTTTCATTATAATGTGCCTTGGTGTGGGTCTGTTGTAATTTTGTGTATTTGGAGTCCTATAAGCCTCTTGAACTTGATTTTGCATTTCATTCTTCAGATTTGGGAAATTTTCTGATATTATTTCATTGAATAGGTTGTTCATTCCTTTGGCTTGTTTCTCTAGGCCTTCCTCAATCCCAATAATTCTTAAATTTGGCCTTTTCATGATATCCCATAGTTCTTGTAGATTCTGTTCATGATTTCTTACCATCTTCTCTGTTTGTTCAACTTTGTTTTCAAGGTTAAATATTTTGTCTTCAATGTCTGAGGTTCTGTCTTCCAGGTGTTCTATCCTATTGGATATGCTTTCTATGGAGTTCTTAATTTGGTTTATTGTTTCCTTCATGTCAAGGATTTCTATTTGGTTTTTTTTCAATATCTCTAACTCTTTATTGAAATGATCTTTTGCTTCCTGTATTTGCTCTTTTAACTGTCGATTGGTGCGATCAATCAATGCTTGCATTTGCTCTTTCATCTCATCATTCAGTGCGTGCATTTGCTCTTTCATCTCATCGTTTGCTTCTCTGATCATTTTAATTATGTACATTCTGAACTCCTTTTCTGTCATTTCTTCTGCCATGCTGTCAGTGGGTTTTATTGATGTAACATCTAGATTTGTTTGCAGCATTTTCTTTCCTTGTTTTCTCATATTGTTCAGGTATCAGAGGACCGCTGAGATATTGCAGATTTCCTCTATTGACTTACAATGTCCCTGAAGATTTCTATATATATCCCCCCTTAGCCTTCAGTAGGCTGAAGTCTTGGAGGAAGTTGATAATGCGGTGCTCCACAAGGAAGCTGCCTCTCTAGGAGTGGTGGCCTTCAGGTGGGGTATAATCCCTGCTAGTGGGCAGAGGTGCCTCCACTTGTTGACCAATGGTCATCCAAAGGGGACCTAGGCTGTGGGCTGAGACAAGGCCTGTTTGGGCCTGAGTCTCTGGTTTTACCGTCCTTGTGGGGAAACCTCACCCAGCAGGGAAGACTCACCCAGTGGGGAGGTCTCGCTGGTCAGTTCCCTCCTAGAGGTTCCCCTCAATTTACAGCTACCGCCTGGGCTGGGCTGCCTTCCTCTGCAAAGTTCCCAGGGGCCCGGCCCTACCTCCTGGGCCTGGGAGCCTCACCCTTTGCAGATAACTCTCCTTAGGCTGCCCTTCCTCAGAGAATCTGCCCGCAGGCCTGGAACCTTCGCTCCGCCCTAAGCCTGTCTCTGTGCGGCTCTTCCACCAAGAAGCCTCCTAGATCCTGGGACCCTGCTCTGCACCTAATCGCCTGGCTATGCGGCCCCTCCTCTGAGCAGCCACCTGAGGCCCTGTACAATCTCTCTGAGTCCCAGAGACCCGCCACACGCCTCTTCCTCCAGACAGCCGCCCAGTATTCCGGTGCGGTCACTAGGAGTCCAAGAAACTCACTGCGTGCCTTCTCCTCCCACCAACCACCCGTAGCCCTGGGCAATCAATCACTCCGAGTCGAAGTGACCCTCCCCGTTCCTCCTCCTTCTCCAGATAACCCCCGGGGTGTTCAGGAGCGGTCGCTCTGAGTGGCTCTGAGTCCACGTGACCCGCTGCACGGGTCCTCTGGGCAACCGCCCGGAGCTCTGGTGCGGCCACTCAAGACCAAGCGTCCCACCACGCTTCACCTCCAGGCAGCCCCCCTGTGTTCAGGAGCTGTCACTTTAAGTCCAAACAACTCACCACTCGCCTTCTCCTCTGAGCAGCCGCCTGGAGCGCTAATGCAGTCACTGCGAATCCAAAGGACCCGCCGCGCTCCTCCTCCTCCTCCTCCTACTCCTCTGGGCAGGCCCCGGGGTTCAGAAGTGGTCTGAGTCCAAACAGCTCGCCACGCAGCCCCTTCTCTGGCAACCGCCTGTAGCTCTGGTGTAGTCACCCCGAATCCAAGCGGCCGCGCTCCTCTTCCTCCTCCTCGTCCTCAGGGCAGGCCCCGGGGTTCAGAAGCGTCGTTCTGAGTCCAAACAGCTCGCCGCGCGGCTTCTCCTCTGGCAACCGCCTGTAGCTCTGGTGCAGTCACTCCGAATCCAAGTGGCCACGCTCCTCCTCCTCCTCCTCAGGGCAGGCCCCGGTGTCCTGAGTCCACACAGCTCTCCTCGCCACTCTTCCCCTGGGCAGCCGCCGGAGCCCCAGTGGTTCCTCCGAGTCCCAGCGCTGTGCCGAGGGGCCTCCTTTACGGCGCTCCCAGCTGTCCGAGTTCACTGCTCCAGCGGGGGGAGGGGCGTCTCGCCGGCAGTTCTACTTCACAAAGTTTCCTGCGTTCCAGGACCACCGTCCCATCCGGGATGCCTCCCCAGGGGGTGAGAGTCACCTGGCTGCTTTGAGTTGGTCCCAAGCGTCTCAATATATCCTCTTTTGAATCCTGAGTCCTGGAGCAACATGAAATGCAGCCACCCTCTAGGCTGCCATCTTGCAAAAGCCGAGAAATTTCTATTCAAGTCCTTTGCCCAGTTTTTAATTGGGTTGCGTTTTCTCTTGATAATGAGTTGTATACGTTCCTAATACATTTTAGATATTAGCCTCTTGCTAAATGTGAGTTTTGAAAATATATTGCCCCACTCTATATGTTTTCTCTTTACTGTTTCCTTTGTAGTGCAGAAGTTTTTTAGCTTGATATAAACCCATTTGTCTGTATTTTGATTTTGTTGCCTGTGCTTTTGTGGTCATATACAAAATACCATTGCCTCTATCAGTTATGAATTTGGTTTGCTAGAATTCTATTGAGAATTTTTGTGTCTATGTTTATTAGGTATATAACTTGTAATTTTCTTTTCTTTTTTTTTTTTTTTTTTTTTTTTTTTTTTGCAGTGTCCTTGTTTGGCTTTGGTACTAGGATAATACTGACCTTGTAAAATGAGTTTGGAAGTAATCTACCTCTTCGATGTTTTTGGAAGAGTTTGAGAAAGATCGGTATTGGTTCTTTAAATGTTTGGTTAAAGCAATGATAACATTAGGTCCTGGGCTTTTCTTTAGTAGGAGGATTTGGGCTATTAATTTCAGTTTACTCATTATTAGTTTATTCATATTTTCTATTTCTTCATGATTAAATCTGGGTGGTTATATGTCTAGGAATTCATCTGTTTCTTCCAGGTTATCCAATTTGTTTGTATTTTATTGTGAATAATAGTTTCTGATGATCCTACTTCTGTGGCATCAGTTATAATGTCTCTTTTTTCATTTCTGATTTCACTTCTCTGAATCTTCTTTCTTAATCTAGCTAAAGGTTTGTTGATTTTATCTTTTCAGAAAACAAATCTTAATTTTCTTGATATTTTTTCTGTTTTTGTCCTAGTTTCTATTTCACTTTTTTTCTGCTCCAGTCTTTTATTATTTCCTTCCTCCTATTCATTTTAGGCATAGTTTATTTTTCTTTTTCTCTTTCCTTGATGTACATTGTTGTTTATTTGTGATCTTTCTTCTTAGTTGTTGTAGGGATTTATTGCTATAAACCTCCCTCTTAGAAGTGCTTTTATGCATTCCATAAATGTTGGCATGTTGTATTTCCATTTTCATTTCTCTCAAGAGCAAGCCACATGCTCTTAAAGGTAAAGTACATGTCTGAAATGACAATGTAGAGTGTTATCCAGTACATAATGTCATGGTACAAGTAGCATAGTAAATAAGGAGAGAATAGGAGGTAAATTAGAATTAGGGACTATGAATCTGGTGTATATATTTGAAGCAAGTGAGTTGATGTGGTTACCAAAGAACTGCATGGTGAAAAGTAAAATAAGAATTTATATGGTTCTTAACTCCTACCTAGTTATGGTTCTTACTATATGAATATGCCTAGCTTATTGAAATTAACATAATTAAATTTCTCAGTAATTTACTCCTCTGTGCTTCCCAAAACTCAAAAACTATTATTGTAGCTGGACTGAAAAATAATGTGAATTATTTTAGTACCATGGTATTTGACTTTCAGTTGATATTTATTGACTGTCATGGAATATATTTTATAGATTCATGTAGAGGCAGCATGATGTTGCCTATAGAGCTAGTTGTCATACCTTATGTCCCTAATCTCCCTGTATCCCACATTTCTCATATTTTAAAATATGACAATGATGTTACTTATCTCATTTCCCTCTTATCTAACATTGTCTGTTTATTTTAGTGCAGTCTGTGCCTTAGTTCTAGCATAACTTTGTAAGATACAGCCTTTATTTGATCATGACTGATTTGAAACTCTTCCTCGAGGTATCCAAAGTCACTTTTTGTGAAATATTATTGCTTTGCCCTCGAGATCTTTATTAAAAATTCTTCATAATGTTTGCTTCATAGTAGGATTACTTAATGAAGAGGATGAGACTGTCAGTTTTCATTGTCTGGTGATGGGTTGTTATTACCTGAGTCTGTGTTCTTTGTTAGAAAGTCCAGGGGTAGCATGGTAATGGAAAGATGTGGGGAAGAGTATGTTAATAAAACCCCAAAATGCCTTCTAGAATTAGAAAAATATTTAACAATGAAAACATAGATTTCTGAAATTAGAGCTTTGTTTGAAAGTAAAGAATGGGCCTGAGGGAAAGTACAGTGGATAGTGATTGGAAGGCAGTCAGAGAATTCACTGTGGCAAAGTAACCAGACCTATGATCATATGTAAGTACATTTGATTCTGTTGATTGATATATATTGATATAGTCTTGAAAACCAATTCTGTTTCATGTTAAAGTTAATAAACAATTTAATATTTTGAGATGAATAGTGAATCTGAAGTATCAAATAACGTACACAAATCACACAACTAACTCATGGTAGAGATAAATATTCAAACTTGGGACTTTTTGACTCTCTTGTATCTTACTTTAATTTACCAGGTCTGTTTTAGTTCTCCTTGGCAAACTATTTTGGCCAATGAAACAAACTTTGCAAATACTATCTTAGCCTACAGCTTTTCTAGGTTTTTGTTAGCTCTTTGATTTTCTCAACATCTCCATGTTTAGTTTATTGGTCCCTTAAGTATCTATTTTTGCCTGGATGAGGATGTTATGCTACAAGTTAAAAAGTATGCTCCAGCAGATACTCAGAAGAGTTGACTTCTCAACTACCACCACCTTGGGCCTATGCTTTCTCTTGGATAACCCTTTAACCCCCTGATATTCTCTGAAACTGTTTTTGCCCAACTATTCTAGTCTAATACAGTGTATTACACACTTCTTTTTAGGTAATGGTTTAGTGGAAAAACATAGATTTGGAATTGAGTAGAAATATCAAATAAGTATTTTTTTTTATTTTTAATTCTCAAAACGAGTCCTAATTTCTTTATCTCTAAGAAAAAAATACTACTAATTCTTGAGGAACTATATTAAATGGAATTATTTAACATGTCAAAGGCCTAAGTGCAGCACATCTGGTATATAGTGATGCCCAAGACATGGATAGGTCCTTTCCCTTTTCTCTGGCTTCCAGTCACCATGCTCTCTGTGGGCATCTGCTTCAGTCTTACCCCTTCCTTCACTCTTATTTTTGAAAAGTCACAGATAGTTTCACATTCTGAGAGTTCACACTGGGCCTAGTCTGACAACTGTGTGGAAACTTACTGCTCTTTAGAGGTGCCTGTCTCAAGTCGCTACTGGGTTTAATTGAAAGCAAGACATTTAACATGAATGTCTATTATAATGGGGCTTCTTTCTTTAGGACTTTTGGTACTCTATTGCTATTTTGCACTTGGCCTCTACTTCTCAACTTAAGGATTTCCATTTGTAGCCTTAATTCATCCAGAATGTAAATCATCAGAAAATATAAACAGAATCATATAGATGAGAGACATTTGTAGTATTTATGCTAAAATAGGTCATTGTTAGTTTATGCTGCATATTTTAGACAAATAAATACAAATATTGAAAATATTCAATTGCACAAAGTAATGAAAGTAATAAAACCAAAAAAAAAATCTTTGTTTAATTAGAAGAAAAATTCATATTAGTATTAAATGCTGGAGTTTATGCAATAAGTGATACTCTCAGAAATACTGTAAACAACATAAACCAGAACATGTCTTATGTAAAGCCATTTACAATTAGATATTTAGGATTCTGCTTTCTTCTTACATTCTTTTTCAAATTTTTTTTTTATTTTTACAGACTGCATTTTGATTCATTGTACACAAATGGGGTACATCATTTCATTGTGCATGATGCAGATTAATACCATTCATGTAATCAAACGTGTACATAGGGTAATGATGTCAGTCTCATTCTGCCATTTTTCATATCCCCCCTCCCTCTCATTTCCCTCTATGTAATCTAAAGTTCCTCCATTCTATGCATATACATTATGAATCACAGTAGTGATATACCTCATCTTCAACACTGGTAGGTTTGAGAGGTAACCCTAAAGGAATTATCCAAAGTGTATAAAAAGATGCAAATAAAAAGTTCATTGTGATATTATTTGTTTATATATACATATATATTTTTTTCTTTTTCATTTAAAACCTGCTACTTTTGTGGAAGGCCCTGGCTTAGTAAAGTCCATGAAAAAAATCATGTAAAAGGGACACTTAGTCAGACTCTGGAATTTTAATGATCTCTTACTAGACCTATATAAGTCTATGACTTATTTTGCTTATAAGAGAAAAAAATGAAAGGAAATGGAAGAACAAAAGGAAAGAAAAGGAAATAGGAAGGAAAAAAGAAACAGGTGAAGGATACAAGAAGAAATAACCTAAATTTCCAGCAATAGAAGAATGACCAAGTTAATTGTGATGGATTCCCTAAAAGGAATGCTATGGAACAATTAAAGGGATAAACTACAGCTACATGTAATACATTAAAAATCTTCACCTTCATAATAATGAATTGAATAGGCTACTTGTGGAAGGACATACCATAAGATAGTATAGAATGTTTTAAATGTATAAAATATTATAGAATATTATTTCTGGTTGTATACTTGCCATGATGGTACTTTTAAAATACAAAAAGGTTACCTAATACAATGGTCATCTCCAAGGAGAGGGATGGAAATGATTAAGGACACTGCACAAAAACTTAGCCCACATTTGTAATGTTTAGTGACTGCATTAGTGTCAATTATATGATTCTCTATATATTTCTGTATGGCTGAATATTTCATAATTTCAAAAAAGGAGAATTCACTGATTTAAGAACATAGACTTTTAAAGCATATCATTCTGTCTTAAAACAGTCAAATATTAATTTTAAAATCTAATTTTGGAAACTCTTTGGAATTTATTTTCATAAATCTCAATATTTTCTAAGAAAACAAGTTTCATCCTTTTGATTATTTTTAGGTAACCATTTTGTTTTAAATCATCATTTTTACATGTAAGAAATCATAAAGCAGTAAATACTGATTTCTATATAAATTAGAGACTATTATTTACATTTACTTTTTGAAATGTTATTAAAGGACTTTCTCATATTTTCCTTCAGGAATATTATTTTCTCAGTTTACTTGTGATACTGAATACTGCTTACGTACTATCAATTTAAAAAAAGTACTTTTTGACTTCATGGCTGGGCTTTGTGTATTGCAGCTAAGTGTTATAGTTATCATGACTGATGGTGATGCACCTAATATTTCAGATGCTGCTGCAGGATGCTTTAATTCCAAGGTTGTGTGCATATAAGGATATCATAAGGAGGAGAACCTTATTGAGGAATTCCCAATTGAAAAATGTGATTTTAATATTTGTTGGAATTTAATTTTCATCCATTAACTTTATCGTTTACATTCTTGTATTTCAGGGAAAGGTAGCTCAGACAGCATGTATGTCAGCGTGCAAGCACTTAGCTACATCCTTGATGCAACTTTTGCTGGAAGCTGAAGTAAGGCAGCTCACCTTGGGAGCATTACAACAGTTCAACCTGGATGTCAGAGAATGTGAACGTAAGAGAGTGAAACACCCCTTTGCTTCTTTGTCTCACTTACATACTCACTTTTGTGAGGGGAAAAAAAAATAGTTTTGTCTTTAGTGTTCTGTTGTTCCTAATAGAGTCAGACTACATAGACAACAGAGACAGTTTTTAGAACATTTAGAAATGAGCCTATCCAAAGCTAATTTGAATGCCTGTATTTAGTATGGAAGAGATATATGACCACAGGAAGTTTGCAATCTAGACGGGGATATAAGGCAGACTTGCATTTAACAGACACCATTTAAAATCTGTTCAGTGCAAAGATAGTCAAAAGAATTTAGTTCCCAAGTAGTTCCCTTTGAACTTTTATTTTAAAACTAACTACATCTTATATGCAGACTCTTCTTAGTTTGAAGGACAAATGGTATATGCATTGATCAGTCAGAAATGCTTTCTATTGTGGGAAATAAAAAACTTTAGTGCAGAAGACATGTTTGGGTAACCCTAAGATGGCGGCTGGCGTTGAGCTAAGAGGTGTGGCACATAATTAGTGTTAACACAGCGTGATCTACTTTTGCCTGATTAATGTCTCCTCTGCGCTAGCGGTCAACAGATATTCCTCATTCTTTCTTGATTGGTACCGAGGGGTGTGCCTCAATTGTTCTAATCCTAAACTGATTGGCTGCCTTAGGTATATAAGACACGCACCTCTAGGAAGCACCAGGGATAAGCAGCTAGTAGAGGGATAACCGGATAAGCACGGTTAAGCAGCACCCCTGATAGAAGGCAGAACACAGGTTGCAGATTACAGAATGGAGAAGTAAAGCCACACCTCTAGATAGTAGAGTGAAGGACGCAGGATGTAGGATACACCTTTAAGAAGAAGCAGCAGAACTAAGAAGATATAGATCTCTGAAAGTGTAGTCTCTCTCTCTTAAGCAAAGTCTCTCTTTCTCTCTTATGCAAAGCCTCTCTCTCTCCTCTCAAAGCAAGTAAGCCTCATTTCCTCTATCCTATATAAACTAGCGAATAAGCAAGCAAGCAAGAAAGCAGCGCACTAAAGAGAAAGATAATAGAAGTAGCTCATTTCCAGTCCACTTCCGATAAATACCTGCACAATTGTTGCTGCAGGCGGTAACAAATTGCCGCGGGCGGGGACACTTTAGATAGTGCTTTAAAAAGTGTGTATTTTTCTCAGAAGTAACCAGTTGCTCTATTGGTTAGTTGCTCTGTGACATCACTGGGGAACCAGGCTCATTTGTTTATTCTCTGCTGTATTTAGAGTAGGGACTTTTCATCCTTATGTATATTACATTGAATCACCAATGACAGATAGGAAATTTGCAGATAAGAGTTTCTGACAAACCTCGCATAGTATAGTCAATAATTCAGACGATAAGATGGACATGACTGGTTGAAAATTCTTCCATGATGAGAAAAAGTCTTAACTTAATTATTCAAGAAGATTTAAAATCTTCCGCACAAGATAACACAAAGAAAGCCACATGAAGGCATATTTTGGTCAGGTTGCTAAATAAATGATAAAAGGTAAACTTTTTATCAGTTGAAGAAAAAAAGCATGTAAGAATTACTGCAAACTTTTCATCAGAAACAGTGCAAACCAGAAGGCAGTAAAATGATAACATAGAAGTGCTAGAAGGAAAAGAGAAACTAATGAACCAAAATAAAACTATTATCTCAGACTGGGGATGTAGCTCAGTGGTAGAGCATTTGCCTAGTATGTGTGAGGCCCTGGGTTCAATCCCTAGCTCTACAAAACAAGCAAGCAAAAAAAAAAAAAAAAAAAAAAAAAACACAAAAAACCTCTATATCTTGTAAAAATATCCTTCAAAAATGAAAGTAAAATAAAGGCATTTTCAAATAAACAGAAATTGAGGTAATTTTTTTACCAAAAATTGGAACCACAGCAAACAGAGAAGGTAGTTTTTCAAGTTAAAGGGAAATTATGTTCTACACCAAGCCAGGTCTGTATTGTAGACTGCATTGTTCAAAGATGTCTACCATACAATATCTCCTTTATTACATCTTTTTCAATAGCCTCAATGATAGCCCATTAGGAGAAGTATCTAATCACCCTCCCCTTGGATCTAGACAAGCTTATAACTTGATTGTAACCAATAAAACACGGCAGAAGTAGCTCTTTGTGAATTCCAAGGCTAGATCATACAAGATGATGCAGCCTCCACATCCCCAGTAAGCTGCTGTGTCAGCCCAACGGCCCAGAGGCCTCCAATTCTGAGAGGAAGCCCAAACTAGCTCATGTGGAGGAGACCACATGAAGAAGGCCTGAGAGTATGGAGAGAGAGAGAGATCTAGCCAATGTCCAGTTTCTCACTGATTTCTGCCTTAACTGCTTTCTTCTACTTACTTTTTGTTAGTTTACTTTTTACTTTAGAAACTTAGGTATTTTGAAATTTTATTTTCTAATAAAATCTTAGAAATTTGAATCTTAGAAATTACTCTCTAATTACTGCTTTAGCTGCAGTCTACAAATTTTGATATATTGTTAATTTTTATTTAATTAGATGTTTTCAGATTACTCTTGTGTTTTCTTCTCTGATCTGTTGATTATTTAGAAGTGTGTTGTTTTCTTCTCAAATATTTAGACATTCTTGTAGCTATGCTTCTATTGTAGATTCTAAGTTTACTGTCCTTTTGGTCAGAAAATATACTTTGCATAATTTCAGTTCTGTTAAATTCCTTGAGTCTTTTTTTTATGACCCAGGATATGGTGTAGTTTGCCAAGGTTCTGTGTGCACTTGGAATGAATGTGTGTTCTGCTATCACTGTGTGGTATATTCTATAAATATCAAATGGGTAAAGTTGGTAGGTAGTGTTATTCAAGGCTGGTATAGTCTTACTTATTTTCTTTCTACTTGTTCCATCAATTACTGACAGGGTGTTGAAATCATTTTTATTTATGGATTTCAGTTCTGTCAGCTGCATGTACTTTAAAGCCCTGTTATTAGGTACATACATACTTAGGACTATTACGTCCCCATGATACCTTGATACCTTTATTATTATAAAATAATCCTCTTCCTCCTTTAATATTCCTTATTTGAAAATCTAGTTTGTGATATTAATATAGTCTCACCTAAATTTTTATGATTTGTTTTTCCATTCTTTAAAATATATATGTACATATATATAGAAGTGGTACACAGCATATAGTCCAGGTCTTCCTTTTTTATCCAATATGACAATCTGTAATTTTTAATTGGGTTGATTAGACCATTTATTTTGAATATACATTTTAGTATGGTTCTGTTTAAATTAACTATTATTTCTTTTCTGCTTTTTACATTTAAACTTTCACCCATTTTTAAGATAAATAAAATAAAATAAAGAGGGAGGAAAATGAGAAACTGAAATATATGTACCTTTAGGGTGAATGATGGTCTGGGAGAAGCAGTGGAGAGTAAGTGGCATGATTCTGAAGTACATTTCATTTAGGGGATGATCAGCTTTTACTTGAGAGAAATCTTCAGCACATCAGCATCTTTTGTAGAGAGCCAGCTTTCAGTTAAGACTAAGAGATGGAGAGATCATTTAATGAAAAGGCGGAAACATAATAGTTTGTTAACCTTGTAAAAGGGGTTCAGGAGAACTAATGTTTTCTCTGAAAAGCTATTCTGTATTTGTAATAGCCTTCAGACTTAGGATCAACTTGAAGCTAACATTTGAAGGGCATGTCAGTACCGCTAATAACCATAATATCAGTACTAAAAATTTTCTTCCATATATTGTGGAGCCACTAAGGTTCATTGATTTAGAATTCAATGTTTCATTTCTGATTGGCAGTAATTTGTCTGTCAAAAAACTTCACATGGACATTTATTTTACTTTAAAAGAAAGAATTCTATTCTATGTCTTTGCCTATACCACCCCCCTCATTTTTTTTTCTTTAGATGCTCAGTGGTCTATAAAAAAAATCTTTAAGAAATGATACATAAAATTCAAGTAACTATACAGAGGCGTATAAAAGCAGCCCCAAATGACAAGATAATTAACACTTACATTTTTCTACCCAGTGGTGTGTGTGTGTGTGAGATTTTTCCCTTTTCTTTTTCTTTTTGTCTGTGAGTCCTTGAAAGAACTATATAGGTCTTGAAAGAAATCAAACTCTGGACAATATATAATGTGAACGTATCTTGAATGTTTGACTCTGAGGCCTGGGCTTCCTTTTTCCTAGATCTCAAATGCGCAGAGGAATTATGTACACTACCACAAGCCTGAAATAGTCAGCTAGTGTAGTAACAGTCATTAAGAATGCAGATTTTAGTGTCAATTCAACAGAATGGATCAAGTCACTAATTAACTTTTAGAGAGACCACTGGCATACTTCCTAATATCACAAGGATGTGGTCAGGACTAAGTGAAATAATGCATGAAAGTATACCGTGTGTTGGCTAGTATACATGCAGTAATTAGTACCTGGTCCTGTCGTTGTTATCATCAGAGCAGCAGCAGCAGCAGTTAGCTTCTATCTAGTAACTCTCAGAAAGTCTTTTGCAGACCATTGAACCTTTGTCTAGAGTTTGTCAATCAGTGACATCTGAAGATGCTGTCTAATTTGGTATATGAAACTAACTTTTGCTTCTTGGTAGTTATCTGTGAAACTGCTATGGTTCTTGAAAGGTACAATCAAGAACTGGTGGTTTTCTAATTCTCAGCTTGATGCTTTTGTAAGAAATCAGTCAGTTTGCTCAACTGTTCTCTAAGGATAGTAACAACTGCCTGGGATATCATTATCTAACAGAAGCATAACCGTTAGGTAATTCTTATTGACGGGCTACTAAACCAGTACCTTGAAGGTAGAAGTTATTTAGGAAGTGTGAAGCAGTTATCTCTTTTCCTTTAAAAATTGACAGTGACCTCTGGGTTTTTCTGCTTTGTGTGAATTTTATTTTATATCTCCATATGTTTATATCTTATATTTGCTTTTGGTTATTGGAACACTGGATCCTAGGTTTTAAACACCAGCAGGTTTTGATCGCCTGATCCAACTTGGGCTATTGCCTTTACTTCACTACAAAATTCGGTCTGTGTGGGGTTTGGAATTTCCTAAATATTCCTTTTGCATATTCAATATGAGAAGATCTAGATTAGCCTTCCAGCTCAGCCCCTTGTTATCAGCATTAATTTAGGAAACTGTTCATTTATTCAACAAATATATGTTCAGCTCCTACTCTGCAATATACCTTGCTGGACCATGAACATAAAATGGGATATCTGGATTTTAAATAAGAGAATGATTTGGTTACAATTTGTGTTTTCAGGAGAAACTCCATAATTATCAGGATCTGTAGAAACCATTTAAAAGACTGTTGCAGAAATCCATGATAGAGATGATTTGGGAACTTAACTATATGTCTGCTGATGGTTCAAGTCATGAACCTTGAGTGAGTGAATCTACAACTCATTTAACCTCCCTGAGCAATAAACTAGAAATGCTACTCCCTGTTATATTTATCTCAGGATTATTATGAAATTAAGTGAAATAATAAATGTAAAACCATTGAAATTGATTTTTATTACAATGATAATTTCTTTATCCTTATGCCTTTATATATTTTCTTATTTTCTCACTTGTGCTATTTTATGGTCCTCAGTCTTTAGTTATCTGCTTAGCTTCCTAAGTTTGAATAACTTAGGAATAACAAGGTTGGCACATTAGAAAGATAGCATAACCAAATTCAGAGCACATCTGGCTACCAGGAAATGTAGCAGCAATCATATGACTTTTTAGATTTAGCATATGTTGTCCATCATCATCTAGGACTCATGTATCTTTGGCACAAGATAAACTGGGTACACGAACAGGAAGGTAATAAAATACATCTTGCCTCTTTCTCTTAGTTCTTTGGTGGCCAGTTAAACTCAGCTTTGGTTTACTGTTGGAAAAGGGACAAGAGTTTCCAAAGCCTTCCCTGTCACCATTTTTGCTATAAAAGTCATTCTAAAAGTCAGGAAACTAATGTGTACATTCTTCCCATTCTTAGAATTTGGGGCAACAACTTCAAAGTAAATGTCTAATCTCTGTGAGTCTACTATTATATAAAATAGTGGCAGAGTTGGACTGGAGATATAGCTCAGTTGGTAGAGTACTTGCCTCACAAACACAAGGCTTTGGGTTCAAGCCCCAGCACTGCAAAAAATAAATAAATAAAAAATAGTGGCACAGCACCATTTGCAATTTAAGTACCACATTCTGACTGGGAGATCAGATTTTGTCCTGCCTCCCTCAAGAATGAATTCTAGCTCAATGTCAGTACCCAGGAATTCCTGGAAATTTTGAACATATCCATCTCTTTGCATATATTCACTAAAATAAATGGCTGCAAGTCCTTCTGGGTATTGTTTGCTCTCCTCTAAGATGTGAGTGATTTCAGTGAGCAGTGGTCAGTCAAATCTTAATAGACTTGCTTGCAATTTGCCACTGGGACTTATGAACTAAGATATCTTCATAAAGAGATTTCTCTAACTCTAGGTGCCAGGTCCAAATAATTGCCAACAAATAATTGCCAATTATGCCTGCTTCTTCCTATTTTGTACTCTACTTTATCTATTCTTGCCTCTCCAATCCACATAGTCAATTACCCACCTACAGGCACTCCGTGCAAGAGTCTCTGTTTGGACATCAGGCATTCCCTTTACTGAAATCTTCCTATTTTAAGGGAGAGAGGGAAAAGTGGAGAGTCCTCCGGACCCTGGTGAGGACCATAGGAAAAGCACCTGTGACAGAGCCACACTTCCATTCTTCTTTGGCAGCCTTTCAGGCCACTGCTATTCAAAGTGACTTCTGGCCCTTAAAAAACAACTAAGCTAGAGCTAAACCCAAACGTGCTTCAGCCAACCAAGCACACTGTGAACATAACTACTAGCTGGTACATTACATCAAGCCTCTCCAGAGGGACGCCCTATAGTAATTAAACTGTCAAATCAAAATCATATTTAGTCGTCCTTGAAGAAGTAGTGCTAAGTACATATCTGCAGAATTTTCCCTGTTTTCGCTGAGGTTCCATACAAAGGTTTCACATTTTCTTCTGGGTATCATTCCTTTCTTCTCTATTCTGAAGTTTGCTTATCATCCTCAAGCCCATGTCATGTTTAAACTCTAGTCACAGAACAAAATTCAGTGAGGGATGGATCAGAGCAGAGTGCTCTTCTTCTTTGGCCAGGGGAACACAGTAAAAAGCATTCTGGGGAGGCCCAAAGGATCAAGACTCCATAATTTCCCTCAATACTCTTCCATTTATCAAGGAAATATGGTGAGATTGTGAAGACAGCTGAAACTTGAAAGATCAATGTATGCACTTGATTTTCAGCTTACTTAGCCAGCTTCAGGCTGAAGGGAATTGCTGCAATATAGCTTCATTATAGTTCTGTCTTTTTTTCCTTGGATTCTTACAGTGGACATTCTAGGAAGAACCAGATTTGCCCTGTTTTCACCATAAGTTGCCCTATGTTGTTAAAAGTGATCACATGACTCATATTCCTCAAGCTGTTTAAATTGATAAGTGGAAGCAGAATCTTTTCCTCCAAAGCTTCACCCTCAGTGAGAGCATGTTCCCAGATGACTAAAGCTAATACCTTAACTTCGAGCTTGGCTACCACATTTCATAGACTGTTAACTTTCCATCTTGAAAATGAAGGGAAATCTCACTGCCCTTTGCCCTACCATCATCTGCTCACTAATTCCAAACATTCTACTGTTTGACACCTTTTTCCATAATAATAATCTAGCTTGATTAGGGTATGTTTACCTATAACTGTCTCAATCCATTTGTGCTACTATAACAAAAGACCTGAGTAATTTATAAACTATAGAAATATATTTCTCACAATTTTGGAGGCTGGAAACCCAAGATCTACACTAGCAGTTTATGTACCTGGTGATGTTCCTGCTATTGCTTTCAAGATGGCATCTTGAAGTGTGTCCTCACATGGCAGAAGGGTGGAAGACCACAAAGGACTTGTTTAGTATCCTCTAGTCCTTTTATAAGGTTACTAATTCTGTTCTACTCTCATGGCCTAATTACCTCCTAAAGACTTTCCTCTTAATACTGTGGCATTGAAGACTGAGTTTTAACATAAATTTGAACAGACACAAAAACCATTACAGCAAGGAACACAAATCTATTCAAACCAGTTCAAGAAGAGGACTTATTTTCATTATGTGAATTTCACAGGTTATAAGAAAAAGGTAAAACTGTACATTAGTTGAGACAGGAATCATGTCTGCCCTGCTCAGCCTCATCCCCCTAGTTACTGGCATAGTGCTTGAGATATGGTACTTGCATAATAAATATTTGTTGAATTAATAAAAATGACACAACTATCAACTACTTCAGCTTCTATATCTCTTTGTTCAGCTCTCAGATTGGGAGTGAATAGGTGTAGGAAATAGACCAGATGTTTATTAGGTGATATGAATAGCAGGGCAAACTAAGATGACGTTGGAATCCTTAGTAATAATCTCTTTAGTGTGTGCAGCTGAAGAATCAGTGAGTGGCACTTTGACTACCACTGACTTCTATGGGTTATAAAACTATCTTGCCACCAATATTCAATTTTCAATATGCCAGCTATATGATACATAATTAAAATCTTAGATGATGAAAACAGATCGTCCTTTGAAACCTATACCCTCAATTTAGTGGGTTGTGCATATACAATTCCTCTAAAGGAATTTATTTATAAGAATGAATTTACCATTGTAACTGTCTCTTAGAGTTGTGATAATTGAGTAATTGCTATTATAACTGATCAATAACTGTTAACAGTCATCACATTGCTACTTTTTCATCACTGGAAAGAGTACTGGGCTGGGAATAATGTTAGTTTTGTCACGAAGTAGTTACATGGTCTCAGGTGTTCAGTAAACTTGTTTGAACCTTGGAATCTTTTTTATTTGATGAGGAAGATGGGATGATTTCTGAATTTCTCTTTAGTACTAAGACATTAAGATCACAAAATGGGAGATTGTGTGGATTTTTTAATTTTTTTATTTTTTTTGGTGCTGGGGATAGAACCCACAGCCTTGGGCTTGTAAGGCAAGCACTCTACTGACTGAGCTATCTCCCTAGCCCTGTGTGGATATTTTTAAGCCCATGAGAGTTGTCACAAAAATTAAATGAAATAATGCATGTGAAATGCTTTGTACATTCTAGTACATAAATAAATATTTGTAAGTACCAAGTAAATTAAATTTGTTTGCTAAAGTTTTCATTTGAGTTATGTATGTTGCCCTGTTCCGCAGGAGACTTTCTTTCAGAGTATATGGAATTATAAAGCTGAATTGAGTGATGGCAGGGCTTTTTATAAATTCAGTGGCCATTGGAATACTGTCAATAGTTTTTTGTTTTTTTTTTTTCTAAAAGAAGCCTTATATTTAATTCTTTAAGGCAGGATTATGTCAGTCTACTTGCTTTGGGATAACACTGGTTTAAGGAGAAAGTCATACTATCTAGTCAAGACCAGAAGTACTATACTTTAGTATCCTGGTAGAGATGTCGCTGTGGTTGTGGATAAAATCACAGTTGCCATAATGAAACTTATTAGCTAAGCAGTCCTAAACCTCAGAGGAGACTAACGAGAAGTGTATTTCTTTTGGAAACTTGGATATCTGGATATAAATACCGGTAGAAATGAATTTTAAAATGAGAAGTTGACTCTCTGTGAAATTAAATAAAGCTTGGAAATGTTCAATCATTGTAGCAAACAGCACCATCTTATATTAAGGGATTCTTATGAAAATTTTTGAATCTGCTTCCTTTCTAATTAAAGTTTATTTTTAATGTTTCATCCAACAGATGCTTTTCACATTTTGTCTTAGGCATTTGTCATTGCCTCATATATTAAAAGACAGCTATCTTAAGAGTGTAAGGTTTGAAGAGAGACAAGTGGAGGAAGTTTGAGCCCAGTAAAAATTTAAACCTCGTCTACAAAGTTAAATGAAAATAACAGATGCCCCTTTGTTAAAGAATATACAGTGCTTGAAGGTGCAAATTTCCTTTGGGTAGACTACTGAAGACATTCTGTGGGTTTCAGTATCATTAATTTCAGATCCCTTACCTGCTATCCTCAGCCTCACCCTTCTGAATTATAATTCTGAATTATAATTTTAAAACAAGCTTTTTTTTTTTCTCCTTTTTTCCATCTGAAAAACATTAAGGTCAGAGATTGATGCTAGACTTTGAGTTTGTATGCAGAAAAATCAACTTGTTTCCTATAATTTGAAGTGCTCTGCACATGTGAAAAATCTAAGGATAATTAGTTGTTATTGCTTTAATATGATGAAGACAATAACTTGCTCTATGAGAAAAGCTCCATGGCTAATAAACTTTGTCTTTTGGTTGACTGGTTAGTAGAATCAGAAAAATATTTTATGTCTCTTGTTTATAATAATACTTGCTTGGGTAGCCAGTCTTTGTTAGTCTACTTTATTCAATTTATCATTTAGTTTTCCTTTTTCTTAGTTTTATTCTGTATTCTTATTGCTAATTCTCATTTTAATTTAATATTTTCATGTTTACAGATTTGTAAGGGAGAATCATTAAGTTCACAATTATGTATGTATACAGTAACCAATAGTTCCTTCTTTCTCTGCATTTTCTTAATAGGAAATGGCACATTGGATGTTTATATAAGAAATCAGACTTAAAATTGACGTGCAGAGGGAATTTATAGGTTGAAAATAGGAACAGCGTAGTCTAATATTGTTTTCTTGAGCACATGACTCTCAATCAACTTGTGCAAAAGCTTCTTTGTAAACTTATGGATTGTGTGATTTTGTCTTTCTCCTTCCTCCCACGTCCTTACCAGTCTTCTTAAAAACAGATTGAGTTTGGATTCTCAGATCTAAAATGATGTGGGAAGAACATAAAGTACAAATATCTTTCCTCCATCAAAACTCAGCAGTACAAAAGCCCTGCTTTGTTTGCTGCTGTCTTTCCACACCTACAATGCTTGTCAGGCTAGGTAAGGTGCTTTTATGATGTGCCTTTCTCAGCTACAGAGAACCCAAATAGAAGGCCTTCTTGCCATTAAAACAGCAATGTCACTTCTTTTTGACTGTGGATGATGGACCCTATATCCTCTGACAGGGCCTGTCTCAGACATGGGTCAGTGAGTAGTGCCCACTCAGCAGTTATTTTGGTTTCTGGCTGAAGTTCCTTGAATTCCAGGAGATAAGACAGTCATTGTGTCTCTGAGACCACTGCCACACACCCAGTCATTTGATAGTAGATGCTGCCAACCTGAGCAGTGGGGACAAGCAACCTGCTCCTGCTCACCATGGCCTAAGATGCCATCCTTGTCAAGAAAATGGAGATGGATCGTGCTGTTCTAACATAGTTATACATCACTGTCAAGCCCTGCTATTGGCTCCAGAGATTGGCCAACACAGACAAAGTACTTTTTTCTGGTAACAGATGTTACCTTGGATTGTTTGTGGGGGATATTAGTGATGAGGGAGTAAAAAGGATTTGCCACATGAAGGATCATAATTCCCAAGAAAACGTTTTCTTTCTCATCTTTATTTTCTTTTTCTTTTGGCAGACTCTCCTAGTACCCAGAAACTCTCTTTGGTAAAGACATTCCTCTTTTAAATTGTTTAGTTTTTTTCCTTAGTCATTCTATTTCAAAGGACACTGAGGGGAGTGGGGAGTGGTTGTGGAGATCTAACTTATTAAACTGATAGTTTCCCAAAGGCCATTTTCCTGCTATATGGTTTTGCAAAGGAGAGAATTCGAATTTTTTTTTTTTAAATCTATTCCAAATTTGGTGCTTCTTCTTTCTTTCTTTGCATTTTTTGCGTTCTAGCTGCTTTAGGTTTCATTCCTTATTTTTCTCAACTTTGAGACCTTATACTTTTTTACTTGCTTTTTTATTAGAAAATTTATGAAATAGTTATTTTAAAATTTCACAAATCCCCATCATTTGTTTGAAAGTGCTCAGAAGCATTTTTAATAAGCCAGTAAAACAGCAGCTCATATTAATTATTCAAAACAGAGACCTTCCCATTAGCCCCAGAGCAGTATATGGCCATCTCTTTCTGTATCTCAACTAACTCCAAACATCTTAGTATTTTATTTTTCAACTGCTTCCCTCTTTGGTTAAGGGGAGACTTGTAGACTTACTTACATTAAGACTTGTAGTCTTAATGTTTGTGCTAAGTCAGAGTCTATCAGGAAATTCTGATGCTTTTTTTACTGTTCTTGCTTGTCTCCAAGTATTTACAAGAGGACATTTTATACATTTCATATTTTCTTTGGCCCTCACCTCAAGTTGTTAGGGCTTATGCCAATAAACCATTTATTTTAATTGGGCCTTTTTATAGGGTATAAACTAGGAAGCCATATTAAATCCTTTGTCTATTTAGAAATTATTTAGTTGTTGAAAGTTGACAGACTTTACTCAGGTCTACAAGAAATTCCCGTGACATTCTAATCCATCTGCTGCCTTTAGATGGAACAACACCTTATACATATATGAAAAACAATTGTTGAAAGCCCTAACTTTTATAAGCGATTTTGAAAGAAAAAAAAAAAGTCCTGCCTTTTCATCATTACCTGTTATAGTATATCAGCGTTTTGACTCTGATTTCAGTTCTCCTGTTTCAATTAAACCATCTATTTATTCTACCTTTAGTATCACAAATTTTAAAAATATAGCCTCTTTCTCTCTTAACCTATTTATGTCTATTTAGCCATATGCATGAAAGAGAAAGGAGAAAGAACAAGCCTAAATATCACCTTAGCATTCCCAATTTCATATTTCTAAGATTAGAATTTAGAAAAGTTTGAGAAAATATCATTGTCAACACTTCCATTTAGAAAAGCTGAAATTTCCAGACATATTGTATATATTATAGAATTTTTAAACTTCTGCCTATAATGTTCTATAGTGATAGTTAGTCTCTCTTTTACTTCTATTTTCCACTACTTTCTTGGATGGAAAAGATGATATCATAGGGTCATTGGTTGGGTGGGTAAATCGAGGACTTTATTTTATCTTCATTTAGTCACTAAGTAGCTGGGAATTAATGCAACTTATTTAATCTTTCTGCGAATCTCTTCATTCATTTGGTATTTGAATGCGATGAAATAGATATCCAGTTGTACTAGATGACTAAGAGTTAGCCATTTGTGTGCAATGAGGTAGGTTGGGACATGTATTCTGAAAAAAGCAGTATATACAAATTATGAGAGTAAATAAAGAGCAAAGCATATTAGGTAGCTTAAACTAGTTCATTGTAACTATAGAGTGGGATAGAATGAAGTGGAATGGCCCAAAGCTATTCCACTAGCTATTGCTATTTATGTTTACATGTGAGAGTTACTATGATCATCTTCTGCTTTAAAGAAAATCACTATGACAAAAGTGAGAAAATTGTGTAAAGGGGCAGGACTAACTGTAGAATCCATTTAAGAAGTTGCCAGAAAAAACAAGATGCCCAGTTAAATTACAATTCCAGGGGAAAATTAAAATTTAAATGAACAACAAATAAATTTTAATACTAGTTGAGTATTCCTTATCTGAAATGGCTTGGGACCAGAACTGGTTTTGAGTTTTTGAGGTTTAACTCGTACATAATGAGATAACTTATTGATAAAACCCAAGTTTAAACACAAAATTCATTTATAATTTATATATACTTTATACATACAGACTGAAAGTAATTTTATACAGTATTTTTAGTTCACCTGGTTTTAAGCGTAGCCTGTCACATGAGGTCAGTTGTAGAATTTTCCCCTATGGTGTCCTGTTGGCCATCAAAAACTTTTGGATTTTGGAATATTTAGATTTTGGATTTTCAAATTAGGGATGCTCAGCCTGTATAAAAATATCCCAGATATTACAGAGTACATGCAAATGTCCTAAGAATTGAAAAAGTATTACTTTAGCAAAAAGGAAGCCAAAGAAGAGTACATTTTTAGAAGTAGGGTATTAGAAACCAAATTACAATGAGTTGAGTGAGTGGAAGATAAATTGAATCAGTGTTTGTCAATAACTCAGAAATTGACTTTGAAAGAGGACTGAAGGGGTGTATTTCACTGCCTCTGAGAATTTCAGTGTTGTTTTTCTTCTGTTGCCATTATTAAATTTAATGACTCTAGAATAAGTAACACAAAGTATTTTATATAAAGTGACCAAGAATAGAAATTATTTTCTTTGTAGCATCAGTAAAATTTATCTATTAATCTTTCTCTTCTGTCTCTGTCATTTCTTTCTGAATAATGTGCCTTTCTGGAGAAATTCAGTCTTTTTTTTTTTTTTTTTTTAACCAAATCCTCACAGTCAGACTGCTTGAGCCCTGCCCTGCCCTCTGACTCACTGGAATCTCTTTGTCAGCTGTCTGCCTGTCAGTGGATGGAAACAAGGTGTAGCATAATCCTCTGCCCAAGCACTTCACCAGGGAAAAGGGTGAGGTTCTCTACTCTCCCCTACAAATGCCTTTCTGAGGTCTTTTTCTATCATTTAAAGACAGGAGTGCTTTTAATACTTGAAATGCTCATTTATCTCCTATACCTCTTAGTCCTTAACATATTCCTTAAAAAGCACCAGTCTATCTTGGGGAGAAGTTGCTTATGTACTGTTTTCTTCAAACTTACCTAAATTCTCTTTAAATGCTAGTCGCTCTCTTTTAGTGGTACTCAGGAGTTCCAGTTCCTCATGCCTCCTGTAGAGTGCCTGCCTGTGCTGTCCAAAGTCAACCCTTGACCCCTTATCTAATAACCAGCAGCCTGAGGCCTCCGCTTTCATTGGCAGAGATTCTCTTCTCCTCTTTTGTTTTTGTTTCTTTGATTTAGAAAGAAAAGAAAAGGGAAAACTCCACCCCAGAGACAAGCTTATATTCTCTATTAAAATGCATTCTAAGTCTAGCTCTCAGCTTCTGAAAATAAATTCATTAATCTGTGTAAGCAGGATGGCAGGCCAGCATTCATATTCATGCTGATCTAATGCAGACATATAATGTGAATATTGGGTCACTTTTTTAAAAATACCTTTCATGAAAATTCCATCTGGGCAATAAAATTTCCAAATCATTCTAAATCAATTCTGTGAAACAAAGAAAAAAAAAACTAGAAAAATTAAAAAATGTTAACCTCCTATAAACCATATATGCAGAGCTTTTTACTGGGCCATATTGAAAATGACCTCTAATAATAAAAACTTTTAATTTAATATCTTTCAGTTTTTTGATTCATTGAGGAATTGGCCATGTAGGGGAAAAAACATTATTATTTTACTACATCCAAATCAGTTTAAGTTTTATTATAAAGGATACAGCTTAGTAACAGGCAAATGGAAGAGCTGCAAAGGACAGGTCAGGTTGAGAGGTGCATAGAACCTCCATGTTTTCTCATGGAATCCAGGTGTACCATCCCCTCACATAATAGTAACCTCAAGAAACAGCACTGAGCTCCATGCCCAGAGTTTCCAGGGTTTCATCACATTGAAATTATTGATTTAGTAATTAGCTACATGATTAAACTCAATCTCCAGTCTCAGTTCCCTCCCTAAAGGTCACGGAGGGACTGAAAGATCTAACCATCCAATCATGTGGTCTTAATGGCAAGGCCAGCCCTTCCCTTAAAACTGTCCAAGGGCCCATCGTGAATCACCTCCTTAACATAAACTTGGGTATTTTTAAAAGGACCTCATTATGAATGGCAAAAGATATTCCTGTCAAGAAATTCCTAGAGATTTTGAGGTTAAATTCCAGGAACTGATATATTCTTAATATAACAGATGTATTCTTTATTATAACACAGGCCTCACCAGTTTATTTAATTTAGTTCCATATCTTTAATCAAGTGAAATATTATTATCATTTTACAATAGAAACATCTGACACTAAGAACTTATATGTTTTACTCAAGGTCACATAACTAGTAAATTCTAAAAAGGGCTGGACTCCCAGTTACCTTAGTCAGTGATAATTTCATTTTCTGAGGATGTTAATTTAGAGTAGGTGACTAAGTTTTACTATCACATTGTAAGGTCATCTGTGAAATATATACCAAATTTCAGCTTGAAAAAGTTGTATTGATTTAAATAAATAAATATTTTCATTTATTTATTTAAGTAATTTTTTTTATACTGGGGATTGACCTAAGGACTCTCTTACCACTGAGCTACATCCCCAGTCCTTTTTATCTTTTATTTTGAGAAGACAGTCTTGCTGAATTGCAGAGGCTGGCCTTAAATTTAAGATCCTCTGGCTTCAGCCTCCCAAGTCCCTGGGATTGTGGGCATGTGCTACCATGCCCAGGGGGAGGGAGGAAATCTAGCTCTTAATATGTGAAGCATCCCTATATAAAGCCTACTTTAATGATTTCTCTGAAATTTAGCTTTTTTCATAGAGTAGGATACCATGCCTCTGCTCTGCTCAGGGGTCCTGATCATTTGTCTTGCTACTTTTGTTTTTAGTGGTCAACCCTTATTTGATATTATATACTTAGGAAACATTTTGCAATTACAGCTCAAGATTTTTACTGTCACCATTGGCTAGGAGGACAAGCAAAGAGTTTTGTCCAGAAACACGTTAATGATCAGCAATCATCATTTTTAAAATTCTGCCCTGCTGTTTTTCAAATATGATTTAAGACCATTTTTAATAGGATAAATTGACAAAAATTAGAGAGAAGGAAGCAAAAAGTGGAATGAAGAAAAGAACTTAGGCGGGGGCTGGGGTGGTGGTTCAGTGGTAGAGTGCTTTCCTAGCACATGTGAGGCACTGGGTTCGGTCCCCAGCACCACATGAAAAAAAAAAAAAAAAAAAAAAAAAGAAAGAAAGAAAAGAACTTAGACAAGAATATAAGAATTAGTAAAGAGGTAACAAGTAAAGAATTAGTGAAGAGGTAATCAATTTATTGATAGGTTTATTGAATAATATACAAACCATATACCTCTATCATTACCTAAGAGGGCGATATTTGTAAAATTCCATATTCTAAGAGAAAATTTTCGTAATGGAAGCTAAATAAAAGTGCTACAGTTTGCATGTCTGCTGACCCCCCCACCCCATCCGCACGCCAAATTCTTATGTAGAAATCCTAACTGCCACGGGGATGGTTACCTACCAAGAGGTGGGGCCTTTGTTGGGGTCATTAGATTGTTAGGACAGAGACCTCATAAATAAGATTAGAATCCTTCTAGAAGAGACCCCAGAGAGATCCCTTTATCCCTTTCACCACATGATGACACAGTGAGAGGTTATGTTCTGTGAAGCAGAATGTAAGTTCTTTCTAGATACTGAATCTGCTCTGGCCTTGATGTTGGACTCTCCAGCCTCCAGAACTGTGAGAAATAAATGTAGTTTATGGGCTCTAACTTCATGGTATGTTGCTATAACAACTGAATGGAGTAAGACATGAAGCGTTAGTATAGTATCACAGGCATTTTCTTTTAATTTCAGTTTTATTGCCAATATAAAAAATTGAAGTCATATTGCTATAAATTTTGTTAGAGAGCCTTTCTTGTCATTGGAAAATCTTGTCATTCTTCACACATTTCATTTTTGTTTATGTTCACTAAAGCCAGCCATCTAGACCTCTGTTGTCTGATACTTTAGCTACCAGTCAGAAATGGCTATTAAGTACTTAAAATATAGCAAGTCAGAAATGACATGTATTATAAATATAAAATACATATCATATTTTGAAAAATACATATAAGATCTTAATAATTTTGAAAATATTTATTTCATATTGAAAATATATTTTAGATATATTGATTTAGATGAGATTTATTATTTCTAAATTAATTTTCACTTTTTCTTTTTAGTGTGTCTACAAGAATTTCAAAAGTACTAGAGGCTTGCATTTTTACTAGGTTTTCCTATAGAATTAATTTTCTGTTATATTAAATATCCTTCAGAATCTCTTCTCAATGTAAAACTTTAGGTAGCCCGAGGTCTAGAAGTGTATTCATACAACAGAATAATCAGTGGTGAACAAACACATGGATAAAATTAAGTCTTTGAAAGCATAGTAAAAATATCAAGGATATAAAGTTACTACTTTAGAACCCCAGGCTTTCTCATCTCGCAGGAAGCCCACCCCTTTCAAGGCAAATCTTCAACTTTCCAGAGATTATACACAGAAGCACTGCTGATTACTGATTGAGAAAGTCCCCTTTTCTCCCTAATTTTAAAAAGATCTATTGTGAAATGGGCCCTTATTATACTAAATAGTGAAGCATTCAGGAACTTCAGAGGAAAATTATGACTTTACACAGGTCTATTTATTTTTATGATTTTATTGTTCCCTAACTAAATGGAAAAGAATATGTAATGTGCATATAAAAGATCATGTAAAGTGAATATTTCTTTGTAGACATTGTAGAGTGGGAGATACATGTTGAAATAATAGACAGATTTAGAGGGATTCAATTTTAACTGCTTTACTGACTTAACCTTTTTGGCCTTATTTTTTCATCTGTGGAAGTCTTCAGTAATTACAAATGCTCCTTTCATCTTTAGGATTCTAGGGTTGTGGGATCTAAGTCCTAGGACATCTTTGGTATCCTTGGCTATTATTTGTCTGTGAAATGTTAAAGGAAAATCCAGTATTATGTGGTTTGACATCATTCTGTCACTTGTTTTATGGTCTTAATGTTCCTTAGTCCTTCTTTCTCTGTAAGAGATCTCACAATGCAAAAGTCATTCTGTTCATTTAGTCAATGTAGCTAAAATATTCTTAGAAGTCATTTAAAATTGTATTTCCTTGAACAAAGGCTAGCACCCAGTGCCCCTGGACTCCCATGAATTGGCACATACTTTATCTCCTTCAAGTTTTGACATGTAATTGTTTTCTAGTTTGCTTTATGGGATTGAACCTACTAATTGCCTTAAACTTTTACTAGTTATTCTTATATATTAGGCAAGACATAGAAATCAACTTCTCTACTTTTCTAGATTTATTCTTTGAAAGATGGTTTTTCTCTCCAGGTGAATATGTGCTCTCATTGATATTAGTCACTGCAGGTGCTTCAATCCCCATTTCCTCTGATCATACTGTACATAATTCATCCAAAAGGAGATTGATTGGCCTGTTTACTAAGCAGCAGCATGAAAGGCTGTGACATGCTTGTGGCTACTGCCAAGTTTATGGGAATTGATTCCTTATTAATTAAAAAGCTGTGTTTATCTCTCCTGGTTCTCAGTTGTCTCTCAAAGCAAAAGTAGCTGGGAGAATTGAACTTTAGGAACAACTTATAAATCCATTTGGAATACTGGTTTGACGTTTGCTATGAGAGTTTATTTTGATCAATCGTAATTGTACTTCTGCAAATAAACTTTGAGAATGTTACATTCATTCTCTCTCTCTCACTCTCTCTCTCTCTCTCTCTCTCTCTCATAATTTTAGTAGACTTTATTTTTTAGGACAGTTTTAGATTCACAGAAGAATCAATTGGACAGTACAGGATGTTCCAGTATGTTCTAGTATACTCCCTGTCCCACCACACACATAACCTCTTCTTCTATTAACTGCGTCAAAGTGGGGAATTTGTTATAATCGGTGAACCTACAAGAAAACATCCTTATCACCAATAGCTCCTACTTGCATTAGGGTTAATTCTTGATGTTATACATTCTATGAATTTGGACAAATATTTAATAACTTAATAATTTAATAACAGTATCTTCCACTGTTATAATTTCATAAAGAATAGTTTTCCTTTCCTAAAAATTCTTTGTTCCACCAATCAATCCCTCCCTCCTCTCTATCCTCTAGAAACTACTGATCTTTTGTCTCCATAGTTTTCCCTTCCTCAGAATGTCATCAAATTAGAACACTACAATATAGTCTTTTCAGAATAGCTTCTTTTGTTTTGTAATATGTATTTAACGTTCCTCCATGTTTTTGCATGACTTCATAACCCATTTATTTTTCACACTAAGCAACATTCTGTTGTCTGGAGGTAGCACAGTGCATTTATCCATTCACCTACTGAGTGACATGAGTTGGATATAAATATTCAACTCGTTTCGTTAAATGCTAAGCAATGCAGTTGTTGCATCTTATGATAAGAATATGTTTAGATGGAATAGGAAGCACCAGGAATCTGTCTCCCCACTTAGAAAACAATTATACTGGCAGAATCTGTCCAGCATAAGTATTTTTGAACTCTGGAGTTTATTTGCAAATGCCAGGTAGAAGGCTGAACATTAAAATGTAGCTAATTTTGTTTGATTTCATTACTTAGCACAAAAGCAGCTATTTGTTCCTAACCCCCAGCCCTATGCCCAACAGCTATGAATGTGCCCCTAGAGCAGCGTGCACACAACTTCTGGAAGCCACAGTGTTGCTTGATTCATTGTTATATTTTTTCCCTTCCCCCCACCCCTCCCGCCCCTCTTTTCCCTCTATACAGTCCTTCCTTCTTCCATTCTTACCACCCTCCTTATCCCTAACCCTAAACCTAACCCTAACCCTAACGCTAACCCCTCCTACCCCCCCATTATATGTCCTCATCCGCTTATCAGTGAGATCATTTGTCCTTTAGTTTTTTTGAGATTGGCTTATCTCACTTAGCATGATATTCTCCAATTTCATCCATTTGCCTGCAAATGCCATAATTTATCATTCTTCATGGCACAGTAATATTCCATTGTATATATATGCCACAGTTTCTTTATCCATTCATCAACTGAAGGGCATCTACATTGGTTCCACAGTCTGGCTATGGTGAATTGAGCAGCTATGAACATTGATGTGGCTGTATCTCTGTAGTATGCTGATTTTAAGTTCTTTGGGTATAGGCTGAGGAGTGGGATAGCTGGATCAAATGGTGGGTCCATTCCAAGCTTTCTGAGGAATCTCCATACTGCTTTCCAGAGTGGCTGCACTAATTTGCAACACCACCAGCAATGTACCAGTGTACCTCTTTCCCCACATCCTCGCCAACACCTATTGTTGCTTGTGTTCTTGATAATCACCATTCTAATTGGGGTGAGATGAAATCTTAGGGTAGTTTTGATTTGCATTTCTCTTATTACTAAAGATGGTGAACATTTTTTCATATATTTGTTGATTGCTTGTACATCTTCTTCTGTGAAGTGTCTGTTCATTTCCTTAGCCCATTTGTTGATTGGATTATTTGTATTCTTGGTGTAGAGGTTTTTGAGTTCTTTATAGATTCTAGAAATTAGCGCTCTATCTGAAGTATGAGTGGTAAAGATATTCTCCCACTCTGTAGGCTCTCTCTTCACATTACTGATAGTTTCCTTTGCTGAGAGAAAGCTTTTTAGTTTGAATCTATCCCAGTTGTTGATTCTTGCTTTTATTTCTTGGGCTATGGGAGTCCTGTTGAGGAAGTCTGATCCTAAGCCAACAAGTTGAAGGTTTGGACCTACTTTTTCCTCTATAAGATGCAGGGTCTCTGGTCTGATTCTGAGGTCCTTGATCCATTTTGAGTTGAGTTTTGTGCAGGGTGAGAGATAGGGGTTTAATTTCATTCCGTTGTATATGGTTTTCCAGTTTTCCCAGCACCATTTGTTGAAGAGCCTATCTTTTCTCCATTGCATATTTTTGGCCCCTTTGTCTAGTATGAGAAAATTGTATTTATTTGGGTTTGTGTCCATGTCCTCTATTCTGTACCATTGATCTACCTGTCTATTTTGGTACCAATACCATGCCGTCTTTGTTACTATTGCTTTGTAGTAGAGTTGAAGATCTGGTATTGCGATACCCCCTGCTTCGCTCTTTCTACTGAGGATTGCTTTAGCTATTCTGGGTTTCTTATTCTTCCAGATGAATTTCATAATTGCTTGCTCTATTTCTATAAGGTACATCATTGGGATTTTAATTGGAATTACATTGAATCTATATAGCACTTTTGGTAGTATGGCCATTTTGACAATATTAATTCTGCCTATCAAAGGACATGGGAGATCTTTCCATCTTCTAAGGTTTTCTTTAATTTCTTTCTTTAGTGTTCTGTAGTTCTCATTGTAGAGGTCTTTCACCTCTTTTGTGAGATTGAGTCCCAATTTTATTTTTTTCAATGCTATTGTGAATGGGGTAGTTTTCCTAATTTCTCTTTCTGAAGATTCATCACTTATGTATAAAAATGCGTTGGATTTATGAGCATTGATCTTGTAATGCTACTTTACTGAATTCACTTATGAGTTCTAAGAGTTTTCTGGTGGAATTTCCAGGTTCCTCTAAATATATAATCATGTCATCAGCGAACAGGGATAGTTTGAGTTCTTCTTCTCCAATTCGTATCCCTTTAATTTCTTTGGTTTGTCTCATTGCTCTGGCGAGAGTCTCAAGAACGATGTTGAATAGAAGTGGTGAAAGAGGGCATCCCTGCCTTGTTCCAGTTTTTAGGGGGAATGCTTTCAGTTTTTCACCATTTAGAATGATATTGGCCATAGGCTTAGCATAGATGGCCTTTACAATGTTAAGGAATGTTCCCACTATCCCTATTTTTTCTAGTGTTTTGAGCATGAAGGGGTGCTGTATTTTATCAAATGCTTTTTCTGCATCTATTGAAATAATCAGGTGATTCTTAATTTAAGTCTGTTGATATGGTGAATGACATTTATTGATTTCCGGATGTTGAACCAACCTTGCCTCCCTGGATAAAACCCACTTGATCGTGGTGCACTATCTTTTTCATATATTTTTGTATGCGATTTGCTAAAATTTTGTTGAGAATTTTTGCGTCAATGTTCATTAAGTATATTGGTCTAAAATTTTCTTTCTTCGATGTGTCTCTGTCTGGTTTAGATATCAGGGTGATATTGGCTTCATAGAATGAGTTTGGGAGGGTTCCCTCCTCTTCTATTTCATGGAATACTTTGAGGAGTATTGGAATGAGCTTTTCTTTAAAGGTCTTGTAGAACTCGGCTGAGAATCCTTCTGGTCCCGGACTTTTCTTTGTTGGTAGGCTTTTGATGACCTCTTCTATTTCATTGCTTGAAATTGATTTATTTAAGTTGTGTATGTCCTCCTCGTTCACTTTAGGTAATTCATATGTCTCTAGAAACTTGTTGATGTCTTCGAGGTTTTCTGTTTTGTTGGAGTATAGATTTTCAAAATAGCTTCTAATTATGTTTTGTATTTCACTTGTGTCTGTTGTGATATTTCCTTGTTCATTCCGAATTTTAGTAATTTGAGTTTTCTCCCTCTTTCTCTTTGTTAGTGTGGCTAAGGGTTTATCAATTTTGTTTATTTTTTCAAAGAACCAACTATTTATTTTGTTAATTTTTCCGATTGTTTCTTTTGTTTCAATTTCGTTGATTTCGACTCTGATTTTAACTATTTCCTATCTTCTACTACTTTTGGTGTTGGTCTGCTCTTCTTTTTTCTAGGGCTTTGAGCTGTAGTGTTAAGTCGTTTATTTGTTGATTTCTACTTCTTTTGTTGAATGTGCCCTATGAAATAAATCTTCCTCTAAGTACTGCTTTCATAGTGTCCCAGAGATTTTGATATGATGTGTCTTTGTTCTTGTTTACTTCTAAGAATTTTTTAATTTCCCTCCTGATGTCTTCTGTTATCCATTCATCATATAATAGTGTATTATTTAATCTCCAAGTATTGGAGAAGTTTCTGTTTTTTATTCTGTAATTTATTTCTTATTTCAATCCGTTATGATCTGATAGAGTACAAGGTAGTATCTCTATCTTCTTGTATTTGCTAACAGTAGCTTTGTGGCATAAGACATGGTCTATTTTAGAGAAGGATCCATGTGCTGCTGAGAAGAAAGTATATTCATTCTTTGTTGGATGGTATATTCTGTAGAAGTCAGTTAAGTCTAAATTGTTGATTGTGTTATTGAGATCTATGGTTTCTTTATTCAATTTTTGTATGGACAATCTATCCAGCAGTGAGAGAGGTGTGTTAAAATCGCCTAGTATTATTGTGTTGTGGTCTATTTTATTTCTGGAATTGAGAAGGATTTGTTTGACGTACATGGATGAGCCAATGTTCGGGGCATAGATGTTTATGATTGTTATGTCTTGCTGATTTATGCTTCCCTTAAGCAGTATGTAATGTCCTTCTTTATTCCTTCTGACTAGTTTTGGCTTGAAGTCCACATTATCTGAAATGAGGTTGGATACTCCAGCTTTTTTGCTGTGTCCGTGTCCATGGTATGTTTTTCCCCATCCTTTCACCTTTAGTCTGTGGGTATCTCTTTCTATGAGGTGAGTCTCTTGCAGGCAGCATATTGTTGGATTTTTCTTTTTAATCCATTCTGCCAGTCTGTGTCTTTTGATTGATGAGTTCAGGCCGTTAACATTCAGGGTTATTAGACAGGAAATAAACTCAGAGCTGAAATCAACGAAATTGAAACAAAAGAAACAATACAAAAAATTGACAAAATAAATAGTTGGTTCTTCGAAAAAATAAACAAAATTGATAAACCTTTAGCCACACTAACAAAGAGAAGACAAGAGAAAACCCAAATCACTAAAATTCGGAATGAACAAGGAAATATCACAACAGACACAAGTGAAATACAAAACATAATTAGAAGCTATTTTGAAAATCTATACTCCAACAAAATAGAAAATTTCGAAGACATCAACAGGTTTCTAGAGACATATGAATTGCCTAACTGAACGAGGAGGACATAAACAATTTAAATAGACCAATTTCAAGTACTGAAATAGAAGAAGTCATCAAAAGCCTACCAACAAAGAAAAGTCCGGGACCAGATGGGTTCTCAGCCGAGTTCTACAAAACCTTTAAAGAAGAGCTCATTCCAATACTTCTCAAAGTATTCCATAAAATAGAAGAGGAGGGAACCCTCCCAAACTCATTCTATGAAGCCAGTCTCACACTGATACCTAAACCAGACAGAGACTCATCAAGGAAAGAAAATTTCAGACCAATATCCTTAATGAACATCGACGCAAAAATTCTCAACAAAATTTTAGCAAATCGCATACAAAAACATATTAAAAAGATAGTGCACCATGATCAAGTGGGCTTCATCCCAGGTATGCAAGGTTGGTTCAACATCAGGAAATCAATAAACGTAATTCACCATATTAATAGACTTAAAGTCAAGAATCACATGATTATTTCAATAGATGCAGAAAAAGCATTTGATAAAATACAGCACCCCTTCATGCTCAAAACACTAGAAAAAATAGGGATAGTGGGAACATTCCTTAACATTGTAAAGGCCATTTATGCTAAGCCCATGGCCAATATCATTCTAAATGGTGAAAAACTGAAAGCATTCCCCCTAAAAACTGGAACAAGGCAGGGATGCCCTCTTTCACCACTTCTATTCAACATCGTTCTTGAGACTCTGGCCAGAGCAATTAGACAAACCAAAGAAATTAAAGGGATACGAATTGGAAAAGAAGAACTCAAACTATCCCTGTTCGCTGATGACATGATTATATATTTAGAGGAACCTGGAAATTCCACCAGAAAACTCTTAGAACTCATAAGTGAATTCAGTAAAGTAGGAGGTTACAAGATCAATGCCCATAAATCCAACGCATTTTTATACATAAGTGATGAATCTTCAGAAATAGAAATTAGGAAAACTACCCCATTCCCAATAGCCTCGAAAAAAATAAAATACTTGGGACTCAATCTCACAAAAGAGGTGAAAGACCTCTACAATGAGAACTACAGAACACTAAAGAAAGAAATTAAATAACACCTTAGAAGATGGAAAGATCTTCCATGTTCTTGGATAGGCAGAATTAATATTGTCAAAATGGCCATACTACCTAAAGTGCTATACAAATTCAATGCAATTCCAATTAAAATCCCAATGACGTACCTTACAGAAATAGAGCAAGCAATTATGAAATTCATCTGGAAGAATAAGAAACCCAGAATAGCTAAAGCAATCCTTAGCAGGAAGAGTGAAACAGGGTGTATTGCAATACCAGATCTTCAACTCTACTACAAAGCAATAGTAACAAAAACGGCATGGTATTGGTACCAAAATAGAAAGGTAGATCAATGGTACAGAATAGAGGACACGGACACAAACCCAAATAAATACAATTTTCTCATACTAGACAAAGGGGCCAAAAATATGCAATGGAGAAAAGATAGCCTCTTCAACAAATGGTGCTGGGAGAATTGGAAATCCATATGCAACAGAATGAAACTAAACCCATATCTCTCACCATGCACGAAACTAAACTCAAAATGGATTAAGGACCTCGGAATCAGACCAGAGACCCTGCAGATTATAGAAGAAAAAGTAGGTCCAAATCTTCACCTTGTTGGTCTAGGATCAGACTTCCTTAACAGGACTCCCATAGCACAAGAAATAAAAGCTAGAATCAACCACTGGGATAGATTCAAACTAAAAAGCTTTCTCTCAGCAAAGGAAACTATCAGCAATGCGAAGAAAGAGCCTACAGAGTGGGAGAATATCTTTGCCAATCATACTTCAGATAGAGCAGTAATCTCCAGAATCTATAAAGAACTCAAAAAACTCTACTCCAAGAATTCAAATAATCCGACAAATGGGCTAAGGAAATGAA
Source organism: Sciurus vulgaris (assembly GCF_902686455.1). NCBI lineage: Eukaryota > Metazoa > Chordata > Mammalia > Rodentia > Sciuridae > Sciurus > Sciurus vulgaris. Next base: position 28,299,555 of record NC_136475.1, on the reverse strand, counting down.
TAGACACTTCACAGAAGAAGATCTACAAGCAATCAACAGAAATATGGGAAAATGTTCAACATCTCTAGTAATAAGAGAAATGCAAATCAAAACCACCCTAAGATTCCATCTCACCCCAATTAGAATGGCGATTATCAAGAATACGAGCAACAACAGGTGTTGGCGAGGATGTGGGGAGAAAGGTACACTCATACATTGCTGGTGGGACTGCAAATTAGTGCAGCCACTCTGGAAAACAGTGTGGAGATTCCTTAGAAAATTCGGAATGGACCCTCCATTTGACCCAGCTATCCCACTCCTTGGCCTATACCCAAAGGACTTAAAATCAACATACTACAGAGATACAGCCACATCAATGTTCATAGCTGCTCAATTCACAATAGCCAGATTGTGGAACCAACCTAGATGCCCTTCAATTGATGAGTGGATAAAGAAAATGTGGTATATATATACAGTGGAATATTACTCAGCCATAAAGAATGATAAAATTATGGCATTTGCAGGCAAATGGATGAAATTGGAGAATATCATGCTAAGTGAGATAAGCCAATCTCAAAAAGCCAAAGGACGAATGATATCGCTAATAAGTGGAGGATGACACATAATGGGGGGGAGGGAAGGGTTAGTGTTAGGGTTAGAGTTAGGGTTAGGGAGGGGGGCAAGTATGGAGGAAGGAAGTACTGTATAGAGGGTAAAGAGGGGTGGGAGGGGTGGGGGGAAGGGAAAAAATAACAGAATGTATCAAACAACATTACTCTATGTAAATTTATGATTACAGAAATGGTATGCCTTTGCGCCATGTACAAACACAGAAACAATATGTATCCCATTTGTTTACAATAAAAAAAAACATTCAGGGTTATTATTGTGATATGATTTGTATTCCCAGTCATTTGACTCATTTTTTGTTTTTTTGACATGATTTGGTTTCTCCTTTATTTGGCTATTCCTTTAGGCTAGTTCCTCCCATTGCTGATTTGCATCATTGTTTTTCATCTCTTCCTCATGGAATATTTTGCTGAAAATGTTCTGCAATGCTGGCTTTCTTTTTATAAATTCCTTTAGCTTTTGTTTATCACAGAAGGATCTTATTTCATCGTCAAATCTGAAAGTAAGTTTAGCTGGGTATAAGATTCTTGGTTGGCATCCGTTTTCTTTCAGGGCTTGGTAAATGTTGTTCCAGGCTCTTCTAGTTTTTAGGGTCTGGATTGAAAAATCTGCTGATATTCTTATTGGTTTCCCCTGAATGTAATTTGATTCTTTTCTCTCACGGCCTTTGAAATTCTGTCTTTATTTTGTATGTTAGGTATTTTCATAATAATGTGCCTTGGTGTGGGTCTGTTGTAATTTTGTATATTTGGAGTCCTATAAGCCTCTTGTACTTGGTTTTCCATTTCATTCTTCAGATTTGGGAAATTTTCTGATATTATTTCATTGAATAGATTGTTCATTTCTTTGGTTTGTTTCTCTGTGCCTTCCTCAATCCCAATAATTCTTAAATTTGGCCTTTTCATGATATCCCATAATTCTTGTAGATTCTGTTCATGATTTCTTACCATCTTTTCTGTTTGTTCAACTTTGTTTTCAAGATTAAATATTTTTTCTTCAATGTCTGAGGTTCTGTCTTCCAGGTGTTCTATCCTATTGGTTATGCTTTCTATGGAGTTTTTAACTTGGTTTATTGTTTCCTTCATTTCAAGGATTTCTGTTTGGTTTTTTTTCAGTATCTCTAACTCTTTATTGAAATGATCTCATGCTTCCTGTATTTGCTCTTTTAACTGTTGATTGGTGGGATCATTTAATGCCTGCATTTGCTCTTTCATCTCCTCCTTCAATGCCTGCATTTGCTCTTTCATCTCCTTGTTTGCTTCCCTGATTGTTTTAATTATGTACATTCTGAACTCCCTTTCTGACATTTCTTCTGCTGTGCTGTCATTGGGTTTTATTGATATAGTATCTAGGTTTGTTTGGGACATTTTCTTCCCTTGTTTTCTCATATTGGTCAGATGTCAGTGGGACTTTGTGATATTGCAGATTTCCTCTATTGGCTTATAGTGTCCCTGTAGATTTCCAGTGTATCACCTCCCAGCCTTCAGTAGCCTGAAGTCTTGGAGGAACTTGATAATGCAGTGCTTCCGAAGAAAGCTGCCCCTAGCCTGCTACTGGTTCCAGGGAGAGAGATCTGGAGAGGTCTCTGGCTGCCCGTCCCTGGTCCCAGTGGCTGCTTGCGGGTTGGAGGTCTACATTGGCTTGGGGACTTGTGGCTGGCTCTGTGTAGAAAGGCTCTCACTGGGTGGTCTGCTCCGAGTAGCTAGCCTAGAAAGGCGCTTCCTGCCAGAGGGAGCCGGGCTGCTTGGGGAAGACCCTGGCTGCCCTGTCCTTATCTCTGAAGCAACCTGTGGGCGGGGCGGGGTGGGCCGGAGCCGCGCGCCGGCTCAGGGACTTGGAGCTGGTTCTGTGCAGAAAGGCTCTCACTGGGGGCCCTGCTCCGAGAAGCTGGAGAATCTGGCCCTATGGGTGCCAGAGTGCTCAGGGCTGCCTGGGGGAGACTCTAGCTGCCCTGCCCTACTCTGATAAGCTGCCCAAATCCGGGCCTGCCGCCGTGCCGAGCTTCACCGGGTGGGGAGACTCATCCCGAGGCTCTATTTTAGTCCTAGTCTCTCAATGCCTCCCCTTCTTGAATCCTGGGTTCTGGAGCGACTGGAGACATAGTCACCCTCTAGTCTGCCATCTTGGATCCTAATGTCACACTTTTCATCTTTAATTTATCATGTATCCATTAACAAATTATTGGGGCTATGTTTTAGCCCATTGAAGAAAAATTATGGTAGAATTTAAACTGATTTGCACGCCACATGACAATATTAGAGAATTCTGAATTCAACTATACATTTACCTTGTTTTTTTTCTTTGTACCAGGGTTTGAACCCAGGGGCTCTTAACTACTGAGCTGTATCCCCAGACCTTTTTATGTTTTATTTAGAGACAGAGTCTCACTAAGTGCTTGGGGCCTCGCTAAGTTGCTGGGGCTGGCTTTGAACTTGTGATCCTCCTGCCTTAGCCTCCCGAGTAACAGGGATTACAGGTGTGTGCCATCATGCCTGGCCTACATTTACCTTTACCATTAAGTTTTATACTTTCATGTTTCCATGTTGCTTGTAGATACTGTTTTTGTTTTTGTTTTTGTTTTTTTCAACTTGAAGCATTTCTTGTAAGATACGTCTCATGCCTTTATTTGTCAGGGAATGTCTTTATCTTTTCTTTATTTCTGAAGGATAACTTTTCTGTATACAGGACTTTCGGTTGCCAAGCTTTGTTTGTTTGTTCTTTGAGCCTTTGAATATATCATTCTACTTTTAGTCCTGACTTGGAAAATTTTTGCTGAAAAGTCCATATGATCTTAGAGCAGTTCCCTTTTGTGTGACTAGTCTCTTCTGTTTTTAAGATTTTCTCTTTGGTTTTGACTTTTGGCATTTTTTTTTTTTTAATTCATTAACTTTTGGCAGTTTTGACTTTAATAAGTCTCAGATATTCTTCTCCAGGTTGTTCTTATCTGAGGTCTGTTGTATCCATGATTTATGATTGTTGATGTTCCTCCCAAGATTTGGGAAGTTTTCAGGCAGTATTTCTTTAAATAAGTTTTTGGTTCATTTTCATCTTTCTTCTTCTTTGGGGTTCTTAGAATTTATTTGTATGTATTACAGTGACTCATACTTTCTTCCCTCTTTTTCTTTTTATTTCTCTAGTTGACAAATGTCAAATTACCTGTCTTCAGTTTTACTTATTCTTTTGCATGATTTAGTCTGCTGTTAAAGCTCTCTGTTGATTTCTTTTAATTCCTGTCAATGTATTCCTTAGTTTCTTGATTTCTGTTTGGTTCTTGTTAAGTTTTTAATTTCTTTGTTACATTTTCATTTTTTTCATGGATTATATTCCACATTCTATTCAGTTGACTGTGTTTTCTTGCATTTCATTGAGCTTTTTACAAATGATTAGTTTAAATTCTTTGGGCAATTTATAGATCTCTATTTCTTTGGAGTCAGTTCCTGACGCTTTGTGTTGGTTTCCTTTGATAGCATCATGTTTACCTGTTTATTTCTTTTCTGGGTACTCTTGCATAGGTGTTTGCTTATTTGAAGGAGAAAACACTTTTTCCAGTCTTTATAGACTGGTTTAGGCAGAAACATGTCATCTCCTTTTGAACCTTGTCTTATTTCATTAGTTCTATAACAAAATACATGAGACTACTGGGTATTTATTTATTTATTTATTTATTTATTTATTTATTTATTTATTTATTTTGTGGTACTGGGGATTGAACCCAGGGCCTTTTGCTTGCAAGGCACGCACTCTACCAACTGAGTTATATCCCCAGCCCACTACTGGGTATTTATAAACAACAAAAACTGATTTTTTGCAGTGCTGGCAGCTGGGATATTCAAGTTCTAGATACCAGTGGGTTCAGTTGTCTGGTGAGGCCTCTTCTCTGGTCCCAAGATGGCATCTTGATGCTATATTATCTGGAGAGGAAGAACTCTGTTGTCATCTTGCAGAATGCAGTGGGGAAAATGAGACAAATTTCCAAACCCTTTTGTAAGGTCACCTACTTCCATTTGTGTTGGTCAGCTTTTTATCACTACGACCAAAATGCCTGAAAATTACAATATAGAGGAGGAGAGGTTTATTTTGGCTCCAGATTTCAAAGATTTCAGTCCATGAGAATAGCCAGCTCCATTGCTTTGGGCCTCAGGTGAGGTAGAACATCATGGTGAAAGTGTATGGCAGAGGAAAACGACTCAGTTCATGACAGCTAGAAAGCAGAGAAGTGGGAAAGGAGCAAGATAAGATATAGTCCCCAAGAGCATACCTCCAGTGACCATTCCCTACCAGCCTACAGTTTCCACCTCCTCCCTGTAGTCCATTCAAATGATTAATCTATCAAATGGATTAATTCAATGATGATCCAATAACTTTCTCAAAACCACACCTTTGGACACTGCTGTGTAATAGACCAAGTCTTCAATAAATAAGCTTTTGGGGGATATTTCATGTCTAAACCATGATACTATTCATGAAGGTTTTTTTGGGGGGGGTAGAGGGTAGTACTTGGATTGAACTAGGCCTCACTCATGCTAAGCACTCACTCTACCACTAGGCTGCAACCCCAGCTCTTGGTCATCTTTTAAAGGCCACACCTCCCAATGCTGTTGCATGAAAAAAGTAATTTTTTTAAAGTTTCAACATGAATTTTTCAGGGACAGAAATACTCAAACTATTGTGGATCCTCTTGTTGATGAGGTTGACTCTAGGATAGTAATTGAGTGGGGTTGGAGCTGGTTACATGGTTGCTGATGGATTCACAGATAACAGGCCTGCATCCTGGTCCCTGGGTGGCCCAGTCCTTGGGTCTTTGGTCCATAGTATTCCCATAGATGGTAAGCCTCTTACCACTTGTGCCAATGGGTGTGACTTTCTCTAAGTCACTGAGAAGGCTCCCATTGGGTTACTGGGCCAGCAGTACTAGCCCCTGACGGTGAGAAAGCCTGAAACTGAGTCATAGGGCTGCTTTAGGGTTCATTATGAAGACCAATGTCTGTAGGACTACTTCTCAGGGTATAGCTGGGCAAGTTTCCCTCTGGTTCCCTTTGCTGTCAGGACTACTCAGACAGTAACTGAGAGGGTATGAAGTCAGTGTCAGGTTCTTTTCAGGATCTTCTGTGGTGCTGTGGTGAATGAACTTGCCCCACCATCCCAGACTTGGACATTTTTCCCTGGGTCTCTCTGTGGGCAAGACTACTCCACATAAAAGCTGAGAGGGGCTAGAGGTGAATCTCAGGACCATTTCTATGTTCATGTCCAAGACCAAGTTCATCAGTCACATTACCCAATGCACAAGTAGGCTTGACTCCTTCAGGTTCCTTTGGTGGAAGAATTTGGTAGCAGAATCAACCAAAACCAAATGTGGCTCTGGCCATATCTATGGAGTGGGGAGGGGATCCAAAGTCAGAAATACAGTTGGCAAGTTTGCCACTTAGGCACAGTTCTGCCCTCTCAAAGTGCCTTGCTTATTATTGGACTCTCCCAGGATTTCACATTCTCCTACTTGAATCCCTGTATCCACAGAAGTACTTTTATTCATGGATGACTATTGTAGCTATGTGGGGCTATAAATAGGGGACCATCTATTCTACTTTTTTGGTGACACATTTTCCTTTGTGAGATATCTACTGTGTCTTTGACTATTTTCCATGATTTAGCTTTATTTTTATTATAATTATTATTGCATTTAATGATTCATTATGTTGTAGATGCAAGTTCTCAAACATGATTTTTGGGATGTTTTCTGTAAAGTCTGTGTTGGGATGCATATTATTTGTCTACTTTATTTATTTATTATTCATTCATTTTTGACATTAGACCATTACAGTTATACATAGTATTTGGGTTCATTGTGAGAAAATTATACATGTTTGGAATTTGATTTACTTCATTTCAGATCCAGTTCCTCCATTTGTTCACTTATTATGGTTAGAACACTTATGAGATCTATGCTCTTAACAATTTCAAGTGTATAATACAGTGTTGTTAACTATCGGCACGTTTTTTTTATAACCCCCACCTTTTTTTGAAGTGGGAGATCTAGTGAGTTAAATCTTTAACAAGGCTTCCCCTTCCCAACCTTCTCCCTCCTTTTCTATCCCCTTAAATTATTCTTTTTGGTTCTTATTTCCTTATGTTCTGGCCGACCTTTCTCTGACCAGCAGGACCTAGAGTGAGTTCCCTATGGAGTCCATCAACTCCTCTCTGTAATTAGCTCAGTGAAGCCACTGTGAAGTGATGCAAGAAGGTTTTCCTTCCCCAGAGCCACACTTGGTAGTCTAGCACACCCCTTGTCTGTTGCTCCAGGGAGCCAGATACCAGGAAACCATTATATTAATACAGCAACAACAGCTCTTATTTTCTCAATCCCACAAAAAACACATGTGACCTGACATGATCTTAAGATATAAACAAGCACTCAATATACTTAAGACTCTGAGGTACTGAATTTTCTCACTTATCTGGAATTTTGGCCAAAACCAAATCACTAATCTATTCAGCAAAAGCTAGCTTGTCTGTTGTCTGATCTGAAAGTTCACCGAAAGCAGTAGCATATGATGTTATCTAGGGACCTCTCTTTACCACTTTGTAGGTTGTCTTTTCACTTTTATTTTATTTGAACAAATTATGTTTTCCTCCCACAATTGCTATTTTACCTTTTTGCCAGACATTGTACTAATTTTGCTTTCCCAAAATATATTTTACCTTGTTGTTCATCTTCCTTTGAAAATTGTTCTTGTTCTATGGACAGTTTGTGAAGATTCAGAAAGAGTTTTGTATTCTGTTTCTCACAACTTGACTTTTGATCATTTCCCAAATATCCCATCTAGATACACAAGTTACAGACAAGTTTGACTATATACAATTTGGCTTTTCAAAGTCAAACTCTAACTCTACCATTTAAATCTAATTTAGTAATCCGTTCTTTTTTATGTATTTCGTCAAGTGTACCAGATAAAGTTTAAATTTTTTCCTTCCCCTTCTAAGTGACAGTTTGCTAATTTTAAGATCAATCTGCAAGAAATCTAGAGAACATTTTGAGATTAGTGAAATCCCTTAGATAATTTTATCATATTATACTATGCAATTATTAGAAGTGTGAACTTACAAAATATTTTTGCCAAAATAATATTACTTTTAAAACTGATTGGATCTCATCAGACATATGTATTCAATGAGTATATGAGGGGTTGTTGATAATTGGTAGGCAAAATAAGTTTATGATTTATTTATGATTTTCTTTTTCCCCTTGCCTTTTGTCTTGTAACTGTATACCTCCTTTTAATTGTTTTAAAATGAAGACATTTTCTTCACAAACTGCAGTGAGTTCATAGTTTCCTTACTGAACAAATTTTTTTGCACTTGCGAATTGGATCTTGTATCCTCTTGGACTCTGTGAGTTCCTACCATGATTAGACAGGGCAGGGTAGAGATGCTGGGGAGAGCCAAGCCCTCTGGAGATGGCTTGGTGCTGATCAGGGGCTATACTAAATTTAACCTTCCTCCCAAGAGGTTGTCACCTTGCCAGCCTCTCTAGAACTTTGAAGTCTCCACGTGACAGGTGTTGCTCAAAGAAGCATTTGATTTTATGTTAAGTGGAACAAGTACCTTTATTTCCTTGCTGATAATGAGGCCACATTGCAGAACTCCAGGCTTGGAAACTTTCATGATGGCTTAGGTCACTTAGCGACTGAACGCCTACTCTCCAGAGACAAGTCCAGAAAGGGACTTGCCCATGTACACATTGGTTCCACTTGGCCACAATTGCATGACTTACCCCTTTGTATGGATGTCAGAAGAAAGAAGGTTTTCGCTGATGACTGTAAAGGGAGTCTTTTTGTGTTTATGTATGATCGGTTTGTATACACATCAGCATGGTACAGCAGGCTGGGAGCCTCCTGTCCCTTCTCATGTGTACTTTTCCTTCTGTCTTTCTATCAAGCAGCTATTTGGAAATTTGGATGTACAGACCAATCCCAGTTGCCTATAATGTTAAATCTTGAACAACTTATGTCTCTTGTTACTAGAGAAAGCACTGCTGAACCAGTACTACTACATAATGTGTGCACATGTACATGTGTGTATTCTTGCATTTCTTGTTTTGGGGTTACAAAAGTGGTCTGTATGAATTTGAAAAGTTTATAAAATATAAAGAAGAAATAAACCCTCTCACAACTTTCCTCTCTGTAGCAGCCTTGGTTAAATTAGGAAGTGTTTACTGCCATGTTTTCTATGAACTTTACATAGCTGAAATCTGGATATGCATGAATTCTCATTTTTTTAAAAACTCACATTTCCTCATACTATTAACATTTTTCATATATTTAAAAAGTGAATCCAGGAGACAGTTATGTTTCTGAGGCTGGATTGTATCACAAAGTTTCCAGAGATCTATTGTATACATTTGTTCACTTTTATTTTTTCAATAAATTACTGTGCCATGCAACAGGCTTGTAGTCAAGCCTATAAATTTCCTTTAAATGAAACAATCAAGTATTTGCCTATAAATAACTTTGCAATGCCAACTCACTAACTCGTCACTGAATGGCAGCCCCATTTCTCCTAATGTTTTATCCTAGATATAGAACAGTATTTCTTAACCTTCCTTGGGTCACCAACCCTCTGAGAATTCAGTGAAGGCTGTGAACCTTCTTTTGCATAGAAATGCATACTCACATAAAAAGCTAATTGTAATGATAAACAATTATGATATGCCAGGCACTCTGCCAACTGCTTTACATGTGCTATTTTGTTCAATCGTTGCTGTGCTATAAGGAAGGTTCAGTTTTTGAGATAAAGATAGTCATGTGGTAATGCTTCTTTTTGGGATAAAGATACTGAAGTGTAAAGATGTTAGTTAATTTGTGCAAGCCTAGAGAACTAGGAAGTGGAGAACTAGGGCTCAAATTTTGATTTTTCTGATCTGAAAGGCTATCTCCTTAAAATCTTTATGCTTGTAATTTTAGGGAACTCATCAATTCCTAAAGCCTGTGTATTGATACTCAAGTTAAGGACCTATAGCAATCCAGAGATTTTCATTGGCAATGACACGTATATGTGTTTAATGAACCTTGCTATTTGTGTGGCTTATTTAATCAAAACATAGTGTTTGTTAAGTATCTACTATTTGTTAGATTTTGTGATAATCTTTATTCCTAAAAAGTTTACTACCTATAGGTGAAGGTAAGAAATACATACACGAAGCAGTGATAAAAAAAAATACAATATGAAGTCAAATATATAGTAATCAGATATTTCCATAAGCTACATGTAAAAATTAATGTGTTTATTTTGTCATACCTGGTGCTGTTGTCATTCTTTAATCCTCTGATTTTTTAAAAAAATTTTTTGGTTGTAGATGGACACAATATCTTTGTTTTTTATTTATTTGTTTTTGTGTGGTGCTGAGGATCCAACCCAGCACCTCACACGTGCTAGGCAAGCACTCTGCCACTGAGCCACAATCCCAGCCCTAATCCTCTGATTTTTAAAAGGGCAAATCATATCCTTTGGGAACCTGAGAAACTCAGGGTGTCATAAAAATGAGGTCAGTGAGGTGACTCAGAACTAAATATGTATCACATCCAGTTTCCTGAGTGATTTCATCAGCTTCATCAATTTGCTCCAGGAAGCATGCCCAATAAGCAGGTTCAAGGATGTGTAGCCAGCTCCGAAGCATTCAAACTGTGTATCACAGTGTAACCATGTTGAGTTGAACATATATAGGACAAAGGACATCTTGATGGTTGCTACATTTTGACTTAAGTAAATTCCTACTGACAGAGAGGACTTCAAATGATGTAACCTAGACTTGAGCAATACTGGATGGATAGTGATAATCTGTCAACCTTGGAAGAACCCATCAAACTCAGGAAGGTTATTTAAGCTGACCAAGTAACAAGGCTGTCAAAAAGAATGGCTAAGAATGATTTTAACAGGCACATAGTATGAGGCAATTGTACATTTGAGTAGAGCAGCTCCTATAGGACAGGTTATCACAGGTATTGATTATCGTTGATGTGAAGGATAGATCATATCAAGCTTTCTATTAACATGGCCTTCATCAGTTATTTGTACAGTTGCGGAATTTTAGTCTTTTAAAACTGTCACCATTTGGGCTATATCATGGTAGACTTGGTTATAAATAGCATTTGAATTTTCTTCTCAAAGCACTTAGAAACTTTAGTACTGCTAATCATGTAAATAGTTTATCTCCTATATTTAGGAGTCATTTTTATTTGACATGTCTACAATAAGATATTTTGTATAGAGTTGTATATTTGCGCTTATATATACATTAGTTTAATATATTACTTTACTTTTCATTTCACATAGTGTTTCTCTAATCCCTACAATCTAAGTTGTTAGAATTATTTCTTAAAGTGGGAAAAGATTTTATGAAAACCTGTATGTCTAAGAAGTTCCCAGATAGAAAATATTTTAAAGAGCTGAAATTCCCATCTTGCTCACAGATTATCATTTAAATTCATCCAGCTGTTGAAAGTAATTTTAGAGACATACATATAAATATCTTGATATGTTCTGTTTAATTTCAAAAGAAGAATATGAGGCCAATTCTATAATTTCTTAAATTCAGTCCTGAGGAATATATATATTTGAAAGGAAACCCCTTGTTTTGGTATTCGCTTTGAACAGAGCTTGAATATTTTTGAAGTAAATAGCAAGTTGATATTAAATATCTATCACACTTTGACTTCACAGAGAGAATTGAAGACATAGTAACTGTCTAACTTGGAATTTGTTCCGTGTGTGTGTGTGTGTGTGTGTGTGTGTGTGTGTGTGCGTGCGCGCGCGTGCACCCACACGTGTACAGGGAACTTAAGACCTTTTGATTTCATAATAAGCAGGGCTCAGGGACAATAAAACTTGACATTCTTAACTGTTACTAGTATTTGTCCCTATAGCCCTATGTGGTTATCTTCTTGTTAATGACAAGGCAGCCAGAGTCATAAAATTGAGCCTGTACCCAAGGCGCTACTGTAAATTGCAAATAGCATTTGTGCGGTCTTTTCGACCTGCCATGAAAGGGGGGTAGAAGAAAGAGAAGAATTTTGAGAGTACAATGAAAATAGAAGTCAAGAATAAATAATACACTAGAAAGACAGATATTTCCCTAATATTGCAGTGAGATTTTTTCAGATGGGTATTTTCATATCCGAAAATACTGTCACCCAAAAGCCGAGCACCCGATCGGGACAGCCTTTGCTGCTGGGGTATGTGTGTGTGTGTGTGTGTTGTGTGTGGGTTGGCACTCATGAGATAATACAAATAATCAGTGAGGGAATAATTAATGGTGTGGCAGGGAATATTTTTTGATAAATGCTTGGGGAATGAGGTGACAAGCGTGAAATTAGAAAATTCCTTCAGCGATCTAAAATATAAATAGCTTTCGGAACTGAAAAGAGTTTCACAGCTGAAGATTTTATTGTGTTGAGAGGAAAAACTTTTTTCTCTCCCCCACTCCCTCCTCCTTTGCAAGTTGTTTGTCCATTCACAAAACAAATACGCTGAAGCCCAGCGCTGCTCATGGGAATAAATTTCAGGTCGAATTAGTACAGTTTCCTTGCTGTCAGGATGCTGGAATTAATGGTGTTTTGATGACACGAATTTTGAAGGGCAAACAAAGAAGCTGAAGGGAGAGAGACATGACTCCTTAGAAGCTTGGTCCTCCTCTCCCCCAGCCTCTCTTGTCTTCCCTGTCATCCGTCTGCCAATCTCCCTGTCCATGGTTAGTTAAAGGCGCTTTTTATCCTCTTTTCTTTCCCACAGAGTTTGCCAGATCCGGCCCGGTGCCTGGGTTCCAGGAGGACACGCTGCAGTTGGCCTTCATCGACTTGAGACAAGTAAGTCTTTGTGTTTTTGTTTTTTGTTTTTCTTTTAAGATGTGTGACTGAAGACCATCAGGTCTTAAGGAAAAGGGGAGGGGAGGGGGATTGGCGTTGGCGATTCACACTGGAGACCTAAGGGTTTTTTCCCTGTGTTTGAGGCCACCTCTTTTATTTAGCTATCTGGGATCCTTAGCTATGGTGGAGTTAAAGGTTTTGTGGGTAGAAGGGAAGGCAGGGGGGGTGGGAGGAGAGATCCAGAGAGTAGAGGGACTCAAGTGACCCTCAAGTGATGCGACCCATTGTGTTGTAGTTGGCTTCTGCAGACACAGCAGAAAGATAACTCGTCAAACCAATGCTAAGCAGGTGCACTGATGCAGAGAATGCCAGCTTGGAGAACTTTCGTTTGTGGATAATGTAGCCGCAGTATTTAAGAAAAATGAAATATTTTACATTCTGGAATGTTGGTTTGGTTTGTTGACTTTTTCCTGCGGCCTTAAGTCTTCCCGTTGCTTGCTTTGTAGAATGTGGTTAGTCATGAGTGACTAAGTGGTCATTTTTGAAGATGATAAGCAAAGGCCCTGACCAGGCATGCTAACCTGACGGGCAGCCCTCTTAAAGTAATGTGATGAAAGCTGTACTTAGGCATACCTGAGCTTCGGCAAGCTCATTAGGTAGAGAGATATGTTCTATAGTTCTATAGGACTGTTTCTTGCAGGTTGAAATGGGTGGTGTTTGGTAGGCCTTGGTGGTTTGGATATAGTGGAGCAGGATGGGCGGGGGCCCAAAGAGGGAGAGAGTTAACTGGGCTCTGTCATCTCTTCACTCTGAAGATGGATGGGGTTGGATAGAAAGTGTGAATGAGGTAAGAATCAATGACTGATGTTTCTCTCCTATTAAAACAATCTTTTTTTTTTGTCTGTTTTAAAAAGGGGGTTGGCTTTGTTTCTCCTGCCATAATGATGCAGTGCCTCTTATTTTCAGAGCTGACATAGTTTGCATTCTGAAAACTTTTAGATGCCCAGGGTATTTCTTAAAGCTGTAGGACCCCTTGTATTGGTAGTCTCCTTACCACTGGGACGCGATTCATGCTGGAACGGCTTTTAACCCATAATGGATGGCCTGAGTTACCCTTGAATCCTTGTGGATGGGTGGTGTAATCTGTCATCTGATGACAATTCTGGAAAGCCTTGTTAAGTAGAAAACAAAATTCTGTGTCTTCAGACCCGCCAAAGTTTGAGGATTCAGGCTGTGTCCCAGAAACGTGTGTCAACTTAATATTTGGGGGCCAGTGTGGAGGTTCTCTAATACATGAAGACTTTCCCAGCAGGGTTACAAATGGAATTATCTCATCCCACTTTTAAGACCTTACACCTGTGCCTTCAGTAACTCAACTGAGATGCTCAGGTTTTAACCCTTTAACTGATGAAAAATTGAAAGAGATTTTGCTTTGGGTTTTATCTGTTGGATTCCATGCCCACCCCCCTCCATTTCTTCTCAGAAACTTCTAAGACAATTGATGTTTCTTGGAAAGCAGAAATTTGAATTTTGTTGGAGAGACATCTCCAAGAAGAAATTTTTTTCCTTTTTCATTATTCATGAGAAGGAAGTGTGGTCATTCCCCCTAGTTTGTGGTTTTGGTCCCTATGGAAAGCAACTAGTGTTCACAGAAAATGTTAACTAAGGGCGTAAGTTAGAAAGCACAGCCAAAATAAGGTGGATCTGAGCCGGCAATGAATACTCCAGTACTTGTGAGCTCTCAGTGAGCAGCAGTGTCATCCATGCTTAAGTACCTACTTTCTGTTACATTTCTGTTCCCAGAGTTTCATTGATGGTGTTGTAGTGGTAAAAACCCAAACTCCAAAATATTACCAACAATGAAAGACTATGCCTTTTCCTACTGAATCTGTCTCCTAAATTCTACTTTTATCTGTCTCTATTAAAGCAGCCTGAAGGGTTAATTTTCCAACCTAGATATGTGAAAAACTTCCTTAACTTTTGGACTACGTTAGCAGGCCTCAGGTAGGTTGAATCACTGTGGACAAAGGATCCTTTCCCTTCATATGCTTCAGTTTATCCCAGTCATTCTCAAAACTTAAAGTGGACATCCTTTTAAAGGAGACTTCTGTACTATAGAGGTGTTCAAACTACAAATAGAAAGTCTGGGAGTATGTTTCCAAAAGAGATATCTTGACATCAAATGAGGCACAATTTGTTCTTTTCTATGTACTCCTCAGAATCCTAAAATAGAATTTTTGAAATGTGAGGTGGAGACTGACATTAAAAATCATATAGTATAACCTTTGGCTTGCTGCTTAAATCCCTGCGTAGCGCTCGAGACTGTACTTCAGTGTCCTCCTGGAGGAGAACTTGCCCCAGAGCAGCAAGCTCACCTGAGGGCAAGGTGATTATTAGGAAGATATTTCTTAAGTTGACTAATATCTGCTTCACTTAACATTGGTCCTTCATCTCTATATTTTGTTTAATGCATTCCTAATGTAGGGAATAGGCTTTCTAGCCCTGGTTTACTGAGCTTCCTGTTTGCTAGTAATTGAACCTTTTTTACATGTAGAATTATTGTCTAGTCCTCATATGGTTGATTTCATGGACCTAAATTGAATACTCTCATTGGTCATGTTTTTCTTTCAAACGTATTCTTAGCAATACAAATTGTATCAATCTAGAGTGACTTTGCTAATATGTAGCTTATAAACTGATGAGTTTTGTTCTTTATAAGTCACAAATAAAAATGTTAAATGGGAATAGCAGAAGTCAAAGGAAAAAAATTAAAGTTTAAGGCAGGATTTAGGGTTCATACCCATACAAGAACAAGCTCTGTCCCCAGTGCAATACAGTAAGAATATTCTTTACTGTTGTTGAGTATATTTCCCTCACTGGTTGATAATAATTATTCTGATCATGCTTTCATATTCTCTTTGCCTTAGAGTTTCAGACACTGTTAATTGAACGATAATTTAAAAAATATTCAAAACATGGAATGTTGGTGAAATTACCTCTGTATAGACTAGAATAGCAGAATGTCATTTAAAAGCTGTAAAATTTCATTAGAATAAGCAAATTAGATGGAGGTGGCAAAACTGTTCATCCCTTTTCACCTATTTTCAGGAAAAGGGTGAAATGACATTTTGAATATACAAGCTTTCATGATATTTTACATTTGTATAGCACTTCAGAGTTAAAATACATTACCATACGTATCTCATTTGTCAGATTTCTGGGTTCAAAAACCTGTTATTAATAGTAATGTGAATTAGACAGTACAAATCAAAAGCTCCTTTTTTTTGCTTCTCTACTATTTGGGATTGAACCCAGGGCCTTGCATATTCTTGACAGGCATTCTACCATTAAAACAGATATACAGCCCCAAAAGCTCCTTCTTAAATATGTTGTATTTTTTATATCTATAAATTTATAAAGTAGGATAGCAGTTCCAACATATAAACATCAATTATATGTGTATATTTCTATAAAAAATCCAAATTTGGTTT
This sequence comes from Sciurus vulgaris, assembly GCF_902686455.1. Lineage (NCBI taxonomy): Eukaryota > Metazoa > Chordata > Mammalia > Rodentia > Sciuridae > Sciurus > Sciurus vulgaris. The sequence continues at coordinate 28,283,600 of NC_136475.1, read as the reverse complement.
AATGCTAAAGCTTGAGAAGGACCCAGGCATGGTGGTGCACCCCTGTGATCCCAGAGACTCTGGAGGCTGAGGCAGGAGGATTACAATTTAACCTCAGCAACTTAGCAAGGCCTGTCTCAAAATAAAAAATAAACAGGCTGTGAATGTAGTTTAGTGGTGAAGTACCCCTGAGTTCAATCCCCAGTACCACCAAAAAAAAAAAAAAGAAGCTTGAGAAAGACAAATCATTTGTGTGAAGTGGTGTGTATACTCCAAGTACTAATAAACTGGAATCACCACTGCCTTTATTAGTTCATAATTGAGAATTATATAGGGCCAATAGTAGATTCTTAGTATATACATTATTCTTTAACAATACGGTGGTTAAACATTAAGTAGGTGATGCTGATCAATACCAGAATTTGATTTTCATTTCAATTGCATCCAACTCTGAGTGCCTCCTATGTACAAAGCATAGCATAAGTGCTGTGGAAATACACAGAAGAATATAATTTCTTCCATGGAGAGCATATAAGGAACACTGTGATGAGTATTACATTAGAGAGATGAAGCCATTGTGTATATTTCAATAGCTTTTCCAGCATAGTAAATCACCCTACAGCATATTGCCTTTAAAATAAGAACCATTTATTAAACTAAAGTTTCTACAGATTCATAATTTAGGATGGATTCAACAGGGCTCACTCATACTTTGAGGTCAGCTGCTAAATTGGTAAAGGACTAGCCAGCTTTTCTCTGCTCATGTGATATCTCATCCATCAGCAACCTACTCAGCATTATTCATATGCTTCTTGGAAGGGTTCTGAGAGATCAAGAGAAGTATGCACACTCTTTGAGGTCTGTACTTGGAACTAGCAAGTCATCATTTCCACCACATTCTCTTGCCTAGAACTAGCCATGAGGTCAACCCAATTCAAGAGTGAGGAAATAATCTCCAACTTATACCCTAGCTGGGACATAAGACTTGTATATAGACAATGCAAATTAAGAGTAAGATTATATTTGTAAGTGCAAAAAGAGGCCATGAAGCAAAGAAACCTTCATTATAAAGACCTTTGTTTAAAATATTTCATGGAAAAGGTAGAGAGTTAAACTGAAGGTAAGTTAGATATTAATAAGAGCAGGAAGTGTAGCAGATTTATGTTTTGTTTAAAAACATGGGTATTGATTTAAGTAGAATCTAGACTGTCTTTCTCTTTAGGTATTAGAATTTCAGTAAACTCCCATTTCCTAATTTCTCATATGTAGTCCTTATTTTCTGGTGTTCAGTTTTCTCATGGACTTCTTTTTTACATCCTATTTATCCCTCTCCTAATTAAATGCTGTTTATTGTGGGTACCCTGAGACATTTCACTTTTCTGTTTTCATATTCATTGTAAATGCAACTTAATTACCCCCAATAATAATTGATTTATTTATTTAAATTATGGTGGTTCACCTTACACGTTTGATAAGCAGGAAAATGTCTGAGAGTATCTTTTCCTTAGTAATATCACATCATCTTTTATTCCTTAGCCCCAGTTATCAACTACTTCCGATATACATAAGTTTTCTAAAGCTGAATGGAAACTAGGTTGTGACATTGCATCAGATCTCCTGAATGGAGCTCGCATGTGGCAACAACTCCTGTACAATAAGCCATCCCAAGTATCTAGGACTTTTTTTAGATGAGTTGTTGATATTCCCTCTTGGCCAGTTATTCCCCAATTTGCAACCTACAGTCTAAAGTAAACACAGTGCATTTCCATTGCAGAGCTTACCTGCTTTAAAAACAACTATAAGACATAAGAGAAATAATTGTAATATTTCTTTTGGGATGTGAACAAATGCTGATGCCATTCCATTACAGGTGTAGACATAAAACTAATAACTTCAGTCAGTCAACACCAGTTAGGGAACCTGTGAATGACCCCAAAAACTAACTAATCAAACTTTCCCCTTCTATTTCCCATCCTAGCTTGATCCCATTTAATATGATTTTGATTGTCATATCAAATTACCTACATATAATGAACATTATGTTGTTCCTAGAGGAACAGTCCCCCTTTACCAGATTGCTGTGACTCATATGGAAAAATTGTAATCTTGCTTAATATCATTTGCATGTTAGCTTTAGTAGAAAAATCATTTATATCAAAAGCTGATTTTGTCTGATACAGCATATGTCAAAATACCATATAATCTGTAGAGTTTCTTTTTTAACATTTCACTTTGACCATTCTAAACTACCCTCTAACTAGGAGACGTCATAACAAGTAGGGGTAGAAGTGGGACAGGCCCACATCTCAAAAGGCCTGAGCTTTTAGTCTTCTTTCTCACAACTATTAAGCTGTTAAGAAGAAGACATCTCCCACGTGTGCTTCTTAATATTGGTCCCCGAACCTGCTGGAATAGAGCTGGGTTTTTAGAAGATGGTCTATGGTCTTCCCAAGTATTTATAGAGCAGTTTCTAAGAAGGAAAATTTTTATGAGAAAGGAATGCTTGGTGATGAAAATAGAGTGTGTTGTTTGAGAACCCTCTACCAGGGAAGTGTATGGTCCACTGATGTTATCAGTAAGATAACTATTCTCCAAGTGCTCATTTAAAATATTCTGTTGACCTGTCAGATTGTGTGTGTTCTTGAATAGTGGCCTATAAACTGGAAGTCATCTGCACCAGAGTCAAAAACAAATAGCTTGATAACTCATGGAAGTGGGTGAGGTCATTACCATGACTGATGTGAATCATGGGGTTGAAAGGAATGAATGGTTAAAAACCATGAAGTACATTATCTTGGTAAAAATTATCTATATGCCAATGTAGTAACATGTAAAGGTGGGGGAGGGCAGATCAGAAATGAAATCCACCTCATTATGTCCAAAAGGAATTTGGTGATTAGAGGAGGACATCATATATTAGACAATCCACATATTCTCTGTGCTGATGTGGAGCCACCCAGAGTTCCTATAGGCCATATTTCATGTCTTGGCATAGGCACAGAAAGCACCTGCATATAGATGTAGGGTTCCCTAGTCCAGAAGCATTTAGTCATTCATTCAACATATGTCTAATGCTGTTGGAGGCAGTGGGCATAGAATAGTGAAGAAAAACATTGTAGAGCTTACATTATTAGATAATTCCTCATGTTTGTAATGTTGGCCTTTTCAACAATCTTTTTTCCCCATAGTCATTCTTTAGGTAGCCCTGGCACTTTATAGGGCTGTCACTTTACAGATTTGGATTTTTTGTATTGATGCTCTATTGTTCCATGGTAGGGATTGTTCCAGTCTTCTGGCAAGATCCCCAGAGCAAGGCCAAGTCTTCTGTATGCTGATACCGAGGCTTTTAGAAAAGGACTTTTAGCTATGGTTGACAGCCTGGCATAAATAATATGGTTAACTTAAAAAGGTGGTTCTTTTTCTTTGGTAGCAGATTTTTCTGGTTGTTTTGATAAGATTAGTTTGCCAGAATTGTTTTGACAGACACTTGTAACCTTCAAGGTAATAACTCCCACATCAAAGGAAGCTCTGACAGGAAATAACTCCTGTTCCTAAGAAGGGGAGAGCTAACATCTTCTGCACCTGGTACTGTGAAAAATATAGATAGAAACATTTTTGAGAGTAGACCTCACTGGGCTACATCTTTGACTTCATATAAGATAAGAATGAATCAGTAAATGCAAAGATAGTGCACAGGTGGGCAGCATTCAGCTCCTGGGATACTACAGCAGCCTGTTTGTTAACCAGGTTTATCTCTTAACCTTACTTGGGACATTAGTAACTGGTGTCATCATTGAAAATTGAAGGAATTGCCAGTAATGTATAATAAATTTGGGAATTTGCTGAATGTCTTGGATTATTGGAGGAAATTCTACTCTAGAACTGCCAAGACTCACCTCATACCAGTTTCTAAACTGGGGAGGAGGTGAATGACTTTAGAAATTCTCCCTCAGGGCCTTTTTGATTTAACACAGATTCCACTTTTCAAAGACCAGGATCTCATGAAATAATGTACAAACACAGCATAATTCTTTGGTACAGAAAAATCATGTAAGATTTTGCTTAAGTTCCTGGAAAGACCCAGACATTTAATGGGCCAAATGGCATCCCAGCATATTTGGAAGGTTCTTTCCTGTTCACTGACTCTCACTATGGAAGAAATCATTTTAGCCCCTCAGAGATCTAATTTTCTAAAGTCCTCATGGAATTGTTTCAGGAGGTTGGGAATCAGTAGAAAGGGAATGACTATTAGGAGCAGATGATAACCATGAGGAGATAATGGGTAGTCTTATTGGAGTTGAACTCCCTTTTAATTTATCTTTTGATAGAGATGGAGTCTTTGAAAGGAAGGTGGAAGGCCTGATGAACTCTACTGTGTATTTTTCCAGGGTCTTTGGTTTTCCTCAGGGGGAAGCACGCCCATTTAGCCCCAATGTAGGCCCCAAACACTTGGTTCTTTGCATAGTTGTACTCGGTAAAGAGGTAGCTTATGGACCTCTCCAAATGGCAGATATGTGAAAACAAGCCGTGGATGAAGGTCCTTCAGTTAAGAGTGGTCACTGACAACTCTTTTGGTAGCAGGAGACAAAACAGCAGGCTTTTGATATATTTTCCCATAAAAAATTCACTGAGTTTGGCTTTCTGACTCATGGGCTCCCAAGTTACCACTATCCATTGTCACTGTCAATCCATATTGTCATAGTCTTGGGTTAAATGGAAAGTCTAACCCAAAGCTTGGTTGTCCAGCACTTTCTATTTCAGCCTGGTGATAGAATCCTACCACTTAGAAGTTCCATTTCAGTAGGTGGTAAAAGGGCCTTTTCTAGAAGCATGAGTCTACTCTGCAACCAGCCTCCTTTTCCCTTTGCTCTAGTAGAAGGATGACTGTAATGTTTAATGTGAGTATGGCGTCAGCATCAAGCTGGATAGCTTCATATCAAGTCTTTCAGTTCAGAGGCCAGGATTCCATTCCCTTTCAACTCTTGAATGAAGAGCAGACAAACCTAACAAAGTAAGCCACCTGGAAGCATCCACCAAAGTCCACAGAGTCATTGGTCCTCACATTCTTTATCATAAGAGACCTGGGTAGCCTATGAGACAGCCTGCTGCCCCGGTAGCACAAAGCACTGCATCCCTCTGCTTCTCCCAGCTATCCAACCCTGAGAAGCTCTGGAGGGTCCCCCCTTAACTCCAGCACCCAACATGAGTATGCATACCCACACACCTGGAACTTCAGTGTGTGTGAGACAGTCACATCTTTAGGAGCAAGGACAGGGGAATCAGCACCATTGAATTTCCCTGGGAGTAGAAGTGGTACCACGGAGTGTTGTGTTAGTGCTGACTGAGTGAAATCTGCTAGGTTCTGAACACTAATCTCATCTCCTTACCTACACTGCCTAATGTCCTACTAGAAGACGTCATGGGCCACAGGAAGGGCAGCAGAGCCAGACCTTGGGAGCTGATTTGTCACTACCGAATCCTACTGATAGCCGCTGGAGGGCAGCAGAGAGTGACAACAAAGGTCCAGATTTAGGGAACTGGGGCATATTTCAGTTTACCAAGAAAGAAGCCCCCTTAGCTGTAAGAGAATTAGCTACCTGGGAGCCACAGTCCCAAGCATAGACCCCTAGGGAACAAGGACTAAAAGGGTATTCAGAACCCTAACATAAAGGTTAAAACACTTCCTTATAGGCAAGTTCAGGAACCAGGAATGGTAGGGATTGAGGTAGGACTGACAGAAAAGAGAACCAAACAACATCAGTGAAGGTGACAGTCCTGAAGTGTCAAGTGCTAAGGGAGCAAGCAAAGATGAAACTGAAATAAAATGAAAGAAAGCACCAGGATAGGAGGCAAGCCAGAGCATGTGAGTTGGGGAAGCAAAGGTACAGCCAGGAGAGACTGGCTCTCTGAGTCAGTGGTACCTAGAAAGGAACCTTTTGCAAGATGTTTATCAGCAAGGAGGGATCTCAAAGGAAGCAGTTTCTCACACAATCAAATGGCCACATGTATGGGATTCCCAGCCTCATATATTCACTCCTTCTTGATTAGCCGAGATCATTTTTTCTTGGTCTGTGACTTTAAGGGTAAAATAACTCATGAGGATGTGTAGAGAGGGAGAGATGATGTGACATTCTAAGATGTGATTAAGGAGTTCTTATTCATGAAATGAAGCCCTTCTGGAGAGCATTTGTGTGAAAGGACAGCTCACTTTCCTGGAATAGTTTCTGATGTTCCCTTTTTGCATTTATACTGTAACACTTGCAAAGAATATCAAGTAGAAGACAGAAACTGGCTCTGGTGACTAGTTATGTAGGCAAGATCTCAAGCAATCCAGAGACTTAGGATTCATATCCTGGAGGTTAGCAGAAAGCATTGTGTAGAATCTCTTCTAAATGCTGACCTCAGTTTTCCAGACCCTTAGGTATAGAGAAAGGAAAGTCTCAATTGGCCTGCTAACTTTTAGTATCTTTTTCACAACTTTGCATGCACGAGCAAAATGGAGTTCCTGTATCTATAAATTCCAGGACCCCATACTGTTTGGCAGGGCAGGCAGTGGTTGAGAGGTTTGAAATTAGGCAAACTTAGTTATTTCTTGACATTTGGCAAATTATTTGAGCTCAGATATAGTTTCCTAGGATATAAATGAGATCTCAAAACTTAAAAGTCTAATAATTTGGGTGTGAACTTTCAGTAAGACAGCATAAATCACATTGCCTTAGTACTTGGTAAACATATGATCATGATGGCGCCCAGCTATTAGACTTTGACAATTGCTGTTTCTATATTTTGGAGAATACCTGGGGGATAGTATTAACTCAGGAGGCCCAAACTGATTTCCTAACTCTGCTGACTCATTACATGACTTGTGTACTTGGACTTTGGCGGCTGACTCAGGATGGGGTTCCTGCTCTTTCCCTGGGAGTAGGAATAGAGAGTGATAACTATTAAAGGTTCTGAGCTCTTCTTAGCATGATTAAAAAGAAAATAAACCTTAAGTTAACGTTCCACGGTTAACCAAATTAGAAGTTATTTTTCCAGTATAAAGTATATTCTCTAGGGAAATATTACTATATATATCAAAATAATTATTTATTTATTTATTTATTTACTTACTTACTTACTTATTATTTATTTATTTTTGCGGTACTGGGATCGAACCCAGGGACTTGTCCTTGCAAGGAAAGCACTCTACCAACTGAGCTAATCTCCCCAACCCTAAAAATAATTTTTAAAGATGGAAAACAAAGCCTAAATAAATATATTGTCTTGATACAGTAGCTGTACTTTTGTGGCCACTTTGTGGTCTTTTTTAATGCTTATTTTTACCATATTATTTTACAGTCAGCCTTTAAATTTAACATATCTTAAACATTTTAGGCTGTTTTAAATTTTTTCAGGTGTAATTATGTACAATGAAATATATGAATTTTAAGTGTTCAGTCTATAAGTTTTGTTAAGTGCACACATATACATAACCACCACCACGAGAACATTTCTGTATTGCCGAGAAGCTCCCTTGTGCTCCTTGGAGTCAGTTACTCTCCTGGGCCTAAGTCAGCCACTGATCTACTCTCCACCACTGCACATTAGTTTGAACTTTTAGAATATTAGGTGAAGTCTAGAGTTTATATTCTTTTGTGTACCCTTTGTATCTGCTTCTTTTTCAGCATATTTTGATGTTTATCCTGAGCTTAATGTTTCAATAGTTCATTTCTTTTAAATTGATTACTTTGTTTTTTAATATGGATGCATCATTCGTTATCCATTCACTGTTCATATTTATGATATTTATTGAATAATACCAGGAGTGCAGTTGTTTGGTCTTGGTAGGTATGTTAACTTTGTTTTTTAAAATGTTAAACTTTTTTTCCAAAGTAGTTGTACTATTTTCCATTCCCACCAGCAGTGGATAAAAGTATTTAAGTTGTTCTGCATCCTCTTTAACTGTTGTGTTGACTTTTTTTGTTTGTTGGTTAATTTATGAAGGCACAATTTATACTTGGTAAAATTCATCATTATAAATATATATCACTATGCATTTTTACAGACTTATACAGCTGTGTAACCACCACTAAATCAAGGTACAGTATATATCTATTGCTCAAAAAGTTCCTTTATACTTTTTTGCAATGGGCCTTCACTCCCTCACTCCCAGCCCCTGCTGTGATCCCTGACACCACAGTTTTGTCTTTTCCAGAATGCCCTGTAAGTGGAATCGTATTTTAATTTTGTCTTCTCTCACTTAGCATAGTGCTTTTGAGATTTATCCATGTTGTTGGTACTCCATTTATTTTTATTATCAAATAGTATCCCTTAGTATAAATTGTCTACTCATTGACCAGTTGATGCATTTGGTTTTGTTCTATCGTTTGTAAATATTATGAATAAATCCACAATAAACGCTTATATACAGGTTTTTAGTTTGTGAACATGTGTTTTCATTTCTCTAGAGTAAATACTTAGGAGTGGAATTATTGAGTCATAGAGTAAATATACTTTAACTTTATAAGACAGTTAAAATACATTTAACTATACACATATTTTACCTTATAAGAAAATTAAAATACATTTACTGTAACTTATAAGAAATCTGTCAGACTGACTTTTGAAGGTTTTTGCTATTTTGCATTCCTACCAGCATTACATGAGAGTCATAGTTGTTGTGTATCCTTGTAAGTATTTGATATTGTATTTTTTAAATGTGTGTCATTCTGATATGTAGGTAGTAGTATCTTGTGTAGGTTTGAATTTGCATTCCCCTAATGACTAGTGATGTTGCAGCCTTCACTTTATTTGGCATTCCTATCTCTTTTGTAATGTGTTTGTTCAAATATTTTGTCCAGTTTTTAAAAAATTCTTATTTTTAAGTTGTGAAAGTACTTTATATAGTCTAGTTAACACTCCATTATTGGATATGTGTTTGGTAATTTTTCCCATTCTCTGGCTTTTCATTTCCTTAACAGTATATTTCAAGAAACTTGCTTTTTTATTTTAACGACATCCAGTTTATAATGAAATCGATTTATTCTTTCATGGTTCATGCTTTGTGTCCTATCTTAAGAAATCTCACCTAACCCAAGGTAACAAAGGATTATTTTTTGAGTTTTCTTCTAGTTTTCTAGAGGTAAGTTTTATAGTTAGATCTATGATGTAACCTTTAAATTTTTTAATATGATGTGAGGTTTAGCCAAGGTTCATATTTTTATGTGGAGTGTTTTAGCATAATTTGTTAAAATGGTTGATGCCATCTCCATTGATGGCCTTGACACTTTTATAAAATGAATTAACATACATGTGATGGTATATTTTTGGATTCTATATTCTGTTCAATTGATCTATACATTTATCCTTTCTCTATCTTTTTGTATTAAGTCTTGAAATCAGGTACTGTGAATTCTCCAACTTTTTCTTCCTGTTCAACATGTTTTGTTTATTCTATGTCCTTTCTATATTTCTTTGATAATCAGTTTGTTGATTTGTTTAAGAAAAGCTTTCTGGAATTGTGATTAAGACTGTGTTGAATTCATAGATGAATTCGGGGAAAATTTACATCCTGACAATATTTAATGTTCTAATTCTTGAACACAATCTTTCTCTCCTCCATTTACTTATGTCTTTGGGTTCTTTCATCAGGGGTTTGTAGCTTTCAGCAAATCTTGCACATATTTTGTTAGCTTTATTCCTGAGTGTCCTACTCATTGTAATAGTATTGTTATTTTAATATCAACATCTAATTGTTCATTGCTGGTATATAGAAATACAATTGGATTTTGCATATTGATCTTGAATCTCAACTTCACTAACCTTGTTTTTAGATCTAGTAATTTTTTTGCACATTCTTTAGCATGTTCTCAGTGGATGGTTATGGCATCTGTGAATAGATTTACTTCTTCCTTTCCAACTAGATGCCTTTTTTTTTTTTTCTTCCTGGCCTTATTTCACTAGTACCTCCAGTACAATGCTAAATAGAAGTGCCAAGAGAAAATATTCTTACCTCATTTCTGATCTTGGAAAGTATTCAGTCTTTCACCATTAAATATGATGATAGTTGCTTTTATACCCTTTGCTAGTTAAGGAAGTTTCTTTTAATTCTTAATTTGCTTAGAGTTTTTATTATGAAGTCAGTTTTATTTACCATCTTAAATTATAAATTGTAGTATATATTTATACCTGAAGTCTTGTTATCTGAATTCCTCCTCAATGTCAATTCCTTTATTCCCACTTTTTTTATCAGTCCATGATAGTTGTACATAATGTGAAGTTCATTGTTACATATTCATATATGCACACAATATAACAATATAATTTCATCAATATCATTCCCCGATATTTTCCTCTTGTCCTCCTCCCCTCTTTTTCCCCCAGTCCCTTTTCTCTTTTCTACTGATTACACTTTCATTTTCATGAGATCCCCCACCTTTCTTTTCCTTTTTCCTCTCTAGCTTCCACATGTGAGAGAAAACATATGACCCTTGGTCTTCTGACTTTGACATTTTGTTTAACATAATGTTCTCAAGTTCCACCCTTTTCCCTGCAAATGACATAATTTCATTTTTCTTTATGGCTGAATAAAACTCCATTCTGTATATATACCACTTTTTCTTCATCCATTCATCTGTTGATGGACACCTAGACTGGTTCCATAGTTAGGCTGTTGTGGATTGTGCTGCTGTAAACATGGGTATGCGTGTATTGCTATAGTAGGGTGATTTTAATTCTTTAGGATAAATACTGAGGAGTCGGGTAGCTGGGTCATATGGTGGTTCCATGCCTAGTCTTTTGATGACCCTCCACACTGATTTCCATAGTGGTTGTACTATTTTACCATCCCATTGATAGTGTAAATGTTCCTTTTTTCTCCACAACCTCCTCTCCAGCATTTATCATTTGCATTTTTTTTTTGACACAATGACATTTAATATTGATTCTGACTCTGGGAATTTCATACATTCAGAAAATATTGCTTGAGCATGTCACTATTTTATTATCAGGCACCATGCTAAATGTTATATCCTTGATGACTACCACTCTGGTTTGAGTGAAATCTCAGGTAGTTTTGCTCTGCATTTCCCTAATTGCTTATGATGTTGAACATTTTTTCATGTATTTGTTGGCTATTTGTATTTCTTCTTTTGAGAAGTATCTGCTTAATTCATTTGCCTATTTATTAATTGGGTTATTTGTTTCTTTTATATAAATTCTTATGAAAGAATTATAAACATGTTTATGACTTTTAAGTATATTGCTGGTTTCCAAAAAAGAGTTACACCAACTTAAAATATTTCTAGAATTACATACTAGTTTTACACGTACTAGTTTTATATCAGCCCCACCAGCCCAGGGCCTTATGATTTTGTTTTTACATTAAATCAGAATGTATAAGCAGGTACCCTTATTTTTTGTCTGAGTTGTTTTTTTTTTTTTTTTTTTTTTTTTTTGCCACACATAAAAAAAATATTGAGTGGCCCATGACCATCAGGAAAGGGTTAAATTTACCAGTGTCCATATTTTCAGTTCTTAATGCCCTGTCCTGTGATGGAGGATGTTTTACAATCGTGTTTGATGTAACTCTGATTTAACCTTAACTTATTGTAAGCAAATAATAAAGACAAAATTAACACTTCTGAAAGTTAACTACTGGTAAAAGGCAGGATATGATTAGGTGAGAAATAAGCAGAAAATATTGCATGTGTTTGGAGAGGGGAGATATTGCTGTGCCATTAAGAATGATGAGTCTTTCCTTTTCACTGTGGGTCATGGGAGCTGGCTTTGTTTCTTAGTTTATTTTTATTGTTTAGTTTTTAAAAACATGCTCTATGACCAAAATGTTTGAAAAGCACTATTCATAGTGACTCTGCAAACTGGTCAGCTGGGAAATTTAATTCCATGCTGATGATAAAAAAATGCTCAAACCACTACCTGGCTCTAGTGTTACTACAGAAAAGAGAAAAATACTAACAAGCAAAGTTAGGTCTACCCTCTCTCTTTTTTTTTTTTTTTTTGCACTACATTGGAAAAATTAAAAAGTATGCTCTACAGACCTAATTTAAAGATTGACATGTACATGTAAGCCAAATATCATTCATAGAGAGAAGGCTTCCTATTTCCCAGAACTCTGGCTTTGGGCCTGATCAGGGCAAGCATCAGGTTCCCTGCAGCAAGGTGACTGTCTCATAAGCTACCTTATAATAAAGCTATTTACGTTTATGCTGTATAACTGCAGAGGCTACTTTATACAGTCTGTAGTATTTAGTGCCTTGCTATCAGAAGAGGAGAGGAAGTGGTTTTCAGAAGTTTCCAGTACACCAAGATTCTATCAAAAAGAACTACCTCCAACAATAGTTAATTGGCAACATGATTGACTATATGTTATGAGGTAGTGTGGTTATCTAGTTATAGTAACATAAGTTACTATAACTAGAATGTACAGTGTACTCATTCCTTTTGGTGTTTATTCTGTTTCTCATTTCTCAATTCAAAGGTGTGTGTGTGTGTGTGTGTGTGTGTGTGTGTGTGTGCGTAGCGTACATGCTTCTCCATGTTCTAAATCCAAGTGCAGTTAGAGTTGCATTTGATGCTGTTTAATTTTTCCTTCACTTGTAATCTTTGAGAGAGGTAATTAAAAAGGAGAAAGTGGTTTTCCATGTGTTTCTTGGAGATTCCAGCTTCCTCCATCTGCCTTTCAATCGGAACCTCTTCTTTCACTTCCTGCCTGGATGAAATGTAGTGAAAGAAGACAGATAATTTAATTGATGGGGAATAACAATAGGTAGTAGGGATGGGAAAGGGACCTGGGAGTATATATGTTCATGGTTCTTTCTGTGAAATATGAAACTCTATTTTCTTTTTAATTCTCCTTAATCTGTCTTATGCTACTACCACTGGAAATCTTTTATTTCATTTCTTCCATTCTGCCACCTACTGTTTTTAAAAAACACTATTATGGTCATTTCATTTGCCTTTTCAAAAATTTAGCCTGAGAGCTGTCTGTTTGCTGGGTAGGGAGAAATACCTAGCAAAGCAGGTCTGTCCCCAGCTTGTCTTTCTGCTCTCCTTATCATCCTTCCCCATTTAAACTCTACCCATACTACCCTTAATATCTCTAATCCCCAAACTGGGTAAGTTTTAGCTTCCCTCTGCCTATCACAAAGTACTCTCTCTTGGTAGAGAGACAAACCCCTTCCCTTCCTTCATGGCTTGGCTCAAATGTCATCTCCTTTATAAATCTTTCTCAACTTCCTCACACAGATTTAATTGTTCCCCCTTTGGGTCCCTGCATTCTGTGTATGTCCCTTCATTACAAATGCTTTTTTACAATTACCTGTTTAATCATCTGCCCTCACCATGAGCTTCTGAGTTCACCAAGGGCAGGAACCCTGTTTCATTCATCCTCAAATTTCCCCTCCTTCACTGGGTAACTTCGTTTGTATTACACATTATTTTTCATAATTGCTTGCTAATGTGTTGACTTAATATTGTTTGGTGACATTTCAGAAGTAAATGGAATTAGATGAAATTTCTGATTAATATTTGTATTTAAATGCTCATAAATACATAGATTGAAAATGTGGGAAAAAATTAAAAATAGAATCAATCATCTTTCTCTCATTCCATGCTGTTAATTCTGACTTTACTTTAATCATGTTAAATGGAGGGCAGAGTCCACAGATAATGGGAAGGCAGGACCAAATATGCAGAAAAGGAACTCAGGAGGAATTTCTGTCCTCAGAGCCATGAGGGAGAGCTACCAAAGCACCAGGCAGATAGATGGCTCATCCCTTTCAGACAGCTAGAGCCTCACCTGATAGATCACTGCTGCTTCCACAGGAGGCGTCTTTTCAGTTAAAACACTTGATCATGTTCTCTCAAGCCCATAGTTTAAGTGTCAGGTAGTATCTTCTTATTCCTTTTCTCCAAAGGGGAACATTTTCCTCAGTGCAAATATACCTTTGGAGTTCATGCAGAATTTCATCCTGGTTGTAACTCTCTGAGTAAAGTGGCCCACTAAACTGAGCTCCAGTATTTAGGTCAGAATGTCAGTCTAAACTCTGCAACCAATTTGAGAAGTTTAACTAGAAATGACTTTTAAAGTAGTTTACAAATAATTCCTGCTGAAGCAGTGAAGAGATTTGAGTGATTGTGTTGAAAATGTAACATAACCTTCTTCTCTGTGCCATAAGTATACTTGTCTTTGTCATGTATGATAATAAAACACTTGAAGTGTGTTATTTCTATTATATCCTAAAATATTCTGAAAATCCTGGTTTCCCCTACTTCCCCCATAAAAACTTGTTCTCCTCATCTCAATTAATGGCAATTCTTTTTTTCTAGGAATAGAAAACTTGGAGTCATCCTTGACTTCTGTTTTCTCTCCCATCTTCCATCTCTCCCTTCAAAATGTTTTCATGGGGCTGGGGAGATAGCTCAGTCGGTAGAGTGCTTGCCTTGCAAGCACAAGGCCCTGGGTTTGATCCCCAGCACCGCAAAAAAAAAAAAAAAAAAAAAAGTTTTCAGAAAATTCACTTTGAATTTTCATCTCTCTTGTCCTGGTTTAAGTTATCATTTCTTTTCATATTTTGCAATAGCTTTTTAACTGTTCTTCATGATTCTACCTCTGCCCCTCTATGGGCTGTTCTCAGTATAGCAACGGAGTCAGATCATGTCATTCCTCTGCCAGAAATACCACAGGGACTTCCTGTTTTATTTTAAGTAAAAGCCAGAGTCCTTTTAATGGTCCACATGATCCTATAGACTCTACACACACACACACACACACACACACACACACCACACACACCCTTGAGCTTTCTAACCTCATCTCTGCTGCTTTTCTCCTCTGTCCCTCTGATAGCCTTCCTATTGTTTCTCAGACATGCTAGGGACACTCCCATCCCAGAGTGCACTTCTATCTCCTTGCACTTGATAGAACTCGTCTTCCTTGATGACTCTTTTCCTGATCCCCATATTGCTTGTTCCTCATCCTTGTCAAGTCTTTATTCAAATCACTTGAAGTTCACCTTCGGGAGGCTCTTCCTCTTAAGATTGCAACTTCCCTCTTCTAATGCCTTTACCATAACCTCATTGCCAAACCGAAATCAAAGCTAAACTCTCTATTCTCTTCCCTGCTTCATGTTTCTCCCATGAATTCGTCATCTACTATACTACACCACTAACAAATCTTAATTTGTCATGGAAAAGTTGTTCTCATTAGGGTAGGGATTTTGTCCATTTTATGAACAAACAAAACGATTCTTAGTGCATAGAACAATTCTGAGCATCTGATAGGCTTTTAGTCAGTATTTATTGAAGGAAACGAAGTATAGTTTCTACATATTTGTCTTAATTTTAAGAACCTAATGGTTAATAATCTTTTAGATAAGAATTTTTTTTGGAAGAAGCTGATTGTTATGGTTTAGATATTAGATATCTCCCAGAAACTCATGTGTGAGACAATGCAAGGAAGTTTAGAGGTAAAATGATTGGGTTATGATAGCCTCAACGCAATCAGTGAATTAATCCCCTAATGGGGATTAACTGAGTGGTAACTGAAGGCAGGTAGGTAGGGTGTGGCTGGAGGAGGTGGGCATCAGGGGCATGTCTTTGGGATATAGATTTTATATCTGGCGAGCGAAGCTCTCTCTGCTTTCTGATCATCACGTGAGCTGCTGCTGTCCACCACCATGATGTTGTGCCTCACCTCTCGCCCCAAGCAATTGATCCAGTCGTCTGTGGACTAAGTCCTCTGAAACCGTGAGCCAAATAAATTTTTCCTCTTTAAAATTTGTTCTTTTCACAAATTCTTTCAGAAAATTTGTTCTTTTAGTCACAGCTGCCAAAAAAAAAAAAAAAAAAAAAACTGACTACAACACTGATGCACCATTAAGAATAGGAATTTTGGAAAGAATTTTTGATCAGTGGTTTGAAAGTATATTATACACATTGGATATAAACTATATACATTTCAGTCCAGTGAATAAAGGATATTTCCTAAAATTGTTTTTGGTTATAGATTTATTTGCTTCACAATATAGATTGATACATGCTAATAAATGTCCCTCCCTAATAACATGTCACCCAAGATGATGATGATAATGATAAGATGATGATGATGTTTCAAGTGCATAACCTTAAGTCTACAAATTCAGTACCCATTCTGAGAAGTGGAAGAGAAACTGAATACAGATACTCAGGACTAATTAGGCACTTTTGTTGCTTTTCTCCTATTCTTTTCTTCATTGCCTTTCTTAATATGGCTGTCAGTGTCCCAGGGGGCTTTAGGTCCATAGAAACCCAAAGAGCAGAGAATGGTCTGTGGAGGGTCTAGCCTGCTGAAATCTCCCACTGCTTTTTAGAGGGCCTCTGGCAGCAGCTCAGTATTCTCAAGTAGCAGATTGCCTGGGCAGGGATCATAGAATTTAATTGCTAAATCTATGATTGCCTAATTGCATAGATGATAGGGTTGGGTACCCCAGATAGGCCAGCTGATTCCTTGAAATATTGACTTTTTAAAAATTTTAGTCTGCAACAGAATAAAATAGCTGTGGTTTTATGTTCGTTGGGTCCCATAATGTGCTGAGAAGCATAGGTTTCAGAGATTTCTTTATTTTTGGCTTTATTTTTTTATGAGGTAATAGAGTTTAAAAAGTCTTGGCAAAAAGTCTGATATGGCAGAAGTGAAACCATTAACCTTTTTTCCTACTTTCTGTTTCCTATTTTTCTTTCCTCAGAATTCAGTGGTAATTTTACACACACACACACACACACACACACTTCTAAAATCTCTTATGCAGAGCTAGCAAGTCTTGAGTTGTGTACTATCTATGGTCCTCAAGGGACACTGGTCCCTGTGCAGGGGGAAGAAAATCAGAGCTTATTGCTTTTTACAAGTCATCTCCTATGATTTTTGAAAAGCTGTTCTTTACTGACTCTAGCAGAGCCGCGGCTAGAATTGCTTACGTTGGTAATGACTGGCATGGTTTCCCCACATTTTTGTTCCCCACACTGAGGCTCCAGAATAAAAATGGCAGAGCAGTTAGAATTCATTTAGCAACATTATAGACCTGCCTCTATGGATCCCTGATGTGGACATTGAAGAGGAAATCAGCATGCCTATAATGTTGCCAGCAAGTAGGTGTTTCCTGGTTCCCTCTTACTTGCAGTTTGATTTCCCCAGTGTAAAAATGAAAGAATTAGATTAGATAATCTTCATGCTATGGACTCTTGATTTCTTAAGTTCCATGACCTTTACTAACTTTAGACTTGTCCTCTTTAAAGACAGTTTCTCCTTTAACTTTTTATCTGTGCTTGCTAAGAATCCTTTATTTGTGGTTTAGAACATGGCATTTATTTAGTAGAAGACTTTTTAGCTTTCCAATTACTGATTCTCAGTTTTTAACCTAGGATTCATGCAGCTATTTCATTTAAAATAATATTTTTCCATCCACATGTATACACCTCATGGAACTTCAGTTTGTTTGAAAATAATAATAAAAGTTTGTTTAAAAATAATAATAAAAAAATTAAAAAATAAAAAATAAAAAAATAAAAATAATAATAAGAATATTGACAACAGGAGATGATGTCCTGCTGGGTTTCTCCTTCTGAAATCCTAGGGTACGCATGCTGCTTGCCAGCAGTGGGACCTGCCATGTAGGTGTCCACGTTTTCCCAGCTATCTTGCTTTAGGGAGTGCTGCAGTGATCTCTTATTCTATTGCCTGGAGCAAGATGTTCCTGGAAAAGAGATCTGGGAATGTTCAGCCAATTTAGCAATTCATTGGCTGAGTGTTCTGAGATATTTTGGGATATTATGTGCAAAATTGAAATTTGTGTGGTCACTGCCCCAAAATCAGCACCATTAAAGATGACAAGAACAGGAGATAAAAAAAAAAAAAAAAAAAAAAAAAAACCTGGGCAGAAGAGCTTTCGGAAAGTTACTTCTGAGTTAAAAGAGGAAGTCAATTAAGTCCTGAGCAGGTAATACACAAGAATATTCAAAATTAGTATACCTTTAAATCTAGTCCACATTTGCATCTTAGTATGTTCCTTTTCATTCTCTTGGGTGGGAAGACCCCACCCCCTTTCAGCTCCTTGTAATCTTTTTTAGAGTTCTATCTTTAGTCCTCTGTTCTTTACTTACCTGGCTGAAAATACATGTGTGCGTATACACGTACACACTAGTGCTTATGTATATAATGTCTTACCGCCCCTGCAAAGATGTCCACATCTTAATTCCTAGAATTTATAACTCTGTTACTTTATAGAATAAAAGAGATATTTGTAGATATGAGCTGGGAAGATTTTCCTGAGTTACCTAGGTAAGATTTTCCTGGGTTACTTGTGAGTCTTTAAAAGCAGAAGAAAGAGGCAGAAAGTGGGTCAGAGAGATGAGATAGAAAAAGGAGGGATTTGAAGTGTGGAAGGAACTCCTCCTACCATTGCTGGTTTTGAAGAAGGGGGAAGGAAGCCACAAACCTGAAGGTAGTTTCTCTAGAGGCTGGGAATGGCTCTCAGCTGACAGCCTAAAGGAAGTGGGCAAAATGGGGATCTTAGTCATACAGCTACAAGGAGCTGAATTCTGCCAACAACCCAAATGAACAGGGAAACAGATATTTCCCTAGAGTCTCCCGAAAGGAATGCAACCCTGGCAGCACCTTGATTTTGGTCCAGTGACTTCCATGTTGAAATTCTGACCTATAGAACTGTGCATAAATTTGTGTTGATTAAACCACTAAATTTGTGGTAACCTGTTATGGCAGCAATAGAAAGTTAATACAATATTTATCCACTTTTTTCTCATTAATGTCAACAACTTAGTGTTACGGTACTCAAAATGAAATACAGTACATTGGAAAGAAAAGAGTGGGATCCACGCTATTAGACAGAACTGGATTTAAATCTTCTTTCTATGGAATCCTGGCTGAAAAACTTGGAGAAGATAACCCTTTTGAACTTGTTTTTCTGTTCCTCAAGAAAATGAATGTGTGTGCATTTGTGTGTGTGTGTGTGTGTGTGTTTATTAAATGAAATAATACATGAAAAATGCCTGGCATATTTCAATAAACGGTACTGATTAATACAAATTAAAGTCAGTATTGATACATATTAAGTATCTGTTATAGCTAGAATCCAGAATGTACCCCCAGAGGATTATGTGTTGAGGGCTTGGCCCCAAGTGTAGCAATGTTCAAGGGTGGGGCTTTGGAAAGTGATTAGATCATGAAGGAATCTGTCCTCATCAATGGAAAAATTATTGAGGGATTCATAGCTGAATGGACTACTGGTAGGTAGGTGTTGGAAATTATAGGAGGTAGAACCTAGCTGATGGAGTTGGTCCTTAGGGGTGTGCCCTTGGGGCCTATATCTTGTCCCTAGTCCTTTCCTCCCCATCTCCCTCCCTTCTTCTCTCTCTTCCTCCTTGCCTCCCTCCATCTCTTCTTCTTGGATGCCATGACTTCAAGCAGCTTTCTCTACCATGCCCTTCCATCACGGTGTACCTATTGCCTAACACAGGCCCCAAAACAATAGTACCAGCCAACCACGGGCTGAAACCCCTGAAACCATGAGCCAAAATAAATATTTCCTCCTCCAAGTTTATTTTCTCAGGTATTTTGTCACATTATCAAAGAAAGCATCATATTTAAATATGGCATCAGTAAAACAAGCAACAAAAGAACAAGTAAATAAATTGGACTTCATAAAAATTAAAGACTTTTATATCAAAGGATACTATCAAGAAAACAAAGGAAAACCTATACAAGAGGAGATAATATTGCAAATTGTATAATTTATAAGGGATAACTATCTAAAATATGTCAAGAATTCTTGCAAGCTCAACAATAAAAAGATAAGTTATCCTATTTAAAAATGGTCAAAGGCTTTGACTAGACGTTTCTTGAAAGAAGGTTTTCAAATGGTCAATAAACACATAAAAAAAAACACATAAAAAGCTTAACATCATTAATAGTCATTAGAGAAATACAAATTGAAACCACAGTGAAATACTAGGATGGTTATAATCAATAAAAGGAAAATAAGTGTTGGCAAGGATGTAGAGAAATTGGAACTCTCTGTTGTTGCTGCCACTGTGGACAATAATTTGGCAGTTCCTCAAAAAATTAAATAGAACTACCTTATGACCTAGCCATTCTATTCCTGGGCATACACCCAAAATAATTGAAAATATGTGTTTAAACAAAAGCTTGTATATGAATGTTTATAGCAACACCATGGATGATAGTCTGAAGTTAGAAACAACGCAAATGTCTGTTGTTTGATGAATGGATAAACAAAATGTGGTATATCCTTACAACTGAATAATTTAGTCCTAAAAAGAAATGGAGTCTTGATATATGGTATATCATGAATGAACCTTGAAAAAACATTAAGACAAAGAACTCAGACACAGAAGGGCAGATACTATATGACTTCATTTATATGAAATATCTTAATAGTCAAATTAGTAGAGACAGAAAGTTTAGTTGTTGTCAGGGACAGGGGAATGAGGACTGACTGCTTACAGGGTATGGGATTTCCTTTTGGGATGATTGAAATGTTTTGGAACTAGATGATACTCATGGTTATACAACATTGTGAGTTTACTTAATGCCATGTTAAAATATACACTTTAAAATACTTTAAGTGGCCATTTAAATTTTACTTCTGATAATCAAAAAATGTTAAAGAGTAGTCAGTGAATGTGTGTGTGGTGGGGGTGTGCATGCACATGCATGTTCAAAAAAGGATCAATGAGTGGAAGAATTTTATTAAGTGTTAGATTAGAATAGGTGAAATTGCTAAAGAAATTGAAATAAGGGCTTCTAAGCATGTAGGGAAATAACATAGGCCTAGGACTTAACTCAAATATACTCATGATGTGTGTCCTGATGTTTTTATTTAAAGGGTCTGATTAGGAAGTAAAATAGGCAGGGACCAAAGTTGTAAGGATGTATCTTCAACGTAATTTTCAGTAATTTCACATTCTAACCTCTTCTGAAGCTTTGCCAAATGAATCTTTGGTTAATTCAGCACCACATGATAAGAGCCAAATGATCCGTTATAGTAGACAAATAATTCTCCTTCCTTATTGCCTTTCTCATATCTACTTTCTTGCTCACTCTCTTTCTGCCTATAAAGATCATTAGGTGGCCCTTAATTTCTGATGAACTTTCAACCATGGAATCTAAAAGTCAATATAGCTATGTTTGTGACGGATGATAGTTTCTTCTATTTTATATTACAATGTTAAAGAGTATTTGCCTACAGTTTCCACCTCCTCCCTGTAGTCCATTCAAATGATTAATCTATCAAATGGATTAATTCAATGATGATCCAATAACTTTCTCAAAACCACACCTTTGGACACTGCTGTGTAATAGACCAAGTCTTCAATAAATAAGCTTTTGGGGGATATTTCATGTCTAAACCATGATACTATTCATGAAGGTTTTTTTGGGGGGGGAGGGTAGTACTTGGATTGAACTAGGCCTCACTCATGCTAAGCACTCACTCTACCACTAGGCTGCAACCCCAGCTCTTGGTCATCTTTTAAAGGCCACACCTCCCAATGCTGTTGCATGAAAAAAGTAATTTTTTTAAAGTTTCAACATGAATTTTTCAGGGACAGAAATACTCAAACTATTGTGGATCCTCTTGTTGATGAGGTTGACTCTAGGATAGTAATTGAGTGGGGTTGGAGCTGGTTACATGGTTGCTGATGGATTCACAGATAACAGGCCTGCATCCTGGTCCCTGGGTGGCCCAGTCCTTGGGTCTTTGGTCCATAGTATTCCCATAGATGGTAAGCCTCTTACCACTTGTGCCAATGGGTGTGACTTTCTCTAAGTCACTGAGAAGGCTCCCATTGGGTTACTGGGCCAGCAGTACTAGCCCCTGACGGTGAGAAAGCCTGAAACTGAGTCATAGGGCTGCTTTAGGGTTCATTATGAAGACCAATGTCTGTAGGACTACTTCTCAGGGTATAGCTGGGCAAGTTTCCCTCTGGTTCCCTTTGCTGTCAGGACTACTCAGACAGTAACTGAGAGGGTATGAAGTCAGTGTCAGGTTCTTTTCAGGATCTTCTGTGGTGCTGTGGTGAATGAACTTGCCCCACCATCCCAGACTTGGACATTTTTCCCTGGGTCTCTCTGTGGGCAAGACTACTCCACATAAAAGCTGAGAGGGGCTAGAGGTGAATCTCAGGACCATTTCTATGTTCATGTCCAAGACCAAGTTCATCAGTCACATTACCCAATGCACAAGTAGGCTTGACTCCTTCAGGTTCCTTTGGTGGAAGAATTTGGTAGCAGAATCAACCAAAACCAAATGTGGCTCTGGCCATATCTATGGAGTGGGGAGGGGATCCAAAGTCAGAAATACAGTTGGCAAGTTTGCCACTTAGGCACAGTTCTGCCCTCTCAAAGTGCCTTGCTTATTATTGGACTCTCCCAGGATTTCACATTCTCCTACTTGAATCCCTGTATCCACAGAAGTACTTTTATTCATGGATGACTATTGTAGCTATGTGGGGCTATAAATAGGGGACCATCTATTCTACTTTTTTGGTGACACATTTTCCTTTGTGAGATATCTACTGTGTCTTTGACTATTTTCCATGATTTTAGCTTTATTTTTATTATAATTATTATTGCATTTAATGATTCATTATGTTGTAGATGCAAGTTCTCAAACATGATTTTTGGGATGTTTTCTGTAAAGTCTGTGTTGGGATGCATATTATTTGTCTACTTTATTTATTTATTATTCATTCATTTTTGACATTAGACCATTACAGTTATACATAGTATTTGGGTTCATTGTGAGAAAATTATACATGTTTGGAATTTGATTTACTTCATTTCAGATCCAGTTCCTCCATTTGTTCACTTATTATGGTTAGAACACTTATGAGATCTATGCTCTTAACAAATTTTCAAGTGTATAATACAGTGTTGTTAACTATCGGCACGTTTTTTTTATAACCCCCACCTTTTTTTGAAGTGGGAGATCTAGTGAGTTAAATCTTTAACAAGGCTTCCCCTTCCCAACCTTCTCCCTCCTTTTCTATCCCCTTAAATTATTCTTTTTGGTTCTTATTTCCTTATGTTCTGGCCGACCTTTCTCTGACCAGCAGGACCTAGAGTGAGTTCCCTATGGAGTCCATCAACTCCTCTCTGTAATTAGCTCAGTGAAGCCACTGTGAAGTGATGCAAGAAGGTTTTCCTTCCCCAGAGCCACACTTGGTAGTCTAGCACACCCCTTGTCTGTTGCTCCAGGGAGCCAGATACCAGGAAACCATTATATTAATACAGCAACAACAGCTCTTATTTTCTCAATCCCACAAAAAACACATGTGACCTGACATGATCTTAAGATATAAACAAGCACTCAATATACTTAAGACTCTGAGGTACTGAATTTTCTCACTTATCTGGAATTTTGGCCAAAACCAAATCACTAATCTATTCAGCAAAAGCTAGCTTGTCTGTTGTCTGATCTGAAAGTTCACCGAAAGCAGTAGCATATGATGTTATCTAGGGACCTCTCTTTACCACTTTGTAGGTTGTCTTTTCACTTTTATTTTATTTGAACAAATTATGTTTTCCTCCCACAATTGCTATTTTACCTTTTTGCCAGACATTGTACTAATTTTGCTTTCCCAAAATATATTTTACCTTGTTGTTCATCTTCCTTTGAAAATTGTTCTTGTTCTATGGACAGTTTGTGAAGATTCAGAAAGAGTTTTGTATTCTGTTTCTCACAACTTGACTTTTGATCATTTCCCAAATATCCCATCTAGATACACAAGTTACAGACAAGTTTGACTATATACAATTTGGCTTTTCAAAGTCAAACTCTAACTCTACCATTTAAATCTAATTTAGTAATCCGTTCTTTTTTATGTATTTCGTCAAGTGTACCAGATAAAGTTTAAATTTTTTCCTTCCCTTCTAAGTGACAGTTTGCTAATTTTAAGATCAATCTGCAAGAAATCTAGAGAACATTTTGAGATTAGTGAAATCCCTTAGATAATTTTATCATATTATACTATGCAATTATTAGAAGTGTGAACTTACAAAATATTTTTGCCAAAATAATATTACTTTTAAAACTGATTGGATCTCATCAGACATATGTATTCAATGAGTATATGAGGGGTTGTTGATAATTGGTAGGCAAAATAAGTTTATGATTTATTTATGATTTTTTTTTCCCCTTGCCTTTTGTCTTGTAACTGTATACCTCCTTTTAATTGTTTTAAAATGAAGACATTTTCTTCACAAACTGCAGTGAGTTCATAGTTTCCTTACTGAACAAATTTTTTGCACTTGCGAATTGGATCTTGTATCCTCTTGGACTCTGTGAGTTCCTACCATGATTAGACAGGGCAGGGTAGAGATGCTGGGGAGAGCCAAGCCCTCTGGAGATGGCTTGGTGCTGATCAGGGGCTATACTAAATTTAACCTTCCTCCCAAGAGGTTGTCACCTTGCCAGCCTCTCTAGAACTTTGAAGTCTCCACGTGACAGGTGTTGCTCAAAGAAGCATTTGATTTTATGTTAAGTGGAACAAGTACCTTTATTTCCTTGCTGATAATGAGGCCACATTGCAGAACTCCAGGCTTGGAAACTTTCATGATGGCTTAGGTCACTTAGCGACTGAACGCCTACTCTCCAGAGACAAGTCCAGAAAGGGACTTGCCCATGTACACATTGGTTCCACTTGGCCACAATTGCATGACTTACCCCTTTGTATGGATGTCAGAAGAAAGAAGGTTTTCGCTGATGACTGTAAAGGGAGTCTTTTTGTGTTTATGTATGATCGGTTTGTATACACATCAGCATGGTACAGCAGGCTGGGAGCCTCCTGTCCCTTCTCATGTGTACTTTTCCTTCTGTCTTTCTATCAAGCAGCTATTTGGAAATTTGGATGTACAGACCAATCCCAGTTGCCTATAATGTTAAATCTTGAACAACTTATGTCTCTTGTTACTAGAGAAAGCACTGCTGAACCAGTACTACTACATAATGTGTGCACATGTACATGTGTGTATTCTTGCATTTCTTGTTTTGGGGTTACAAAAGTGTGTCTGTATGAATTTGGAAAAGTTTATAAAATATAAAGAAGAAATAACCCAGCCTCTCACAACTTCCTCTCTGTAGCAGCCTTGTTTAAATTAGGAAGTGTTTACTGCATGTTTTCTATGAACTTTACATAGCTGAAATCTGGATATGCATGATTCTCATTTTTTTAAAAACTCACATTTCCTCATACTATTAAACATTTTTCATATATTTAAAAAGTGAATCCAGGAGACAGTTATGTTTCTGAGGCTGGATTGTATCACAAAGTTTCCAGAGATCTATTGTATACATTTGTTCACTTTTATTTTTTTTCAATAAATTACTGTGCCATGCAAACAGGCTTGTAGTCAAGCCTATAAATTTCCTTTAAATGAAACAATCAAGTATTTGCCTATAAATAACTTGCAATGCCAACTCACTAACTCGCTCACTTGAATGGCAGCCCCATTTCTCCTAATGTTTTTATCCTAGATATAGAACAGTATTTCTTAACCTTCCTTGGGTCACCAACCCTCTGAGAATTCAGTGAAGGCTGTGAACCTTCTTTTGCATAGAAATGCATACTCACATAAAAAGCTAATTTGTAATGATAAACAATTATGATATGCCAGGCACTCTCGCCAACTGCTTTACATGGGCTATTTTGTTCAATCGTTGCTGTGCTATAAGGAAGTTCAGTTTTTGAGATAAAGATAGTCATGTGGTAATGCTTCTTTTTGGGATAAAGATACTGAAGTGTAAAGATGTTAGTTTAATTTGCTGCAAGCCTAGAGAACTAGGAAGTGGAGAACTAGGGCTCAAATTTTGATTTTTCTGATCTGAAGGCTATCTCCTTAAAATCTGTATGCTTGTAATTTTAGGGAACTCATCAATTCCTAAAGCCTGTGTATTGATACTCAAGTTAAGGACCTATAGCAATCCAGAGATTTTCATTGGCAATGACACGTATATGTGTTTAATGAACCTTGCTATTTGTGTGGCTTATTTAATCAAAACATAGTGTTTGTTAAGTATCTACTATTGTTAGATTTTGTGATATCTTTATTCCTAAAAAGTTTACTACCTATAGGTGAAGGTAAGAAATACATACACGAAGCAGTGATAAAAAAAAATACAATATGAAGTCAAATATATAGTAATCCGATATTTCCATAAGCTACATGTAAAAATTAATGTGTTTATTTTGTCATACCTGGGTGCTGTTGTCATTCTTTAATCCTCTGATTTTTTAAAAAATTTTTTGGTTGTAGATGGACACAATATCTTTGTTTTTTATTTATTTGTTTTTGTGTGGGTGCTGAGGATCCAAACCCAGCACCTCACACGTGCTAGGCAGCACTCTGCCACTGAGCCACAATCCCAGCCCTAATCCTCTGATTTTTAAAAGGGCAAATCATATCCTTTGGGAACCTGAGAAACTCAGGGTGTCATAAAATGAGGTCAGTGAGGTGACTCAGAACTAAATATGTATCACATCCAGTTTCCTGAGTGATTTCATCAGCTTTCATCAATTTGCTCCAGGAAGCATGCCCAATAAGCAGGTTCAAGGATGTGTAGCCAGCTCCGAAGCATTCAAACTGTGTATCACAGTGTAACCATGTTGAGTTGAACATATATAGGACAAAGGACATCTTGATGGTTGCTACATTTTGACTTAAGTAAATTCCTACTGACAGAGAGGACTCAAATGATGTAACCTAGACTTGAGCAATACTGGATGGATAGTGATAATCTGTCAACCTTGGAAGAACCCATCAAACTCAGGAAGGTTATTTAAGCTGACCAAGTAACAAGGCTGTCAAAAAGAATGGCTAAGAATGATTTTAACAGGCACATAGTATGAGGCAATTGTACATTTGAGTAGAGCAGCTCCTATAGGACAGGTTATCACAGGTATTGATTATCGTTGATGTGAAGGATAGATCATATCAAGCTTTCTATTAACATGGCCTTCATCAGTTATTTGTACAGTTGCGGAATTTTTAGTCTTTTAAAACTGTCACCATTTGGGCTATATCATGGTAGACTTGGTTATAAATAGCATTTGAATTTTCTTCTCAAAGCACTTAGAAACTTTAGTACTGCTAATCATGTAAATAGTTTATCTCCTATATTTAGGAGTCATTTTTATTTGACATGTCTACAATAAGAATATTTTGTATAGAGTTGTATATTTGCGCTTATATATACATTAGTTTAATATATTACTTTACTTTTCATTTCACATAGTGTTTCTCTAATCCCTACAATCTAAGTTGTTAGAATTATTTCTTAAAGTGGGAAAAGATTTTATGAAAACCTGTATGTCTAAGAAGTTCCCAGATAGAAAATATTTTAAAGAGCTGAAATTCCCATCTTGCTCACAGATTATCATTTAAATTCATCCAGCTGTTGAAAGTAATTTTAGGAGACATACATATAATATCTTGATATGTTTCTGTTTAATTTCAAAAGAAGAATATGAGGCCAATTCTATAATTTCTTAAATTCAGTCCGAGGAATATATATATTTGAAAGGAAACCCCTTGTTTTGGTATTCGCTTTGAACAGAGCTTGAATATTTTGAAGTAAATAGCAAGTTGATATTAAATATCTATCACACTTTGACTTCACAGAGAGAATTGAAGACATAGTAACTGTCTAACTTGGAATTTGTTCCGTGTGTGTGTGTGTGTGTGTGTGTGTGTGTGTGTGTGCGTGCGCGCGCGTGCACCCACACGTGTACAGGGAACTTAAGACCTTTTGATTTCATAATAAGCAGGGCTCAGGGACAATAAAACTTGACATTCTTAACTGTTACTAGTATTTGTCCCTATAGCCCTATGTGGTTATCTTCTTGTTAATGACAAGGCAGCCAGAGTCATAAAATTGAGCCTGTACCCAAGGCGCTACTGTAAATTGCAAATAGCATTTGTGCGGTCTTTTCGACCTGCCATGAAAGGGGGGTAGAAGAAAGAGAAGAATTTTGAGAGTACAATGAAAATAGAAGTCAAGAATAAATAATACACTAGAAAGACAGATATTTCCCTAATATTGCAGTGAGATTTTTTCAGATGGGTATTTTCATATCCGAAAATACTGTCACCCAAAAGCCGAGCACCCGATCGGGACAGCCTTTGCTGCTGGGGTATGTGTGTGTGTGTGTGTGTTGTGTGTGGGTTGGCACTCATGAGATAATACAAATAATCAGTGAGGGAATAATTAATGGTGTGGCAGGGAATATTTTTTGATAAATGCTTGGGGAATGAGGTGACAAGCGTGAAATTAGAAAATTCCTTCAGCGATCTAAAATATAAATAGCTTTCGGAACTGAAAAGAGTTTCACAGCTGAAGATTTATTGTGTTGAGAGGAAAAACTTTTTTCTCTCCCCCACTCCCTCCTCCTTTGCAAGTTGTTTGTCCATTCACAAAACAAATACGCTGAAGCCCAGCGCTGCTCATGGGAATAAATTTCAGGTCGAATTAGTACAGTTTTCCTTGCTGTCAGGATGCTGGAATTAATGGTGTTTTGATGCCACGAATTTTGAAGGGCAAACAAAGAAGCTGAAGGGAGAGAGACATGACTCCTTAGAAGCTTGGTCCTCCTCTCCCCCAGCCTCTCTTGTCTTCCCTGTCATCCGTCTGCCAATCTCCCTGTCCATGGTTAGTTAAAGGCGCTTTTTATCCTCTTTTCTTTCCCACAGAGTTTTGCCAGATCCGGCCCGGTGCCTGGGTTCCAGGAGGACACGCTGCAGTTGGCCTTCATCGACTTGAGACAAGTAAGTCTTTGTGTTTTTGTTTTTTGTTTTTCTTTTAAGATGTGTGACTGAAGACCATCAGGTCTTAAGGAAAAGGGGAGGGGAGGGGGATTGGCGTTGGCGACTTCACACTGGAGACCTAAGGGTTTTTTCCCTGTGTTTGAGGCCACCTCTTTTATTAGCTATCTGGGATCCTTAGCTATGGTGGAGTTAAAGGTTTGTGGGTAGAAGGGAAGGCAGGGGGGTGGGAGGAGAGATCCAGAGAGTAGAGGGACTCAAGTGACCCTCAAGTGATGCGACCCATTGTGTTGTAGTTGGCTTCTGCAGACACAGCAGAAAGATAACTCGTCAAACCAATGCTAAGCAGGTGCACTGATGCAGAGAATGCCAGCTTGGAGAACTTTCGTTTGTGGATAATGTAGCCGCAGTATTTAAGAAAAATGAAATATTTTACATTCTGGAATGTTGGTTTGGTTTGTTGACTTTTTCCTGCGGCCTTAAGTCTTCCCGTTGCTTGCTTTGTAGAATGTGGTTAGTCATGAGTGACTAAGTGGTCATTTTTGAAGATGATAAGCAAAGGCCCTGACCAGGCATGCTAACCTGACGGGCAGCCCTCTTAAAGTAATGTGATGAAAGCTGTTACTTAGGCATACCTGAGCTTCGGCAAGCTCATTAGGTAGAGAGATATGTTCTATAGTTCTATAGGACTGTTTCTTGCAGGTTGAAATGGGTGGGTTGGTAGGCCTTGGTGGTTTGGATATAGTGGAGCAGGATGGGCGGGGGCCCAAAGAGGGAGAGAGTTAACTGGGCTCTGTCATCTCTTCACTCTGAAGATGGATGGGGTTGGATAGAAAGTGTGAATGAGGTAAGAATCAATGACTGATGTTTCTCTCCTATTAAAACAATCTTTTTTTTTTTGTCTGTTTTAAAAAGGGGGTTGGCTTTGTTTCTCCTGCCATAATGATGCAGTGCCTCTTATTTTCAGAGCTGACATAGTTTGCATTCTGAAAACTTTTAGATGCCCAGGGTATTTCTTAAAGCTGTAGGACCCCTTGTATTGGTAGTCTCCTTACCACTGGGACGCGATTCATGCTGGAACGGCTTTTAACCCATAATGGATGGCCTGAGTTACCCTTGAATCCTTGTGGGATGGGTGGTGTAATCTGTCATCTGATGACAATTCTGGAAAGCCTTGTTAAGTAGAAAACAAAATTCTGTGTCTTCAGACCCGCCAAAGTTTGAGGATTCAGGCTGTGTCCCAGAAACGTGTGTCAACTTAATATTGGGGGCCAGTGTGGAGGTTCTCTAATACATGAAGACTTTCCCAGCAGGGGTTACAAATGGAATTATCTCATCCCACTTTTAAGACCTTACACCTGTGCCTTCAGTAACTCAACTGAGATGCTCAGGTTTAACCCTTTAACTGATGAAAAATTGAAAGAGATTTTGCTTTGGTTTTATCTGTTGGATTCCATGCCCACCCCCCTCCATTTCTTCTCAGAAACTTCTAAGACAATTGATGTTTCTTGGAAAGCAGAAATTTGAATTTTGTTGGAGAGACATCTCCAAGAAGAAATTTTTTTCCTTTTCATTATTCATGAGAAGGAAGTGTGGTCATTCCCCCTAGTTTGTGGTTTTGGTCCCTATGGAAAGCAACTAGTGTTCACAGAAAATGTTAACTAAGGGCGTAAGTTAGAAAGCACAGCCAAAATAAGGTGGATCTGAGCCGGCAATGAATACTCCAGTACTTGTGAGCTCTCAGTGAGCAGCAGTGTCATCCATGCTTAAGTACCTACTTTCTGTTACATTTCTGTTCCCAGAGTTTCATTGATGGTGTTGTAGTGGTAAAAACCCAAACTCCAAAATATTACCAACAATGAAAGACTATGCCTTTTCCTACTGAATCTGTCTCCTAAATTCTACTTTTATCTGTCTCTATTAAAGCAGCCTGAAGGGTTAATTTTCCAACCTAGATATGTGAAAAACTTCCTTAACTTTTGGACTACGTTAGCAGGCCTCAGGTAGGTTGAATCACTGTGGACAAAGGATCCTTTCCCTTCATATGCTTCAGTTTATCCCAGTCATTCTCAAAACTTAAAGTGGACATCCTTTTAAAGGAGACTTCTGTACTATAGAGGTGTTCAAACTACAAATAGAAAGTCTGGGAGTATGTTTCCAAAAGAGATATCTTGACATCAAATGAGGCACAATTTGTTCTTTTCTATGTACTCCTCAGAATCCTAAAATAGAATTTTTGAAATGTGAGGTGGAGACTGACATTAAAAATCATATAGTATAACCTTTGGCTTGCTGCTTAAATCCCTGCGTAGCGCTCGAGACTGTACTTCAGTGTCCTCCTGGAGGAGAACTTGCCCCAGAGCAGCAAGCTCACCTGAGGGCAAGGTGATTATTAGGAAGATATTTCTTAAGTTGACTAATATCTGCTTCACTTAACATTGGTCCTTCATCTCTATATTTTGTTTAATGCATTCCTAATGTAGGGAATAGGCTTTCTAGCCCTGGTTTACTGAGCTTCCTGTTTGCTAGTAATTGAACCTTTTTTACATGTAGAATTATTGTCTAGTCCTCATATGGTTGATTTCATGGACCTAAATTGAATACTCTCATTGGTCATGTTTTTCTTTCAAACGTATTCTTAGCAATACAAATTGTATCAATCTAGAGTGACTTTGCTAATATGTAGCTTATAAACTGATGAGTTTTGTTCTTTATAAGTCACAAATAAAAATGTTAAATGGGAATAGCAGAAGTCAAAGGAAAAAAATTAAAGTTTAAGGCAGGATTTAGGGTTCATACCCATACAAGAACAAGCTCTGTCCCCAGTGCAATACAGTAAGAATATTCTTTTACTGTTGTTGAGTATATTTCCCTCACTGGTTGATAATAATTATTCTGATCATGCTTTCATATTCTCTTTGCCTTAGAGTTTCAGACACTGTTAATTGAACGATAATTTAAAAAATATTCAAAACATGGAATGTTGGTGAAATTACCTCTGTATAGACTAGAATAGCAGAATGTCATTTAAAAGCTGTAAAATTTCATTAGAAAGCAAATTAGATGGAGGTGGCAAAACTGTTCATCCCTTTTCACCTATTTTCAGGAAAAGGGTGAAATGACATTTTGAATATACAAGCTTTCATGATATTTTACATTTGTATAGCACTTCAGAGTTAAAATACATTACCATACGTATCTCATTTGTCAGATTTCTGGGTTTCAAAAACCTGTTATTAATAGTAATGTGAATTAGACAGTACAAATCAAAAGCTCCTTTTTTTTGCTTCTCTACTATTTGGGATTGAACCCAGGGCCTTGCATATTCTTGACAGGCATTCTACCATTAAAACAGATATACAGCCCCAAAAGCTCCTTCTTAAATATGTTGTATTTTTTATATCTATAAATTTATAAAAGTAGGATAGCAGTTCAACATATAAACATCAATTATATGTGTATATTTCTATAAAAATCCAAATTTGGTTTAATGCTAAAGCTTGAGAAGGACCCAGGCATGGTGGTGCACCCCTGTGATCCCAGAGACTCTGGAGGCTGAGGCAGGAGGATTACAATTTAACCTCAGCAACTTAGCAAGGCCTGTCTCAAAATAAAAAATAAACAGGGCTGTGAATGTAGTTTAGTGGTGAAGTACCCCTGAGTTCAATCCCCAGTACCACCAAAAAAAAAAAAAAAGAAGCTTGAGAAAGACAAATCATTTGTGTTGAAGTGGTGTGTATACTCCAAGTACTAATAACTGGAATCACCACTGCCTTTATTAGTTCATAATTGAGAATTATATAGGGCCAATAGTAGATTCTTAGTAGATACATTATTCTTTAACAATACGGTGGTTAAACATTAAGTAGGTGATGCTGATCAATACCAGAATTTGATTTTCATTTCAATTGCATCCAACTCTGAGTGCCTCCTATGTACAAAGCATAGCATAAGTGCTGTGGAAATACACAGAAGAATATAATTTCTTCCCATGGAGAGCATATAAGGAACACTGTGATGAGTATTACATTAGAGAGATGAAGCCATTGTGTATATTTCAATAGCTTTTCCAGCATAGTAAATCACCCTACAGCATATTGCCTTTAAAATAAGAACCATTTATTAAACTAAAGTTTCTACAGATTCATAATTTAGGATGGATTCAACAGGGCTCACTCATACTTTGAGGTCAGCTGCTAAATTGGTAAAGGACTAGCCAGCTTTTCTCTGCTCATGTGATATCTCATCCATCAGCAACCTACTCAAGCATTATTCATATGCTTCTTGGAAGGGTTCTGAGAGATCAAGAGAAGTATGCACACTCTTTGAGGTCTGTACTTGGAACTAGCAAGTCATCATTTCCACCACATTCTCTTGCCTAGAACTAGCCATGAGGTCAACCCAATTCAAGAAGTGAGGAAATAATCTCCAACTTATACCCTAGCTGGGACATAAGACTTGTATATAGACAATGCAAATTAAGAGTAAGATTATATTTGTAAGTGCAAAAAGAGGCCATGAAGCAAAGAAACCTTCATTATAAAGACCTTTGTTTAAAATATTTCATGGAAAAGGTAGAGAGTTAAACTGAAGGTAAGTTAGATATTAATAAGAGCAGGAAGTGTAGCAGATTTATGTTTTGTTTAAAAACATGGGTATTGATTTAAGTAGAATCTAGACTGTCTTTTCTCTTTAGGTATTAGAATTTCAGTAAACTCCCATTTCCTAATTTCTCATATGTAGTCCTTATTTTCTGGTGTTCAGTTTTCTCATGGACTTCCTTTTTTACATCCTATTTATCCCTCTCCTAATTAAATGCTGTTTATTGTGG
The DNA here is from genome assembly GCF_902686455.1 of Sciurus vulgaris. Classification (NCBI taxonomy): domain Eukaryota; kingdom Metazoa; phylum Chordata; class Mammalia; order Rodentia; family Sciuridae; genus Sciurus; species Sciurus vulgaris. The sequence continues at coordinate 28,249,956 of NC_136475.1, read as the reverse complement.
GGTACCCTGAGACATTTCACTTTTCTGTTTTTCATATTCATTGTAAATGCAACTTAATTACCCCCAATAATAATTTGATTTATTTATTTAAATTATGGTGGTTCACCTTACACGTTTGATAAGCAGGAAAATGTCTGAGAGTATTCTTTTCCTTAGTAATATCACATCATCTTTTATTCCTTAGCCCCAGTTATCACTTACTTCCGATATACATAAGTTTTCTAAAGCTGAATGAACTAGGTTGTGACATTGCATCAGATCTCCTGAATGGAGCTCGCATGTTGGCAACAACTCCTGTACAATAAGCCATCCCAAGATATCTAGGACTTTTTTTAGATTGAGTTGTTGATATTCCCTCTTGGCCAGTTATTCCCCAATTTGCAACCTACAGTCTAAAGTAAACACAGTGCATTTCCATTGCAGATGCTTAACCTGCTTTAAAAACAACTATAAGACATAAGAGAAATAATTGTATATTTCTTTTGGGATGTTGAACAAATGCTGATGCCATTCCCATTACAGGTGTAGACATAAAACTAATAACTTCAGTCAGTCAACACCAGTTAGGGAAACCTGTGAATGACCCCAAAAACTAACTAATCAAACTTTCCCCTTCTATTTCCCATCCTATCTTGATCCCATTTAATATGATTTTGATTTTCATATCAAATTACCTACATATAATGAACATTATGTTGTTCCTAAGAGGAACATTCCCCCTTTACCAGATTGCTGTGACTCATATGGAAAAATTGTAATCTTGCTTAATAATCATTTGCATGTTAGCTTTAGTAGAAAAATCATTTATATCAAAAGCTGATTTTGTCTGATACAGCATATGTCAAAATACCATATAATCTGTAGAGTTTCTTTTTTAACATTTCACTTTGACCATTCTAAACTACCCTCTAACTAGGAGACGTCATAACAAGTAGGGGTAGAAGTGGGACAGGCCCACATCTCAAAAGGCCTGAGCTTTTAGTCTTCTTTCTTCACAACTATTAAGCTGTTAAGAAGAAGACATCTCCCACGTGTGCTTCTTAATATTGGTCCCGAACCTGCTGGAATAGAGCTTGGGTTTTTAGAAGATGGTCTATGGTCTTCCCAAGTATTTATAGAGCAGTTTCTAAGAAGGAAAATTTTTATGAGAAAGGAATGCTTGGTGGATGAAAATAGAGTGTGTTGTTTGAGAACCCTCTACCAGGGAAGTGTATGGTCCACTGATGTTATCAGTAGAACTATTCTCCAAGTGCTCATTTAAAATATTCTGTTGACCTGTCAGATTGTGTGTGTTCTTGAATAGTGGCCTATAAAACTGGAAGTCATCTGCACCAGAGTCAAAAACAAATAGCTTGATAACTCATGGAAGTGGGTGAGGTCATTACCATGACTGATGTGAATCATGGGGTTGAAAGGAATGAATGGTTTAAACCATGAAGTACATTATCTTGGTAAAAATTATCTATATGCCAATGTAGTAACATGTAAATGTGGGGAGGGCAGATCAGAAATGAAATCCACCTTCATTATGTCCAAAAGGAATTTGGTGATTAGAGGAGGACATCATATATTAGACAATCCACATATTCTCTGTGCTGATGTGGAGCCACCCAGAGTTCCTATAGGCCATATTTCATGTCTTGGCATAGGCACAGAAAGCACCTGCATATAGATGTAGGGTTCCCTAGTCCAGAAGCATTTAGTCATTCATTCAACATATGTCTAATGCTGTTGGAGGCAGTGGGCATAGAATAGTGAAGAAAACATTGTAGAGCTTACATTATTAGATAATTCCTCATGTTTGTAATGTTGGCCTTTTCAACAATCTTTTTTCCCCATAGTCATTCTTTAGGTAGCCCTGGCACTTTATAGGGCTGTCACTTTACAGATTTGGATTTTTTGTATTGATGCTCTATTGTTCCATGGTAGGGATTGTTCCAGTCTTCTGGCAAGATCCCCAGAGCAAGGCCAAGTCTTCTGTATGCTGATACCGAGGCTTTTAGAAAAGGACTTTTAGCTATGGTTGACAGCCTGGCATAAATAATATGGTTAACTTAAAAAGGTGGTTCTTTTTTCTTTGGTAGCAGATTTTTCTGGTTGTTTTGATAAGATTAGTTTGCCAGAATTGTTTTGACAGACACTTGTAACCTTCAAGGTAATAACTCCCAACATCAAAGGAAGCTCTGACAGGAAATAACTCCTGTTCCTAAGAAGGGGAGAGCTAACATCTTCTGCACCTGGTACTGTGAAAAATATAGATAGAAACATTTTTGAGAGTAGACCTCACTGGGCTACATCTTTGACTTCATATAAGATAAGAATGAATCAGTAAATGCAAAGATAGTGCACAGGTGGGCAGCATTCAGCTCCTGGGATACTACAGCAGCCTGTTTGTTAACCAGGTTTATCTCTTAACCTTACTTGGGACATTAGTAACTGGTGTCATCATTGAAAATTGAAGGAATTGCCAGTAATGTATAATAAATTTGGGAATTTGCTGAATGTCTTGGATTATTGGAGGAAATTCTACTCTAGAACTGCCAAGACTCACCTCATACCAGTTTCTAAACTGGGGAGGAGGTGAATGACTTTAGAAATTCTCCCTCAGGGCCTTTTTGATTTAACACAGATTCCACTTTTCAAAGACCAGGATCTCATGAAATAATGTACAAACACAGCATAATTCTTTGGTACAGAAAAATCATGTAAGATTTTGCTTAAGTTCCTGGAAAGACCCAGACATTTAATGGGCCAAATGGCATCCCAGCATATTTGGAAGGTTCTTTCCTGTTCACTGACTCTCACTATGGAAGAAATCATTTTAGCCCCTCAGAGATCTAATTTTCTAAAGTCCTCATGGAATTGTTTCAGGAGGTTGGGAATCAGTAGAAAGGGAATGACTATTAGGAGCAGATGATAACCATGAGGAGATAATGGGTAGTCTTATTGGAGTTGAACTCCCTTTTAATTTATCTTTTGATAGAGATGGAGTCTTTGAAAGGAAGGTGGAAGGCCTGATGAACTCTACTGTGTATTTTTCCAGGGTCTTTGGTTTTCCTCAGGGGGAAGCACGCCCATTTAGCCCCAATGTAGGCCCCAAACACTTGGTTCTTTGCATAGTTGTACTCGGTAAAGAGGTAGCTTATGGACCTCTCCAAATGGCAGATATGTGAAAACAAGCCGTGGATGAAGGTCCTTCAGTTAAGAGTGGTCACTGACAACTCTTTTGGTAGCAGGAGACAAAACAGCAGGCTTTTGATATATTTTCCCATAAAAAATTCACTGAGTTTGGCTTTCTGACTCATGGGCTCCCAAGTTACCACTATCCATTGTCACTGTCAATCCATATTGTCATAGTCTTGGGTTAAATGGAAAGTCTAACCCAAAGCTTGGTTGTCCAGCACTTTCTATTTCAGCCTGGTGATAGAATCCTACCACTTAGAAGTTCCATTTCCAGTAGGTGGTAAAAGGGCCTTTTCTAGAAGCATGAGTCTACTCTGCAACCAGCCTCCTTTTCCCTTTGCTCTAGTAGAAGGATGACTGTAATGTTTAATGTGAGTATGGCGTCAGCATCAAGCTGGATAGCTTCATATCAAGTCTTTCAGTTCAGAGGCCAGGATTCCATTCCCTTTCAACTCTTGAATGAAGAGCAGACAAACCTAACAAAGTAAGCCACCTGGAAGCATCCACCAAAGTCCACAGAGTCATTGGTCCTCACATTCTTTATCATAAGAGACCTGGGTAGCCTATGAGACAGCCTGCTGCCCCAGGTAGCACAAAGCACTGCATCCCTCTGCTTCTCCCAGCTATCCAACCCTGAGAAGCTCTGGAGGGTCCCCCCTTAACTCCAGCACCCAACATGAGTATGCATACCCACACACCTGGAACTTCAGTGTGTGTGAGACAGTCACATCTTTAGGAGCAAGGACAGGGGAATCAGCACCATTGAATTTCCCTGGGAGTAGAAGTGGTACCACGGAGTGTTGTGTTAGTGCTGACTGAGTGAAATCTGCTAGGTTCTGAACACTAATCTCATCTCCATTACCTACACTGCCTAATGTCCTACTAGAAGACAGTCATGGGCCACAGGAAGGGCAGCAGAGCCAGACCTTGGAGCTGATTTGTCACTACCGAATCCTACTGATAGCCGCTGGAGGGCAGCAGAGAGTGACAACAAAGGTCCAGATTTAGGGAACTGGGGCATATTTCAGTTTACCAAGAAAGAAGCCCCCTTAGCTGTAAGAGAATTAGCTACCTGGGAGCCACAGTCCCAAGCATAGACCCCTAGGGAACAAGGACTAAAAGGGTATTCAGAACCCTAACATAAAGGTTAAAACACTTCCTTATAGGCAAGTTCAGGAACCAGGAATGGGTAGGGATTGAGGTAGGACTGACAGAAAAGAGAACCAAACAACATCAGTGAAGGTGACAGTCTGAAGTGTCAAGTGCTAAGGGAGCAAGCAAAGATGAAACTGAAAATAAAATGAAAGAAAGCACCAGGATAGGAGGCAAGCCAGAGCAAGTGAGTTGGGGAAGCAAAGGTACAGCCAGGAGAGACTGGCTCTCTGAGTCAGTGGTACCTAGAAAGGAACCTTTTGCAAGATGTTTATCAGCAAGGAGGGATCTCAAAGGAAGCAGTTTCTCACACAATCAAATGGCCACATGTATGGGATTCCCAGCCTCATATATTCACTCCTTCTTGATTAGCCGAGATCATTTTTTTCTTGGTCTGTGACTTTAAGGGTAAAATAACTCATTGAGGATGTGTAGAGAGGGAGAGATGATGTGACATTCTAAGATGTGATTAAGGAGTTCTTATTCATGAAATGAAGCCCTTCTGGAGAGCATTTGTGTGAAAGGACAGCTCACTTTCCTGGAATAGTTTCTGATGTTCCCTTTTTGCATTTTATACTGTAACACTTGCAAAGAATATCAAGTAGAAGACAGAAACTGGCTCTGGTGACTAGTTATGTAGGCAAGATCTCAAGCAATCCAGAGACTTAGGATTCATATCCTGTAGGTTAGCAGAAAGCATTGTGTAGAATCTCTTCTAAATGCTGACCTCAGTTTTCCAGACCCCTTAGGTATAGAGAAAGGAAAGTCTCAATTGGCCTGCTAAACTTTTAGTATCTTTTTCACAACTTTGCATGCACGAGCAAAATGGAGTTCCTGTATCTATAAATTCCAGGACCCCATACTGTTTGGCAGGGCAGCGCAGTGGTTGAGAGGTTTGAAATTAGGCAAACTTAGTTTATTTCTTTGACATTTGGCAAATTATTTGAGCTCAGATATAGTTTCCTAGGATATAAAATGAAGATCTTCAAAAACTTAAAAGTCTAATAATTTGGGTGTGAACTTTAAGTAAGACAGCATAATCACATTGCCTTAGTACTTGGTAAACATATGATCAATGATGGCGCCCACTATTAGTACTTTGACAATTGCTGTTTCTATATTTTGGAGAATACCTGGGGATAGTATTTAACTCAGGAGGCCCAAACTGATTTCCTAACTCTGCTGACTCATTACATGACTTGTGGTACTTGGACCTTTGGCGGCTGACTCAGGATGGGGTTCCTGCTCTTTCCCTGGGAGTAAGGAATAGAGAGTGATAACTATTAAAGGTTCTGAGCTCTTCTTAGCATGATTAAAAAGAAAATAAACCTTAAGTTAACGTTCCACGTTTAACCAAATTAGAAGTTATTTTTCCAGTATAAAGTATTTCTCTAGGGAAATATTACTATATATATCAAAAATAATTATTTATTTATTTATTTATTTACTTACTTACTTACTTATTTATTTATTTATTTTTGCGGTACTGGGGATCGAACCCAGGGACTTGTCCTTGCAAGGAAAGCACTCTACCAACTGAGCTATCTCCCCAACCCTAAAAATAATTTTTAAAGATGGAAAACAAAGCCTAAATAAATATATTGTCTTGATACAGTAGCTGTACTTTTGTGGCCACTTTGTGGTCTTTTTTAATGCTTATTTTTACCTATATTATTTTACAGTCAGCCTTTAAATTTAACATATCTTAAACATTTTTAGGCTGTTTTTAAATTTTTTTCAGGTGTAATTTATGTACAATGAAATATATGAATTTTAAGTGTTCAGTCTATAAGTTTTGTTAAGTGCACACATATACATAACCACCACCACGGAGAACATTTCTGTATTGCCGAGAAGCTCCCTTGTGCTCCTTGGAGTCAGTTACATCTCCTTGTCCCTAAGCAGCCACTGATCTACTCTCCACCACTGCACATTAGTTTGAACTTTTTAGAATATTAGGTGAAGTCTAGAGTTTATATTCTTTTGTGTACCCTTTGTATCTGCCTTCTTTTATTCAGCATATTTTGATGTTTATCCTGAGCTTAATGTTTCAATAGTTCATTTCTTTTAAATTGATTACTTTTGTTTTTTAATATGGATGCATCATTCGTTATCCATTCACCTGTTCATATTTATGAATATTTATTGAATAATACCAGGAGTGCAGTTGTTTGGTCTCTGGTAAAGGTATGTTTAACTTTGTTTTTTAAAATGTTAAACTTTTTTCCAAAGTAGTTGTACTATTTTCCATTCCCACCAGCAGTGGATAAAAGTATTTAAGTTGTTCTGCATCCTCTTTAACTGTTGTGTTGACATTTTTTTGTTTGTTGGTTAATTTATGAAGGCACAATTTATACTTGGTAAAATTCATCATTATAAATATATATCACTATGCATTTTTACAGACTTATACAGCTGTGTAACCACCACTAAAATCAAGGTACAGTATATATCTATTGCTCAAAAAGTTCCTTTATACTTTTTTGCAATGGGCCTTCACTCCCTCACTCCCAGCCCCTGCTGTGATCCCTGACACCACAGTTTTGTCTTTTCCAGAATGCCCTGTAAGTGGAATCGTATTTTAATTTTGTCTTCTCTCACTTAGCATAGTGCTTTTGAGATTTATCCATGTTGTTGGTACTCCATTTATTTTTATTATCAAATAGTATCCCTTAGTATAAATTGTCTACTCATTGACCAGTTGATGCATTTGGTTTGTTTCTAGTTTGTAAATATTATGAATAAATCCACAATAAACGCTTATATACAGGTTTTTAGGTGAACATGTGTTTTCATTTCTCTAGAGTAAATACTTAGGAGTGGAATTATTGAGTCATAGAGTAAATATACTTTAACTTTATAAGACAGTTAAAATACATTTAACTATACACATATTTTACCTTATAAGAAAATTAAAATACATTTACTGTAACTTTATAAGAAATCTGTCAGACTGACTTTTGAAGGTGTTTTGCTATTTTGCATTCCTACCAGCATTACATGAGAGTCATAGTTGTTGTGTATCCTTGTAAGTATTTGATATTGTATTTTTTAAATGTGTGTCATTCTGATATGTAGGTAGTAGTATCTTGTGTAGGTTTGAATTTGCATTCCCCTAATGACTAGTGATGTTGAGCATCCTTCATGTGTTTATTTGGCATTCCTATCTCTTTTGTAATGTGTTTGTTCAAATATTTTGTCCAGTTTTTAAAAAAATTCTTATTTTTAAGTTGTGAAAGTACTTTATATAGTCTAGTTAACACTCCATTATTGGATATGTGTTTGGTAATTTTTCCCATTCTCTGGCTTTTCATTTCCTTAACAGTATATTTCAAGAAACTTGCTTTTTTATTTTAACGACATCCAGTTTATAATGAAATCGATTTATTCTTTCATGGTTCATGCTTTGTGTCCTATCTTAAGAAATCTTCACCTAACCCAAGGTAACAAAGGATTATTTTTTGAGTTTTCTTCTAGTTTTCTAGAGGTAAGTTTTATAGTTAGATCTATGATGATACCTTTCAAGTTAATTTTTTAATATGATGTGAGGTTTAGCCAAGGTTCATATTTTTATGTGGAGTGTTTTAGCATAATTTGTTAAAATGGTTGATGCCATCTCCATTGATGGCCTTGACACTTTTATAAAAAATGAATTAAACATACATGTGATGGTATATTTTTGGATTCTCTATATTCTGTTCAATTGATCTATACATTTATCCTTTCTCTATCTCTTTATTTTTTGTATTAAGTCTTGAAATCAGGTACTGTGAATTCTCCAACTTTTTCTTCCTGTTCAACATGTTTTGTTTATTCTATGTCCTTTCTATATTTCTTTGATAATCAGTTTGTTGATTTGTTTAAGAAAAGCTTTCTGGAATTGTGATTAAGACTGTGTTGAATTCATAGATGAATTTGGGGAAAATTTACATCCTGACAATATTTAATGTTCTAATTCTTGAACACAATCTTTCTCTCCTCCATTTACTTATGTCTTTGGGTTCTTTCATCAGGGGTTTGTAGCTTTCAGCAAATCTTGCACATATTTTGTTAGCTTTATTCCTGAGTGTCCTACTCATTGTAAATAGTATTGTTATTTTAATATCAACATCTAATTGTTCATTGCTGGTATATAGAAATACAATTGGATTTTGCATATTGATCTTGAATCTCAACTTCACTAACCTTGTTTTTAGATCTAGTAATTTTTTTGCACATTCTTTAGCATGTTCTCAGTGGATGGTTATGGCATCTGTGAATAGATTTACTTCTTCCTTTCCAACTAGATGCCTTTTTTTTTTTTTCTTCCTGGCCTTATTTCACTAGTACCTCCAGTACAATGCTAAATAGAAGTGCCAAGAGAAAATATTCTTACCTCATTTCTGATCTTGGAAAGTATTCAGTCTTTCACCATTAAATATGATGATAGTTGCTTTTATACCCTTTGCTAGTTAAGGAAGTTTCTTTTAATTCTTAATTTGCTTAGAGTTTTTATTATGAAGTCAGTTTTATTTACCATCTTAAATTATAAATTGTAGTATATATATTTATACCTGAAGTCTTGTTATCTGAATTCCTCCTCAATGTCAATTCCTTTATTCCCACTTTTTTTATCAGTCCATGATAGTTGTACATAATGTGAAGTTCATTGTTACATATTCATATATGCACACAATATAACAATATAATTTCATCAATATCATTCCCCGATATTTTCCTCTTGTCCTCCTCCCCTCTTTTTCCCCCAGTCCCTTTTCTCTTTTCTACTGATTACACTTTCATTTTCATGAGATCCCCCACCTTTCTTTTCCTTTTTCCTCTCTAGCTTCCACATGTGAGAGAAAACATATGACCCTTGGTCTTCTGACTTTGACATTTTGTTTAACATAATGTTCTCAAGTTCCACCCTTTTCCCTGCAAATGACATAATTTCATTTTTCTTTATGGCTGAATAAAACTCCATTCTGTATATATACCACTTTTTCTTCATCCATTCATCTGTTGATGGACACCTAGACTGGTTCCATAGTTAGGCTGTTGTGGATTGTGCTGCTGTAAACATGGGTATGCGTGTATTGCTATAGTAGGGTGATTTTAATTCTTTAGGATAAATACTGAGGAGTCGGGTAGCTGGGTCATATGGTGGTTCCATGCCTAGTCTTTTGATGACCCTCCACACTGATTTCCATAGTGGTTGTACTATTTTACCATCCCATTGATAGTGTAAATGTTCCTTTTTTCTCCACAACCTCCTCTCCAGCATTTATCATTTGCATTTTTTTTTTTGACACAATGACATTTAATATTGATTCTGACTCTGGGAATTTCATACATTCAGAAAATATTGCTTGAGCATGTCACTATTTTATTATCAGGCACCATGCTAAATGTTATATCCTTGATGACTACCACTCTGGTTTGAGTGAAATCTCAGGTAGTTTTGCTCTGCATTTCCCTAATTGCTTATGATGTTGAACATTTTTTCATGTATTTGTTGGCTATTTGTATTTCTTCTTTTGAGAAGTATCTGCTTAATTCATTTGCCTATTTATTAATTGGGTTATTTGTTTCTTTTATATAAATTCTTATGAAAGAATTATAAACATGTTTATGACTTTTAAGTATATTGCTGGTTTCCAAAAAAGAGTTACACCAACTTAAAATATTTCTAGAATTACATACTAGTTTTACACGTACTAGTTTTATATCAGCCCCACCAGCCCAGGGCCTTATGATTTTGTTTTTACATTAAATCAGAATGTATAAGCAGGTACCCTTATTTTTTGTCTGAGTTGTTTTTTTTTTTTTTTTTTTTTTTTTTGCCACACATAAAAAAAAATATTGAGTGGCCCATGACCATCAGGAAAGGGTTAAATTTACCAGTGTCCATATTTTCAGTTCTTAATGCCCTGTCCTGTGATGGAGGATGTTTTACAATCGTGTTTGATGTAACTCTGATTTAACCTTAACTTATTGTAAGCAAATAATAAAGACAAAATTAACACTTCTGAAAGTTAACTACTGGTAAAAGGCAGGATATGATTAGGTGAGAAATAAGCAGAAAATATTGCATGTGTTTGGAGAGGGGAGATATTGCTGTGCCATTAAGAATGATGAGTCTTTCCTTTTCACTGTGGGTCATGGGAGCTGGCTTTGTTTCTTAGTTTTATTTTTATTGTTTAGTTTTTAAAAACATGCTCTATGACCAAAATGTTTGAAAAGCACTATTCATAGTGACTCTGCAAACTGGTCAGCTGGGAAATTTAATTCCATGCTGATGATAAAAAAATGCTCAAACCACTACCTGGCTCTAGTGTTACTACAGAAAAGAGAAAAATACTAACAAGCAAAGTTAGGTCTACCCTCTCTCTTTTTTTTTTTTTTTTTTTGCACTACATTGGAAAAATTAAAAAGTATGCTCTACAGACCTAATTTAAAGATTGACATGTACATGTAAGCCAAATATCATTCATAGAGAGAAGGCTTCCAAATATTTCCCAGAACTCTGATGCTTTGGGCCTGATCAGGGCAAGCATCAGGTTCCCTGCAGCAAGGTGACTGTCTCATAAGCTACCTTATAATATAAGCTATTTACGTTTATGCTGTATAACTGCAGAGGCTACTTTATACAGTCTGTAGTATTTAGTGCCTTGCTATCAGAAGAGGAGAGGAAGTGGTTTTCAGAAGTTTCCAGTACACCAAGATTCTATCAAAAAGAACTACCTCCAACAATAGTTAATTGGCAACATGATTGACTATATGTTATGAGGTAGTGTGGTTATCTAGTTATAGTAACATAAGTTACTATAACTAGAATGTACAGTGTACTCATTCCTTTTGGTGTTTATTCTGTTTCTCATTTCTCAATTCAAAGGGTGTGTGTGTGTGTGTGTGTGTGTGTGTGTGTGTGTGTGTGCGTGTGTGTAGCGTACATGCTTCTCCATGTTCTAAATCCAAGTGCAGTTAGAGTTGCATTTGATGCTGTTTAATTTTTCCTTCACTTGTAATCTTTGAGAGAGGTAATTAAAAAGGAGAAAGTGGTTTTCCATGTGTTTCTTGGAGATTCCAGCTTCCTCCATCTGCCTTTCAATCGGAACCTCTTCTTTCACTTCCTGCCTGGATGAAATGTAGTGAAAGAAGACAGATAATTTAATTGATGGGGAATAACAATAGGTAGTAGGGATGGGAAAGGGACCTGGGAGTATATATGTTCATGGTTCTTTCTGTGAAATATGAAACTCTATTTTCTTTTTAATTCTCCTCTTAATCTGTCTTATGCTACTACCACTGGAAATCTTTTATTTCATTTCTTCCATTCTGCCACCTACTGTTTTTAAAAAACACTATTATGGTCATTTCATTTGCCTTTTCAAAAATTTAGCCTGAGAGCTGTCTGTTTGCTGGGTAGGGAGAAATACCTAGCAAAGCAGGTCTGTCCCCAGCTTGTCTTTCTGCTCTCCTTATCATCCTTCCCCATTTAAACTCTACCCATACTACCCTTAATATCTCTAATCCCCAAACTGGGTAAGTTTTAGCTTCCCTCTGCCTATCACAAAGTACTCTCTCTTGGTAGAGAGACAAACCCCTTCCCTTCCTTCATGGCTTGGCTCAAATGTCATCTCCTTTATAAATCTTTCTCAACTTCCTCACACAGATTTAATTGTTCCCCCTTTGGGTCCCTGCATTCTGTGTATGTCCCTTCATTACAAATGCTTTTTTACAATTACCTGTTTAATCATCTGCCCTCACCATGAGCTTCTGAGTTCACCAAGGGCAGGAACCCTGTTTCATTCATCCTCAAATTTCCCCTCCTTCACTGGGTAACTTCGTTTGTATTACACATTATTTTTTCATAATTGCTTGCTAATGTGTTGACTTAATATTGTTTGGTGACATTTCAGAAGTAAATGGAATTAGATGAAATTTCTGATTAATATTTGTATTTAAATGCTCATAAATACATAGATTGAAAATGTGGGAAAAAATTAAAAATAGAATCAATCATCTTTCTCTCATTCCATGCTGTTAATTCTGACTTTACTTTAATCATGTTAAATGGAGGGCAGAGTCCACAGATAATGGGAAGGCAGGACCAAATATGCAGAAAAGGAACTCAGGAGGAATTTCTGTCCTCAGAGCCATGAGGGAGAGCTACCAAAGCACCAGGCAGATAGATGGCTCATCCCTTTCAGACAGCTAGAGCCTCACCTGATAGATCACTGCTGCTTCCACAGGAGGCGTCTTTTCAGTTAAAACACTTGATCATGTTCTCTCAAGCCCATAGTTTAAGTGTCAGGTAGTATCTTCTTATTCCTTTTCTCCAAAGGGGAACATTTTCCTCAGTGCAAATATACCTTTGGAGTTCATGCAGAATTTCATCCTGGTTGTAACTCTCTGAGTAAAGTGGCCCACTAAACTGAGCTCCAGTATTTAGGTCAGAATGTCAGTCTAAACTCTGCAACCAATTTGAGAAGTTTAACTAGAAATGACTTTTAAAGTAGTTTACAAATAATTCCTGCTGAAGCAGTGAAGAGATTTGAGTGATTGTGTTGAAAATGTAACATAACCTTCTTCTCTGTGCCATAAGTATACTTGTCTTTGTCATGTATGATAATAAAACACTTGAAGTGTGTTATATTCTATTATATCCTAAAATATTCTGAAAATCCTGGTTTCCCCTACTTCCCCCATAAAAACTTGTTCTCCTCATCTCAATTAATGGCAATTCTTTTTTTCTAGGAATAGAAAACTTGGAGTCATCCTTGACTTCTGTTTTCTCTCCCATCTTCCATCTCTCCCTTCAAAATGTTTTCATGGGGCTGGGGAGATAGCTCAGTCGGTAGAGTGCTTGCCTTGCAAGCACAAGGCCCTGGGTTTGATCCCCAGCACCGCAAAAAAAAAAAAAAAAAAAAAAAAAGTTTTCAGAAAATTCACTTTGAATTTTCATCTCTCTTGTCCTGGTTTAAGTTATCATTTCTTTTCATATTTTGCAATAGCTTTTTAACTGTTCTTCATGATTCTACCTCTGCCCCTCTATGGGCTGTTCTCAGTATAGCAACGGAGTCAGATCATGTCATTCCTCTGCCAGAAATACCACAGGGACTTCCTGTTTTATTTTAAGTAAAAGCCAGAGTCCTTTTAATGGTCCACATGATCCTATAGACTCTACACACACACACACACACACACACACACACACACACACACACACCCTTGAGCTTTCTAACCTCATCTCTGCTGCTTTTCTCCTCTGTCCCTCTGATAGCCTTCCTATTGTTTCTCAGACATGCTAGGGACACTCCCATCCCAGAGTGCACTTCTATCTCCTTGCACTTGATAGAACTCGTCTTCCTTGATGACTCTTTTCCTGATCCCCATATTGCTTGTTCCTCATCCTTGTCAAGTCTTTATTCAAATCACTTGAAGTTCACCTTCGGGAGGCTCTTCCTCTTAAGATTGCAACTTCCCTCTTCTAATGCCTTTACCATAACCTCATTGCCAAACCGAAATCAAAGCTAAACTCTCTATTCTCTTCCCTGCTTCATGTTTCTCCCATGAATTCGTCATCTACTATACTACACCACTAACAAATCTTAATTTGTCATGGAAAAGTTGTTCTCATTAGGGTAGGGATTTTGTCCATTTTATGAACAAACAAAACGATTCTTAGTGCATAGAACAATTCTGAGCATCTGATAGGCTTTTAGTCAGTATTTATTGAAGGAAACGAAGTATAGTTTCTACATATTTGTCTTAATTTTAAGAACCTAATGGTTAATAATCTTTTAGATAAGAATTTTTTTTTGGAAGAAGCTGATTGTTATGGTTTAGATATTAGATATCTCCCAGAAACTCATGTGTGAGACAATGCAAGGAAGTTTAGAGGTAAAATGATTGGGTTATGATAGCCTCAACGCAATCAGTGAATTAATCCCCTAATGGGGATTAACTGAGTGGTAACTGAAGGCAGGTAGGTAGGGTGTGGCTGGAGGAGGTGGGCATCAGGGGCATGTCTTTGGGATATAGATTTTATATCTGGCGAGCGAAGCTCTCTCTGCTTTCTGATCATCACGTGAGCTGCTGCTGTCCACCACCATGATGTTGTGCCTCACCTCTCGCCCCAAGCAATTGATCCAGTCGTCTGTGGACTAAGTCCTCTGAAACCGTGAGCCAAATAAATTTTTCCTCTTTAAAATTTGTTCTTTTCACAAATTCTTTCAGAAAATTTGTTCTTTTAGTCACAGCTGCCAAAAAAAAAAAAAAAAAAAAAACTGACTACAACACTGATGCACCATTAAGAATAGGAATTTTGGAAAGAATTTTTGATCAGTGGTTTGAAAGTATATTATACACATTGGATATAAACTATATACATTTCAGTCCAGTGAATAAAGGATATTTCCTAAAATTGTTTTTGGTTATAGATTTATTTGCTTCACAATATAGATTGATACATGCTAATAAATGTCCCTCCCTAATAACATGTCACCCAAGATGATGATGATAATGATAAGATGATGATGATGTTTCAAGTGCATAACCTTAAGTCTACAAATTCAGTACCCATTCTGAGAAGTGGAAGAGAAACTGAATACAGATACTCAGGACTAATTAGGCACTTTTGTTGCTTTTCTCCTATTCTTTTCTTCATTGCCTTTCTTAATATGGCTGTCAGTGTCCCAGGGGGCTTTAGGTCCATAGAAACCCAAAGAGCAGAGAATGGTCTGTGGAGGGTCTAGCCTGCTGAAATCTCCCACTGCTTTTTAGAGGGCCTCTGGCAGCAGCTCAGTATTCTCAAGTAGCAGATTGCCTGGGCAGGGATCATAGAATTTAATTGCTAAATCTATGATTGCCTAATTGCATAGATGATAGGGTTGGGTACCCCAGATAGGCCAGCTGATTCCTTGAAATATTGACTTTTTAAAAATTTTAGTCTGCAACAGAATAAAATAGCTGTGGTTTTATGTTCGTTGGGTCCCATAATGTGCTGAGAAGCATAGGTTTCAGAGATTTCTTTATTTTGGCTTTATTTTTTTATGAGGTAATAGAGTTTAAAAAGTCTTGGCAAAAAGTCTGATATGGCAGAAGTGAAACCATTAACCTTTTTTCCTACTTTCTGTTTCCTATTTTTCTTTCCTCAGAATTCAGTGGTAATTTTACACACACACACACACACACACACTTCTAAAATCTCTTATGCAGAGCTAGCAAGTCTTGAGTTGTGTACTATCTATGGTCCTCAAGGGACACTGGTCCCTGTGCAGGGGGAAGAAAATCAGAGCTTATTGCTTTTTACAAGTCATCTCCTATGATTTTTGAAAAGCTGTTCTTTACTGACTCTAGCAGAGCCGCGGCTAGAATTGCTTACGTTGGTAATGACTGGCATGGTTTCCCCACATTTTTGTTCCCCACACTGAGGCTCCAGAATAAAAATGGCAGAGCAGTTAGAATTCATTTAGCAACATTATAGACCTGCCTCTATGGATCCCTGATGTGGACATTGAAGAGGAAATCAGCATGCCTATAATGTTGCCAGCAAGTAGGTGTTTCCTGGTTCCCTCTTACTTGCAGTTTGATTTCCCCAGTGTAAAAATGAAAGAATTAGATTAGATAATCTTCATGCTATGGACTCTTGATTTCTTAAGTTCCATGACCTTTACTAACTTTAGACTTGTCCTCTTTAAAGACAGTTTCTCCTTTAACTTTTTATCTGTGCTTGCTAAGAATCCTTTATTTGTGGTTTAGAACATGGCATTTATTTAGTAGAAGACTTTTTAGCTTTCCAATTACTGATTCTCAGTTTTTAACCTAGGATTCATGCAGCTATTTCATTTAAAATAATATTTTTCCATCCACATGTATACACCTCATGGAACTTCAGTTTGTTTGAAAATAATAATAAAAGTTTGTTTAAAAATAATAATAATAAAAAAATTAAAAAATAAAAAATAAAAAAATAAAAATAATAATAAAAGAATATTGACAACAGGAGATGATGTCCTGCTGGGTTTCTCCTTCTGAAATCCTAGGGTACGCATGCTGCTTGCCAGCAGTGGGACCTGCCATGTAGGTGTCCACGTTTTCCCAGCTATCTTGCTTTAGGGAGTGCTGCAGTGATCTCTTATTCTATTGCCTGGAGCAAGATGTTCCTGGAAAAGAGATCTGGGAATGTTCAGCCAATTTAGCAATTCATTGGCTGAGTGTTCTGAGATATTTTGGGATATTATGTGCAAAATTGAAATTTGTGTGGTCACTGCCCCAAAATCAGCACCATTAAAGATGACTAGAACAGGAGGCTAAAAAAAAAAAAAAAAAAAAAAAAAACCTGGGCAGAAGAGCTTTCGGAAAGTTACTTCTGAGTTAAAAGAGGAAGTCAATTAAGTCCTGAGCAGGTAATACACAAGAATATTCAAAATTAGTATACCTTTAAATCTAGTCCACATTTGCATCTTAGTATGTTCCTTTTCATTCTCTTGGGTGGGAAGACCCCACCCCCTTTCAGCTCCTTGTAATCTTTTTTAGAGTTCTATCTTTAGTCCTCTGTTCTTTACTTACCTGGCTGAAAATACATGTGTGCGTATACACGTACACACTAGTGCTTATGTATATAATGTCTTACCGCCCCTGCAAAGATGTCCACATCTTAATTCCTAGAATTTATAACTCTGTTACTTTATAGAATAAAAGAGATATTTGTAGATATGAGCTGGGAAGATTTCCTGAGTTACCTAGGTAAGATTTTCCTGGGTTACTTGTGAGTCTTTAAAAGCAGAAGAAAGAGGCAGAAAGTGGGTCAGAGAGATGAGATAGAAAAAGGAGGGATTTGAAGTGTGGAAGGAACTCCTCCTACCATTGCTGGTTTTGAAGAAGGGGGAAGGAAGCCACAAACCTGAAGGTAGTTTCTCTAGAGGCTGGGAATGGCTCTCAGCTGACAGCCTAAAGGAAGTGGGCAAAATGGGGATCTTAGTCATACAGCTACAAGGAGCTGAATTCTGCCAACAACCCAAATGAACAGGGAAACAGATATTTCCCTAGAGTCTCCCGAAAGGAATGCAACCCTGGCAGCACCTTGATTTTGGTCCAGTGACTTCCATGTTGAAATTCTGACCTATAGAACTGTGCATAAATTTGTGTTGATTAAACCACTAAATTTGTGGTAACCTGTTATGGCAGCAATAGAAAGTTAATACAATATTTATCCACTTTTTTCTCATTAATGTCAACAACTTAGTGTTACGGTACTCAAAATGAAATACAGTACATTGGAAAGAAAAGAGTGGGATCCACGCTATTAGACAGAACTGGATTTAAATCTTCTTTCTATGGAATCCTGGCTGAAAAACTTGGAGAAGATAACCCTTTTGAACTTGTTTTTCTGTTCCTCAAGAAAATGAATTGTGTGTGCATTTGTGTGTGTGTGTGTGTGTGTGTGTGTGTTTATTAAATGAAATAATACATGAAAAATGCCTGGCATATTTCAATAAACGGTACTGATTAATACAAATTAAAGTCAGTATTGATACATATTAAGTATCTGTTATAGCTAGAATCCAGAATGTACCCCCAGAGGATTATGTGTTGAGGGCTTGGCCCCAAGTGTAGCAATGTTCAAGGGTGGGGCTTTGGAAAGTGATTAGATCATGAAGGAATCTGTCCTCATCAATGGAAAAATTATTGAGGGATTCATAGCTGAATGGACTACTGGTAGGTAGGTGTTGGAAATTATAGGAGGTAGAACCTAGCTGATGGAGTTGGTCCTTAGGGGTGTGCCCTTGGGGCCTATATCTTGTCCCTAGTCCTTTCCTCCCCATCTCCCTCCCTTCTTCTCTCTCTTCCTCCTTGCCTCCCTCCATCTCTTCTTCTTGGATGCCATGACTTCAAGCAGCTTTCTCTACCATGCCCTTCCATCACGGTGTACCTATTGCCTAACACAGGCCCCAAAACAATAGTACCAGCCAACCACGGGCTGAAACCCCTGAAACCATGAGCCAAAATAAATATTTCCTCCTCCAAGTTTATTTTCTCAGGTATTTTGTCACATTATCAAAGAAAGCATCATATTTAAATATGGCATCAGTAAAACAAGCAACAAAAGAACAAGTAAATAAATTGGACTTCATAAAAATTAAAGACTTTTATATCAAAGGATACTATCAAGAAAACAAAGGAAAACCTATACAAGAGGAGATAATATTTGCAAATTGTATAATTTATAAGGGATAACTATCTAAAATATGTCAAGAATTCTTGCAAGCTCAACAATAAAAAGATAAGTTATCCTATTTAAAAATGGTCAAAGGCTTTGACTAGACGTTTCTTGAAAGAAGGTTTTCAAATGGTCAATAAACACATAAAAAAATAAACACATAAAAAGCTTAACATCATTAATAGTCATTAGAGAAATACAAATTGAAACCACAGTGAAATACTAGGATGGTTATAATCAATAAAAAGGAAAATAAGTGTTGGCAAGGATGTAGAGAAATTGGAACTCTCTGTTGTTGCTGCCACTGTGGACAATAATTTGGCAGTTCCTCAAAAAATTAAATAGAACTACCTTATGACCTAGCCATTCTATTCCTGGGCATACACCCAAAATAATTGAAAATATGTGTTTAAACAAAAGCTTGTATATGAATGTTTATAGCAACACCATGGATGATAGTCTGAAGTTAGAAACAACGCAAATGTCTGTTGTTTGATGAATGGATAAACAAAATGTGGTATATCCTTACAACTGAATAATATTTAGTCCTAAAAAGAAATGGAGTCTTGATATATGGTATATCATGAATGAACCTTGAAAAAACATTAAGACAAAGAACTCAGACACAGAAGGGCAGATACTATATGACTTCATTTATATGAAATATCTTAATAGTCAAATTAGTAGAGACAGAAAGTAGATTAGTTGTTGTCAGGGACAGGGGAATGAGGACTGACTGCTTACAGGGTATGGGATTTCCTTTTGGGATGATTGAAATGTTTTGGAACTAGATGATACTCATGGTTATACAACATTGTGAGTTTACTTAATGCCATGTTAAAATATACACTTTAAAATACTTTAAGTGGCCATTTAAATTTTACTTCTGATAATCAAAAAATGTTAAAGAGTAGTCAGTGAATGTGTGTGTGGTGGGGGTGTGCATGCACATGCATGTTCAAAAAAGGATCAATGAGTGGAAGAATTTTATTAAGTGTTAGATTAGAATAGGTGAAATTGCTAAAGAAATTGAAATAAGGGCTTCTAAGCATGTAGGGAAATAACATAGGCCTAGGACTTAACTCAAATATACTCATGATGTGGTGTCCTGATGTTTTTATTTAAAGGGTCTGATTAGGAAGTAAAATAGGCAGGGACCAAAGTTGTAAGGATGTATCTTCAACGTAATTTTCAGTAATTTCACATTCTAACCTCTTCTGAAGCTTTGCCAAATGAATCTTTGGTTAATTCAGCACCACATGATAAGAGCCAAATTGATCCGTTATAGTAGACAAATAATTCTCCTTCCTTATTGCCTTTCTCATATATCTACTTTCTTGCTCACTCTCTTTCTGCCTATAAAGATCATTAGGTGGCCCTTAATTTCTGATGAACTTTCAACCATGGAATCTAAAAGTCAATATAGCTATGTTTGTGACGGATGATAGTTTCTTCTATTTTATATTACAAATGTTAAAGAGTATTTGCCAGATACAGACTTCATTAAGTTTACTTTTTGCATTTTTTCTCTCGAGTACATTTTACTGTAAATTCATCGAGCATTTATGGAGTCCAGAGCGTGTACTAAAACCTTGAGTAAACGGTTGTATAAGAACTATTCTTTACTTTGGTTTATAGTCTAATAGGAAGATAAGTATATACAGAATCAAGTTCTTAAATCTGGGCAAAGAATACCTCCATACCTTCAGTCTGAAAGAAAGGATCTTTATGGAAACTGGAGTTACTACAGTTTATCAGAGACGGTAGACATTGAATAAAGCAAGCTGGATAGCAAGAGAGCTTTAACCTAGTGACAGATGTAGTGACTTTTAAGAATAGCTTAGTAAAATTTATCTGAGAGAGAGAATTGAAGTCCTAAGGTGAGTGTATCTGAAGATACCAAAACAGGAGAAAGGTGGGATGGCTTATCCAGATCCATATAAAACAAGATAGGATTCTGGATTATGACATAAAAGCAATGGGAAGCCATTAAAAATTTGAAGAACAGGAAGTGGTGAGACCTGAGTATTTAAAAGGTTATTCTGATAATAATGTGGAAGAGACACTGTAGGATGGCTTTCACAAACTTGTAAAGACAGACTTGGAGATTCCTTAGTTTCTTACAGGAGGTAAATTAAATCAGATCTTGATATTGAAATATATGCTAAAGGAGCACCTAAAAAAGCAACAGGAAAGTAATCTCACTTATGAACACAGATGCAAATATCTTAAATAAAATAGAATTATCTAGGAATTTATTACTAGTGTGGAAGAACTATTATCACATTTTTCTAGCACTTTAGAAATTGAGAACATATGGAAACTTACCACCAATTTAAAAAGACAAGGACTTTTGGATATGTAGACTTAGACATAATTGAGTAAATTTTCAGTCTTCTTGAAGAATAGTTTAACTGTATACAGTGAGAGTCATAAAAATGACTACTATTCTTGACCTAATTTATTAAATTACCCAAAGAGAGTAAAAGAGAAGTAAAACATATTTGCCACTCCAAGTGATGCTGCTTTACTGATATTTTTAACATAGAAATATGAGAAACAGCACATATGTCTAATAGTTGACAAGAGTTAAACTATTACATGTTATGATTAAATCTTGCTATTAAAATGACAAATTTGGGTAATGGCTTATTACATGTAAGGCATACAATACATCACATACAACAAAGTAATGTTTACAATTTTTCAGCAAATAATGTAGCCATAATAATTTATATAAAATATAATTTTTAATGTTAAAGATAGAAAACACTTGTGGAGTTTGAGGAATTATTTAAGGTGATATCACCTTTGTCAGACTCAGTTTTATCAACTATAAAATGAGAATATATTATATAAATATGCATTTTTGTTTTAAATTCTGGTATATGAATTATTTAACCCATTTTTTTTCATAAATATGTTTTAATGGGAAATTTATATGACTATATCTTGGGGGAAGTCTTAATGGGATTCCACTATTCAGAGAGAGTGCATCCCTTCTATCTTTCAGCTGGGTTGCTGCCTCCAATAGGGAAAATGTGTTCAGACTCCAACCATGCTGCTTGCTCCCCCTTTTGGAATCAAAGAACAAGACAGGAGACCCCAGTTATGTTCCATCAGAAACAAGAACCAAACTTCTGAATCTGAAATTATAATGCTTTTATTTCACTGGGTTCTTAGAATAACCAAGAATCTAATTGTTTTAATCATATTTTTTTTTCTTTTCACCTCTGACCAAAAGACTGGACAAGAACAAATTTAGAGGAGAAGAAGTTTATTTGGGGGCTCACACTTTCAGAGGAGCCAGTCTCTATTCCTTGGGGTGAGAGGTGAGGCAGAACATCATGGTGGAAATGTGTGGCTGAGGAAAGCAGCTTAGAACATGGCACTCAGGAAGCAGAAATAGAGCTCTGCTCAACAAGGACAAAATATATAACCCAAAGGCATGCCCCCAATAACCCACCTCATCCAACCAGCCTGCACCTGCCTACAGTTACCACTCAGTTAATCCCTAATGGGCTCTCATAAGCCAATCCTTTTACCTCTAGACCTTCTTGCATTGTACATGAGCATTTGGGAGCCACCTCACATCTAAGCCATAACACTAACCATATATTGCTCACAGTTTTAACAAACATAAAAGTAATCTGAGGAATTGGCAGAGATTCCTTTTTTAAAAATTGGATTACAATAATGTACTGAAACTTTCCACTCACTGGAATAGACAAAGAATTTGTGAAAATTTATTAGAGTGAAACTTAATTAAAGTATTTGCTGAGATGTCTTATAGATCCTTTATGTAAAAAACGGTTTGTATTTTATAATTTTAATCTACTCTGTAGTCTGAGTTGGATAATTTGATTATATAATTTTAGTAATCACATGTACCAGTTATTTTTGTGCTGGGAGAGTACCCCTAATCCTCCATCATAGGGTTCAAAAGGGACAACTGGGTAAACATGATTGATCAAACACTGGAGAGGAAAAACCTCCCCCATACACATCCTCCCTCTCTCCCCCTCCCCCTCTCCCTCTCCACTTCCCTCTCCCTCTCCCTCTCTCCCTTCAGCCTTCTCTCCCTCTCTCTCTGACATGCATGTGTACACACACACATTCACCCATATATATTTTTAACTTAATATAAAGTTAAGTTAATCAGCTAACTTAACATTTCCATCAAATAGTTTGCCCACTAGCCTCAGAACGTAGGCCAACCTGTCATTCCCCTACATGAACTTATAACTCATGACCCTGGACAAGTCCATAACTTTTCTGT
The DNA here is from genome assembly GCF_902686455.1 of Sciurus vulgaris. NCBI lineage: Eukaryota > Metazoa > Chordata > Mammalia > Rodentia > Sciuridae > Sciurus > Sciurus vulgaris. Next base: position 28,227,136 of record NC_136475.1, on the reverse strand, counting down.
ACCTCAGTTGCTTCACTCACAAAATACGGAAAACAGAAGCAACCTCATACATTTGTTGTCATGATAAATAAGCTAACCAATGCAAAGTGCTTAGCATACTACATGTTTTGTGGTAAAAGTTCAATAAATGTGTGGTTTGTAGCTATTCTGATTTAGTGTACCTTTTAGAAACTCCTTCATCCTTTAGTTACATATTCACTTTTTTTTAAATAATTTTTATTTGTTCTAATTATTTATACCTGACAGTAGAATGCATTTTATGTATTTTGGTAAATCATACATAAATGGAGTATAACTTCTCATTTTCCTGATCGTACATATTGTAGGATCACATTGATCATGCAGTCATATATGTACATGAGACAATAATGTCTGTTTCACTCTACTATCCTTCCTACCCCCAGCCCCCTTTCCCTCTCTTCACACCCCTCTGTCTAATCTAAAGTAACTCTTTTCTTCCCTACTGCCCCCCTATTGTGAATTAGCATCCACATATCAGAGAAAACATTCAGCCTTTCATTTTGGGGGGTTTGTCTTATTTCACTTAGCATGATGTTCTCCAACTCCATCCATTTACCAGCAAGTGCCATAATTTAATTCTTCCTTAAAGCTGAGTAATATTCCATTTTATATATATATATATATATAAATATATATATATATCTCCAGGTGCTTCTGGACTTCCCTGTTTGTCAAGAAACTTTGTTTCAATCTCAAACTGGCCTGATACTGTCCAAATAACCTTGCCCTGATCTTACTGAATTTGCCCCATATTATCTAGGGTCCTTGCAGCTTCCAGACTGGCAGGTTTCCAAATAGCAGTTTCCTATTTTTGGTAGATGAGATTAATAATAATAGAATTGGTGTGACCCAAGGGGAGGCTCTACTGAATGCAGAGTTGACTGATCTTTTCACATCACACATAATTCTGTTTAGGGGTTGATTTTTGAGTTGACTTTCTGCTATATAAATTGCACTACATCTACTCCAAAGGCTGTGTAGTTTAGAATGACTTTCAAGAGGCATGCTTTACTGAAAGGCCAGGAGAAGATGGACAGAAGAAACAGACAAATCATCAGTGGACAGCAAATGTTTTTTTGTTTGTTTTGGACTCTGTGGAAAAATGGGAAATTACTTAGCTTGTCCTTCTGGAAAAACTGACTCTATCTTTCCTGTATCTCTGGGAACCTCTAGTTCGGTCTAGAACTCAAGTAGTGCCAGAGTAGATTAGGGAATAGATATACCTTCCCTGAAGAAAGAAGGCAAAACTATCATGGAAAATACTGTAGCCATTTTATTTTGTTTTGGCATTTTAATTGAATCTAAGTATTTATAGTTTCTTGGTTGTGGAAGTGAATATTTCCACTACACATTTTATCATAAACATTTCTTCCCAAAATATCGCTATGAAATCACCCCACCCTTGCCTAATACTCAGTTACGGACCTAAGCCACAGAGCAAACTTGGTTCTGGGGCAGATCTGTGTTTTTGTTGTCCTCCCCTAATGGAAGGGAAGTACACAGAGGATTGTCTTTTGATATTGTTTTACATTTTCATAGTTTTTTGCTGTTTTGCTGGTTTTCTCTCTCCTGCTATTTGGCCTGTTATGTTTTCTTTGTTCTTAAATTTTCTTGAGTAAACCGAAGATGCATGATGTATTTTTATTGCTGCTAGTGTTTAAATTTTACCATACTGAAATTATATTTTTCCTCAACCATGGCTTTCTTTTAGTTGCTATTGATACTTGTGTATACATTCAAGTGTGTGTATTACAAACTTAGAGGAGTGGATCATTGGAACTATAGTTTAGTGGAGGAATTTAAAAATTAAATACCCAGTGCTTCTGATCACTACTATAAAAGGAATTTATAGGGCACACAAGATACCACTTAACTGAATTAAGGGTGGAAGTCCCTTCTGGAAATAGTTTTGACAATTGTGTTCTTCTTTTGTAACCACATTTACTACAATTTTTAGGTTTAACTTGCTTGACTGATCTGTGTTCATCACCAACTTTTGACAACATGATTCTTCCATTCATGGATTCTTGGTGGACTAAGAATTATTCAAATAATTTGAATAATTTTTTTCAATAGTAGTTTGAAGTAAATTTTGTAAGTCTTTATATGCCTTTTCATGTCACATTTAAATGACAACCTGAAAAGTATAAAATTGTTACATTATCTCATTTTCCCCTCCTAGGTAGGAGCTGCTCTATGACCAGCCTGATTTTTGTTTCTTTATAATTTACCTCTTTTGCTGCCTTTGTGTTTGTCATTTGTAAATTTGCTTCTTTGTCATTAGAGTTCGATAAATTGTCTAGGTCATATATTTAGGTATTGGTCTCTTTTTATTAAATTCTCTTATGATGGATCTTTTCAATCTGTGTACTTATTTCTTTAAACTGCTTAGAATTTTTTTTCTATTTTAGTTCTTTTCTATGCTATTTTCTTCTTCATGGATGCCAATAATTGCTGTGTCTTACTAACTTTATATTCACTGTCATATTCTTTCTGTTCTCTCTTCTGCTTTGGGGGGAAGCATCTCAAACCAAATGGCTAACCCATCTGGTTTTTTTTTCAAATTTTCAATATCGATTTTATACTTCACTGTATAAGTCTGATTGTAGTTTTAGTTTTGAATTTTTACTTCTTTTCCATCTCATGTATTATCTGCCTTATTTAAAAATTTCATGCAACTAACAAAAACCTCTTTTTGGTTTCATCTTTATATTCTAGTTTTTTTTCCCCCTCAAAGAATATATATTCTTTGAATTCTATTGAAAACCTTAAAATCTCCTTTTGTTTAGAATCTTTTTCTATCATTTACTCTTTTCTTGAAATTATAACCTCCATGTGCATTCAAGTTACAAAATTTTTCAAGTCTTCTGTGTTTCTTTTCTTTAAAACTATCTACTTAACTCAGAAAAGAAAGTTCTATTCAAAGCTATTATTTGCCTGTGAACAGGTTGTCACATCATTACCATTCAAAGTATGGTCTGCATATGAGCAGCATCTGTATCATACAGGAACTTGTTAGAAATGAAAAATCTCAGGCCCCACCCTGGACTTGCTGAATCAAGATCTGCATTTTAACAAGACACACAGGTAATTGCCATAGACTTTAAAGTTTAAAAAGCACTAATCTATGTTAATGTGATTAGAATACTCATTACAGTTTTCCACGTTTTAGGGATGATGGAGGAATCTGAGCCCCCTGTTTGGAATATTTAGTCTTCTTGGCTGAGGAAGCATCTGCTAGACCCATTTAATTATCTGCTTGATTATCTCCTTCAATAAAGAGGCACTTTTCTTCCTTTTCTATAAAAAGTAGGAAGGATGTGGGGTAGGAGATCAAAAGCTACTTCTCCCTTGACTTTTTTCTAATCTTCTCTCCATCGTGTTGAAGTTTCCCACTTTGAGGAGTAAATCCTCACCAGTTGGCTTTTTTTTTTTTTTTTTTTTTTTTTGGTACCAGGGATTGAAACCAGGGGCACTTAACCACTGAGGCACATCCCCAATCCTTTTTGAAACAGAGTCTCACTGAGTTGCTGAGGTTGACTTTAAATTCGCGATCTTCCTGCCTCAGTCTCCTGAGCCACTGGGATTACAGGCATGTGCCACCATAGCAGGCACCCTTTTAGCTATTTTAAGGCACATTTTATTCCTGGTATAAGGGAGGAAATTTTTTCTCTGTCCTCTTGTGTTCAGTGGCTAGGGCCTGTGAATTGTGTCAACAAAACAACAAAAGACAAGTCAATAGGAGAAAGGTTATTTTTATGAGTATTGGGTTTCATAGAAAAGAAGTGAAAACCCAAAGCAATGGTCAGACCCAGAGGCTTTTATACCATTTTAACAAAGGGCAGTAAATTGTGGAGAAGTGACTAGGTATAGGAATGGGGGTTTAGGTTCCCAGGGGTGGTAAATTGTGGCAGGTTTACTAGCAAACATGTAGTATACAGATTGTTTAGTAAAGTTTCTTAGTTGGACTTATTTGAGTACCACTAAAGATCTCCCTAGCATAGGAGAGGGGAACACCTTTACAAATGGAAGTTTATGACACCTTTGCGAAGTGGAATATATGCCCTGATTTTAGGCCAGAACAGAACTCTGCCTGCCTCTGTTGTTTCTCAGTTGCTTTCAGATCAACATGATCCTTATGGCAAAGTGGCATATTTTGGGTTGGTAAATCCTAACTCTTACTGTGAATCGTGGTCCTAAAATATCTTTATCCATGCTTTGAAACTGTGAATTCTTTCTGAATTCTAACAAATTTAGTTGCCAATAAGATTGAGATGTCATTCCTTACTGTGTTTTCATGAGAATTTTAATGGGAAGTGGGCAAATCAGGCATTAAAAACTGAGAGGTCCTCACTATAAAAAATGCAGGAGCCATATGGTCATTTTTGAGAATGCTATATGAAAAAATCCTTACTGAATGGAAGATTGCATGAATGAACTTCAAGGTTTCCTTCCACCCATGCATATTATGATTCAGTGGTCTTTTTGTTATATGCAATTCAATTTATATACGTCTCCCTAATTGGAATCACATGAAGATGAGTAAAGTTACAGATATTTCAGACTGTTTTAGTCTAAGATTATAACTTTATTAGAAAGATTGATCTCAGTCCTTTTTAAATCACTGAAAATGTTAACTCATTCCTACTATTTTAGCTTATAATTTACATATATTAACATTTTGCAGCTCATTGAGGTTGGTGTTTTGATTCCTATTTTGCAATTGGACTAAAAAACCAAATGGATTAAGCAACTTGTTTAATATAATTCAGATAATTGCAGAGTCTCAATCATTTACTGACTAGTGACCTTCTCCAGTGACTAACTTCTTTGTGTTTCAGTATCCTCATTTGTAAAAAAGGCCATTTATTATACCTTACCTCAAATAGTCATTTTGAGGATTGAATGTGGCAATGTATGTCAAAGCCTCTTGCTTAGCATCTGGTAAATAAGCAGATGCTCATTGACTGTTCATTTCATTCATGGCTTCCTAGGCACGCCTTCTACCTTCCTGACTTCATATTTCTACTCCTGCTGCCTTTATCACTAATCCCAATCTGTTAAAAGGGGACACATTTCATTTAGACTGCGGAAATCACACAACTACACAAACATGTATATACAAAGAAGTTTATCATGGTATTATATATCATCAAAAATTTGAGCAATTAGATTAAATTTTTAATTTAACCAAATCAAATTTAATTTCTTTAATCAAATATGATAAATTAAGCTTCTGGTTTCATGGAGATATAATGAAGACTAAGTGACTTAGTATTTATAATGCGGGACTGGGGTTGTGGCTCAGTGGTAGAGAGCTTACTAGTAGGTGTGAGGCAATGAGTTTGATTCTTAGCACCACATAAAAATATATAAATGTTCATTGACAACTATATTTTAAAAGTATTTATAATGCATTTATAACAGTGCCTAATACATAGTAATTATTGTGTATTCTAAAACTACCACAGAATATCATATATTTAAAAATAATAATTTAAATCTGCATTTATTTGCATTCATATTGGTCATATTGTATCATTAAGATGGAAATAAGTTGTAACATATCACCTATGATTTATTACTAAATAATATCTGGGAGTATATATTGAAATCTTTTTTTAATTAAATTTTTAAATTATATAGAGTCAAATGATTTTTATAATTCCTGACTACTCTGGACATAAGTTAGCACTGAATGACTTATAATCTTGAGAAACTTATTTAATGTTGAGGGTTTTCAAAGATCCATGATCCACTCTTCTTAGTCCATATGACTGTCAAAGTCAAAGTAGATTCTTATAGACCTTGTTTTTGTTCTGAGTAAACAAGAATGAGATTCTAGAGCTCAAATGGAATAGGCCTGCTTATTTGGAAATTAAGAAGCTTTGAGGGTAAAAGGGCACATGGCAATTTGCTCATCTTACTTTGAGTGAGAGTGTTTTGATATAATTAGCAGATTAAAACTTCTTTAGGGCTGGGGTTGTGGCTCAGTGGTAGAGCACTTGCCTGGCACATGTAAGGCACTGGGTTCGATTCTCAGCACCACATATAAATAAGTGAATAAAATAAAGGTCTACCAACATCTAAAAAATATGTTTTTAAAAAAACTTCTTTAAAGAAGGAACACTGTCAGAATTACTTCTCTTTGAATATTCCAGTTACCCTTGGGATTGTGAAGATTAAATTCATTAATATCTGTAAAGCATTTAGAAGAGTGCCTAGCATATAGTGAACATTATGTGTGTTTCATAGTATTACTTTTCTGTTTTCATTGTTACATGTTCTTGTTTGAGTCATGTAGTAATTTAAGTGGAGCAGAAGTTCTATTGAAGTGTCTGTCATCTCATTGCTATTGTCATTCAACCGGAAGATAGGAAGAAATGACCTCTTACCTGTTTGTTTTTTTACTAAATCAAAAACTATTGGAAAGGAGAAACAAAGTTGACATTGCTAATAGATTATATGATTATCAACCTAAACATTTTAAGTGAATGGACTGAAAAATTATATTTTAGTCAAAGATGGTCAAACATAAGATACAAAACAAATAGCTTTCCTATACTAGCAAAAGCCAATAGGAGGGGGGGAAGATCCCATTTATAAGAATAAAATTGAAAAACTACTGAGGAATAAACCTAACTAGAAATGTATAACTTCTTTTTTAAATCTTTTATTTGTTGTTTTTAGTTATACATGACAGTAGACTCTATTTTGATATATTTATAAAAGCATGGAATATATCTTATTCTAATTAGGATCCCAGTCTTGTGAATGTACAAGATTTTGAGACTCACTGTGGTGTATTCATATAAATGAAAATTATGTCAGATTCATTCCACTGTCTTTGCTATTGAAATGTGTAGCTTCTATAGGAAGAAAGTTGCTGAAGGGAATTAAAGGAAAAAATGGAGAGATACACTATGTTCCTGGACCAGAAGATTCAGTTTGTTATTATTTTCTCCTTGAAACTCATCACTGAATTCAGTGGAATGTCAATCTAGAATTGTGTGGATTTTAAATGAACTTGCCAACCTTTTCTAGAAGACGTAAGGGTAGACAAGAAAAATGTGAGTAACAGCTATCATATTTGAATTCTTAATATGTATTGGGTAGCAGTTTAAGTATTTTACATGTTTTCATTCAATTCAATCCTTCTGGCAATAAAATGTAGGAATTGTTAGTATCACTATTTTTCAGATCATGTCCAAGGACACTCAACTAGTAGATGACAGAGCTAGCATTCAAATACATTCTCTTTCCAGAGCCACTGTTCTTAAACTCTGAACTGCTACCTGAGGGAATATTGTTAATACTTAATGTCAAAACATTATGTAAAATTATATTAAAATTTATGATTTGGGTGTAAGAATAAGTAGCACAATAGAAATCATTTAGGGGAACTTAGTTTATTTGTGATAAAGGAGCAATTTCAATTCAGTCAGAAAAACTTCAGTAAATGATTTTAGAACAATTCACTATTTCTTTGGAGAAAAACATAAAGTAGATTTCTTCCTCATGCTATACCCATAAATAAATTCCAAATGTATTAAAGGCCAAAACATAAGAAATATTAAAAGGAAAACATTTTTATATTCTCAGGATGGGAAAAATGTCTAGAACCATAACTGAAAGATTGACAAAAATTAAGACTTGGGCATGATAAAGCACAGCATAAACAAAGTTAAAAGAAATCACAATCTGCATGAATATATAAAAAAAACTCCCAAGGACTCAATAGGAAAATAAGGCTAACTACCCAGTAGAATAGTGATCAAAAGAGATAAACACAAAGTTCATAAGATCTAAAAGTGTCCCCCCAAAATGAAAATATACTTACCTTGAATAATAATAGAAATTAAAATAATAATGAGGCATTATTTTTAACTATCATTAGTAAAAAAATCTTAAACTTATAATACCTAGTGTTAGGGAAAGGAGTGGAAAAAACTAATACCATTTAAAGCTATAAATCAGTATTGCATGTTGGGAACTTTTTGGTCAATAACTATGAATATTTTAAATTACACCTTCCATTTGACCTAATGACCGCTCTTCCCCTCTCCTTTTCTCTTATCTTAAAATATGTTACATACATATTAAGTCAGTTTTCCTTCATGGTGACAAAATATGTGAGAGAAATAAACTTGAAGAAAAGTTTATTTTGACTCATGTTTTCAGTCCATGTTTTGACCCTGTTTCTTTGGGCCTGTGGTGGCACAGCATTTCCTGGTTGGGAACACTTGATAGATGAGATCTGTTCACCTCACAGCTACCAGAAAATGAGAGAGAGGAGGGGTCAGAGTCCCTTATCCTTCCATGCCTAACTTCCTTCCACTAGGCCCCACTTCCTAAAGGTTCCACCACCTCCCAGTAGCACCACAGGCTGCAACCAAGCCTTCACCACATGGACCTTTGAGGGACACTTAAAATCCAAACTGTAACACCATGTGTACAAAAACCTAAATATAAAATGTTCATTGTATTAGGTATAAAAGTAAAATAAATCTAAATAGCCATTAGAAGAAGAATGACTGAATTATGGACCAATTCTATCATAGAAAAGATTAAAAGATAGAAAGGTTAAAGGTTAAATGGTAAGGTAGTCATATATATTCGTATGAAAAGACTTCCAAGACGTATTAAGTTTAAAACAATGTGAAATCCTGTCTACACCTAAGAATCTATGTTGGACATATCTATGTATGATAATAGTTAGATTGTCTTTTCATAGTAAAGAAGAAATGGAGTTTCAGGAGGAAGGAAAGGGGACATTTCAACTTTTACATGGTCGCATTGTTTTAACTTTTAAGAATGTATTCACATATTACTTGCTTAGTTTTTTAAAATATAGCAAATTATAGAGCATAAATTCAGAAAAATCCTTTTAGATAATTTTGTTCATTCCTTATCTTCCTCCCTTCAGCAAGTTTAGCCTCACTGGACTATTACAAAAACCTAGAAACCTACTGTTTACGTTATAAACTGCCAGAATGAAGAAATATAATCTTATATTCAGCATTGCATACAATTAGAGTTGAGATCTGAAATGCTCCCCAGAGGCTCATGTGTTGAAGGCTTGGTCCCCAGCTAGTGTACTGTTGGGAAGTGGAGGGAACTTAAAGAGATGGGGCTGGAGAAAGTAGGTGAATGGGACATGTCTTGAAAGGTTATAATTTGTTCCCAGCCCTTCTTCTGCTCTGTCTTCTTCCTGGCTGCCATGTGGTGAGCAGTTTTACTCCACCATTCACTCCCTACCATGATTCTTCTTCATGCATCACAAACCCACAGTGATGGGACCAAATGACTATGGACTGAAACCTCCCTTAATTTATTTATTTTTTTTTTTTGCAGGTATTGTGTTACAGTGATGGAAAGCAGACTAACACACATACTACTTTATTCAGAAGGAAATCTATTTTAATGTATTATTATTTAATATTTCTTAAAATTGAGAAATACCTATTCAGGATTATGTTATAACTCTCTTCTATATACCTGTGAACAAACCAACAACCACTCTTAATCCTTGAGTTCTTTATTTTTAAGGGATTTCTTTGTATTTATTTTACAGAGAAATTATGAAACATGATTATTATTGGTATGGCTCCTTATAAATATTTCACTTCTACTTCCTCTTTTGTACAATCCTGAAAAACATACACGTTCTAAATCTGTTTTTCTATTCTTTATTTTTTGTCAATCATCTAATCTGTTATAAAACAAATACATTAGAAGGGATTTCAAAATATTGATGTGGTCTAATGATCAGCCTTTAGGCAGGCCAATGCTTCAAGAACTCAGGATAGTCATCTTTTCTGTACTTGAAAACCTAGGAAGATGTAAACTTCACATTTCCTTCTCCAATCTTTGACACAAGGTCCCTGATATTCAGGAGGTAGCTCTCTAAACCCTCTTCCAGTTCTTACTGTTTCAATAAACACTCACTGTGATGCTTCTTAACCATAGAGAACAGCTCCACATCTACTTGTATGAACATTCCATGGATGTAAGGGGCAATGTCAGCTTACCCATTAATCATTTTTATACTGCATAACAAATTACTCCAAACTTGGTAGCACTAAATAACATGTATTTATTAATTTACGGTTTCATTGTTCAAGAGTAAGTGTGGCTTGGCTGAATTCTCTGCCTCAGAGTCTCCTACAAGGCTGCTTTACTGGAAAGGATCTACTTCCTAGCTTACTCACATAGTTTTGAAGGATTCACTTGTTGGACTGAAACCTTTTTCTTGAAAGCTGCTGACCACACATTTCCTCAGTTTCTTCCTACCAGGGACTCCCTGTAGAACATCTTGCAACATGGCAACTTGCTTCCTCAGAGCAAGTGACTAGGTAACAGTGTGATAGCAAGTGAGTAGGTAAGAGAGTACAACTGTGATGGAAGGTGCAGTTTTTGGAACCCAGTCAGTGACATGCCATCACTTTTGCCATATTCCATTCTTTCCTTCCATTCTGGGTTTTAGAAAGTGCCAATGCCATATCTACACACACATCTGGACATATGACAGCAAATATCCAGTTGTTTCTTATCAAAATAAAAAAAATCACTGACATATTGCATTTTATTTTAGACATTTGAGATCCACAGTACTCTGTAGTCATTGAAATTCATACACTAAGATTCAATGTACAAATTGGTTCAGCAGGTCACCTGACAAGATCTTGAAATCAAATATCCCCAGGTCTTCCTCTTCTCTCTATATGCTTAAAAGCCTGGAATAAAAGATAACTTGAAGCATGCCTACTGAGAAGTTGTAGCTTACATAGATGAGAGAACATTTCCACTGTAGACTGTGCCAGTACATGTTTAAAGCTGGGCTTGTTTCCTTTCTGCAGAAGTTATTCCCTGTAGTGATCAACCAGACAGTGCCAGGCAGTCATCATTGGAACACCATTACCATTAGGTGTTCATATGAAACATGATAGGCAAATCAGACTGTGTTTTGGTTACATGGACTTGTAGAGGTGACAAAGTAAGGGCATTCTTATTCTCTAGGTCTCACTAAAGCTCACCTGTATTAGGTTAGGTTAGCAGTTTGTTAGGGAGGACAATGGTTTTCACTGTCTTTGAGGAAAGAGGTTTTGCAGTCTTCTAGTAATTTCATTCCAGTGTTATCAAGCCTTCAGTGGAAGCCTGAGTCTCATTATACTGACCTTGGTTGAGCCAACAAACCATTTAAAACCATTATTGCATTATACTTTTAAAATCACGATTGGAAATGGACACACACCACTAGAAATACAGAAATGGGTACATGTGCTAGGAAAATTTTCTCCTCAGCCTTTCCTTCTCAAGGTTCAAACCTTCCAGCTTTCATTAGCCTCACTAGAACTGTGTACCAGCTTTTAAACCTTGTGGATTAAGGCATAGTTTGAATTTTTGGTGAATTTTTTTCCATCTGTATGCTTTTAGTAGTCTTAATTTCAGATACTTTATAGATAGTTCATATAGAAGTTGAGTTAGACTATTTATTTGCATGTCTTTTCATCCTGCTCCTTAACCTAGTCTTACTTTTTTTTTCTTGGCAAATAGTTTAAAGATTATGGGATTACATTTTTATGACATAGATCTTAGAGACATCCTCAAATATATGGGTAGAAATATCTGAGAGTATTTGTTCCCTCAACAAACCTAACTAACCCTTTCTAGAAGACATCTTTTTTTCAGTTCCTATAATTAAAATACCATTAATACCTTTAAAGGATGTTTATACTGGGAAATCTGAAGTAAATTTAGGAGAGATAGAAGAAGAGGCAAACCAAAAATATCTGCTCTGAAAATCAAAAATGTTTCTGTGTTCCCATTTTAAATGGTAAATTGAAACTCAGATTTGTTCTGGCTGTACCCTGGAGTTGTAATGAAAGCTGGTGCCACCAGATTATACTACATCTTTTGCTGGATTTCTTAGGAAGTCCCTATGCTTACTTCTCTGATAACCAACTCTTATCTCTCCCCTTTCTTCTCCTACCACCTGGAAGATGGACATCTGCTAATATTTCTTACATGATTCCAATTTAGTGGAAATGAGAAGTCTGCCCATTAGAATCAATGAAGACTTCGTCCATACCATTACAATGTAAAATGGTCTCAGATCTGTCTTCCTTCTTTAGTCAAGTTCAGGAAGCAGATAAGAATGAAGTTATTATACTTCATTCTGTGTCTCAGTCTGAGTTGGTCACACTCAGACAGTTATAGAACCTTTGAGATTCACCTTAAAGTAGCCTCCATTGCAGTATCACAATACCAGACCTTCAAGTATACTACAGAGCAACAGTAACAAAAACGACATGGTACTGGCACCAAAATAGACAGGTATAGCAGTGGTACAGAATAGAGGACATAGAGATAAACCCACATAAATACAGTTTTCTCATACTAGACAAAGGGGCCAAAATCATACAATAGAGAAAAGATAGCCTCTTCGACAAATGGTGCTGGGAAAACTGGAAATCCATATGCACAAAATGAAACTAAACCCCTGACTCTCACCCTGCACAAAACTCAACTCGAAATGGATCAAGGACCTCGGAATCAGACCAGAGACCCTGCACCTTATAGAAAAAAAAGTAGATCCAAATCTTCAACATGTTGGCTTAGGATCAGACTTCCTTAACAGGATTCCCATAGCACAAGAAATAAAAGCAAGAATCAATAACTGGGATAGATTCAAACTTAAAAGCTTTCTCTCAGCAAAGGAAACTATCAGCAATGCGAAGAGAGAACATACAGAAAGGGAGACAATCTTTACCACTCATACTTTGGATAAAGCACTAATTTCCAGAATCTGTAAAGAACTCAAAAAACTCTACACCAAGAATACAAATAATCCAATCAACACATGGGCTAAGGAAATGAACAGACACTTCACAGAAGATGATGTACAAACAATCAACAGATATATGAAAAAAATGTTCAACATCTCTAGTAATAAGAGAAATGCAAATCAAAACTACCCTAATATTCCATCTCACCCCAATTAGAATGGCGATTCTCAAGAATACAAGCAACAATAGGAGTTGGTGAGGATGTGGGGAAAAAGGTACACTCATACATTGCTGGTAGGGTTGCAAATTAGTGCAGCCACTCTGGAAAGCAGTGTGGAGATTCCTTCAGAAAGCTTGCAATGGAACCACCATTTGACCCAGCTATCCCACTCCTTGGCCTATACCCAAAGGACTTAAAATCAGCATACTACAGTGATGCAGCCACATCAATGTTCATAGCTGCTCAATTCACAATAGCTAGATTGTGGAACCAACCTAGATGCCCTTTAATAGATGAATGGATGAAGGAACTGTGGTATATATACACAATGGAATATTACTCAGCCATAAAGAAGAATAAAATTATGACATTTGCAGGTAAATGATGCAGTTGGAGAATATCATGCTAAGTAAGATAAGCCAATCCCAAAGAAACAAAGCAGATGATGATACATAATGGGGGGTGAGAGGGAGGCAAGAATGAAGGAAGGATGAATCATGTAAGGAAGAAGAGAGATGAGGAGGGGTGGGGGGAAGGAAAATTAACAGAATGAGACAAACATTATCCTATGTACGTGTATGATTACACAAATGGTGTGACTATAGTTCGTGTACAACCAGAGAAACAACACTTGTACCCCATTTGTGTACAATGAATCAAAATAAATAAATAAATAAATACAAAAAGTAGTAGCCCCAATTGTTCCTGTATTCACTAAAGTCCCATGAGATATAGGACAAACTCTTAGGTTTGCTTTTATATTACAGAAAACCCCAAATTTCTACTTGATAGAATAAGCATGTCAAAAGAAATTAAGTAGAGAGTAAAGAGGTTAAAGAGGTTGTGCTCTTCAGTGAGAACACATTTGTGTCTTTCTGAGGTGTTAGTTTTACTTTTTCTTATTTTAATCATAATAAGCAATGATTCAGTATGAGCTATCCTGTCCATTCTCTTAGAAGAGGAATACAAGAGCAGAGAACATGGAGTTGTGCCCTTCATTTTATATAGTGTTATCTAATATTGGAGAAGAATTTAACTCAATCAGACAGGCCCCAGCCCTTTTCTCTACTGCAGGGGTTGGCAAACTATGGCCTGCTGCCTATTTATAAAGTGTTAGGAGAACACAGTGTGCCCACTCATTTGCGTGTTATCTATAGCAGCCTTTGCTCTACAATGGCAGAGTTGAATACTTGTAACAGAGAATTAAAGTGTAGGTTGCAAAACCTAAAACATTTAGTCTCTAGCCCTTTACAGAAAAAATATATTTTTTGACACTCCTTGTTCTATGGCTAAATGCAAGAAAATGAAAACATTTATAAACTTTTAAGAGAAGAAAGTCTATAATCAAGTTGTTTGTGTTTTTAGGCCATAGAAATAAATCGGTATATACCTATGTACACATAAACATATACTTTTAATAAAAGAATATAGTGTGAAAGGACTGATAGAATTAAAATTTATAAAGCCTGTCAAAGTCTTATTTTTGAAAGAAAGATTTTTAACATTTAAAAATAGATAAGATTCTTTATATGTATACATTTTTAAATACTTAAAAATAAGGAACTAATTATACCAATCCAATCAGGAGATGAGAAGTATAGACTAGATAGATCCTCTTTATTCTTGACCCTAATAATTGTATACATTCATACATTAAAAATTGAATTGAGGACTGGGAGCATGACTCAGTGGTAGAGCAGATGGCAAGACCTTGGGTTTGATTACCAGTACTGAAAAAGACATGGATTTGAAACCATTTGAATACCTTCTAAATCATTAGCAAAACAATGTCAAAGAAAGTCAATGTGTAAAAGCTAAGGGAACAACAAAGAAAAACACAAAACAAAAAAAGTATAACCAGATTACACAAGACCAAACGTATTCATTCTAATAAATATTAATGATTAAATGTTCCTCCTAAAACGTTTGGATTCACTTAGATAAAGAATGGAAAGGGAAAAAAACCTAAATATCAAAAAGTAATTCTGAAATGTTAAAAGACATAGGACAAAACCATGAAAGCTAATGCATTTTAAAAGGAGGTAGAGTTTATAATAATACCATTGGTGAGCATGTTAGGAGTTAGTATATTGATTTTTAGTTCAGACTGAAGTACAGCTTCATTTAATTTTATTGAACATTATGTTATTGATTTTTTTATCAAGCAAGATCATTCAGGTTTGTCATTATGGAAAACACATAAATACGCTCTGGAGATTGTTGTCTTGGCCTTTGAATTCATCCATACGTATGGATGAAAGAAAAGAACATTTGGTTAAGAACAACAGAATATACTCAAGTTTCTGAGGAAGAAAGACAAATGGAGGTGATTGTTACCTGACCTCAACATGTGTCTGTCTGGTACTGAATGCCTTGAAATTGGAGGCACATTGGTCAAAATTTTAGAGCCCAGCAACTGTATCAGATTCTGGAAGGTCTACTTTTTTTGTGAAGGATCAGATTCAGATCTGGAAAGTAGAATAACTATAATAAATATTAATTTTGGAAGAAAAAGCATTAAAAAATTGTTTATTCAATTCTTAGGTTTTGTCTCCCCATTCAAACTGTTTTCTGTCTACTTAATCTGTTTTTTTGTAAATCTCAGAACTCTTACAAAAGTTACTCATTGTACTTTGTATTCGTTAAGTTGCTGAAGTCAGGATCACCACCGACTCTAATGTTTATTGAAATTCTGCTACCGCTTATTTTTTATTGTCCTCACAATCTTCCTTATCATGATTCCTTTCATTATAGACTTTTGCTTCCTTGCATCCTACTGCGAATGCAAAGCAGTTTTATTTTTTAATTTCCTTCTGGTTTCTATATTAAGTCTTTTTCAGAAATATGTTTTTCCTTTGGAACTTTGGATAAGAATCTCTTTCAACCTTGAATATTTTTCCATAGTAGTTTTTTTTTCCCCCTATTACTCACCATGGAAGGAATATTCAAATGCATTGTGTATTGCAACAGACAGGATGGGTGGTTCACCATGGGTCTTGTTTACTTGTGTTTGCCATATAGTGGCCCCACAAATATCACACACACACGAAAGTTCATGCTCTTGGATCTCTTGCATCCAAGTGAGGAGTCAGCATGTACTACAGGCCTAAAGAACAAGCAAGAATGTTGAATGTCACATTTCAGCATCTATTTATTTCTAGGATCAAAGATCCAGTGTCACACTTAAAGTTTCAAAAACCAGGTACCTGTTAACTCCATTCTTGAATGTGGATAGCCCATTTCAGGTACACAATTAGGACACAATTCCTATTGTGTTATCTCACCTATGGTAATTCATTTAATGTAATATTATTGGTTTTATGTTTATGATAAGCCTATCTTCATTGTCCCTTTTTTTGTTATTCACCAGTAGAATGAATGGAAAAAAAACTATTGCCCCAACATACCCTCTTCCTGGGATCATTGATTGCATCATCTCAGGTCTTTATGCATATTATAAAAGCTTAAGTACTCAGTAGAAGGTGATTTTAAAAAAAAAGGATATTCAGCTTTGCACACCTCAGAAAACAGCAAATGATAAGCCAACTGTTGATGAGGATAAAGAACAACTGGATTTCTCATATGTACCATGCTGGTGAGTATATAAAATGGTCCTGTCTTCTGGAAACAGCTTGGCAGTTTCTTCTAAAATTAAATATATACTTATCTTACAAACCACCATATGCCCTAGAGAAATGAAAACTTACATTTACATAAAAACCTATACACGAATTGTCATCACAGTTTTATACATAATAGTCAAATACTGGAAATAATCCAAATGTACTCCAAATTTTGAAAAGATAAACAAAATGAGGTACATCTATACAATAGAATACTATGCAGAAAATAAAAAGGAACACATTGTTGATATACACAAAAGCTTGGATCATCCAGGGTCTCAAAGGAATTATGTTGAGTGAAGGGAAAAAAAAGCCAGTCTTAAAGGGTTTTATGCTATATGCTTCCACTTATATAATGTTCTGTAAGTGACAAAACTGTAGAGATGCAGACCAGATCAATGGTTCCAGAAGTTAGGAAGTTAAAGGAGTTTCTTTATGGTGATTGCAATAGATTTGTATTCTGTGATGATGGTTACATGAATGATGAAGTTCTGTATAACCTAATCAGTACACACACACACACACTCACAGACACATACACAGGTTGCATGTAAAAATTGGTAAAATTCAAATAAAATGTGTACCTGAATTCACAGTACTGTACCAATATCAGTTAACAGGTTTTGATAATGCCCTATAATTATATAAGTTATTATCATTGGGGATGATCTGGTGAAAGAGTGTACAGATACCCTATTTTTGCAAATTCTGGGTGTCACTTAAAAATTAAAAAATATATTTAAAAAGGCAGCAACTATGTAATAGATGACTATCCAAATTCACAGATTGGTATGGACCATAGTTATTATACCTGGTAGATCAGATTGACTTAAAGAAATATATACACACAGGAATAGACACACACACACACACACACACACACACACACACACACACACACACACACACACTTCTGGATTCTACCCTACCACCACAGATGTACTGAAGCATGGTCTCTAAAAATGGAGCCAAAGAATCTGGATTCTGAGAAAATTTCCCCGAATCAGGAAACACTATTGTAGAGCCTGGTTTCTCAGGCAGGTCAGGAGTGAAGAAAACTGGAGCCTCTGTTCTATATGAACCCTTGATTGTGATTCTCAACTGTATTCCAGTCTTGTGAAATCCTTCTGAATTCTGGCAGTAGTTAACCATTCACTTCAGATTTCAGCATTGTTGAGTTTTTCCTTTTTTTTCTGAGTTTTTATAGCTATTTTAGTGAGAAGTTTCATGAGCTACTAATCAGTTGCCAGTTTAAACCAGAAGCAGGGCAACAGTACTCTTACAGATGGGCCTTGTCTTTGCCTCATTCCCCTGTGAATGGTGACTTGATTCCAGTTCTCCCTAGCAAGACTACAGAGTTCTGCTTTTCTTGATCAGTTTTTCACACTGATGTGGTGTCAACATAAATCACATTTCCCCAGATTGGCCAGTGAGCGGAAGACAGCCAAGGCACACCACAGTGAAGACATCAGTTAGGAAAATTATATCCAAACCTGAAAGCAGCTGTCACTGAAGTTTTTGTTTATGAAAATTGGAAAAGCTCTCCCCTCTTAGCCACTGACATCCCTGATTTATTGTTTCTCTGCTGAAAATTATCCAAAGATGTTTTCAGACATTAGCTGGTGAAAACTACGTCTATTGAAGGTAGAGGACAATGTATTTATGAATTTCTCAGTCAGATATGACATTCTTTAATAGCTAGAGTTGACCAGGTTCCTTTTGTGCCATATGGAAAATCAGTTGTGGAGCTAAGAATTTGCCCCATGATGACTAGAAAGGACAGGTATGATGCAAAGAACACGGGTCCAATAATCAGGAAACTTGAATGCTTACCCTGCATCTGCCACTAACTATAACAGTGTCATTGGTCCAATTGCCCAACTGCTCCAGGCCTTGGTGTCCTTGTTTGTAAAATCTGGGATAGAGCTTTAATTAAGCATTTTCAAACCCTTGTGAGTTGTGGAATTTACAATAAATATGATCTTATAATCACCCCCTCCAAAACTATAAAATAGTGTCACTTTTTTCTTGGCATATGATAAAGAAGCAAATTGAAGAAAATTTTGGATGTTGCAAATTTTTAAGGATTATAAATTTAATTTTGATTTAATTTTCAATATATCAATTGAAGCACTTCACCTTTTCCCATATAAAAAGGGCACATAATTTTAAACTATATATAAGAGAAAGCATAATTTATTAACTAATCCATCTACAATGTTTTATCAAATTGTTTGAAGATTCAATGTATATTAAAATACCAATCCAGATAACCAAATCAACTCACATGATCTGGTGCTTAAAGTTTTCATTTGTGAATATTGAAAAATATTTGCTTATTTTAATTTTCAAGTTGTGTTTCTACATAAAAGATTTCATGCTCAGAAATGGAAATATTTCTCTAAAAGTAATAATTCAATATGAATAATATTATATCCTAATGAGTAAAAAGTCATATTGAATATAAACAAATTTCCTATTTCCTGTTTTTAAGTATTAGTTTTTAAAAGACTAAGGATATTTTTATGTATGGTATAAGTATTTTAACCAGTGAATATAATTACAATTTTGTTGATGATCATCTTTGAGATTTATTTGAAAAATTATAATAATTTTTATGGTCTTCATTTAATTTTTAAAATTTTTTATGGGTTTTGTATTCTTTATATGTTCTGCCTTTAGCAAATAGTCTGTGAACAAAATCTTAGCAATATATTAGTGTATTGCTCATGATTCTCCAGTCAATATGCTATATAGTATATAATTATATAGATACATATATACATATATGTATGTGTGTATATGTATATAAATAGATATACTTTGTGGGTGTGTGTGTGTGTGTGTGTGTGTGTGTGTGAAGAGAGAGAAAGAGGGGGAAAGAGAAAGAGATAGAGACCTAAACAAATTAATAAGGAATTGCCTCACATGATTATAGAGACAGACAAATCTCAAGGTATAGAGTTGGTAACTGAGACCCAGGAGAGCCAAAGGTGTAGTTTCAGTTCAAATTTGAGTCTCCAGGTAAATCAAAACTGATACATTTTTACCTACTTAGGCCTTCATCTGATTGGATGAGGCTCAACCACATTAGGGAAGGCAGTCAACTTTACTCAGTCTTCAGATTTAAATGTTAAACTCATCCAGAAACACCCTCTCAACACACCCATAATAATGTTTGACCAGATGTCTGGGCATCCTATGGCACAATCACATTGACATATAAAATCAACCTTCACAGTTAGTAAAAATGAAAGTATTTTCAAATTTTATAAGATTAAATACACACACACACACACACACACACACACACACACACACACACACACACACACACACACACACCCAGAGCACCTAGCTGTTTTCCAGCTGGTTGGACTAACAACCAAGTGACTGCATTTTGCACAGTCCTCAGGATTCCATTGACTGCTACTCATTTCTTACTCCATACTCAGAGAATCACAAGAACATATTTAAAGGGAGAAAGTAAGTATTCTACTACTGACAATTTAACATATTCCCTCTTCAAATTTTCTTTTTGTTCCCCACTCTCTACCTCCTCCATAAAACCCAGATAGACCATAAAACCCGATAGACCAATGTTGACTTTTTTCACTGTGCCCCATATTTTTTATCCTTTTTTGCCTCAATTTAGGTGTTGGCTTCAGTCTAAATATTTTATATTCATCTGTATTCAAGTTTACTAATCTTCCCTTTAACTATATCAATTCTGTTCATAAATTCTTCTGCTGTGTTCTTAGTTTTAGCTATTATATTTTTCAGTGCTAGACTTTCTTTTTATTTTTTTAAAGATTTCTATTATATGATGAAATTCTGCCTTTTGTTCTCTAGTTGAACATATTAATCACAGTTGTTTAAAAAATTTTTTTCTGATTTTGTTTACCAGTAGGACTATATCTATTGTCAGTTTTCTCTTATTTCTGATCTTGCTAAGTTTGATATTTTTTAATGAATTCAGCCATTATGCATGAAAAACTGTAGTGGCCCTGGATGATGATATTCACCTCCAAATAGATTCATCTTGTCTTTTGGCAGGTTCCATTCAGGAACTTTGCAGACTTGTGGCAACTAAGTAGTTTGTACAAGGTTCAGGCTACTTTCTTTATAACCATTGTTACAGGTGTTGCTCCATTTGTTCTAACTGGAGCATTTAAACAAAGCTCCTCCTAGGTGGGTCCTGGACTCTTAATTTTTTTCTCCCTAGCAAAGGATGTGCTGAAAACACTACCATGCTTTTCAGTCATTTTCTGCTTGGCTTCTTGCCCCTGCTCAGTACACCTTAGCAGTAGCACATGCCAGTAGGCTATTTCAGTCCCTCTTTTCTCTGCAGTCTTGATTATTTAAATTCTCATTTCTTTGGTATCACCAAACTCCAGTTTTTATTTCTTTAACCCCATGAGTTTGCCAAAAGTTCTCTAGCTTCTTTGCCTCTTTTTTACCACCAAAAATATATGGTGTGCAGATTTTAAAATTCATTTCAGTGAACTTTATTTCTCTTCCAGATTTCATCTCCTCCAGCCCTAGATGCCTCAGCAACTCTCTGATGCTTTCAAACAGCTTTATTTTTATCTTTTAAATTTTCCTTTCTGACTCTTCTAATTGTTCTTGGCAGAGTGTTGGTCTGCTTCAAGTTACTCCATCATACCCAAAACCCTGTTTCTTCATTTAAAATAGAAATCTTGACTGATGCCATTACCACCTTTAACGCTTTGAAACCTCAGGGATTCTCAACCATATTTTATCATTTACAAAAATCAATTCTTAAACATTTGGACCCTTACACAATTTTGGAGTGGACCAAGGTCCAGATTTTTTGACTAATCTGGTCACTTACCCTAGTTTTCAAATTCTACTTTTAAAGACTGGGACAGATGATCCCTAAGGGGAAATTAAAATGTGATTTTTGTAACTATAACTTCCAAAAAGACCGGCAGAGTAAAAAAGGAACAGATTTTAGCACTGGGAAATGAGCCTGTGACCATAGGACACTTCACTTCTGAGAATATCCACTCTGTTCCAGCTCTGGTGCAGTGCTGATTCCAGGACAAAACAAGAGCAGGGAGAAAAGAGTGAGCAGGAAGAGATGGTGAAGGCAAAGATACCTGATAGAATGAAAGTCCTTTTGGTGTCATGGAGTAGTTACTAGTTTACTCGCCCTACAAATCCAATATGGCTCTGGTTCTGCCTTTAATCTTCTCAGTGTTCTGAGCAATTTGAAATAGCCTGAGGCTTACTCTAGAACACATCTACAGCCCTGGGTTTCTTTCCCACCAAACCCACAACTTTAATCCCCTAGAACTAAATTTGTACCCATGAACCCTGTTGGGTATTAAAACACAAATTGTCTCGTCTTTTAAATTATGGTAGTTGACTCACAAAGTCATCAATTCATTTATTTTGTATTTGTCCTTTGACCATTTATATACCTGGGGTTTCACACAGGTTACTGAATCAAATGTGCCTTAGGAATACTCCTAGACATTTTCAAAACTCTTATCTCTCTCGGTGGGGCTGTAGCTCAGTGGTAGAGCACTTGCCTCCCATGAATGAGGCACTGGGTTTGATCCTCAGCACCACATAAAAATAAATAAATAAAGATATTGTGTCCATCTACAACTAAGAAAATATTTTTTTAAACTGTATTTTTCTTATTTGAAAAATTATCTTGTGAAGTAGCAATTATTCTTCCACTTACACAGATGAGAAACAGATTCTTGGGGTGCTCTTGAGTAATGTCATATAAGCCATCATTCCTAACTTTGGGCCCAAGGATCTGACTTCAAGTTTAGTGCTCTTTTTAGGAACCCATAGGGTGCCAGTAAATACCTGGTTGATTATTGCCTGAGAAGGAGCAAGTCACCTAAAATGAAAGGCAAACTAAATTCTTGCCTTGTCTTGATTTGACACCACTCCTTTTGAGTGCAACACAAAGAAAATGACCAGTTTAATTATTGCCATTTATAAGTGGGAAAGTTGAGATCAAATAAGCTTATTGAAGGCCTCGGCTTTCAATTGTCATTCTACATTTCTCACTAAGGAAAGTTGAGATGCATGGAGGTTGTCACTTTGTTGAGGGTCAGGTGGAGTATCCTGTGATGAATAGAGTCTGATTGATGACCAGTCTCATGTGATCCCTGTGATGACTAGGGATTTCTGGGTGAATGAGGAGTGAAGAAGAGAAGGCGATTTCATTCCTGCCCTCTTAAAAGGACAAATTCTGCACTGAAAGTAAGTTTTTTCCAATCTGGGCAGGTAGTGTGTTGGATGAGTTTAATAGACATTTATTGAACACTTAGAATGAGTTAGGTATCTTGGGAGAATAATATAAACAAACCAAAGCTCCTGCCTTCAAGACATGTTTGTTTTTTGCTTTTGTTTTTGTTTTACAGCTAGGGATTCAACCCAGGGCCTTGGACAAGCTGGGCCAAAACTATTCCAGAGCTGAATCCCAAGCCCAAGAGATGATCATTTAATGAACAATGTCCTGACATGATCAGTCATATAGTTCTAAGTTAAAGAAGTTTAGAAATTTGATTTGCCACTTACAAATACCTGATTAGTAACCAACATCTCTTTCTTACTTCCTTTGAGACTGTGCTAGACGGGAGCTAGTGGTTCTATTGAGCCTCTTTGGGTGTAATTCTATGCAGTAGTGGTAGAAGCTGGGGGAACAGGGACAGGCAAAATGACTGAGCTAATAGATCTCTGGGTAGTTCATATAAAATCTGCCTAAACAGCTCCAGTAGTCTATGTTTAATATATGGGGCTTCTTCTTAAAATTCATTTGGGGGAAGAAAATAGACTGTGCAACTATAAAAATTCAAATCATGGATTATACAACAGTAGCAAAACATTCAGACTTTACATGCAGGGCACTAAATGCTTTGTGGTCCTGCAGCAACCAGAAATTACCTCCCTGATTTGAAAAGCAGTATTGAGATAATCCGTGGTTAAGATTTGAGAGTGAAAAAGATTGTTAAACCACCCACTTGTTCGCCAAGAAAAAGATCCTCTGAAGAAGGAATGAGTGAACATTATAGAAATTATCATTTTGTCAGAAAGGATTGACAAGACAGATCAGGATGTGAGAAGGCAGATGCAGCCCCTGCCAGGGCGTCATCTGAGGGCCAGGGAAGACCTCTTCTAAGCAACTTGAGGCAAGGTCTCATTCTACTAATAATTGTTGTAAGGTGCATTGATGGCCAAGGATGAAATATGCCAGTGGGGGTCTATGTTTATTTTCATTTTCTTCAAGTCAACTTACAACATGAACAATTCAGTACTATAAACAGTTCAGTCATTTATATTATTTGGAAAAAATATTTAAATTAAAACAAAATTTAGCTAAGCTTTGTGAGATGGAGAATGAGATTTCTACAACAAGGAGTGATGAATTCTGCAGGAATCATTCCCAAGCAAAAGCCTTGGGGCCACTTATTTGGAGGTTGGGATTTTTAGTGGGAAAGAGGGTCATTTGGGCCTGGAGAGCACAGCACGTGTCATTCTGTCATGTGATGCCATATAGGCAGCGGAAGATGAGCAGAGTCAACATCTGAAATGACTCTTCTCATTGATGTTAACTGGGCTCTTTCTTCCTAATTGATAAGAGAAAGAACCCTGGTCTGCAGAAACCACCTACCTGAGAACTTCCTTTTCTGTTCCCGCTCACTGAGAAAGCAGAAGGAAGTCAGCTTTTGTCCCAGTTGCCTTCCATGCAAAGTTAAGCCTCCAGTATTATGATCACTTCAAATGCAACATGAGGCCGCTTTCAAGCCAGTTTAGTTTCTGGCAGTGATGCAGTCTCGAGTATCGAGAAACTCCTCTAAGACTCCACCCCAAAAGTGCAGGCCCTTCCCTTTGAGCCAGAAGCAGCTCGCTAATCTGGTCATTGCCACCAAACCCCTCAAAACTCCAGAAGTCAAAGTCGTATGTATGTCTCCTTCCCTTTTCCACCCTCCTCACACCCCCAACCCTCTTCCTTCTGCAGCCCTACTTCCTTCATAGCTAAGTGCTCTCTCTGGAATGTTTGAAGGTGAGGATTTAGGTCTGGGCAACCTGTTAAAAATATGAATTGTTACCATGAACTCTGAATGGCCTTTCAGCTTTGCTGACAGAAATTTACTCCATGTAGACCCCCCTCAAAAAAAAAAAAAAAAAAAAAAATTAAGCAGGTAAGGTCATTTGGAGTTGAAACAAGCATGCAGTCGGTGTGTTTGAAAATGAAATTATAATTAACCTGCTGATGGCTGTGAGGTGTTACCTTGAACTCTGTGTGGCCTCTTGGCACAGCGGCTGAACTTGCTTTATTGAATACCCAGAGACCTGAACAGGTGAAATCAGGATATGTCCGGAGCCAATTGTACTTTTAGAAAGAAGATAATATCTTTTTTAGTGCCGATTGTAAGAGAGTTTAGGATTAATTGAGCAGCACTAATCAGAAGATAAAAATGAGTTTTGACCATCCATGTCTTTTGTGAAGCATAACATTTGTTAAAACTGCCAAGAAAAATTACTTTACTTGGCCACTTTGTGAATTGATTCCTAAAGTGAAGAGAGGTTTCCAGGTCTGATATTGGCCTCAGATTATTACAGTTTAGAAATCACATAACAGCTACATGTTTAGGAAAACATTGTAATTACCAGCTGAGAGCTATGAAATGTTGCTTGAACTCTACGTGGTCCATTGACACCTGGGTTGAACAACTTTATGGAACCATTCAAAATGAGGCAGGTAAAACTGTAGGCAGTTAACTTAGCATTGTTAAAGACAAGAGGAGGTGGTGAGGTCATTTATGGTGTAGAATGAATGGATTTCAGGTAAACTTTAACTCTGTCTTGTCCATAAAATATTATTTTAAAGGACGCATACAGTTTACTGCCTATATAATCAATGAAGTTGAATAATGGTGCTGTAGTTATCAGGTGAGTACTAGGTTAAGGTAATGCCGTAAACAATTTATTACCAGAGTCACTTGTGACATCTTGTCACTGTTTTAGACTAGGAAAAAAAAAAAAATCTATCTCATGCTTTGTCTCTCTGAATAAAAAAGAACTCTGCATTATTCTGTTGCCTCTAACATCTCATCTCTTCCCTCTAATTATGTAATATCATTCCATGGTAAAGTCATATTTTATAAAAGCAAAAATTTTGGGTCCCT
Source organism: Sciurus vulgaris (assembly GCF_902686455.1). Taxonomy (NCBI): domain Eukaryota; kingdom Metazoa; phylum Chordata; class Mammalia; order Rodentia; family Sciuridae; genus Sciurus; species Sciurus vulgaris. Next base: position 28,201,305 of record NC_136475.1, on the reverse strand, counting down.
CCTTGTTTTGGCTGAGAATATCTATTGTTAGACTAAACAAACTGTTTAGTTTCACTTTGTGCTTTTGACAGCCTGACTAGAGTGAATGCTCCTGTTGGTCTAATAAACAAGAAGAATAATCCAAAATGGGTTTTATTACTGGGTAAATGACTCTATTCATAGGATTGGAATGATCTAATTATTCACATCTCTGCCTAGTTTAAGCATTGTGTGTATAAATAACATGGAGGTTTTCCTAATTCAAAGAGGTTGCAGTTGGGACATGTGTAGCAAGTCTTTGCCTTTGCAGCTCCTCCTTTAGCAGCACAGCAGCCTCTGTTATATACTCTTGTTTCTCTTGTAGAACTCCTAAATGAGGAGGGAACTTTCATGTGTATCTTGTGAAGGGACAAATCAGGCTTCTTAGCAAGTCAAGGTCATTTCACTTGGTTGGTGATTAAGGTTTGACATTGCTAACAGACCAGAGGAATCTATTTCTTTTGGAAAGAAAATGCTTTGTATTTGCCCAGCCTATTTCATCTCAATCAAATGCACAAACTTAGAAACAGACTAGACTCTGTATCAGTAAATGTACAGGTAGGATCAGATCAGATCAATGTTCACAAAAATAGACTGGTCCAATTCCACCTTGGAGTCCCTTTTAGATTTTGGTGTATTTCTGTGCTACATTTCTGGTTAATTTGGAAATGGGACCTCAGGTAACTTTATTTCCTTTCTTATTCCATCAGTCTGATAGTCTTCAGTTACAGAGGTGCCCAGCTGTTAGAAGCATCACAATTGATGCTCTACCCTCAGATGCTCTACCTACCCTACCGTCACTTGTTTCTGTGTTCCTGCCTGCCTTATCTATGAAACCTTCCTGCATCATTCCATTCCACACTCTGAACTCCTATGATATCCTCTGTAACACTCGTAATAATGGCAGATATATGACAATGCTCACATAGGTTATCACATTAATTATCAGCACCTATTAGAAGCTTTATCAGCATTTTTTGCATGTTTGTCTCAGTGTACCCACCGCTTGTTCATAGAAGACCCTTTCTCTACACCATTGCCAAAGGGACCTTCCTAAAGTAAAATCTGATCATTCTTCTGCTTACAACTCTTAGCACCTCATATGAAAAGCAAACTCCAACTCTCCAAGTGCCCTTCTCAGGAGATCCTACCTGATATTGGCAGATTCACCATAGGTCTCCATGAAAGCAAGAAATCCAAGAGGCTGGGATTTTAGCTGTCACTCTCCAGTGGTCAGAATGCTCTCTGTCATCTTTGCCTACCTAATTTAAACTTTGGAGAGAATGAAGACCAGTGTACAGAAAGAACATATCCCAACAAATCAAAGGTCCTGAACACTGGCATGCAAGTGACTGTTAGGTACCTTCTCTGGCCCAGCCTTGCCTGCCTTTCCAGCTGCATTTCCTACCATTCCCAAGGTATACCCTCACCAAATTTGTTGCTTTTCCCCAAACGTGACATAGCAGATTTCCTCCTTTCAGAGTATCTTTGTCCCATAGCAAACATTTAGTCAACTTTTAAAATTTAGATCAGAAGTTCCCTCTCCTGGGAACCTCTCCCTGACTTTCCCAGGTAGTCTGGACCCTCGACCTCTTTAACACCTTACATAAAGCACCATCACAGCATATCATCCCATACTGTCTTCATTTTCCTGTATTTTCTACTAAGCTGGGAAATAAGATAGATATGGTTGTCTTACTGTTTTTATATCCTCTTCTTTCTTGGCACACAACAGCTATTCAATAAAGGTTTGCTGATTGAATGAACAAACAAAAGAAGAAATCTCATTTTTAATGGAATTTAAAGAAAGCCAAATGATTTTCAGTGAGAAAGATGATTAGAAATTAAAGTATTTCATGTTCCTATATGTCCTGTTTTTTGAACTACTTGCTGAGAGGCCTGGTGCACACCCTGTGTATTTCAGCAGAGAATTGAGTACTTTGAACAGTGTCTTGACCGTGGGGAACCTCAATTTGAGAAACCCTTTGAGTTTGAGTGGAAGTGATTATTGCTGTTGTAGATGACCAGACCTAGATTTCAAATTAGAGCAGGTAGATGTAAGGGCAGTTTGATGGAAACTAAGAGAGTAGAGTCTTTAGTCTCATCTTTTACTTTCTCTTTAATCCAATGCGAGTTCAGAAAATGAACACTTTTCCTTAATGTTTTGCAGTGTTTTGGGCTAAGACCTTAATAGGAGGGAATTAGGACTTTCACCTGGTTTATACTTTTGGTCATTCTCCAGTAGAACCCAAGAAATAGCCGATCCTGTCAAAAATGAGCATCAAAGAACAATGTCACTGACATCCTATTCAGGGCAGCCATGGGGCTCCCCCTCTCAGCCAAAGCTGGGCCCCAAATCCAGAAGCACAACTATTGAAATTTGACCTTGTGTTTCTTTTCCTGTCACTGAGACTTAGTTGTTCTACTCTCCAGGGCTCTCTAAGCAGGTAACAGAGGCAATTTAGAAATAAATAGCAGAGACTGCCATTTTATAGGACAGGAAAACAAGGCAAGCCAAGGTTAAGTAGTGTGTGAGATGATGTCGGGGAGGTTCAGGTACGGGTCAGTGCAGTGGTGAGGAAAGCACCAGGTATCCTTGACAGATGGTCCCCTTGCTAAATACCCAGCTCCTCCACCCTGTGCAGTTTAACTTGTGCCAGTGATCCCAAGGATTTTCTGAATGAATTACCATAATTGGATTTAATTCAGGAAGGGGATGTTTCCTGTACACACCAAACAGGCTACATACTGGATTCTTTTGCCTAGATGACAGGGAGGAAGAAACCCAACAGGAAATACATCTTTGCAAATTAGAAAAGTCGATGAGCTAAGTCCCACAAACATTGGGCGCTTATCCAAGGTGAACTCCTACTGACCCCCTGGCACCTTGGCTCACCTCACTGTACTTCACAGCCAGAAGCATACCAGGTAGATTCACTTTCTTACCTCCCTGATAAGGCAGCAAGACCTTGCCACACCCAGACTCACATCCAGTCTCCTTTCCTGCTTCCCCTGACCCCGGGTCAGATAAAAATCCAGGTGATAATGCTATTGAGGTAGGGACTATAAAACCGTATCAGTATGTTCATATGTAAGTGGCGGGAGGGGAAAGGGGAAGAAAAAGCAAAAAGGCTAAATGGAGAGTTCAGTCTCACCTCTTGATGACCTTGGCAGCTTGTGAAATAGAAGAGAAATTGCCAGGAACTTTCAGTCTTTTTTTTTTTTTAAAGCATTGTTTTGACTTGGCTTTGCTACAGAGCAACTTTTGTGGACAAGGGCAAAAATATAGTTCATTGTAAACTGCAGGTGCAGTTTTGATCTCAAATTATAATGTTCTGGTGTATGTCTAAAGCCTAAAGGTATTTATCAAGATGAATATATAGCTTTTTCCTATAGGTGCATGGGCCACTTTCCATTATATTAGCACCAACATAAATTTTTCCCCCTAAAATAAGGAGGATAGAGGAGACTCTTTCCCTGTCTTTCTCCCCTCCCTCCTTTTATCCTTCTCCCTTCATTTTTTCATCCCTCCTTCCCTCCCTTCCTCCTTTAATCTTTCTCCTTCTCTCACTCCCTCCTTCCTCCATACGCCTTCCTCACTTGCCAAGCCAACCTAGCCTTGAAGGCGCTGTCCTCAGGAGATACTGCATAAGGGAGGCAGACTCACTGATAGGCAAAATGGAAGCCAGGATTTTAACTATTACTCCCAGGTGGTCCGAATGTTCACTGTGAACTCCACCTACTTTAAATTTAATTTTTGAGAGAATACAGATCAGTACAGTACAGTACAGAAAGGAATATATCCCAAAAATCAAAGGGGGAAGAGTTTTTAAACCCTTACTTATGGCCTCAGTCATGCCACTTAATCCCTCCCACTATCTGTTCCCTCATTTTCTCAACATGATAGGAATCATGTCAAAGCACCTGGCTGCTGAAATGATAGATCTTGTCTCTGGACTGAAAGGCAAATCTGGAGAGAGTATTGCTTGAGCAATTTTGTACTTGAGATGCTAACAAACATGGTTCCAGTTGCTGGTCTCTTCCTTCCAGTTCTTCAGTATACATAATGAAGATTAAGAGAGCAGAGGTTTAAATTTCAGCAAGAAACATTCAGTTTACTTAGAAATTTCTCCACCACCTTCTTGTCTTGAAAGGAAGCATCTAGGTGAGGCTGACTACAAAGGAAAGTCAGTCTTACTTATTTTCGGATCATTGTCATTGCAGAATATTAAATAACTAGGGGAAATAGATCTCTGTTACTGATACTTTTGGAACAATTCAGTAGTTGATAGAAAATTCTGAGGAGCAACAATTAATAAAATCAGTTTTGTTCTGTTTTCAACAGAATATAGTTCAGTTGAACTGTATAACTGTATTATAATGAGCTCTGAGTAGTGCAAATGGGAAGGTGGGGCAGGGAGTGGGTGGATGGGTTGACTCCCCTAGAAGTTTCTTGAAAGTCTCTGGTTTAATCTGTCTGAAGAGTTTTAGTCTTTACTGAGCTCTTGTTGATATTTGGAGGAAGATGAAATACAGCATTATCTCTGTGCCAAAGAGAAGTGACATTTGGAGTGGACAGCTGCTGTAACACAACCTCTCGGCCTCTGTTTGAGATCGTGCTCTCTGATTCAGGACGGGGGTCCCCTTAGACAACTCATACTGCTGCTAGGCTGTTTAGAATGACCTGCCGCCTCCTCTTATTTCATCTCTACCTGCCCCATCACCTTTTGGTGCCCCAGAATTTTGCCCACCCAGGGGTTTTAACTGCTGCCAATAGGAAGTCTCACACTACTGCAAATTGTGGGAGCTTGTCTTCTGGGAGGAACAGTGGTTCAGCATTGCTGCTAGCTACCTCTCCAGTTTCTCTGAGCCTAAAATACCTAGGCCTCAGTTCTGCTAGACTAAGACAGTGATGAGGAATTGCAGGGGGACTGGGGCACATTACATTCTGTTCCTGTGTACACGTTCCCATCCCCACTATCATGATAGGAATAATGTGCCATAGTCCTCACATATGTCGAGTTAACAAATTAAAGGTCAGGTTTAAAAAACTCTCAATAATTGCATCTTCCTCCCTTTCACTTGCCCCTTACTGTTCTTTGAATATTTACTATGTGATAGGCAAAAACTGAGTATTTTTGCATTATCACAGGTAATTATCCAAAGCCCTGTGAGACAATTATTATTTCCATTTTATAAATGAGAAAACTGAAGCCCAAAGAAGTTAGGCAGTTTAGCCAAAGTCACACTAAGTAGCTGAACAAGGGGTTGAACTCAGTTCTTCTGATGCCAGAGATACCTGTGCTCCTGTTCTACCTCCTCTCTCCAGTTACCTTGCCTAGAACAGCACGGTCAATGGCTGACTCAGGTCTGAAATAGCAGATTTCCAGATAGCCATGAATTCTCTGCCTTTAACCAATATTTCCAGGAATGTTAAACAATGCTAAGACTTTATTTATGTTTAGAATTCCTTACAACCAATAAATGTTTTTCTTCATACCTGAAAATAAATGAGGTCAAGTAAGTGAACCCTCTGAGACCTAATTTTTTTTAAAGAAATTTAAGTAAAATAGCAAATACTACACTCTACCATTTATATTTGGAAACTAACATTTTCTGCTTGTTTTACTTCAATTTAAAAATCTATATGATTAACACGAAGAAACATATGAAGAAAGAAAAATAAATAAAAGAAGCAACAAATTGTAATATAGCGAAAGATAAATAGATAGATGGATAGGCAGGCAGTTCAATCCCTTGCTTGATCACTAGGTCTCCTAGGCAAACCCATGAATTTGATATTTATCCTTTCAGTTTATTTTTATATTAACTTTTTAAGCTATCTATGAGTACCTATGAATAATATGTAACATTGCTTTGTGCATTTGCCAAATTCATGTACGTGCATCACCCAATGTATCATTCTGCAACAATTTTTTATTCCATGTTATTTTCAAGATTTTTCCATCCATTTCAATAATGTGAGGTCATTCGTTCTTTTTAACTGTCGTGTGCTTTTCCTTTATGTCAGTAGCTGCACTTTGTTAGCTTTTGTCCTATTGATGAACATTTTAGTTGTTTCCATTTTGTGATTGGTATAAATAGCACTTTATGGAACATTCTTATGCTTGTTTCCTTCTGCATACATGAGTTTCTTGGAAGTTTTTAACCTAAAAGTATGCCTAGAAATAGAATAACAGGCTTATTGAACTGTTTGGTCTTGACGCACATGAGATTTTTATTTGGTGAGATGACGGAAGTGAAACTGTAGGATTATGTTTACAGTAAGAGAGGAAGGGTGGGGACAGTGCCAATGTGAGGTATAGAAATGAGAGAGTCTGGGTTCCTGGACTGTCCGTAACAGCATTCCCATTGAACAGTCAAAATTACAGTCTTTTGCTTTATAGGTGGAAGACAGATGAGTATATCTATCATTTGCTGTTTGTTGATACATTATTCTTTCTTCATACATTCAGGGATGGGCCCATTCCTTGATCCAGAAAAAGAAAATAAAATATCTCATGCCCAGAATTCAAACATCCGCCAACTCTGTGGTATTCTGAGCAAACTGCTTTCAGGATCTTCCTAGCATCCCGACTGTCTGTCAGAATGCTTTACTGTGATGCCTGAAGCAAAACCTGAAAGAGAATTTTCTTTTGCAGGAGTGGCTGAGAACAGGGAGACTGTGCATTGTCTGGCATTCTGCTGTATGTATAAAGTATTTATTTACTTTATTTAGTGGCTGTGGCTGTGACTTTATCTTCTTCTAGCTCATTTTCCAGTGTAACAGGATAAGACCACTCCTGCCATTATGATTTACCATGCAGTAAACAATGAGGGCTTTTGGATTGCATTTTATAGAATTGCTTTATTCAACCTCCTCTTCCAACCCTTTTGGGAAAGAATTGACAATTGATATTTCTCTTTTGGATTTCTTAGTGAATTCAGCATTCCTAGATTTGGTTTCTATTTGTTTTTTGGCTTGTAAAACCCATTGCTTTGGGGACAAGACTGGCTTGTGTCCAGCATAATAATTTTCTACTTACTAGTCTACCCAGTGGCAGGAGGAAAAGGACAACGTGGCTTGCCCCAGCCCTATCTCAGTGTTCTTTTTATATTCTACTCCAAATATAGCAGTGTTCCTCCCAAATGAGGACCGAGTGTCAGTTTTGACCAGGGAGCATAGTCCTTTCCCAACATCCCATCTTTAGTCATGGAAAGGTCAGGTACATTGGAGTCAAAGTAGCACATGGCTGACTATAGTGGGACAGGCTGGCCAGGTCTGACACTGGCTGCTATCCAGTCTCTGACCTGCTCCAAGAGGCCGATGTCCAGTTAATTCTCATTCTAGGAGTCAGTTCATTTCACAGAGCAAGTTTAGTCCCTGGACAGAAGAGGAATTCCTGGATTGTGTTGAGACTTCCCTAAAATCGTCAATCCAAGGTTAAATGTAACTTAGTTCCAATTCTAAACTATGTATTTTGCTTTCAAAAGTAAAGCTTCAATTTAAATATGTTTATATTCTGTGCATCCATTATTCTGTAATATATGTAATATTCTTCTGTAATATCAGTGTGGCTTTTATTGTCTGCATGCTCTCTTTTTAACATCAGTTAGAGTTCCTTTAAGGCAGACCTTATTCTCTTTCATAAATTTCAATTCTCACTGCCTTTTGTCTTGTTGATTTTCAGTAAGCATATATTGAATTAATTCCATATGTATTTTGAAGGATAAATTTAGAACATTTAGGAGATAGGGAAGATACACAATGGAAGCACCTAAGCCAAATCTCAACCAATACGCAACCAGAAGGCTATTTTGCCAGTGTTCTCAAATTTAATTTTAACATGTCCCTTCATTTTGCACCTTTGCTACACAATTTTATATTCAAAATTCTGATTAAAGATTAGTATAGCTCATAAGCCAAGGCTTCCCTCACCACATGCCACTACAACCCAGACAAATATTTAATTGTTTCGCACTTTATTATTAGAGAATACTGTTGCTGAAATAATTACGTGTTGGGATTTCAGTCGGGAAGTTCAGGAAACCTCTTAAACAAAGACCAGCAGCTGTTCATATGCTTTGATCCTCTGCTTTACTAGATCCTGAAAGACTTTTACTCAGAGAGGTTACCTGGGGGTATATCTTGTTTTCCGTTTTGGGCAGGAGTGGGGACCCAATTGAAGGAATTAAGCTAACCTAGGAGAAGAAGTCCTTATCCTAAGACTTGTTGTTTTTTATTTATTCCTTTTGTCATCCCCCAAACTCTGTTATCCATATCAAAAAACATATTCTCATTTTTCCAAACCAACAGGTTATTTTCAGTGTAACATAGGGAAAGAATACTGAAGTGAGAATCAAGAGATCTATGTGCCACATCTATCTTTGCTGCTACCTGCCTGTGTAAGTGTGAGCTAGTAATCTAACCTTTCTGGACATGTCTTTCATCATTTGTAATTGGAGGCAGTTAGCTATGATAATAAGCCTATGCCTAAGGCATTGCATTTCATTTGGATGGCTGCATTTTAAGGAGGATACTGATAAACTACAGTTAGAAGTTTACCAGACTAGAAAGAGATCTGGAAACATTGTTAAAAGATCTCTGTTTCTTAGAAAAGAGAGGACTTGGGAGATTCATAATATCCAGGTGCAAATATATAAAGGTCTAATTTATAGAGAATTATGAATATGCCTCTCTGTTGCTAACTAGGACCTGTGATTGGAAGTTTAGGGAAGGGGAATTGCCTCAATGTAAGAGAAGAACTTGACAATAGCCGGAGCTCTCAAAAATCGGAGCAACCTACATTTCCTATGACCAGAGGCACACAAGCAGAAAACAGATGCTCATTTATAAGAGGTGTTTAATGGGTAACAAATTATGCTAAATGATTTATTTCTAAGATCCTTTCCAAAGCTAAAAGTCCACCATTTTGGGAGTAGACAAACTCCAGTCTCTTCTATGATTTTTAAAAAGATGGATAATGATGAACAAACTTTTCTTAAAATCCCAAGTGTGAGAAGAATAGATAAGGCATATTGTTTTATTACTTTTCAGTCTTACAGGACTTCTCAGCCTCTGATATGATTGTAAGTTCCCTGGAGGGGGTGCTCCAACCATGTTGTTTTTTTCCTGTTCTCCCTCCCACCAAGCACAGCTGCCATTTTTTTTTTTTTTTCCTTCTTCTTCTTAGTGATTTTTCTATTTCTTTGAATCTTTACAGGTGGTAGCAATTTTGGTTCATCTGACTTGATGGTATGAAATTCTAAATAGTTGGAGGTCATTTGGAATGATTACTTTTTCTTTGTATTCTAGGAGCCTGGGGGAGTGTGTTTGGAGCTGCTTAGTTTATAGTCCTTGTCAACATAAACTCTATTCATCTTCTCATCTCTCTGAAGGATAGACAGAGGAGGGTTCATGATATCACAGATGTTGTACAGCAGACTTATATAGAATCATGCAGAATTTCAGTAGTCTCTAAAACTGGATAAATTTAGTAACATTTTTAAGCAGTGATTTAAGGAAAAGAAATTCTGTAGATTATCACCAGGTAGAAAATAAGATCTCAGTTTTGTTGGACAGTCTCTGTAATAGGAAAGCTGTTGGAATATGCTCTTGCATGTGGGAATATCCTCACTTCGCCATCCCCCCAAAGATTAAGTTACCGAAATTGCAGCTATTACAAGGAAATTGCCAGGATCTTCTCTGTTCTCTTATCAAATGATCTCCATGGCTCTTTTTTACTTGCCCCGTTCCTCTTGCTGAAATCTGCTGGAGCCTATGTTGTATATGAGATTCTTTTCCATTACACTTTCAGGGTGTTTGAAATTCTGTCTAGATTATTGACCATGGGGCGGGAAAGGGAATCTTTGAACTTGATCCATGTGGTGACATTTTTTAAAGCAGACTCTTCCAACTTCACAGAGATTGTGCTAGTGACCCTCTGTTGAAAATTGTTGCCTCACATAATCAAAACTAGATATGGCTTCTGTTTCCCCATGGGCTCACTCCAGAGCACGAATTTTTTAAAAAAGCAAATTGTCAATCTTTTATAAAACCCTAATCAGCCTCACTTTACCTTGCGATATTGACAGAAGTTTAACAGAACCATAGCATTCCCTAACCATGTACCATACAGTTCAATTTCCCTTCATATATCCACTTTCTATAATGTTTCGTTAAAGTGACTGCTTTATTATTATAGTTGGATTTCATTATATGTAAACTTCAAAAGGATGCACAATCTCTGCTACCATTTCTCAAAGCAAAAATCTAAAATTGCATACTAGGGGGACACTAACCGAAGCTAAATTGTTCAGGCAAAAATGGGCTGATTAGAGCAACCAGAGCACTCATATATTGCCAGTGGGAGAATAAAATGGTACAGCCACTATGGAAAATGGATTAGGAGTTTCTAATGAAAGTACACATACCCTTTCCTTATAACCCAGCAATCCTGGGTGTTTATCCAAGATGAAAACATATGTCCTCAAAGAGACTTACAAAAGAATGCTATAGAAACTGTACCCATAATTATAAAGAATCGAAACATCCCAAGAGACCACTAATAGGAGAATTTATTAACACACTATAGACTATTCATATGAAGGAATACTGTTCTTCAGTGAAAAAGAAATAAATGCAACAGTGTGGATGCATCTCAGAATATTATACTGAATGAAAGAAGTCTTACACAAAAAAGAACACATTGTGTATTATTGTTTATGTTACATTTTATACTAAGTGACTTTCTACAGTATCCATGAATCAAACATAATTAATCAGGTGGGAAAAATCCAAACAAAGGTTGCCCCTGAGGGTTTGGTACTGGGTGATAGAAATAACACATGTCTGAAGAGAAGTTTGGGCTACAACAGTGTACGCATTTGTTGGAATTTGCCTAAACTGTAGACTTCAGATTTATGCATTTCATTAGATGTTAATTTTACCCCAAAATAAAAAGTAGAACTTAAACAGATAGTGAACACCAGTTAATGTTGTGCACAATGAAACTCTCCACAACTTACTTTGAAAGACATCAAAAAAGAATAATAGATGAGTATGTGTATAATAAAACAAATATAGTAAAATGTAAATTATAGAATTTAAGTACTTATGTATGAATGCTCACTGTTGAATTGTTTCACCTTTTCTGTATGTTTGAAATTTTTCATAAAATGTCAACAGGTTGGGTGGGAAGCAATAACAATCACAATGACAAGAAAAGTCACCCTTAAAATTTTTAGTGGAAGCCAGGCAATGTGGTGCATGCCTGTGATCCCAGTGACTCAGGAGGCTGAGGCAGGAGGATCACAAGTTCAAGGTCAGCCTCAGCAATTTACCTAGGCCCTAATTGACTCAGCGCAACAAAATCCTGTCTCTAAATAAAATATAGAAAAGAGCTATGGATGTGGCTCAGTAGTTAAGTGACCCTGGGTATCCCTGGTATTAAAAAAAAAAATCTTACTGGAATATTGGCATCTCTGGATGTATTGAAGTTTTTATTATCATTATTATTAATTATTCTTTAATTCACTTGTTCAGCAGGTGTTCTTAGGCACCTACTCTGTGTCAAACTGTAGTCCAAGTGTTGGGAACATCAAGATAAACATACAGCCTGTCCTTAAGGAGCTCACAGTCTAATGAGCAAGATGCCTCTGTGCCTTTCATGCTTAACTTTCCACAAAGACAGCACAGTTTCCTTGTTTTAGTAGTCTAAGAATTTCAAAAGAAATAATTGGGAGAATTCTGGGCCATCTAGGTTTAAAGAATGCCTAAGAATCTAGTCACATATAGGCAATTGACTTTGAATTACTTTAAGTGAAATTCAGTGAGTGAACATCCTCCTTCTAAAATTCTTGGAATGGGAGTCCCCAGAGGGTGTCTTGCTGGGAAGAGTCCCAGCTGCCTGATGGAGACATTTCTGTGCCCATTTAACTACAGCTCTTCAAAGAGACTGGAGTTGTAGGAACCAGAAGATTGTCTGGGACCACGCGGCCCCTCCCCATCGACCCCACGTATCCTGTGACTGTGTACGTTGTGATGACTGGCCCAGCCCTGGGAAATTGGGTGGTTTGGAGTGAGCAGAAAAAACAGCTCCTGCTTTGATCTTCCTCAAGATAGAGAGGCATCAGTGTTTCATTGATCTAAGTCTTCCTCCTAATTCTGCAGAATTCACAAATCCTGCCTCCGTTGGGATCTTCAGGAAGTTGACAGACATGTAATTCAAGCTTCCTGCATTAACAGGTCTTGTTAGCACACTGCATTCAGCTTATGGTAAACATCAGAATGTCGCCTTCAATCTTGACTCCATGACCAGAGATCGATAGTAGGTTTTCATTCTGCTAAGACTGGGTTTTAGTCAGGAGCAACTAATTTTATTGATTACATGTGAGCTCCAAAACAAATTAATTTATTCAGTCCTAATATTGTCATAGATTAAATTCAGGGAAGAAAAAGGTTAACTGAAAGCCAAGAACATAACCCATGCCTGGCTTTAAAAATCAAAACAACTTGTTTAGTCAACTGGACCTTTTCTAAGAAAGAAGATGTGTTTTATTTATTTTTTAAACCACGTGACTTTTGAAAGATGGAAAAGATTTTGCAAATATTATTCTCAGATGTGGGAAATCCGTGTTAGCAGAACTAGCTTATATACAGACACCCTGAATAATACCTGTTTCCCCTGGCCTGGGTTGTGGCACATCTGTGCTTTTCCTCTGTAGAGAGAAAATACTCTGTACTGTCATTTTAGTTCTAGTACATGGAGATGGGGTAGGAGGGAGTCAGCCTAGGGACAGTGACTGCTTACGCATAACAAAGCATAATAAGGGTTACTTTAAGTCCAAATTCCATGCCCCTGGAACCTGGAATAAATAGGTTCCAGACACTCGCATCTATTTTCAGACTCCTTATGTTCATAGATATATGCAAAGTACCATGCAGATACCTAAGTGCTGAAAACTATGGGATAGGTCTGTAATCTCGGGCATAAACTTTGGCACCAGACAAAATTTGGTAATCATCAAGCGCTCTAATTCCCAAACCTGGTTCATTAAATTACTCGGGAGCATTTGAAAAATGGATTTGGGGGCCATAATGATTCTGATTTAGCAGGTTGGGCTGGGAGCAGTGTGGAGGGTGCTGGGACCTGAGAGTTTAAGTAAACTTCCCACATGATTCAGGTGATCAGCCAGTTTTGGACTCTTCATCTGCACTCACCATCCCTATGCACAGTTTTACAGATGTAGCAACTGATGTCCAGAGAAGTTGTGATCGGCCCACAGTCACACAGCTAAAGCCAGAGGTAGAGCTCCAGTCTAAGTTCCCAACGCAGTGCCTGCAGGAACAGTTACAGAGACGAACTATTTCATGTTTTTTCTCTAAACTGAAATCACTGAAGATCTCTAAATGTTAGTTACCTTCTCTTCAAAATAGTTTGATAATATCTTAGTTGTCCTATTAGTTTCCTATGGCCACCATAACAAATTATCACCCCTGTGACGAGTTAAAACAACAAATCGTTTTCTAACAGTTCTGGATCAAAATCAAGATATCAGGTCTGTGGACCCCTCCCCCAACCACCAGTCTCTAAAGGAGAATTCTTCTTTGCCTCTTCCAGCTTCATTTGGCTCCAGGGGTTCCTTGGCTTGTGACTTGTGTAACTTCAGTCTCTGCCTCTGTCTTTACATGATCTCTTTACCCCATGTTTTCTCTTCTGTTTCTCATAAGGACATTGGCTTTGGGGCCTATCTGGTTTATGCAAAATAATCTCATTTTGAGATCCTTAACTAAATTACATCTGCAAAGATCTTTTTTCCAGATAAGGTCACATTCACAGCTACTAGAGTTTAAAACATAGACACATCTTTTTTTTTTGGATCACCATTCAACCTATTATAGTTCCCCCTCTTGTCCTCAAAAATTCACATCTATCCCATGTGCACAACATATTTACCTTTTCCCAACATCCCCGAATTACAGTAGTAGCTCTATGTCTAAAGTATCATCTAAGTGCTTCTAAGTATCATCACCTACTCTAAAGTCCCAAATTTTGTCATCTAAATCATCAGAGATGGTGAGACTGTGTATGATTCATTCTGGTCAAAAGTCTTCTCTATGGACCTATGAATCTAGAAAACAAATTACCTGTTTTCAAAATACAATGATGGAATAGGGTAGGGTGGACAATTCCATTCCAAAAGGGAGAAATTGAGGAAATAAAGGGGTTACCAATTCCAAAGGAGTTTGAATTCAGCAAGACAAACTCCATTAGGTTTCCAGGCTAGAATCTTGGCCCTGCCCTCTGGACCCATCACTCTGCCCTCCATGCCTGTGGCTGCTCCATCAGCCTCTGCTTCTGCTTCTATGGCTCTGCTGTAGAAATCATCCTTTCCTTTTCTTGAAAAGTGGTATATATTTACAGTTAAGTAGTTCCATTAGCCTGTTTTCTGCTTGTAAAATTTTCAGAGTCCAACAACCCTTCTTTTCTTTGACCTATCTCTATCCCTTTCAGTCCAAGCTGGTAGTGTTTCTGATTCACAATTATTTAAAACCTTGTAGGTGTCATATATGTCACAGGGATCCACACTGAGACAAAAGGGCCCTCTAAAAATCGATTTTGGATACCCCATGGTTATTCCTGGCTTCTGCTGAGAAGGTTGAGTGGATCAGTGAGTCACATACTAAATCTCCAAACCAAGTTTGTCCAACCACATCCTTGACTTTATCTCTTGAGCATACTTTGTTATACCAGTTAATTTCTTAACTTTGGCATCCAAAATCTCCAAAATCATCAAGTGCTGATTCCTTCATCAACTTCTCTCTTTTCTCTCACATTTTACTATAAGAAATGAGGAATCCAGCTGCACTTCCAATGTTTTGCCTGGAACTCTCCTCAGCTAAATGTGCAGATTCATTGCTTGCAAGTTCTTCCAGCCAAGCTTTCTGCCACAATATAGCAAGGATCACCTTTCTCTCAGTTTCCAAGAATACGTTCCTCATTTCTTCTGAGACCTCAGCAAAAGCACCTTTAATGTTCATATTTCTACCAGCCATTCTGTCAGGACAATACACACATTTTCTTTTTTTTTTTTTTTTTAATGGGTTATTTTGAGTTATACATGACAATAGGATTCATTTTGACATAATTATAAAAGCATGGTATTTAATTTGTTCTAAAACAATCCCCAGTACTTTTCTTTCCCTTCCTTGCTCCCTCTCCCTGTTTCCTTCCTTCCTTCCTTCTACTCTACTCATCTTTCTGCTATTAGAGTTATTTTTTTTTAATTAGTGGCTTTTGCAGTATGGGGATTCCTCAGAAAACTTGGAATGGACCCACCATTTGACCCAACTATCCCACTCCTTGGTTTACACCCAAAGGAATTAAAATCAGCATACTATAGTGATGCAGCCACATCAATGTTCATAGCAGCTCAATTTACAATAGCTAGACTGTGGAACCAACCTAGATGCCCTTCAATAGATGAATGGATAAAGAAACTGTGGTATGTATATACAATGGAATATTACTCAGCCATAAAGAAGAATAAAATTATGGCATTTGCAGGTAAATGGATGAAGCTGGAGAATATCATGCTAAGTGAAATAAACCAATCCCAACAAACAAAAGGCTGAATATTTTCTCTGATAAGTGGATGCTAATACCTAATGGGGGAAGGGAGAAGGAGGATAAGGAAAGAATGGAGGAACATTGGATGTGTAAAGGGAAATGAGGGGAGGGGACGGAGCAGAAGGAAGGAAAGATGGTAGAATGAGACAAACATCATTACACTAGATACATGTATGATTACACAAATAGTGTGACTCTACATCATGTACAACCAGAGAAATGAAAGGTTGTACCCCATTTGTGTATAACAGATCAAAATTAATTCTGCTGTTATGTATAACTAAATAGAACAAACAATAAAAAAACAGAAAAAATAGTGACTTGTGGCTGTACATGATGGTGAGATTCACTGTGGCATATTCATGTAAGTACATAGGAAAATTAGGGTAGATTCACTCCACTGTCTTTTGCCATCCCATCCCAACTTCCCTTCTTTTCCCTTTGTCTACTCCATTGTTCTTTCTTCTATTCTTTTTTTTAATCTCCCTCCTTCTTATTTTGGATTAGCTTCTGCATACCAGAGAAAACATTCAACCATTGACTTCTTGGGACTGGCTTATTTCACTTAGCATGATAGTCTCTAGTTCCATTCATTTACCAGCAAATGTCATAAGTCCTTCTTCTTTATGGCTGAGTGATACTCCATTTTGTATGTATATCACATTTTATTTATCCATTCATCTGTTAAAGGACACCTCGTTTGTCTCCATAGCTTAGCTATTGAATATACACATTTTCTAAAGTGATACCCTTTACTTATATATAAGCCTTCCTTAGAATTGCCTTGAACATTTATATTTCCACAGTCTATACAAATTATATTTCTATAGTTTCTTCAAGACAATTTGAACTTTTTCCATCATTTACCTCAATTTTTCCAACCTCTTCCTATTACCTGATTTCACAGCCACATCTACATTTTTAGGTATTTATCAGAACAGCAGTCATCTTCCAAGTACCAAAATCTGTATTAGTTTCTCGGGGCTATTGTAACAAAATTGCCATAAACTTCATGGCTTAAAACAACAGAAATTGATTCTGTCATAACTCTGGAGACCGGAAATCTGAAATCGAGGTGTTGACAGAACCATGCTCCCCCTGAAGGTTTGCCTTTTCCAGCTTCTAGTGGTTCCAAGGGTTCCTTGGCTGTGACCTGCCTAACTCCAGTCTCTGCCTCTCTCTCCTCCTCATGTCTTCTCCTCTGGCTCTTATAAGGATACTGTTCATTGAATGTAGGATCTGCCCAGATATCCCAGGCTCATCTCAAAACTTTTCCCCAAATAAGATCAAATATATGACACAACCTTGATTTGAAATCTGTCAGACAACAAAATGGAAGCCTTTACTCTTTACATTTTATCACCTCCCAATGTTTTCTTTTTTTTCAGAGTAGGGTTTATTGGAGTAGTATATCACTCTTATGATATAATAGCAGAGAATAGGGATGTATATCCCATAAGTCCTGCCAAACACACACACACACACACACACACACACACACACACACACACACACACACACCAAGCAAGAAGGAATGCTTATATAGACAATAGTGGCAGACATTTCACCTTGTTTATATAAATGTAATTAAATAAAATTGTGCAGTTTTCAAGAATAACCATTATAACTGTGGCTCCTGTGCTCACCTTCCCTTTCCTGCGCCCCAACATTACTCAGGAGTTACCAAACTGGGAGATGATATAATGTGTATGTGTAATGGGAATGATCTGGTAGAAGGAAAAGTCGATGTTTCTAGGGTATCATGGATGCAGTTAATTCTACTCCTTTCTGTCTTCTCAAGGGCTTTGTTCCTGCAATTATCTCCTCTTTCTCCCTAGAAACATCGACTTTTCCTTCTACCAGATCATTCCCATTACACATACACATTATATCATCTCCCAGTTTGGTAACTCCTGAGTAATGTTGGGGCGCAGGAAAGGGAAGGTGAGCACAGGAGCCACAGTTATAATGGTTATTCTTGAAAACTGCACAATTTTATTTAATTACATTTATATAAACAAGGTGAAATGTCTGCCACTATGTATCATTCTACCCAGTCATCAATAAATTTATGTTTTTCTCTTGAGGAAAAATCAAAACAGAGGCAAATGTATATTTGCCTGAGAACTAGATGTCTCAAGTGCTACTGAGGTTATGGTTTCAAACTTCACCCATGTCATTTTTCTTACTTAGAAAAATTAAAATTAAAATGCAAACCCATATGTGTATCTTATGTGCTTGCCTCCCGGTTTCAGCAGGAATGGGTTTGGTTCATACCTATTCTGACTAGGGCACTAACCCAGCCAATACGTGGTGACAGCAGGTGTGTCATCACCATACCCATTCCTTCCAGATGAGGCACTTAAATTAATTACTTTTCTAGATTACTAGAGTCTGATGGAAAACAGGTTGTGTTACCTCAACATAAATCCCAGTATACACTTTGGGCACATAGGCACCTAGAAACCCGATGAAACGCTTAGAATCCAAGTAGGAATGAAGAGGACATTTTAAAGAGACAGCTATGGAAACATTGCCGCTATCAAATAGAAAGTAAATGAGAGAAATGATGAAGACCTGTGGGCTTCCTTCATTTTTAGGAAACAAATGGAAATTGAGTTTTTAACTATTGATAAGAGGAAAAAGAGCCATAAATTTTCAAAAAGTCATAATAGATTTCAAACCAAGTAACTTTATCAGCTCACAGATTTCTGCAAGCTTTTCTGTAAACTTTTGCCAAGCACACTCATGTCTAGACAATGTCGTCAGGATCAGAAAGGTACTGACCAGTTTGGTATAATATAATACAGGCTATAACTGGGCAACACATTGTGACTTTGATTGGTGCCACACTCAAGAATCTGGAAATTGTCTTCATTTCTAAAATTATTAAAATGTCTGAAACTTGATCACACGTCCCTGTACTATGGTTTCCAAACTTTGTGTTACTTTCTGAATGAAAGATTTCCTTGAGATAACCCAAGTTACCGAGTAAAACATCCAGATGCTAAGGAGTTGACAGGAAACAAATAGGCCAGCTCACTGCTTTCAGGAAGCTTCCATTCTAACAGACAATTCTAAATAATCTAAATTAAGATTGAGTTTACACACCTATGACCTTTAACCTAAATAAAGCTGTTATATC
Source organism: Sciurus vulgaris (assembly GCF_902686455.1). Taxonomy (NCBI): domain Eukaryota; kingdom Metazoa; phylum Chordata; class Mammalia; order Rodentia; family Sciuridae; genus Sciurus; species Sciurus vulgaris. Next base: position 28,182,510 of record NC_136475.1, on the reverse strand, counting down.
AGATTTAATCATATGAAGCTACCAATATTCAATAAACATTGCATATTCTTGCAGTTCATCTAGCTGTTAGTGAGGTGAATGTCTCCCATAGAAGATACTCCCCCATTCCTTTGATATACTTTATTGTCATAAACTAGGAATGATCATAAGAAGCAAGTAAAAACCACTGACTAATGGTTTTCCCTTAACATTTGACCCACTTAAATTGTTATTCCACAAGCATTTATTGCACACCCTCCCTTTTTTGTGAGGTGGGGATATGATATTGAACAAGACAGACGGGGTCCACGGTCAGTTTAAAGCTGAAGGAATCAGACGAGAAACAAATGACTGTATAAACAATGAATTATCAGGTAGTGATAAGCTTTATGGGAAAAATAAACTACTGCATCTGACTTTGGTAAATGCTGCTATTAGAAATATCTTTTTGGAAGAAACGTTACAGATCTTTTATAGAGTTAAAGATAAAAACCCTGCTTGTGTGTGTGTGTGTGTGTGTGTGTGTGTGTGTGTGTGTGTGTGAACCATCCCACATATAAGAAAAAATCTATATGAAAAAAAGACCTCTCCTAGAATTCAGTACCAGGAAAATATTTGCCTCTTAAGATGAATTTTATTGAAACTAGAAATGTCCTGTATTTCTCCTTTTGTTTGACTACCAGGAATCCAGTAAAGCCACATTTCTGGTTCATCTTTCTTTCTCTACTATTTTTTTTCTTTGTTTTATTGACTTTTACTCTTTTTTCTATTTTATCTTATTTTGTATATATCTCTCTTTTGTCCCTTTTGATAGTAGGCAGTATTGATACCAATTCAATTGATGCATAATTTTAAATTTATTCTACAAATATTTATCGAGCATTTACTGTGTTGGTCACAAGAGATAAAGCAATGATCAAGAGAGGTCTATTAAAGGTAATTACAGTTGAAAATGGACTTTTGTGTTCTCAAAGTGAACAGTCACAGCTCAATGTTTTGATGGAAGACTGGATATTCAGAAAGCAGATAAACTTCAGGTAACAGTCTTCAAATGAACCTATACTACATATGGCACATGATAAAAATTAGGGTAAATTTAAGCTAAAATGCCTCTGCCTACAAAGACTTGAAAGTTTTATAAACCCAGATAAAACTGTTATTTATAAGTTTCTCTACTAAGTGCTGCTTATGATGAAATGATGACTTTTAGAACCTATATCTTATCTTCAAAGACCTTCTATCTAGTTGGTAAATAGAGCACAAATCCAAGATTAAAGGGCCTGCAGTATAGTATAGGTACATAACCTTCATGGAACATGGAATTAATGAAAAAACTCAAATGTATTTTTTAGTCGTTATCATTATCACTTTTCTATTCTCCAAGTAGTTCATGTTTTGGCAGAGGGAGTGAGATAATGTGAATAAGAGTTTCCAAAAGACTAGAACCTAGACAGTATCAGAGGACCATGGGTCAGCATAACCATCATCTCAGAATCACTATGAGATTTGGTTATATATATTATTCTAGAATCTTTGGAGAAAGGCTCTTCAGGGACAGCTAGTCTATCTTCCATTCTCCAGTCATCCTCCATCTACACCATAAAAGGAAAGCCGACGACCTTTCTAACTCTCCAAAATTCTTACAAATAAGATCCAAGTTCAAGTTCAGAGCATCTTAATATGCCTTCCAAACCTCCTCATCAGATAAATCAGAACAAATCACTAAAGGGCCCAAAGTATTCACTTTGAAAAAAATCAAAACTGCCAACCGGCCTCACTCTTCTCTGTAAAAAATCTCAGCTGTGGGCCAATCATCATAGTCTAATAAATTTGCCAATATCCCAAGTTTTCTTTCCAAGGCAGCTGTAGAAAAGGAGCTGGGAGTTTACATGAGTAGTCACTTTCATGAACTTCAGCCTGCCAAAAAGTGTCTTGATTTCATAGCAGATCTAAAAAGGAGAACTTTTGACATCTGGATAGAACTGGGAAGGCCAGAGACACAGCATCAGATCATCGCAGTTTATTATCCTTGGGAAACCCTGGAAGAGCTAGAGGAAGATTTAAAACTCTTTAAAAGGCACTAAGCAAACAAATTTATCTGTGTGATAAGGACAGCATCCCCAGCGTTTTTTCTCAGACAGTTGTCTCAGAAAAACTTTAAGAGGAGTATGAGCGTAGTTCCTTGATTATTCAAATCTCATTATTAAAAAGAGCTGTGGTAAATATAAAATACAAATATTTCACATTTTTAAAAATTAGTATAATATTTTTTTTAGAGCAGTTTTAGACTTACAGAAAAACTGATCAGAAAGTACAGAGTTTCCACAGACTTGATCCCCCTGCCACAGCCTCCTGTCTTGGGTACATCTTATATTAGTATGGTCCATTTGTTAAAATTGATGAATGAATATTGATACAATTGTTGTTTACATTAGGATTTTCTTTTTGTATTGTACATTCTGTGAGTTTTGACAAATGTGTAATAACATGTATAGACCACTATGTGTCATACAGATAGATTCACAGCCATAAAAATCTGGGCTCCTCCTGTTCTTCCCTTCCTAGCTTACCACCCCAACCTTTTGCCCCTGGCAAATATTGATCTTTTTAACTGACTTCATAAATTTTCCCTTTTTGAACTGTCATATATTTGAAATCATACAGCACATATCCTTTCCAGATTAGCATTTTTTACTTAGCAGTATCATTTTAAAGTTGTTCCATGTCTTTTTGTGGCTTGATAGCTCATTTCTTTTGTGTCATTGAATAATCTTCCCTTGTATGAATCTATCACAGTTTTTTTATCCATTCACCCATTCAAAGACATATTGTTGCTTTCAGTTATGAATAAAGCTGGAATAAACTTGTGCAGGTTTTCGGTTAGATAAATTTTCAACTTATTCAAATAAATACCAATTGCTGGATCATATGCTAAAAATATGTTTTATCTTTAGTTTTGTAAGACACAAACAAACTACCCTCTAAGCGGCCATTGTGTTTTGCAGTCCTACCATCAGTGAGCAAGAGTTCCTACTGTTCCATATCCTCAACGACATTTTCAGTGTATCAGTGTTTTGGGGTTTTAGCCATTATAATATGTGTGTAACAGGGTTTCATTATTTTTAAATTTGCAATTCCCTGATGGCACGCAGTGATTTTAAATGCTTTTTCTTATGCTTGTTTGACATCTGTATATCTTCTTGGTGAGGTGTCTGTTCCGATCTTTTTTCCATTTTCTAATTAGATTGCTTTCTGATTGTTGAGTTTCAGGAATTCTTTGTACATTTGTAAACAAATCCTTTATAAGCTATGTGCTTTGCAAATATTTTCTCCCAGTCTGTGGTTTGTCTTTTCATTCTCTTGACAGTGTCTTTCAAAGAGCAGAAGTTTTTCATTTTAATGAAGTCCAGCTTATCAGTTGTGCCTTTGGTATTGTCTCTGAAAAGTCATTGCCAAACCCAGGGTTACCTGTTATCTTCTAGGAAGTAGTTTTTTCTTTTAAATAAAAACTATAAGAAATGGTATTACATGTTCATCAGGATGGCTATAACCAAAAAGACAAGTAACAGCAACTATCTGGAGAAGTTGAAACTCTCATATATTTCTGGGGCAAATGTATAATAATGACGCCACTTTGGAAAACAGTCTGGCAGTTTCTCAAAAAAATTAAATGTGGAGTTACCATGTGATGCAGCAATTCCACTTCTAGGTGTGTACCCAAGAGTAATGAAAGCATTTTTCCAGGTGAAAACTTGTGCAATGAATGTTCATAGGAACTTTATTCATAATAGTCAAAATGGAAACACCCCAAATTTTCTTGAACTGATGAATGGATAAAGAATAAATCCACACAATGGAATATTATTGAGCAACAAAAAGGAATGAAGTGCTGCTACATGCTATGACATGGATGAACCTTAAAAACAGCACATTCAGCAAAAGGAGCCAACCCATAAGACTATATTTTGTGTGACTCTATTTACATAAATGTCCAGTGTAGGCAGATCTATGAAGACAAAGTAGTGGCTTCCAGCAGCCACGAGAGGGATGAATAAGGGATGACCCAGGATGAGTACATAACTTCATTTTGGGGTGATGAAAATATTCTCAAGTGATTGTGGTACCAGTTGCAAGATTCTGTGAGCATCAAAGAGTTCTAGACATTGAATGGTGAATTATATGGTTCTAGATTATATCCTAACTAAGTTTTTTTTAAATGCAAATGCTTCCCAAGTCCAAAAGTGAGACAAATTTTGTTTCCTTCTTTCTTTCCCAGTCTTGGCTCCCTCCTGCCTCTTCTCCACCCACACTTCAAGTCAGCAGCCTCCAAGGAGCACTCAGTTTACAGCCGCTGTTGCCACAGTGTCAAATGCTATAGAAATATATTATACAGAGCAGAAATCAAAAAGTCATAGTATGTGAAGTCCGACACAAACTGGCAATTACACAGAGATTCAGAGGTCAGGCAGGGGCCAAGGGTAAGAAGGACAGAGTTGACTCTGGAATACATTTAAATTATTTTTTACCATCAAGCTTGCTTTCCACTGTCAGCAAGGGAGAGGCTTTACTTCATTCATGGTCCTTTTTCTTGTTTATTATCTGAGTTGGTTTCTTTCCATGTTTTTTCTTGGATAAATTTTGCTGAATCTTTGTTCCTTAAAGTATTTGCCCTCCTTCTCTATCAAAACTGATTTGAAATTCATATGTGATTTGAAATTCATATGTGTATTTTTCAATTTTACATTCTCAGAGAGAAAAGTATATTTAGCCAATGATTAAAATCAGTGATTGGTCTGGGCATGATGGCACATGCCTTTAACCTCAGTGACTCAGGAGGCTGAGACAGGAGGATTATAAGTTCAAGGTCAACCCCAGCAACATAGCAAGACCCTAAGCGACTCAGAGAGACCCTGTCTCTAAATAAGAAATTAAAAGGTTGGGGAGGCAGCTCAGTGGTAAAGCATCCCTGGGTTCAATCCCCAGTACAAAAAAAATAAAAAATAAAAAAAATTAAATTTTATATATATGTGTATATATTAAAATTTTATATATATATATATATATATATACACACACACACACATATCAGTGATCAGATGATCAGAAGTAAAGGATGTGGCAGGTGACATCCCAATTACAATTACAAATACAGATACCTGGCACACAGCACACACACTTTGTACCTTGAACCAATTCCCACTTTAGTCTTTAGTGGTATATTGAACTTTTCATTCCCTCTCCCTTACATAACACCTATTACTTCATATATGCTCCTTAAATATTTATGTAGTTCATTCATAAACTTCTACCTAATACTGGAACTTTCACTCTTTCTATTTTAAATGGACCTCTCTGCCTTTTTCTTTTCCAAGCCTGTCTTTCCTTCTTGATGTCTCAGAGCCTTGACAAAGCATAGTGTTTGTAGCTGTGTCATCTTTCTACCTAGCAAGTAGATAATCATTCCAGAGGACAGAACCTGACGACTGCTCTGCTCTAATTAAATATGAGACTAGTGATCTGGTGTTGATGGTGATCATACTCACCCATAGTGCAGACTTCACCAAGGAGCATTGGGATCACCTGAGACCGTGTAGGAGCAATTGAGACTGCATTGGGCCCCCAGAATTTCGATGTCCCTCTTTATTTATCCCACTATTATCTGTTTGCACTAGATCTGGCTAGATGACAGTTAAGGCATAAGTTGCCAGGAAAATAACCATGTCTTTCAAGATCCTTCTGCTGAGTCACAGAAATCCCAGCCACTCTGCCTGTGGAATAGCATTGCTAATTGATTGAGTCATCATGGCCCAAACATGTCAAAACAATTCAAAGACCGGGATGGTGCTAGTATGAAATTTCCAGGGGATTCTGCAAAACCTAAAAATATTTGAATTTATTGGTAGATACCTTGCAGGAAGTTGTGTAGAAAGTAACATTGTATTTGGAAAAGCAAATATTTAGTGATTCTGGAAGTCTGAATTCAAGATAGGTTATGATTTTTACTTCCCTTCACCCTCTGAGAAGTATATCCAGAAGGTCATTTCCCAAAATCAGAGAAAATCAGGATTCAGAATATTTCAAACCGTTTGCTCTCCTCTGGTGTCTTAGTAGCCTAATGTTACAGCCCTACTCTCCATCTGCCTCTGCCCGCAACCGTAAATCAATACCAGCTATACTGGGAAGCAACCAGTGTTGCTGAAGGGTTATATACTTTGATTATCCAAGAGGCCGCCTGGTCTAGTCAAGAGAGGAACATTTGCAGTCCATTTTGGTTCAGTTCAAGAATCTGATGGAAGTAAATTAACTCTTCTAGTGTCAGGTTTTTGTTTCCATAAAATGTGAACGGGAATCCTTTCTTCTTAGGGATGACCAGAATGATTAATACAGCGTTTGTTAGGTGCTTTAAGCTCTGTCGTGAACCGCCATCTGTTAAGCACTTTCGTATGGCTGTGTCAGCCTGGAAGGTTTATAGGCTCTTTGAATGGGGATCTGGGGAGGCACAAGATACCTGTAAAAAGATAGGCCACAATGCAAAGTGGTGTATGAGAAGTGCTAAATAAGTGGAATAGCAATGGGAAGAAGAGGCGAGCAGAAACTGCAATGGTACGGAAAGGCTTCTGGGAGACCAAGGGCCTTCACCAGGAAGCAGAGGGGAGGGCAGAGATGTCACCTCACCAAAGGACCACAACATGTCCAAAGGACCATGGCTAGGAAAGAGGGCTGGCGGAAGTTAGTTCTAAACAGGAAAGACCAGTGCACTGGGAAGTGAGATTCTTTTATGTCCAATTTCTAGACAGCACCATTTAGAAGTGATCGTTGTCAGTTCTGTCTCCATTTCCTAGTCCCTTTTATTTAATAAAGAAGGTAGTATTTCACAGTCAGATGATCTTTGGGGATTCTTGGTTTCCATGGTAATTTTTTGAGGGTATTTTTGAAGGGTTTCTTTTCCCGATTCTAACAGTAATATGTGTTTATTGTGGACATTTTGAAATGTACAGAAAATTATAAATTCGAGATATTATTGAAGGTATTATTTACATAGATTTGTGTCTTGTTTTTTCACTTATTATTAGCATATCTTTATATTATCAGAAACTATGTAAGCATCAGTTTTTTATATTCTACTTTATAGAATGTAATTTTTCACTATTTTTCTGTGAGAGGCATTTATATTGCTCCTAGTCTAACCCTAGTATAAACAACGAGGACATAATTATTATGGACATCTAACATGTGTATCTTTGTCTGTATTTGCTCATTAGTTCCTTAGGATCAATTCCCAGAAGCAGAATTTTAGGTTAAATCATGTGAAAATATTATGACTCTTGGTGTATTAACAAATTCCTTTCTAGAAAGTGCTTACCAATTTATTCCCATATGTAATATATGAAAGGGAATATTTTAATCTCAAAATGACCAATATTGAATACTCTCAGTTTTAAAAAGCTTTGCTAAATTCATAGGCTGTAGGTATCACATTGTTGCAACTTGCATTTCTTTAATTGCTCTTGAGGATGAATATTCTTTAATGTTATTTTCCATTTATGTTTCTTTCTCTGTGAAGTATCTAATAATGTCCATTGTCTTTGGTCCATGTTCCATAGGTATATTAAAGTCTTATCAATTATAGCTCTTTGTGTAGTGGAGTTACACTCCTTTGTCCTTTTTATTGAAGACATTTTCTCCAGTTTCTGTACCTTTTATTTTTTTTCAGTGTAAAGTTTTAATTTCTTTGTAGTCAAATCTGTCACTCTCCTTTTTGATATCTCTTACTGCTTTTATTCTTTGAAAATTCTTCCACATTCAGAAAGAAGATTAATATCTCCATTTTTTAATTTATTGCTCCATTTTTCAATATTTAGATTATGGGTGCATCTAGAATTTATTTTGGACAAATCTGAAATAATAATTTATTTTTGTCTCATACAATTAATTTTCCCAGCACTGTTTACTGATGAATTTCACCAGATTTGGCATTCAGCTCTTTTAAACTTACAGTTCTATTATTATTGAGAGAGTCAGAGAATTAGTTAATTCGTGGGTAATAGGAAGTTGGAAAGTAAAGAAAATCTTCCTCTATTTAAACCAGAACTAGACTCTATTTTCAGTAGGAACCTCTAAGTCAAACAGCCTCAGTGATTTTATCCAATCAGTGTTAACTACTTTATTTTTTAGCTGTTTCCATTGATAGAAAAAGCATTTTTATTTGTTCTTTTTAGATATTCATGACAGTAGAATGTATTTTGACATACACATACATGGAGTACAACTTCCCATTCTTCTGGCTGTACATGATGTGGAATTACATTGGTCATGTATTCATATATGAATATGGGAAAGTAATGTCTGATCCATTCTATGGTCTTCCTATTCCCATTCATTTCAACTGTTTATGAACTTTTTTTTAACCACTATTCTCCAATATACACCTGTGGAGCCTGTTTCTTCACTCTTATTAATATGTCGTTTTTATTCCTGCTTTCATTCATACTGTTCCTAGCCTAAATGCCATGTGTTTGACCATCTCCCAGGAATACTTCATCACCCAGATCAATTCTAACTACTCCAGCCAGCTTTCATATTCCTGCCTCTAAATTCTAGTGGCAGTGGTAGTCTATGCTAACACTTAAGCACCTAAATTCTTTTTATCCTATGTGTAAATCTTATTTTCTCAGACACTATAAGCTTCTTTTAGAAACTATACATAATATATAGCACTAAGAATTTTTTGAATATATGATAAAGTCATTAAAGTATTAGAATGCATGAGCTCTGTGGTAGTGTATATATGACCCTTGCTGCCAGCGTATTATGGAGCTAATGTAAGAGACTGTAAAACAGGGGTGAAATAAGGTATTATCCCCATTTCACACAAGATAAAATATGTGTTCATTACTTAAAGATAATGCTCATAAATCAGACCCCCCAAGTTCAGTCTTGTCTTTCTGCTAGTTCTTCCCTTTCCGAAGCTTTGTTCTCAAGTAAAAGTTTCTTTTACATTTAGCTCATATTTCTCCTAGTATGTTCAATGGCATGCTAATAAGTGACCTGCAGTCAAAGAGTTCCACAACACATAAATTTGGAACAGCTGAATTAAACAAATATGCTACTGACCATAGGTAAGCAAACTTACTGCCTGCAGAACATTTTTTTTTTTCTTGTTCTAGTGCTGTTCTTGTCCTTTTCCTTTCCATTTCACCCTTTTCTTTCCCACTACTATTCCTTCTTTGAGTTTCTGTCTAGGATAGAAAATCTATCTAGGCACAATAAAGTGATCCTGGCACTTGAAAATACTTTGAGATGAGGATACCAGTCAGAAAGAATCCCCTGTCTTGATATAATTATATCCATTACCACAAAAAAGCCAAAGCTTAACCAACAGTGTAAATTTTAAGAAAGTTATTAAGTGGCATGTGGTATCTATTTCTCTGAACACAAGCAGCCTTTCTGAAAGAAATATGTTGAGTTAATGTGCTATAATTTACCAATTTAAGTCTTTGTTGGAAACTTAGATTGTATCTAATTCTGCTTTTGCAAGTGACTATAACACACGTTTTCGTGTTGTTAACTATAAAGGAATGAAATGAAAATGGAATATTTGCGGATTATCTCCATTTCATCTTATGGGATGCTCTACAGCCTTCATTGGGGAGCTCAGTGCTTGTCTTCCTCTGATAATACCTAGCTTCTTCCAGGTCTGCAAAGAGATAGCTTGGTTGTCATTATAACCATAACTAGACTATCCTTGTGCCATGATCACAAAATTGTAGCTTTTAAAAAAGTGACAGCCTGATCCTATTTCAGCCTATTGGAATTTTCGTAGCTCCTAATCTCTACCCGCTTCCCCTGGCTTCCTCATTCTTCCTCCTGATGCTCCCGTCTGTCATGGTTAGATCTCCTTAAGTATATCCTACCAATACTTCAAGTGCAACGTGTCTTGAACTCCAGTGCTTTATTTCTCTTTTTCTCCTCTCCTATATACTTTTCCTTTGTATTTTCTCTACACCTTCTTCCTAATAAAACATCACTACCCAATCACTCACCCAAACTAAGAAACCTCAGATTTTTCCTTGATTCCTCTTTTTCTTCCTCTCAACTCATTCCTCTAGACTTTAAGTCAATTGTCAAGTGATATAACTCCAATGTCCTTAGCATCATCTCTCATCAACCCCACCCTTAGACACTTTAGATTGTCTCCCTCCCCCTAAGTGATAAAAACCAAACTTCCTTCTCCTGAATAAAATCCAAATTTCCTGACTCCAATCTACTGTCACCTTTTTCTACATTTTTACTTCTCATCCTATGCATCAGTCATACCTCACCCCCAGCTGACTTTCTCTTTTGTATTTTCTAACCTTTTTTAACCAGTATTCCTACAAAGCAGTACTCTTCTTGGCCTGGTCCACATAACTGTGTAATATGAAAACAAAGTCATCATTTCCTCAACTTTTTTTGCCCCTAGAATTGTTTTGCAAGTTGAGTAAAATTATATGCATCCTTGGGAAAGACTACCTTGTTAAAAATAAAAAGACATGCAGATTTAAGGTACTTATGTATAATTTTATTTCAGTGAATCAAAGAATGTGACATTTGTTTGAGGTTTGCTTTATAGCATCTTTGTGGCTAATTTTTGTAAATGCTCCATGGTGCAACAAAGAATGTAAATGAATGCAAAGTTGTATATCCAGATGATCAAATGTAATAATTATGCCTTTACTAATTTTTAAAAGTCTGCTTTTGCCAGGTTTGGTGGCACATGCCTGTAATCCCACTGGCTCAAGAGGCTGATGCAGGAGGATCCCAAGTTCAAAGTCAGCCTCAGCAACTTACGGAGGCCCTAAGTAACTGAGTAAGATGCTGTCTCTAAAGAAAATACAAAAAAGGACTGGGGGATATGACTTGGTGGTTAAGTGTCCCTAGGTTCAATACCCAGTACCAAAAAAAAAAAAAAAAATTGCTTTACAGTTATTGAAAAAAGAATATTAAAATCTTCTATGATTGTGATGTATCAATTATCTTTATAATAGTGCCAGTTTTGCTTTACACTATTGTATATTTTGAGACTGTGCTATTAGGTATGTAAAAGTTTTAAAGTTTTGTGTCTTCTTGGTCAATTATTCTTTAATCAGTAGTGACCCTTTCTATTTCTAATGCGTTTTTGTGTTATAGTCCATACTGTGCCAACTCTTTTTTAAGTATTCACTCAATATTTTTTTCCCATCATTTGACTTTAAACTTTGTGTGTCTTCCTACTTTTAATTTAGATTTTCTCTTAAAAGCAGCATATAGTTGAATTTACCTATTAATACAATCTGAGAACCTTTTTAACTGATGAATCTAGATCAACTGTGGCTATCATATTTTTATTTCTAACACTATATTGGTACAGTTCATTGTGATTTTTATTTACTTTCTTTTCTTTGTTTTTATCTTTTCCTGACTCTTATTTTTTATATTTTGCTTTTAAAAGTTCAAATTACAAATATGAATGTATAGAATACAGATATATTTATAGGGTATTTTACACCTGAAATTACTTTCAGTCTTTGACATACATATCAAGGATTATATTATCTCTCAATTTTATATAACATTTTATGCAGTGGTTGTCAGTGATTTTATATAGTGGTTGTCAGTTCCTGTTTATCTGACACATATGCGGACAATTTGCCTCTGGTGATGAGGGCAGAGAACATATTGTCAATAATCTCAAAGCATTTGATTTCACTTTTAACATTTTTTGACTGACAGAAATGTCAAACATATGTATATAATCACCACCTCTTGGCCATTCCTATACCATCACAACCAATTCACTAATGCAGACCAAGTCCACTGACTTAATGAGTGAAGTTAGTCCCTTCGAAGGTGCTACCAGAATGACAGTGCTGGTATCTTGTGATGCTAATAATGGTCTTATGACCTAATTGAAGCAAATGTAAAACCTAATTTTATACCTCTTTCTTCAAAAGATGACAGCCCACATAAACCTAGGTCCATAAGAAACCAAGAACTTTTTAAGGAGATGGCAGGAAAAATGAAATAGTTAAACACTGTCTACACTAAGAGGTGCACTTCTGCTCCCCTGCAGCACCAAACTGCCCGTGATTCCTTGCGTGGCGGTGTGTTGTCCCCCTCTGTCCATTGCTCCTGCTGCCCTCCTCTCTTGCTGAGATGGCCTTCCCCATTCCCTTCTCTTTCTTTCTCCTTTTAAAATAGATCTTTGGGGATAATATCAGTTATGAAAAGGTTGCAGAGATAGTACACGGAGCGTCTGAATGCTCTTCGCCCGCTTTCCCGGGGTTGGCCTCGTTTTTCTCACGCTGGCACACTTGCCTTAGCTAAGAAATTAACACTGATGCACCGCTGTTAACAGCAGACTTTATTTTAACTTCACCAATTTTTCCATCAGTCTTCTCTTTTTATTCCAGGATCCAACCTAGTATACCATGTTGTATATTTTGTCATCATACCACCTTAGTCTCTCTACCTCCTGTTTGATTTTTTTTTAATTCTCTTTCCATTATTTTATCATTAGTTTGGAGGTTTTACATTCTATTTCTTTTTTTTTTTCTTTTTCTTTCTTTTTTTTTTTTTTTTTTTTTTTTTTTTTTTGGTGTGTGTGTGTGTGTGTGTGTGTGTGTGTGTGTGTGTGTGTACCAGGGATTGAACTCAGGGGTGCTTACCCACTAAGCCACATCTCCAGCCCACACCCCACATCCCATTTCAGTTTTTTGTATTTTTTTGTTTTTGGAGACAGAGTCTCTCTAAACTGCTTAGGGCCTTGCTAAGTAGATGAAACTGGCTTTGAACTTGCAATCCTCCTGCCTCAACCTCCTGAGCACTGGGATTACAACTGTAGGCCACCATGCCAATTTCTATTTCTATTCTTTTAGAAGTTACCAACCCATATGTGTCCCAGTGTGTGAAAAGATAGTCACATACATTGCTATTGCTGTCAGAAATTGACACAGTTACTTAGAGGGAATATAAGGGGTATATCTTTTGATACAACAGTTCCATTCCAGGGACTCAATCCCACAGATTTATATACTTGAATATACATACTAGGTTATTCAGTGCATTATTTATAGTAGTTTAGTAGGACACTAATGAATAACATTTATAGATGAATATGAAATAATGCCAAATGTAGCATTAAATGGGGGGAGGCAAAATGCAGAGCAGTGTAGTCATTGTGCTATGATAAAGATGTGTCCTTGTTGCCTCCCTGTACAAAGGGATAGATTTGTTTTCTCATCTGCCCTTTCTCTAATGTTCAGCTCTCTCTAAAGGAAGGAGTCTCATTCTAACCCTGATCCATAGACAAGTCTAAGTCATTGTCTCCGTCCCCATGTAGGCTTGAAAACCCAAACCTCAGACACCCCTTGGCCTCTACGACACCAAATGAAATTTTCATATTACTGTCTATTTCTGATACTAATTTTTTAAACCAGTGTAAAATATGCCAACAGCTCTACCACTTAGAGATATGAAAATTAGATAAAGGATAGTGTCTGCAAAGAACTTAGCCCAGTACTTGACATATAATGTGCCCAATAAACCTTAATTACTGCCACAGTTGAATTGTTCTGTTGCAGTTTTCTGTTAATAGACTTGCCACTGATGCTTAGATCACTAGGTCTCAAACTTTCTATACTCATGCCTCCTTCTAATAATGTACTTAAAAATATATCATAGTATTATTTAAAATCATAATAAAGTAATTTTATGTCTAAGAGAAAATAATGGTTATTCTCAATATGCTTCTTCAAACTATACATATTTGTTCCTTCTTTTCCCCTAAAAAGATTCTGATATACTTCCCTCCTTGATGAAGGTACTTATTTGTACCTACTTAAGATCCATTTATTTATTTTATTTCTGATTTTATGTTCTTTTCTCTTTTTTTCATCCTGAGAATTCTGTAACATACATCTTTATGCACATAGAATTTTTAGTTTAGTAAATTATTCTCTTCAGGTAAATTTCTCAGAGTGAAATCATTGTGCCGGAAGAGAATATTTTTGTGATTCTCAAGACATGAGGTAACATTTCTTCCTAAATGATTTGTCTTATTATAGTCCTTTTTGCTGTGTAGGAGTATACAGGATTTTCAGCTTGCAGACATCAAGAATTAATATTTTTAATTTATTTGCTAATTATTACATGTAAAATAGCAATGCTTTGATGTTCATTTCCTTGATTACTAGTGAATATAAACTAGATATTAGTATGACATACATTTCTGGTATCTTTTATCATTAAGAATATGACTGTGCATTAATCTCAAAAATCCTTATTTAGGCTCTTGCACTCTGAAAAGATTTGGGGTTTAAACAAATTGAAAAGGGAGAGAAATTAAACTAGAAAGTGGCTGTGTTTATAAACAAGCAGTCTTGAAACACAAGACCATTGTGGTAATTGGAATGGTCTGTATTCCAGAATGTTCTGCTTAATAGATGCCAAGCTCACCAACTAGCTGGGAAAAGACAGAGCAATGTGTTTACCCCCAAGGTAGTCTGACAAGGCAAATCTGAATTCCTAAACTCTACAGTTACTCTCTACCCCAAAACTTATTACGCCTCAGTCCATCTGAGTGTTTGCATTAAAGATTCTATCCTCCTGAAGTGTTACAGGATTCTTGCTTTTAAAAAACAAACAAACAAAAAACAGATTTCCACTAGGTCTAAGAACATTTTCTCTCTTTATAGATGTATTTAATAATAAAACAGAAACACATGTTCTTTTTCCAAATACCATGTTAATTCAAAAAAGACCTTTCATTAGATGATATATACACAAGGGCTACAGATTACAAAGGCAAAAAATTAAATTGTAAACTATACAAGGATGCTTAGTAGAAAACCTTAGTGGGATAGTAATCAGAGATGCTAACCCTTTTGGCTTGCTCTGTTTGCAATCTAACATTCATGGAGAAGACTGTCTAGGGAGAGCCTGAATTGCTTTCATAATCTCTAACCACAAAGGGATGACTCAGATCTTTATCTTTTATAAACTGTACTCATAACTTAGGGCTTTACTCACTTTCCCAAAGTCCAAGTGTTTTTGGTTCAATGATTTAAAACAAGTTGAAGAAGTCATGTGTGTGTGTGTGTGTGTGTGTGTGTGTGTGTGTGTTTCTACTAAATTTTCTGAATAGTGGTCTCTCAATTGCTTTTAACTATTGAAATCAGTTAATCCTCATAATTTCATCTGCCTTTGGGGCTCTTTCTACCTTCTTACAAACTAGAGTGGAGCCTGGTGATCAAGGAACAGACAGATGTGCTTTTGGGGCATAATGTAGGGAGGGGTACTGGGTAGCGGATGGACCTCAAGGAGACTCAGAACACAGATGCTGTCACTGCTGCTCATTTCCAGTGCTGGTGACTCAGGAAGCAAGAGTGAGTACATCGTGAGCCCTCAAATGAAAGCAAGCGTCTCCCCTTCTCCTTCCAGTGTCTCAGCCATCAGTCTCACCTTTTCGCTTCAGTTACTAAAGAATTATGAAGACATGAAGAAGACCCTTGGTATGAACAGTTCCCTCTGCCCAGTTAGGGTTCAAAGTAGCCATATATATATATATCTCATTGTGAAATAATAGCATTTTCCTGAAAAATTACCCACATGACCTGTCTCCAACATAGGCCAGTATCAAATATTTCTTGAAAAAGGTACTGATCCCCATAAGGACCCAATTATGAAACACTATCTGTATCACAAGAAGAAAGGCTCTGTGCTCTTTCCAGTGATAATCACCTCAGCGTCTAGCCAGGAGGGGCCTTTGTTCAGTTTTGAGATTATCCATTCCTAGGCACAATGACATGCCAATATACAATATACAATAATGTTTTTACACTACAAAATGTTTAAGAAGCTGCCTGAATGAATTGTCCCTTGCAGTTAGCTTTGTCTATGTAAACATAACTATTATCTATGCTTGTTCTTATGACTACACAAAAATATTTTCTTCCACATTTTAAGGCCCAGCTTTCTTATACAGAATCTTCTCTGATAAATTCTGGGCACATAGAGGGCCCCTTAAACTTTTCCCACATATACACTGTGTGCAGCACTATGTAAATGTTAGTTTGCTTGGAATAATAACACTTAACTCTCTTTTTTTAGATCCAATTCTCTTTCTCTGTGGCAGTCATAGTATTCCCTATTATCTTACAGGATTCACCATTCAAGTGCCTAGGTAATGAGGATCAGCCAACAAAAGGACAGAAGTTGTACATGTTCAGAAGAGTCTCCATCTTCTCAGATTATTTTCTTAGTGAATCTCTCTGGTTCCATGAGGCTCTTCCTGACTTGTCTTATTGTGAGCACTGTGTTTCTCAGTTATTCTGAATCTCTTCTCAGTCATCTCCTACATTTTCCTTTGCATCCCTTGCTTTTATCCTGCTTCATCTTTCCAGCTTGATCTTCTTAGTTATATGGCTGATTCACAAAGGTTCCCCAAAACAAAGAGAAGATAGATGAAAGAATTTAGTCAAAGAATATTTATGATTTCCAGATCCACATGTCAATCAAATACAAGTTATTTAAATGCCTACTGAATCTAAACTCAGAACTGGGTATAGTGATAATTCAAAAGAAATTGCTTCTGCCCTCAGGCAAAAGTCACTTGTTCCCAGTCATTCCCAGATATTTAGTGAGTCTCTGCTAGGTGCCAAGCACTTGAGATACATCAGTGAACAAAACAACCCAAGATTGCTGCTGATCTTGTGGAGAATGTAATTTAGGGTAGAGGAATGAGGACATAAATAAATAATAAGCATAACTAATAAATTCTCTAGTTGTGGACAGGCAGTAAGTTCTGTGGAAGGAATAAAAAAGTAGAACAGGGGAAAGGGCTTTGAGCATGTGGGGATTTGAGGAAACCAGGTTGCAACGCTGAGTAAGGTAGAGCAGGCCTATTTAAGGCGAGCAGTACCTGGAGGGCGATGATATAACTAGTCAGGCACAGATATCTGAGAGAAGAATCACGTTTTAGGTGAAGGGAAAGTCATGACTAATCTTTTAAAATGAGTTTTAAATGTAGTAATTTGATGTATATTATTTTATTTTTGTTTTTCAAATGAAGAAACTGGATATGGCACCTGAACATTGGCTCTGGTTTAGTGACTTTCATTTGAGGCAGGTTTTAGTGAGAAGCCATCATCTTTGTTTTACTGATTAGGAAAAGTAAAACACAGAAAGAAGAGGGGAAGTGGCATCTTCCGCCACAGGCTGGACATCCTCACCCTGGGCACAGGGTTTGTGTTAGCGCTAAAGCCCTCTGTCATGCACAGCTTATCTCCCTTGGGCCTCAGAGAGTTCTTTTCTTATAAAGTAAATTGATTTCATAAATATTCTTTGATATGATGTTAAACCATCACCAATTTCCCTGTTCAGTTTAATAAACTTGTTATAAAGCAAGTTACATGATTTTCAATGAAAATGGGAAATATGACCCAGAGACTTTAGCTATAACTCTAGGTCATTTTTATTGAGCAGCACTGAACTGTACTTGTGTAAATGCCCTGGAAATTATTAGGGATGTTTCCTGGAGGTCAGAGTGCTCGTGTGGAAGGTCTCTAGGGCTAACAGTAGGAGCCTGCTTGTGGTCCTCTCTGCTGCCCCCAGTGGGCGTGAACACAAGCACCCCTTCTTCCTGTATTTCTAGTGGTCTTGGCTGGGTAGAGAGCAGCCCACTTGCTTGGTTTCAAGTGAGAGAGAACCAGCAGAGGTAGGATTTGTAAGTAGCAGGGCCACCTCCTAAGAACAGTTTAGAAAACCTGGTCATATTCCCTAAACCAGCTCATTCCAGTGTATGTACTCTCCAGGCCCTGGAAAACACAAAGCTAACAGAAAAAGTCATGTAATTTCCACCTATGGGTTCTTAATGGAGCCTTAACATTAGAAGCTTATTAAAACATTTATGTAACATTTGGAATTTCCAAATCCCTTTATAATTATTTGTTGGCTAATTAATCTCTGCAGCTTCTCTGGGAAGCAAGTTGGTACTTTTATCCCCATTTTAGAGATTAGACACAAATAGGTTAAGTGACTTACCTGAGGCTGTACTGTGAGTCAGGTACCCACTAACTCCACAGTGCATGAAGCAGTATTCAACTGTGTCTGCACCAGCACAAATCACTTAATCTGTATAAGCCTTACTTTTTTTTCTTATATACATAGGATGCTAATGATCTTTGTCCTGCCCATTTCAAAGAACTATTGTGAAAAATAAAATGAGGCAAACTGAAAGTGCTATAATACTAGTTATAATTAGATAATGGATTAAGGTGGAAGGACACAACAGCCTCATTATTTCGTATTTAGGG
Source organism: Sciurus vulgaris (assembly GCF_902686455.1). Taxonomy (NCBI): domain Eukaryota; kingdom Metazoa; phylum Chordata; class Mammalia; order Rodentia; family Sciuridae; genus Sciurus; species Sciurus vulgaris. Next base: position 28,164,199 of record NC_136475.1, on the reverse strand, counting down.
AGTGCTACTTATGTGGGGCCAGAGCAGAAAATAATGAAGAGAGACAACCTGTGATTGACCTTCTAACACAGCTAAGCCCCTCCTTCCTTCATTTGTCTCAGTTTAGATTAGGGTAAGGAAGAGGAGGAAAGCATGGGGTAGTACACTGAAATTGAAGTAGAGAGAAATGCTAGAAGAAAAATGCAAGTAGTTAATTTGTGAGTCTTTTGTCCTAGCAAAGTGTTAGCACAAATTGGAATTCTGGCTTACGGATCATTTATGACTCAAACAGTATTGTAACACAGAGAAGGAGGCTTCAAATTTGAGAGCAGGGGGTGCTTCAAGGAGCTAGATTCTGCTGTCCAAACTGTCAATCTGTGTCCAGATCTGGAAATGACCATTCAAGATCATGTGGACCTGCATGCTTCTCCCTCACACATTACTCCCTCTTGTCACTGTGGAGCCAAGCTTTCAAAAGTGGAACCTGTAAGTTGGTTGTCAATGTCCACACACTGACTGGCCAATTGGTGGTTGTAGCTGCTCTTGCCTTCATTCTTCCCTGGCCTTCAGAGTTCCAGATGAACTCCTTCTTTCTGTTTATCACTGCTGAATATCAGTGCCTCTTGTTGCCTAGAAAGCAAGGTGCCTGGTACAAACAACTTCAGGTACAACTTAGTTACTGAAACATTCATTCCTTTTGTTCTCTCCAGTTTTTTTATTTTTAGTTGGGCATAGAGGAGTAGAATTGAAGGATCCCTTGATCCTGGAAACAAAAATTTAACAAGGTGGGGAACAGTGTTGGAGGACACTTGAGAAATACATCATTACTAATCAGAGTAGGTTGGTTAATTAAAGTGATCAACAACTGGTATAGATATGAATATATACATATGCACATGCTCACATCATGTTCTGGGACTTTCTTGGGTGTCCTTATTCTAGATTGAACCCAGAAATTAAAGCAGGATCAAAGAACTCATGAATATGCATAAATGCTAAGCTGTAGAATGACTTTATGCTTAGGATTAAAACCCTCCAGCTACTAGAGAAGGAGGCAACCTAAAAAATTTACCTTACTAAAGAGTGAAACAGCCACTTGATACGCCTTACTGCACATATTCACAAATAAGCACTTAAGAATTTTTTTTGAGTACCTAATTGATTTATAAGCTGACAAAACCACCTCTCTTCATCTCTCCCAACAGCATACATTCTCCTGTTTCCAAAAAGTCTTTCAGTGATTTGAAACAAGTTACTTAATCTCTGGCCTGGTTATCTGTATAGTGGGTTTATTAATAAATCCCACATCATAAGATAATTAAAATGATATATAAAAATGATGAGCACACTATCTGGCACATAGTAACCATATTAACTTATTAAATGCTTAATTAGATGTGAGGTCCTATCTGAGAAGAAAAGAAATCATAATCAAGGAATCTTAAGATGCTCATCTTTTCAGATCCTGGGAGTTCCTAACTAACAATGCCAAGTGTGTGTCTCTCAAATCAGACCTTGATCTACTGAAGCACTCAGGCATCCAAAGTCACGCTGTGATTTTCTTTTGTCTTTTTTCCCTGATCTCCATTCTTATGTCTGGCCCTTTGAAGAAAAGTCCCCACTCTCCTACCTTGAACAAGGAGTGTCCTGATCTTGGAAGACTGTCTCATCCACCAGACCAGAATTTTCCCAAATGGGGTAACTTTTGTCTCTTCCAGCAGGCACTGGGCACTAAATGTGCCCTCTCCTTTTACACCAGCTCCTTTTTGTAGCCGAGGGACTGTGTATAGCAGAGGTGGTCAACACCCTCATTCTGTGACACTGAGTTTGAAAGTCCAAGTTGAGTGTCTGTGCTGTACCAGCTCAGAAAATCCTGTTTAATGACCCTCCTCTGGGTTTGTTCCTTAACTTAATTTGAGCAAAAGGGATAGAAAGTAGCTAAGAGGGAGGGATTGTTAGGTTTAAGTATTAGAATTGCATAATGTTTTTAATCCCCAACTTCTCCTGACCTGCAAATATTGGTATTATCCAGGGTGGGTCACCTATGGGAACATAGCCACAAGATGGAATTCTTCGGGAAGCCCACAGTGTAATCCCACATATTTAATCCACAAAACTAGGTCTATAGGAGAAAGTGATGCCTTGGTTTAGGCCACCTTCTTCTCTTACTTTGATCACTGTGACTTTTCTTGATGATCTCCCAGCTGCCAGTCTCAACTGTCTGCTGAATGATTGGCCTTGTCACTGCCAGATTTCTCTCCCCTCTCAAAGATCCTGCAGCCCTGACTGTCTGCTATAACATTGCTTCCTACCTTGTATATAGAGCTATATGCACATTGCTTGAATATAGAGCTATATGCAATTTGCCAGATTAGTGGCTGCAAAGTCCCCATGCTACAGTCTTTTGCACTTTTGATCGTGAGGGTTTATTCCTTTATAAACTGACCAGTCTCTATACATTTGTAAAATCAGTTGCCTGTGTTCATGCTGGCTTTACCATATGCTAAATTGTCCAATTGTGGACAAGGTAACTGATCAGTGCTTCAGTTTCTCATTCATAAAAAGAAGATAATAGAATTCCATTGAGCTATGAAGATTAAATAAGGAGATGTACAAACAATACCTGGCATATAAAAAAATTAATACTTAATACTTGATAAATGTTGACTGGTTGCTATTATGACTGATACTGATACTACTATTAGTCAAGTGACAGTGTCCTTTCTTGTGGCTGCTGTAGTTCTACACTTACTTCTAAGGTGACAAGGTGCCCATGAAAAAGAGACTCACTCTCTGGTCATGAGTAGCTGTTATAGTATTAGCTCATTAAGAATAGAATCTATCCTTACTTTGTATTCTTTATAGTACTGTGAAAAATAGATGCTAATTAACGTCTTAGAATTTATTTTCCCATTTAAAAACTAATACGTGATCATTAAATAAATTTAGAAAATATAAGAGGTGCAATTCAGAAGAAAGAAATTACCCATTATCAAACCACCCATATATACTCATTTAAAATATTTTGGTATATCTCCTTTCCTCACTTGATATATAGTTTTGGATAACTGAGCTCGTACTATCTATTTAATTTGGCATGCTGATTTTTATATTTAACTGTTTCTTTAATTTTTTATACCTTTATTTTATTTATTTATTTTTATGTGGTGCTGAGGATCAAACCCATTGCCTCACATGTGCTAGGCAAGCACTCTACCACTGTGCTACACCCCAGGCCAATAAATTCTAACTTTTAAGAATATTTTCTCCTGTACTTTTATAAGCTTGAGTAAAACTATCACAGCCTCACCATAAATTATGTTAGCATTCCCCCATTGCTGGATGTTGCAGATTTTTAGTTATTGTTAATAAATCTAGTGTGATCATTTTGGACTATAAGGTTTTTTTAATAGCATGTCAGACAATTCATTTCAAACTCTCAGGAATAAAATTACTGTGTTGAAGAGTATCATAGAATGAGAGTCATCTATTTTATTTTATTTTTTTAATCATCCATTTTCTTCCCTCTTGAAAATTAAGGCAACTCTTAGTGAACACTAAGCTTTTATCATTCTTTTTTTCCTATAGAACTTACAGTTTATATATTCAGAAAGTTAAAATTAAGGGTGAGAAGATGTCTCTGCAGAGGAATGATCCGGCATGGGATGTCAGAGTCTGAGCAGGGTGAGATGTCTGTGCATGGACAATAACTTTATTGAGGCTAACTTAGCATGATCAAAATTCCCACTTTATATTGTACACTTCTGAGGAGTACACAGATTCATGTAATAATCATTATAACCAATCTGTACTGTAGTTCTGTCATTCTAAAAGATACCTTTATCCCCTTTGTATACCTTCCCCTATCTGCAGCCTCTGGAATCACTGATCTGTTTTCTGTCCCTGTATTAGTTATTATATGAATGAAATCACACTCTATTGAGTGACTTCTTTGACTCGGCTTAATGTATTAGAGATTCTGTACTTCTTTCCTTTTTTATTACTAAGTGATATCCCTTTGTATGTGTGTACTACTGTTTATTTACCCTCTCACCAGCTAAAGGACATGCAGGTGGTTTCCAGTTTTTTGCAATTAAAAAAAAAGTCACTTTAAAGATTTACATATAGGTTTCTTTTCTTTTGTGAATGTAAACTACATTTAGTTTTTTAAAATACCTAGGTGTGGGATTACTGGGTCATATGTTAAACCTACATGAGAAACTGCCAGACTGCTTTCCAAAATAGGTCTACTTTTTTTTTCTTTTAAGCAATTCTAATAGACGTGTAATGGTATCTTATTTTGGCTTTAATGTTCATTTCCCAAATGAACAGTGATGCTCATTATCTTTTTCTGTGCTTACTTATAATCTGTATCTTTGGGTGAGTGTCTAGACAAATCTTTTATCCATTTTTAACATTAGGTAGCTTTTCTTATTTCAGGTTTTGAAAGTTCTTTTTATATTCTGGATACAAATCCCTTTATATGTGATTTGCAAATATTTTCTTGCAGTCTGTGGCTTTTCTTTCTCTTTTGAAAAGCAAAGGTTCTTAATTTTGATGAAGTCTAATTTTATCATTTTCTTGTTTTACGGGTTATGCACATTATGTTATACCTAAAAATCTTTATCTAAAGCAAGGTCAAAGATTGTCTTCTGTTTTCTTCTCTAAGTCTTACAACTGTAGGCTTCATATTTGATCCATTTTGAGTGAATTTGTATGTGGTATAAGGTACAGATCAGAGTTGGGTATTGTTATTGTTGTTTATTTGTTTTGTTCTTTACACAATGGCAGTAACTGAATGGTGGCCTACCACAAGACATGTCTACATCCTAATTTCCCAAAGGTGTAAATATTGCTTTATATGGTTGTGATGTGCCCATCTGGATCTGTCAGAAACTGGGAGAGGCAAGAAACTACTTCTCCCAAAGAAACTTCAGAGAAAATGAAGCCAAACACCTTGAATTTGGACTTCTAGTCTTCAGAACTAGAAAGGAATAAATTTCTGTTGGTTTAAGCCACTCAGCTTATGTAATTTGTTACAGTAGTCATGGGAAATTAATACAATGGCTATCCAATATTTCCAGCACCATTTGTTAAGAAAGCTTTTCTTTCTCCAGTTACCTTTGCATTTTTATCAAAACCAGTGAACACACATGTGTTCTGTCTACTTCTGGACTCTCTGGTACCTTGATCTATGTGTCTGTCATTTCACTAGCACTATTTTGTAAAGTTATAAATAGCTTTATAGTAACTTTGGAAAATAGTTTGACTACTCCAACTTTTCAAATGTGTGTCACTTTTTTCTATGCCAAATTTAGAATCAGCTTGTCAGTTGCTATCCAAAAAAAAAAAAAAAAAAAAGAATCATGATGAAATTTCAATTGGACTTGTCTTGAATCTATAGATCAATTTGGGAAAATTTGCATCTTAATAATCTTGAGTTCTGTAATCCATGAACATAGTTTACCCCTCCATTTATTTAGATCTTTTAAAAATTTTTTTCATTATTTTGTAGTTTTTTCCCATACAGATCTGATATGTAACTATTCCATGTCTGTTATGCTGTATTCCATGTATTTTTTACTGTAATAGATGATGTTTCTTTTAAAAATATGAGTTTCTAATAGTAAATTGTAGTATATGGCATAGAATGAATTGGGGATCCTGTACACGTGATCTTATCAGATGTGAATACTGCTCTTTCTTCCTTTCCAATTTGTGAGCCTTTTATTTCTTTTTCTTCACTTATTATATTCTTTATAGTACAGTATTGAAGAAAACTGGTAAAAGAGGACACACTTGTTTTCATTCTTCCCTTTGTGCTTCATCTCAGAATATCTCTCCTCCAGGAGTTTGCTAGCATTAGTGGCCAGGGTTGGAGGTATTCATGTTTTTCAATCCTCACTTTTCCTGCCCCTCCTTCAGCAGTAAGAAATTGCTAATGATCTGGACCCAGTTCCTTTTGGTATCTATGGATGAAAGGTTTGTTTTCATTTTTGTTTTGTTTTCTATTCCCTTCACCCCAACTGTACTAGATCTTCCCCTGTGCTCTGAAGGAAATAGGATTTACTGTCCTTTCCCTCCCAGGAACTTATAGCTTTTCTTTTGTAGTGGAGAAAGGACAGAGCTTTGTTCCTTTCCTGGTGTGTCTACTATACATCTCCTCCAGGCCTCCATTAAGGAAGACTTCTCTGGTCTCTTACCTTGTTCCTAATCTCTTCTGGACAGTGAAGTCCATAAGAACATCTGTCAAAGGGTACACATTTCTCATGTATATTGACCCCCAGGGTTCTATGCTCATACTTGCCCATACTCAGTCTTTAGCAATTTGTTAACAAGTTCAGTTGACTTGTTACCAGTTTTCCTGGTACCCACCTTCTATCTAGATAAGCAAGTGTTCCATGCCTACTTGAAGGTGCCTATCTTTCTTTAGATTTTGAACTAATTGGTTCTGTAGCCACCTTCCTATGAAGTTTTTACTCTGCTTTGATTTCCTTGGTCATTTTTGTAGGGGGCAATAATTTCTTTCTTGGCAGTTAGGTTTAGGTAATAAGCATTGTGGGAGGTAGGGGAATGAGACAGGTTGAGGAGATAATGTGAAGCAGAAGATGTGTCTGTTTTGGCCTTTTTGGTTACTGGATGATGATAGGGTAGTAATCTAAAAAGATGTGTTGGAACTTGTGCCTAACCTGGGGCAATCTCAGAATGAAACATGATTTCTCCTCCCTAACATCCTACCTCAGGAGACAACCATGAAACGGTGACTCCCTAATTTGAATGTCCATCTCTTCTTCCTGTGTTCAGCCTTCCCAGTGAAGTGTTCCTGAATAGGCAAGTGAAAGAAGATAAGATTATTTGTCTCTCTCACTATTCAACAAGGGGAGAGATTCCGTGGCCTCATGTGTGATTCTTGTTCCCCATTTCCAATGTAAGCCAGCTCTTATGATTAATGAGAGAGGGCATTCACTTGTGCTTTTGAAAGATGGATCATTGTGAAAAGGCCCAACCCTGTTTGCTGCATTTCCTCCCTAAAAGCAGTCAGTCTTGACAGAAGCTATGCAAGTCATCCTGTCTCCCATTAACAATGATCTCAACTGTTTGTTTTAAAGAGTTCACAACCCCAAAGCGAAATTTTCATATACAAAAGCATAGTATCAACCAAACCTTTTGGGAAAGCTTGCCCTGAGCTCTCAGCCTGTGCTTCTGTTCATAAAATCAAATTAATCTGTTTATGATAGGTGAGAATCTCCCATCAGTGGCACTGATACGATTTTAAAAGAAGTTGTGAGTGGCCACTTCTTCACATGTCTGACAACTGAAGATTAACCAATGAGTAGAAAGTATGACTAGCTGGAAGGAAATAGAAGAGATGATTCCATGGAAGTCAGGGGATTGACTGAGAAATCCTAACCAGAAGAGACACTGAAAAGGGGTTTGGGTTACCAGTCATGGGTGGTAACAGATAGTCATAAGGGAGGGTACTCGAATGTACAACTTGTGCCCTAGGCACCAGTAACAATTCTCAATAACATCAAATGGTAGTGTAAGCAGAAATGATGCGTTGTTGACTGCAGTTTCTACTGCAGGAAGAGGCTTTAAGGAGTAGTGGGTAGAAGAGTTCATTGGAGACTCTTCTTAAGGAAGAACAGTTTTTGTTCCAAGAACTACCCAGCTTACAGAGAAAAATCTGTTCCCCCTTGTTTTAGTCAATTCAGACTACTGTATCAAAATGCCATATACTGGGTAGCTTACAAACAGCAGTAGTTTATTTCTCACAGTTGTGGAATCTGGGAAGTCCAGGATCAAGGCAGAATCTATGTCTGGTGACTGTCCACCTTCTGGCTCATGACACTTTTCTTGCTGTGTGCTTACATGATAAAAGGGAGAAGGTGTTCATTATAGTTTGGATCTAGAATGTGCCCCAAAGGCTCACGAGTTGAAGGTTGATTCCCAATGAAGTGATGTACAGAGGTGGGGATTTGGGGAAGTGATTGAATCATGGTGGCTCTTATCTCATCAATGGATTGATCCATTGAGGGATTCCTATTTGATGGCATTATTGGGAGGTGGTGGAAATTGTATGTAGTGGGGCTAGTTGGAGGTGGGTCACTGAGGGTGTACTGTTGAAGGGTTTATCTTGTCCCCTTTTCTTTTCTCCCTCTCTCCTCTCCTGCTCCCCCTCCTCCTCTTCTTCTTCCTTTCCTCCTCCTCCTCCACCTCTCCTCTTCTCCTTCCACCTCTCCTCTTCTCCTTCCTGGTCACCATAAAGTGACCAGCTTTGCTCTACTGCACCCTTCTGCCATTGAAGTTCTACCTCATCACAGGCCCAGAAACAATGGAGCTGGCTGACCATGGACTGAAACCTTTGAAACCATGAACCAAAATAAATCATTCCTCCTCTAAGGTGATTTTCTCAGATATTTGTCACAACAATGAAAAGCTAACACAACGTCCCGGATCTCAGCTCTCTCATAAGCATACTGATCCCATTCATGAGGGCTCTGTCTCCATGACCTAAACAACTCCCAAAGGTCCTTCCTCCCAAAACCATCGCTTTGCGGGCTGGGATTTCACTGTATGAATTTTGGGGATGCAAAATTCATACCATAGCATCCCTGAAGGCTTCCTATCAGGAGGTACCATCCAGAAGTTTTCACAAAATTCAAAGGCAGCTTATTACTCCCATTTTCTCCCTGTGTGTACATTGTTAAAACCAAAAAGGTAAGGATGAGACTTCAAATTATTTCTGCCTAAATTGCGCTAAACAAATACTGTCTAATTTCTTCCAAGAATTTATCCAGAAGGATTATTTCCAACTGTGTTGATCATCTTTTGCCACATTTATGAACCACCCTAAAACTTAGTGACTTTAATCAACTAGTTTATTTGTTCACAATTCTGTAGGTCAGGAATTTGGCCAGATGTCTCTTAGGAAGTGTTACATATTGTTAGCTAGTGTCTCTCATGAGGTTGCAATTAGCTGGTGGCTGGCGCTGGAATACCAGAATGGCTTCATTCACAGGTCTGGCACCTTGGTAGGGCTGACTGGGAGGCTGGGACTTCTTTCTGCCTCTCCCACATGGCAAGTTTGGTCTTCTTTATTGGCAACTGGGTTCCAAGAAGGAGTATTCCAAGTGGTAAAGCAGAAACAACCATCTCTTAAGGCCATCTTCCGAAGGGCCATAGTGTCACTTTTCCCACAGTCTCTTGAACTAGACCAGATTAAAAGGGAAGGAAAATGGATTCTACCTCTTGGTGGAGGAGTGGCAAGGTAAATTTGCAAAAGAACACGTGGAATGGAAGATGCTGTGGCAACCACCTTTGGAAACACCATCTACAGTACCATCTATCTGTCCTTCCAGTGCCTCTTAAACTGCTCTAGAAAAAATTGATTTGTATTTAACTTGAGTACTATGCCCTGACATTGGCATTCATGTATTTTTGTTCAGTTTTTAGTGGAGATGGAGAACATGGGAGTCCTTATCCTCCTACATCCCTGAAAGGCTGATTATCCAGTAGATATGCTGCTCTTAAGTAAGATTAGATGTTGTAAGGTAAAACCTGGAAGGAGATAAGATGCAGATTCTTGGTCTACTTCCCCCATTATTACCTTCAGTCAAATGCATTTTTATTATTATTAAGTCGAAGGTGTTTTATTATGCACACAGGGATTTTCAGTTCAGTTAATATGCTTGATCCTGACATTTATTTTTTTTTATTGCTGTTCTTTAATCCCTTCTCAGAACTGGCAACTCCAAGTCCTCTTTTATGGGGTTGTTATTTTCTAGGGCTATTCTGTTCCTCTGTGTGTTGGAAAGTCAGGTTTATCTCTGTGATATGTCAGTAATTAAAGCAAATCTCTACAAGTCGTAAAACAGCCTGCCCTGCCCTAAGAAACCAGAACTGTGAAGAGAACTGAAAGCTGAATTAGGCAAAGATTTGAAAAAGAAAAATACAGAAAGAACTGTGTTGGTAGCTGATAGATTAAATCATACTCTTTGAAAACACTTTGGTTACTCCCTATATCTAGCTGTGCTTCAGGACCCCGAGGGCAAAGATGCCACCTTCCTACTGAGGGAGGCACTAAGGAGGCCTGGGCAGACCTGTCAGCCGCCTTTGAATCAGTACTCATTTTGACACATAATTCTCCCACCAAAGGGAGAAGTGCTTTCTGCATATCCAAAGCAGCAGAGTCTCTTTTTTTTTTTCCACTTCAACATACCTGAGGGATTCCACACACTCCTAGCAGTGTCAGAGGCTCATGGCTCATTAAGGCAATGAGTCTTGGGGAGGGCTATGTGGTTTGGAAAAAGTCCACCATTGAGAATCACTGGGATAAAACTTTAAGCAACAGAAGATATCGCTGGGTGACAGAGAAAGTCAAGCTAAGCAATAAGATAAACCGAGCTGATAGGCAACTTACTAAATCCTTTACACAGCCTCTAACACTGACAAAACAAAACAAAACAAAGCATACTCTTATCCAAAGTCGTATAGGTTTCATAGTAATCCAGGATTATGCTACCTGACCACTTACCAGATTTACAGTGGGAAGTGGGTAGATATATGACAAAAATCATTCATAAATTTGCATAGCCCCTTCTAAGAACCTTACCATGTATAGTGTGGCAAGTAAAATCTCCATAAAACCCAGCCTATGGTGGGTATGGCATAATGGTCCAGCTTAAGCAGGGACACAGCCTTTGTTTCCGTTATGGCTTCATACTGCTCGGGGCACACTGTAGGCATTCATTGAATGCTGAATGAGTAAACAAATGCATGGGCAGAAATAATAGGGCCCAACCTTGGTCCTGAGCTTGTGCCAGACTTCTCTGAAGGCTTTCCATTCCCTGACAGTGCAGCCCTAGCAGAAGAAGAGAGCTCATTTGCCTACCTTTGTCTCTCATTGGAGAATATAACACACTTAAAGATTAAATTTCAGAGCTAGAAAAGGGCCCTTGGAAATTAATTAGGCCCCAAATTTTATTTTACTGGAAAAATCAAGTCCAGAAACATTATGACTTTTTCCAGAATCACTTGTCAGTACATCTGTAACTGAGTCTCTGCAAGAGAGCATGTAAACTGGTCCACTGAGGAATGAGTCTTAGTGGTTGCAGGTGCCCAGGCAGTTGGTGCAGGTGAAGAAGGAGAATAAAACTGCTAATACTTTCCTGGGTCAGCTGCGGCTGGAGGGAGCTGTGGCTGCCTGGAGAGAGCAGAAGGCGGTATTTTCATCTTCTGCAGATACACGGGACTCAGCCTAATCAGCACCCTCAAATAAATGCCAAGTGAAAACATTTCGAGGAAAGACCTTTGGAAACAAGTGTTGCTCTCTTCTAACCCAGCCATAGCCATCAAGATTCCACAGCTGGATGCCCTTTCAGAATACATGCATACTGCACTGAGGAAAAAGGGGCAAAGATTTTAAGATTTCTCCCTCACCACTGTAGACCTATATTTCTACCTTGCTGCTTCCCACTACCTCCACCACCTGCCGGGGGGGGGAAAAAAAAAAAAAAAAAACTCATTAGCAGTGCAAACCAAGCTCCCATGGGCACTGTCCCCAGAGAAGCAGCACAGCAGCACACCCTGGCTTGTTAGGTGAGGCATAACCCCCTCTGGGATGGCTGCCAGAAAACTGCACAACCTTGTGGAAATTGTAATGATTCAGGGACCCTGTGGGGAAGGTAGGTGTCCTGGAAAACACCTGGTACCTTAGCTTTGAAATAGATGGCAGATCAGAAGAGGGGGACATTCATTCTATAAATATTTATTGGGTACCCATTATATCAGGCACTGTGCTGGGAAGTGGGTAGCCGTTATGAACAAAATATTCTCATCACCCACTGATCTTCTAAGCTTTCTATGGTGATCCCTATCTTAATTTTATACTGACTTGTCCATTTTGCTTAGCATTAATGAAAAGTTAGTAATAGGCCATCCATAAAAATTATCAATTGATTGACTTAAGTATATGGATCTGGCTCCCTGATTAAATTGTAGACTCCTTGATGGTAACAGTCTTATCTTCTCCTTTCTTAGTAATCCTCCGGCAAATGCAGATAAACCACTCAGTAAAGTTTGGTTGATTTTCAATCTGCCTTAAAAATATCTGGAAACAAACCAGAGAGGGCTAGAAAGGAGGCTTGAGAGCAAGCAAAGGTTTGGAACCCCAAAGAGCAGCACACCCTACACACAGCAGCTACAGAAACCCACCAAAAGAGGAAAACCTTACTATTCATGGTACTTTCTAAAAATGTATGCCTGCATAATCCTTGCATAGCAGTGTCTTTAGGTGCATCACATTTGAATGTGAAAAGCCACAACATAGAAATGTTACCACTGAAGACCAAAATTAAATATCTTACATTATAAACAAGAGACTGTCTTGAATTTGGCACTTGGTAAATAAAAGTGGGTTCGGAATGCCCATAGTTACATTTTCAATGTCCTATCCTTGATTTTAACACTCAAGGCACTTATTCTTAGTCATAGCACTTATTCTCTAACCTAGTCCTAAGCCTTTATACTTTGGCAAGTGCCATAATGGTCAGTACTATAACTGGAGCCCAGTTTTTAAATGAACCACTTATTCTTTTCTTCTCTGAGCAAAGGTCAGCACTGGGTCTTTGGCCAAAACACATCTAGTTTCTAATAGAGTAGAATGCTCACACTTTCTATTAATAGAAGAGGGAAGTAAGGTAGAGATATTTAGGGAAGACCTGAAGACTCCAGACTTTACTTCTTTAGAATGCTGAAAATTTAAAGTTTTGTTGGAGTAGACAGCAACAGGAGAGGAATAGCTAAGGAACTTTTGCCTGTTAAATTTTAGTGAATGCTCACGATTCATGAAGGAAGCAACAATTAAGGAAGAATTAAGGAATCTAAAATATTTCAAACTACCTTAGAGAGTCTAATCCTTGCCTTTGTCTTCATTTGATGGAAGGGTTTCTAGAGAATAGAGAGAAATAAACTATGGTTGCAAGATTAAAGTCCAAGGAAATGAGGCTCTTTAAAGTTTAGGTGGTGACGATAGAAGATTACTACTGAGAGAACCAAAGAGATTCTGACCTGTGGATGGTAAGAAGGGTGCTAGGCATATGGCACTCAAGGTCCATTTCATTCTGAAGTGTAGAGCTGAATCTTAGAAAATTGAAAAGGGTTAACATGAGATCTCGTTTTGTTATTCTGCAAACTAATCATCTCTCTTTTGCCCCATTCGGAAAATAGGAATTTGCATAGCAGATAAGTTAGGTGGTTTTTGTACCAAAAAATAATACATTTGAAAACATTTTGCGAGCCTTGAAGCACCATCTAACTGCAAGTTTAGCACTCATTCCAAAATGTTACAGGTATTTTTTAACTTGTTCTTATGATCTTCATTATGCTTTATGATTTAGGAATAGGGCAAGGAAGTATGGTAGAAAGGGATTGTTGAGATCATAAATCTAAAGCTTTTTGTTTAGTGAGATAGCTCTCTAGTGTTTTTGACAGATATTCATCTAGGTTCTGTTCAGGTGTTTCTATTCAGAAAATACTCTGGGAAAAACTAATGGGAGCATAAATTGATACACCATTCTATAGGGAAATTTACCAATGGACGTGTAAAGCTTTGCCATAGAATTCTGCTTCTAGGAATTTATCATCATCATCACTAACCTTTGTTCAGCATTTACTGTGTGAAAGGTACTCTTCTAAATATTTCCCATGAATTAAGTCTTCATGGCAACTGTATAATATGTATACTGTTATCCCTATTGTATAGATGATGAAAGTGAATTGTAGAAAAGTTGGATAATTTGACCAAGATCATAAAAGGGCTAAGTGAAAGAACCAGTAATCTTATTTAGGCTTTTATATCCAGAGTCAAAGCTTGATCAATATGCTATATTGCAACTTGCACCATTTCCTAAGGAGATGCTTGAAAAAAAGTGAAAGATATTTTCAAGTATTTTAATCAAGACATTATTTGTTAATTAATCAAGGATAAGATGGGAACCAAAATATCCATCAATAAGAGATTTGTTTGACTCAGCATGGTATATAACCATTAAAAAGAAATACTGTGGAGCCTTTAAAAATAATTAAGTTAAGCATGGCATGGTGGTGCATGCCTGTAATCCCAGCCACACAGAAGGCTGAGGCAGGAGGATCACAAGTTCAAGGCCAGTCTTGGCAACTTAGTGAGACTTCTGTCTCAAAATAAAATTAAAAGAGCTGGGGTTATAGCTCAGATATAGAGCCACAGTATTAAAAAAAAATGAATAATTATCTACACATATGGAAAAGATGTCTATATTGTCTTACTGGGGGGGAAGATCAGCTTTTGACTGTCCATGTAATTTGCTGTATTTCTGGTAAGACAAAATTCTTAAAGGCTAGATACCAAATTGTTGAAACTTATTATCCCTGGGAGATGAAATTATGAGTGATAGTTTCCTATTACATTTTTTGAGTTAAAGACTTTTTTAATTTTTTGAGGTGGGGGTCAAAGAAAGTACATTATTTTTATAAAGAAATGTACAATAAAGCTATATTGTTTAGGGGGGAAATGCACAAAAGAAGTAGAACTTACTCTACTCTTACATATATGTCCCTTCCACTTTGCTGCAGATCATTCCACTAATAAACAATCCTCCTTATTTATAGTTTTCCCTTATTTTGATATCAAGAACTTTTCTTTTTTACGTTTTGGAGACAGGGGCTTAGTCACAATATATTGAGGTCCCACTGTGTGTCTCTTACTGTCATAGGCTTTGTGAGTCTCAGACCTCAAAGATTGACATTCTATTCTGGAAGATACAAACATAAAACACTTAGGTTTCTGTCTATATCAACATCTGGTTTACTGACATAAGCAACTGTTCAGTTGTGAGAGACAAACAGTTGGAAGAATAGAAAAATATGTGATACAGTACTTCCTGTGCACCATAAACAATATGTACAAACAGAGTTCAGAGAAGGGATAAATCTCAGAGCTGATAGTATTCAAGAAGGTTTCCTAGAGGAGATAGGCACTTAAGCAAGGTCTTGAAGCATGGTAGGAAATTTTATTCAGTCTGACAGTGTGAAATATTGTAATTTTATTTATTTATTTTCTTTAAATTCTGAGGATTGAACCCAGGGATGCTTAACCACTGTACCATGTCCCCAGCCCTTTTTATTTTTTATTTTGAGACAGGGTCTCACTAAGTTGCTGAGGGTCTTGCTAAGTTGCTGAGGTTGGCCTCAAACTTTCAGTCCTCTTGCCTCAGCTCCCAAGTCCCTGGGATTACTGACATGGACCACCATGCCCAGCTAGATTTCCATAACTCTTTTTCCAAGATTCAGCTCACACATTTAATCAAGTAGACCTGAGTTCAGATTCTGGCTTTCTTGCTTATTAGCAGTGTGATTTTGAGCAGCTCCTTAAATCATTCTGTGCCTCAATTACTTTGTGTGTCAAATAGGCATGATAATAACTATCTTTCTCCTAGGATTACATTAAATCAAACCGTGCCAATAAAGCACTTAATGCATACCTGGCCGACTTTCAGCTCTCAACAAATGTGAGCTTCATTGTGATTGTGTTCTTTCTTCCAGGTTGTCCACCCAACAACATTTTGCAGCTCTGGGCACTGTTTGCCTGTCTGCCTCTTGTGCATGCCTTCCTGGTTCCCAGCTGCCCTGCTGAGTCTGTCTCTTGGCCCTGGTCTGGTAGCTGTGTGTTCTGTGGTTATGTGCCGGGTTCACACTGTCAACTTCAGGACCACGCTCTTCTTGCTCTCTCAGCTTCCACGATTTTCATATCCCAGCCTCCATATGTTCAGACTGATGGACTCACCATCTAACACAGCTCATACTGAAAGACAGAAACTATTCTCTTTTTTCTCTAAGTCCAGATTTGAACACAGGTTGCTGCTGGGACCAGAGGTTGACCTCAGAACTCCCATTCAAACTTAAATATCCCCACTACTGCCCTGACACCATGGCCATTTCACTTCCTGGCTCAGCTGTGTGTCAGAAGCAGGGCCTGAGCATTTCCAAGGCCTGTTCTTCTGACTCCTGGCTGATTCTTGCAAGCAACAACATCTTGCAGCAAGTAAGGACTGAGCTAAGCCATCAACTACCTTCCTCGTGTGGACAGACCCTGGGCTTTGCTGCGTTTATGGACAAGGCCTTGCCAACTGTAGAAACAACGAGCCTCTTTAGCACCCCATCACTGCCGTAGGGTAACCAGAGACAGAATGACTCCTTTCCAAAGGTGACTTAGCTGGCCAGCACCTATCACCTCAGTCTGGGCTTCCTGACCACTTTTTACAATTCTTTTGGATCAAACAGAGCACTCCCTGACCCTTTCTGGTTATAGAGGTCTCATTGTTTCATGGTCAGCACAGGCCTTTTGCAGGCATATCTTGGCTTTGGAATCCTAAAGAGTTTAGCAAACTTGACTTCAGTGGAATATCCATTTTTTTTTTCTACTTTAAGCATAAAACAGTGAATCATAGAAATAAATGTTCTTAGGTCATCTGGTCAGTCTCCTGGGTATTTCCTTTAGAACACGGTCTAGTCTCTGTCCAGTCTCTGTTTAAATGTCCCAGATGTTGGGGCTTCCTCATCTCTCATAGCAACTCAGAGAACAAAATGAACTGTGTTTTCTAGCAGCCTTCTTTCCCTTGCCCACCACCTTGTCACTTGTAGCAAGTGACCCCCATCATGTAGCAAGTCGAAGGGAAAGTGTCACTCATTCTCTCAAACACAAGTATTACTTCAGGGATCCACTTAAGGAGGAACCAGGAGCAAGGGCAGAACAGGCATGTGCTTCACCTGTGCAGGTTGCCTGCAAATGGGACCAGGAGCACCCCATCTGTTCTGCTGAGTTTGGGGCTTTTGCATCATCTGGAGATCTGATTTCTCTCACATGACCAAATTTTTTTCCCCCTTCTTTCTGGGACACCTATATAATTTTTCTCTTTTGTTCAGAACTGTGAAAAGGAACTGTTTGTTTGACTATGGGTTTCCCTTTTTTTTAGCATCCCCCACTCCAAACCCATTGCTCTCTTCCTCACCCAAAGAAGAAAGAGGAAAGCAAGCCACAATAATACTTCTGTAAATTTATGGTCACTCTGTAATGTTTAATCACAGCTACGTGACTGGGGACTTCAGAGCAGGCGTACAAGTTCAACGCAAGGTGAATCTTGTCTGAGATAATCTGAAAGTTCATTCAGAGGTGAGGGCAGCAGCCTCTTGCAGACGGGCGAGGTTAACAGGAGGTCACCTGCTTTTTTTTTTTTTTTTTCTGGTCTTCTCCCCTGTAATGTGTAAACAAAGGGAAAATGTAACTTCCAATGAACTTGGCATATGTTGTGCTCACGCTAATCTTGGCCTGGCCAACTGTAAACAGTCCAATATCCTGTGGCTGAGCCTTTCCACCCATTCTTCGCCTTTGGAGAACATGAAAAAACACCAACAGAAAGCAGAGACTAGCACCTTGTGCAGGCAGACCCTGGTCCTGACCTCAGGAAGCCAGGGGCATGGGCAGGAGGGGAGAGATGTTTGCTGTGATACATTCAGGGCTTTGCCAAGACACTGGCTTCCTGCCATGCTGTCTCACAATCATTAGTCAGCATGCCTTTATTGAGCTCCCTCTCTGCCCCACCATAGAGAAAGAACACCAAGATGAAAGAGAGGGACAAGCCCTAAGTTGTTTACAGGCTGGAAAGTGAACTGTCTATGATCCAGCCTTGGAGGTAGGACGGAGAAGGAAAGGGACTTTGTTGGCATCCAGAGAAAGCTGAATATGGCATCTGGATAGATTCCTATTGAAAGTTGCCCTCCATATAGGACCATGCTATAGGATCCAACCCATTTTCAGAGATGCATCTAGGTCAGAGAGTTCCAGAAGCATATAAGATAGTACCAAATACTATGGGATCATTTCCCGAGCCTCAGCAGCTTACAGAAGAGCATCAAGTAGCACTTCATGATTTCTGACCAACTGTCATTTGCCATAAACCAATACCTTGGCTGTCCAAAGCTGCTGAACTCCTGCTATACCTCAGCCACCCTCTTGGGTATGTAAGAATATAATCAATGCTCCAGTATCTGGAGCAGGTAATTGCTCAGTGCATGATCACTGGCAAATGTGAAATCTCAAACTTTTAGAGCTTCTAGAACTCCTTATTCATTGACGGGTATTCAAAGAACATAGACTTTTCATTCTTCAACCAGTGTAGGACCATTTTAGTTGTATGAGATGGTGAAAGTCCAGGGGTTTTGAGCAGCACCTTCAGCTATGAAATGCCCTTTGTCTTGTACTTGGTACCACTCTGTGATGAGCAGATAAAAGTCTTCTTGACTCTGCTTAATTCCAAATATTTCATAGTTACCCTGGGCCCAGACCTGTGCCAGGTAGAAGCAAAGAAAAAGATCATACTCTAAAGGAACTTATAATTCTTCCATAGAAGGTAAGACAAAAGACATAATTAATAATTTAAGATAGGCTATGGTACTGCCATATGAAATGTGCCAGGGACTGATTGAAAAAGACTTAAAGTTCTCTTTAGAATGGAAGAATCTGGATAAGATAAAGAGGAAGAGAGAGCTTTCTAAATGAGAAAACAGCATGAGGGAAGGAACGACGTTGGAAAAGCAGGAATGAGATGGTTACTTTCACCGTCATCCTTGTCACTAATATCTGAGAATTCATTAAGTGTCAGGCACTGTGCTGAGCTTTACCAAGCTTAGTATTACTGCCACCTTAAAAAGAGGTCAGTGACTTCCAAAGGGCACCAAGTGAGAAAGAGCGAAAACCCTACACTGACTGCAACTCCAAGGCAGAAGGACTTGCACTCACCTCGACGCCACTTCTCATCCTAACCAGAGATTTCCTAACCACCCTTCCAACTCTCTGTCTCCAGCTCAGTGTTGTAAAATGTTTGTGACATCCATATAGGGGACAGGAGGTACAAAAGCATTAGGAAAATTGAACTTCTAAGGACAGCATCTTCGAATCAGGAATATGGCTTGTCACCAGATGGAAAGTACTAGACAAGGGGTCCAGCTAAAACAAGATGATGGTAATTTTCCAATATCACTTTGGTATGTACTTTTGGGTAATTTTCTGGAAGACATGGGAGAGATGCCAGGTAAAAGGGTAAATTGTTTCTATAGTTTGCTTATAATATTAAAAGTACAGGTGGTCCCTTCTCAAAAACCTCTGAGCATAATCTGGCTCTTATTAAGATCCTTCAAGGAACTCAGCTCCCAGGGAACCAGCCACATGGACAATGCTAATCTGGAGAATATCCATCTGGCCCTGGCTCACAGAGAACATGGACACGATGTCTCTGAGGTCAAGAGAAGGGAGTTGTAGCTTGGATGGGAGCCAGGAACTCGAGCCTATATTACTTTGAAGCAAAAGTCAGAACAATTCCCTTTGCTGTAAAGTTCACAAAGGGCAGTGTTTGGTTGCTTTAAAAAATATCTTTAAATAATAATGATATCTTTGTGGTAATAGTGTTATTAACTATAATAACAATGTGAAGTTTTAAAGTGCTTTCACTTACTGTACCTCTTTTCACATCCTCGTTCAATAAATTGAAGCAGGTTTTGACAAATTCACCTGATTAAGAAACTTTAGTCAGAAGCCTATAACGATTTGTGTGAGAGACACCACAACAAACCATACCGAAACACAGAGATAATAAACACAAGAATCTAATGTTGGATAAAGATTCTTGTGCCCTCAGACTAAGGATGTTATTGCTCTAGTCATACAAGAAGGTAGAAGATTAAGCTTCTATGTGCAGAATAAGACAAGAGAGCTTTCCATCCTCAGATATCTGAGAATGAGTAATACGAAGTTCTCCCATAAGGAGATTTCTTTTTTTCTCCTAAATTCTACTATCCACCCAATTCAGACACTCCATGCTTCTTGGAGAATTTCAGAGACAACCTATTCAAGTTTAAAGAAAATATAAACTTGGAATTGAGGACCATACCTATGGAAGCAGAGCTTGTCCCTCTTTGCCATTCCAGGTCAACCTTAAATACCTTTGAAAATCCGATAGAGACTTCTGATCCATCCCCAAAAGCTTGGAAATGGGAATATAACTTGCTGACATTACAATTCAAAGAACTACTTTGTGTTCATCTCAATTCTGGTCAGGCCAGGCCTACTGTACTTCTTTATTTCTCTGCATTTTCTCTTCCAAGAAGAGATATTTTTTTCCCAGTTATCTCATTAAGAATCTTGACCTGGACTGGCCATCTGAGTTTTTCTGTGCCCCTTGCTATGGGATCAAACTCAGAGAATATTTAACTTGAACCACATCATTTCATATAGATGGTGGTAAAGACTGACTGATAATCCCTTCTTACCACACTCACCTAGTGTACTGTCTTCTCCCTCAGTATAGCAAACACCTATTCCCCTGTTAGCCAGGAATACAACTGTATAAATTCCCATCAAGAATGACTTGATAAATACATCATAGTTTATTTAAGTATTCTTATACACTGAAGAATACTATTTTGCAGTTTGAATGAACCATATTTAGATGGATCAGTGTAGACAGATCTTGAAAACATAAGATTGAATGAAAAAAACAAATTGCAGAATGTTACATACAATGTTTTGCATGACTTAAAACATGTAGCAGGTACAACAAAATCATAATAGTAGTTGGTCTTCTCCGGGAAAGTGAAGGGGTAAAAGAACGAAGGTGGAATTCACTTCTGGTAGTAATGTCCTCTTCCTTTCAGGTAAAGGGAGGATCTGAAGTAAATTAGATAAACCATTGACATTTATTCAACAGGGGTAACATGAATTTTATATTCTTTTTTATCTTTTTATTTCTTAATTCAAAAACAAAACTCCCTTTCATTCTTCTTCATTTCTCTAGGCACCGACCAGTATACTATTCCCAAAGATTTTGTTTCTCTATCAACCAATTAAATTGCATTATGTAGTAGAAAGAAAAGTGAACTCAAAGTCAGGGATGTGAATTCTAACTACAGCCATGTCATTGTAGCTTTGCACAATGAATCTTCCTGGACCTCTGTTCTCTCCTCTGTAGATGAAGGAATGCTGCAGTTATCTGTACTTTCTCACAGTCTGCCATTTTTAACAGCCTCATTCCTGGTAAGTGCTGAGAACTACTCTCTGCCCCATGGCTGTTCACTTCCTATAAGAACTTCATAGATTTGGAATCTTAAATCTGGAAGGGACATTAGACACCTGGTTGTCAGTAAAAGTGAGTTTTAGAGGAGTCCCAAGTTATAAGACAACTGGTGACATCCAGGACTGCAGTGCTGGTCTTCTATTTTGAGAATCTGAGAGCCTTTTAAAAGTCAAAAGAATATGCTAAAGCTAGCAACAGAAAGCAAGGTGACTTGTTCACTAAGCAGGAGACCGACGGCCCAGGACAAACTGTGGAAGTTTGGGATCCAGGAGAGGAGAGGATAGGTGTAGTGCAGACCCAGGATGGCTATAGTTAGGCTCCTCTCTGAGGCTGCTGGTGGGCTTTGTTTTTAGTATGTTGCTAAGGATATGAACACTCTGATTCAGCATATGTACTCAAGGTCATAAACATTTGCTTTTGAGCATGTGCTCACATACATTAGTAATGTGCTTTCTTTGTTTGACCTGCATATTTTAAAAAAGGTCTATGAAAATGCTGCTGCTGCCTCCAAATAAAGTCCACTATCCCCCTCCCCAAAAAAATATGCAAGGGAGAATTCAGGCAAAAATGTTTCTATGTAGGCTCCTTAGTCCCTTAGAGAAGAATTCTGAGAAGAGATATTTTAACAGTTACAGTTTCTGGCATTAGGACAATTTTAGATAGGAAATGCTACTAGAAGAGGAAGCATATTTATGGTGATGGTGGGTGGGGGTATTTGTCCTAGGTTTTAGAACATTTCTCAGACTTCTCTATTCCTTGGAGCCATTGGTCATTGAAACCTGTCACAGACCCAGCCTTCCCCTCTGCCCATAACAATGCACTTAAACTTGGCCAAGGTTTTCAGCAAGTGCTCACCTACTGGGCCTGCTTGTGTATATTGCCTTTGAGCATCTTGGAACTGAGTGTGGTGTTGAACAAAGGTGTAAGGTAATCTCAGCCTCTAACACAGTTGCCTAATAAAATCTTCTTGGAAATCTAAATTGAAATTCCTATCTCCCCTGGAGGGTGGCTCAGTGTTGCTGCCTAGTTATTGTCAGAAATCACTGAGTCACTGAGACTCAGTAGCCAGCTCTGGGTGTGACGCTTCATTCTCCAGTCTAATACCCACAATTGGAGCACCACTTTCTTTTCATGTGGTTTCCTTGGTGAACTCTGTTGCTTCTTGGAATTTCATTGAGTTTCTGATTTACCCTTCTTGAAGATTCTTCCAGCTTTACAATTCTAGCTCATGTGTACATGCTAGGCAATTCAGGCATTTAGCCAGCCTAATATTATCATATTCTAGTAGTTGTGGCATAACAGGATTTAAATATGGTACCCAGTTTGGGTTTCCCTAGCTTGGATATCCCAGATTTGTGGTAATCTGATTTCACTGTTGTTAACTCTTGAATTATATAAGTTCTGGACTTCACTTAAGCAAAATACAGGTATAAAAGAATTCAGAGATGAATTGATTCATCTGCTTTTGTTTGGAATGAAAACAAGAGCGAAGAACTTAGCCCTTGACATCTTTTTCCACTGAAGTAACTTTGCATTGTAGAAGGGTGTTGCTTTAGAGTTAAAAAGACTTACGTTCAAATCCAAGCCCTGCTCTTTACTAACTTTATGATCTTTAGGCAGGTCACTTAAACCTCTCTTATTCACATCTATAAAAATGGGCCAATGATACCTATCTCACAGAATTGTGTAAAGGATCAAAGAAGATTATCTATGTAAAACATCTACCACTGAGCCAACACTGGCTAGGTTCTCTATAAATATTCATAACCTTCTCTCCCCTCTGCCTTATGACTTGACCTGACTTGATCTGAGAAGTCCTTTTCAGAATGGACCTAGTAAAGAAAAGGGAGTAAGATAGGAGAGGAAGCAGCCCTGCTCTGTGAGAGAGCAGCCACTGAATACTGTGCTGGTGGTTTTTGGAGGCAACAGCTTATTTGGGATCTGTCTGCTCTCCTGAAGGCCATTGGTTTAACACATGCCAAAACCTGATACTCTAAGTAGCCTTGACAATACTGGCTTGAGCTTGAAATACTTTTCTTTGCACATTGGCCTTACTTCTTCTTTGTAGGACATGTATATTAGTTCAGCTGGTGGATAGAAATGAGGACTGATAATGACCCTAATTAACTAGGTATATCCTGCTGAAAGAAGGAAAGCAGCTGTGGGAACATGAAAGGTATATCTGGCAGTACCCACCAGCCTCCTCTTTGGTCTGTCCTTGTCTCATCCAACTTCAAAATCCATACAATTTTCAAACCAATGGCCCAAGAAGTGACTGGCACAGTGTTTTAAAAGCATCTGAATTTCAGTGTGTTTCAGGGGATCCCCTCCCCCCCGCTCCATTCACTGTTGCATTTCACCTGATTTATTCATCTGTATTACCAGCTGGTCTATGCAGCCAACTGATTTTAAGTTTAAAAACAGATCCTTAGACAGGGAATCAATATTCTTTCATGGTCCAACTCTACCTAATTCTTCTTTGGCATTTCCACTGCTACTTCTTTATATGCCACCTCTGCTTTCCTCCAAGATATGTACCAGTTGGCTCTGGACAGAGACCCCAAAGGGAATGGAGGAAAAGAATCAGACTACCCTGAGACCAAGCCCTGACTTTTACCAGATTGGTTCCTTTTAGTTCATTCTTTTATCCTTTTGGAGATTTCCTTTCTTCTTCTGTAAAATGGAGATACCTACCTATTAGGCTGTTGATTTTCCTAGGGATCAAACAAAACAGAGGAAGATACTATCTCAGAATCATCACACAGTGGTAAATGTTAAAGAC
This sequence comes from Sciurus vulgaris, assembly GCF_902686455.1. NCBI lineage: Eukaryota > Metazoa > Chordata > Mammalia > Rodentia > Sciuridae > Sciurus > Sciurus vulgaris. Next base: position 28,140,274 of record NC_136475.1, on the reverse strand, counting down.
ACATCTGTTTTCTTCTTCCTTCAAACATATCTCAGAAATTCCTACTTCTGCTTCTTGGCCTCAAATAGTCCCTTTGCTTGAAATTTCTCTGTTTATCTAAATTGTGCCTATATTTTTGGCAGAGTGGAACCGTAAGTCTTTTGGGCCTCTCTGATCTTTCCTTGCTCTGGACACACACAGTCCTCAATGCCTGGCCTCCTTCCTTGATGCTCAAGGGCAGGTGACGTTAGCATTTTTTAATCAAATTTGTTTAATTTGACTTGTTTCCAAAATGAAATTGAGGTGATTCATTAAGATAATATATAAAATGTAATTAGTGAATAAAATTAAAAGGAAGAAAATAAATTTAGTGAAAAGGAATATAGCAAATATACTATAGGGCTGAGACCTTCCTGGGAATGAGCGTTTACTTAACATAGTCTTAGTGAGGTAGAACCATTTGACATTTGGACTTTACGGAGGGATGATAAACAAAAAAGACTGTTTTGTTGAAAACCACTTATTATCTAATACTTCTTTAATTAATCTATTGATTAGTTCCTAAATTTGGTAATGGAATTCTGTGAATTGCAGTTTCATGCAATATCTGGCCCCTTAAACAAGTGAACAGTATATATTTTAAATGCATATCTAGCTGGGCTAAGGGTCTTCAGAAGTTAATTGTCTAGTGTTGAGTCTTTTGGTCAGACTGAAATATTTCCTAGGTTGCTAAGGTTCTGACTCATTTTAAATACCCAGGATATAAATACATTTCCCCACTTTATTATCCTTTAATGTTAGATATTTTTTCTTATGCCTATCATAAAGTAACCAGGCTATAATTTGTAATAATAACCTATATATAGTAAGAAGTAATTTCCTACAACTGTTTCTTAATTCATCTATTTATGAAAAAAGAACCTAAACTATTTTCATTATGCTTTATGATAGTTTTCCCTGTAGATTATCTAGTCAGTATCTCCAGACTTTTCTGATTGAGCACCACTGTGGGTAAGAATTTTGAGAACTCACCCCTAATATATTTATGCGTATAACAATTTATTAATAAATTCTAATTAGATATTGAATAGCTACAAAAGACTATTTACATACACACCCTAATCCTCACTGCAGCTTAAGATATGGAACATTATCACTGCCTTTGAAAGTCTGCTTGTGTATATATGCACATATATTTATGTGTACCTACTAATATTGTTAATATTTCAAGGTACAGTATGGACTTAAGCCAAGAAAAGTTCATTATAATAGTGAATAAAAATCACATTTCAAATAGCTTTTCTGATAATTTCTAATTTGGCCAACCGACTAGTCAAATCTGATTAGTTTGTCACTACTTTTCCTTTCTGATATAAATGATAAAGCATTTGTGCTACAATTAGGAGATTTTTGAGTTCTGCCATTTTCTTTATGCTTGCTTATACTTACATTGTTATGTTATCTATAATCCATGGTCTCATTGTAATGATGTTTTAAACCACTTAATCATTTTGGCCAGGAGATGGGAACTAGTTTAATTAACAACTCAATAATATATTCCCTAATCCACTCACCAAGGAATATTTAATAAGTCACAATATACAAAAAAACAAAACAAAACAAAACAAAAAACCACACCAGAAGAACAATAAAAAACCTAGCCCGTGGCTCCTATCTTCTTCTCCTTCCATCCCTGTGGCAGAAGTTCCATACAGAACTCACGCCAACCTGCATCCCCCACCCCAACGAGGGACAAGGCAGTCAGCTCATCACAGAGGCCTCCCATCCTCCGCTTGAGTTCATATGTCTGTGTGGTAGGTTATTATCACCCGGTGTGGCAATAGGCTTTCCTTCTGCCCCCTGCAGGAGGATAGATGCTCTGTGATCAGCAAGAAATGGCTGTATAGGACAGTCTCACTTGAAGGAATGTTTGGTGTTAACCTTTTCATTTGACAGTCTTCCCCTAGGAAGCTGGTGACAATGGGAGATCCTGAAGCCTGCCTATCTTTCCTTTTCTCTTTACCCAGATAGTCTTAGAGATGAGAAGTTTAGACAGAAACCCACATTTATGAGGCAAATAAATCTTTCTCAGGGTAATGCTTGCTTTCAGCGGACAGGGCTGCTATGCAGTTGGTCACAGATGCAGAGCTTAATGAAGCCTCCATCTACTGGAATTGGGTTGTGGGGAAAGCAGGGAGCCATGCACAGCCATTGCCCCTTCCCTAACCTCTTTGCTTGCCCTCACTGCCCAGGAAAACAGGAGGTCAGACCTACCTGGGAGTCCCAGGAACCAGTCGACTGAACGGCCACTGTTGCAAAGCTCAGGTGTTAAGTCACACCTCTTCAACCTACAGAGATTCACAGAAGGTTGGGACCTCTCCCCACCCCAGTTCTATCACCTGTGGAAAATCCAATGGCCTCCTCCAGGTTTCTGTGAATCCCTAGATTCCTCCAGTCTTCTTGCCTCTGGGCTGCCACTTGTATAGTTTAGTTTTGGAGCTTCCTAAGTGTGAAACTCGGTTGCTTCTTTGAGTTATACAAACACAAACACGTAGGCACAGAAGAATCCTTCACCCAAGTAATGGGGAGCAGTGGAGATTTGTCTAAAGATTGGGATCAAAGGGGTGAGTTTGTAGAGGAGATTACATCACATACTGCTAGCAACAGCTTTGAAAAAGCTACTATTAGATATCTCAGTTCTCCAAAGTTTTTTGGAGCCTCAATATCACTAGGGATTTCCTTCTTAACCCTCTCACACCTATTAGTTAAAACTCCTGTCATATTCCCATTAGTGGGTTTCACCCAAGTAAGAAATTTTCCCAAATATGTTCTCCTTAAAAAAACTCTGATGCCAGTTGTTAAGATAATGAAGTTTTTGCCATCTCATTGGAATTAGAAGGATCTCCTTAGAGCCATTTTCTTTCATTGCCTTGTTCAATTTAATAAATATTAGATATCACACATCTCAGAAAATGTCAGGGAACACTGCTCTCTCCACCTGAGATCTAGAGTTGAACTTATTCTATAAAAGATCAGATAGTGAATAATTTAGGTGTTCCATGTCATGTGGTGTCTGCCACAACAACTTAGCTGCTGTAGCACAAAAGCAATCACAGGTAATATGTAAACCAATGAACATGGCTGAGTTCCAATAAAACTTTATTTACAAAACAGTCAGTGATTTGTTGTAGTTCTCCATCCCCCAATCTAGAAAAAAACAGATAGCAGTCTCCATGAAAACAAGTAAAGAAACCCCCAGGCTAAATTCAGTCTCTTTAACATAGCATAGGAGGTTATTTATCACTTGCTTCATTTGTCCTAGTTATTCCAAATGCTCTCCTGAGACCCAGCCCTGTCACATTCCTTGCCTGACACCCCACACCCTACTTACCTGGTTCAAGCTAAGATGCCCTTTTTTTTTTTTTTTTTTTTTTTTTTTTTTTTTTTAAACCTTTCTTCGTGCCTATTAGAATATCTTTGCGTGTTCACATCACTCTGTTTATTTACCTGAGTTTCTCAGGACTGGAGATATTGTTTTATCATCTTTTTTTGTACATTGCCTAAGTACCTGATACACTGTAGGTATTCAGTTTGTTTATTGAAGACCAGTGTTTCCAGTATTTGCCCAGATTCGTGTGTCAGAAAGCACTTCTGAGGATATGCAGGAGGCAAGCAAATGCTCTTCTTTGAATCACAGTGGCCTTGCCCAAGGATGCCAGTTTGGGGAAAATCTTGGGCAGTAAACCCAAATGGGTCATCAGTCAATTCTGTGGGCTTTCTGCAATTGTTTTCTTATTCTGCTCTCAGCTGCTGATAGAAGCCATTAGGATTCTATATCTGAACCAGAAAAACAGATTTGTTGGCATACTTGGGGTCACAATGTTAGTCAGGGAACCCTCAGCCTGTGGCTCTTTTTGCTGTACTCAAAAAGGCACCTGTCTCCTAAAAGGCACCTGTAGATCATAGATTATGAAAAATACTTTATAATGATATGATTAGTTTCATCCTGTCAAAGGCAGGGGATGGACAACAGAAACTTGGGTTGTAGCATATTTAGAATTTTTGTTGGATTATGTGGTAAGTATTCCAGAGAAGCATGTTATTTGAAATCATTTTGTAGTCAATCCTGTTCAGCATGAAGAATTCTTCTGAATGTGCAAATTCAGAAGTGCAAATTCAGGTTTTCCAGCATCACGTTTACTTTAAGGATACACCTACTTTGGGAGCACAGTCCTCTACAGGACTCAGTGTGCCTGTTCAAGAGACAACATGTGAAGAAAATCACCCTTAGGGAAGCGGGGTGTGGCTGTTGTCAGTGTGCCTTTGTATCTGTTTCTATCTGTGCCTACCTTAGCTCCTGTGATCCTTTACTCACCATGGAATCTTTGCAGGCATTCTGGAAAGAAAACACTTTCCCTAACATGAGGTAGGCCCCATGCTATCCACTGGAGCTGGCCCAGACAGGACCAAACATCAGCTGGGTTCTTATTCACTACCCCTTTGTATCATTCCTCAAAAACTTGAAATCAGACATCCAGGATGGGGTTACCTGTCACCTGTCATAGAGATCATCTCTCCTGTTTGATGTTTTCTTCTTCTTCAGGCAACTTTCCCTCTAGTAATATTCAGGAGGATCCTAGTTTTGGTCCAGTTGAGAAGTTTGCTGTGATGAACACAAATTATGAGTCCAGTCCACCATTTAGCCAATACTGTTGCTACAAAATGTTAGTTTGCCTATTTTAAAATTCCATTTTACATGTACAGTGACTATTGTTTGGAAATCTAGCTCTTTACTAGTTCATACTGTGGAAGAATCATAAGGAGAAAACATAATCCTTGGGTAGCTCCCAATCTACGTGGCAGGTGAGGTTCAGATTTTAGGAACTCTCTTCACCCCTGATCAGACTTGATATAAATTGGTGTAATCACTACCAGTAGCCTAGTAGTGGGAGTGAGCTGGGCAACTTCCTCCAGAGTCTGCATCTTTACTTTCTGAGTGTTTTGGGTAAACCTTTCAACTCAAGAGACTACAAGTGCATCCTTGGAAGAGTTTCCTTGAATATTAGCCTATCATTTCTACTTAAATATTTCTTTCTACTCCCTTACCCATGAGCAACTTGTCTATCTCAATTATTTCTATATTTTCTGCTGGAAATGTTAGTATATCAGTAGGCAGTAACAAAGATCAAGAGAATCCTAAATATCTTAATAATATCTTATCCTGAAGGTCTTTCCTGGAACTTTACATTTGTTCTACTATTATAGTGCTATCTCTTCTCTGTCCAGTTAAATTGTTGTGTGAACTTAAACTAGTTTTGACTTTGACTCATTTAGATTTTTCTAGTCTTTCTCAGCTACCATTGTAAAACAGAAAGTCTCTCAGAAGTTTGGCCTAACCTCAAATGAGTACCAGAGACAGAATCAATGAGAATTTTTAAAAACAAACAGGATTGGCATCTTGGGGAGAATGAGCTGACAGCCATCTCTACCACTTGTCTACCTTGTGATTGTCAGCCAGTTGCTCTTCCTTACTTGGTCTTGATCCTCCGCACCCTTCCTACCCCTACCACCATGAAATAAGAACAATAATTTGAGTCCTATTAAGTCATGGGAATGTTCTGAAGTAACAAAGAAGCTTAACAGAGGAAACTTTAGCACTTTGCCAAAACTGTAGTTACAAGTCACATAGATAAAAGTCACACAGGAAGCAAAGAAAAGGCACTCAATCACAGTAGCCAGCTTAGCATAACCCAGCTCAAAATGTCCTCTTTTCATATGCTTTCCCACCATATACTTTCTTCTATAATAACTAGTGATCAACTAGTTTGCAACTTGAATTAACCTGTGTTGCTTGTAAACTACAATAGTAGTTCAGTTCCCCTGTTCTTACAAATACCTTAAGCAAATGATTCTGTGTTTGAGATCAAAACATCACTGATGACTCGAGTTTGCTAACCCTAACATTTAATAAGTGTGTCCTTTTCTATAAATATCAATACTCTTGTTCCATCAGTTTAACAATGAAATGCCCCAAAATGTTTTGTCTGATCTGTTTCTTAAAAATGACTTCTTATCTAGTTTAAAAAAAAAAATTTGTTTGAATAAATCAAGAATATGATCATTAGTGAGGAATGAGCTTCTACGGAGTAGTGATAGGTTGCACCATTACATGAAAAAATGAAGTGCAAATGAATAGCTATAGTATGCTAACCTTCAAGTGAGATGGAGATAAAGATACAAAATGAAATTTTTCCCCACAAGTGTGTGCTCATTTGTGTGAAAGAAATAAAAGAAGAATAAATAACAAACTAGATTGGTTACCTGCAAGGGATGAATGGGGAAATGTAGAAAGAAGGAAGGAGAAGAGGAACAGGTTAGTTAGGATGAGGATACTTTTTTATAGAGCTTTGACTCTTAGAACTGTAGTATTGTTTCACATACCCCCAAATAAATAATTGAAATTAGCAGGATGTAGGGGAATCCAAAATGGAACAGAAGCATTAAAAAAAAGAACCTATCTAAATTACAAAGGAATAGTCTAATCATATGGAAGGGTAAGGAAGTAAAGAACTAACCGAGGTAACTTTCAAAACCAGTATTTTGACTGGAAACTATAAGGACAAAAACAAAAAGAACCATGTACAAATACTGGACTCTAGTTAATCATTGTGTTTCCCACAAGGGTCTGCGTTGGCAACTCTGAACCCACTTTAAACTAGGACTAAATAAAGAAGGCAAATGCATTTTAGATGACAACCAGGTTTCTCACGATCAGAGAGGGAAAAGACTAGAATGAACCCTGTAGTGCTGGATTGGAATTGGAGACATTGATAGGAACTCATAATTTATACACACACACACACACATACACACACACACACACACACACACTTCCAAAAATTAATATAGATGTGTGCACAAGTTAGTGTATATACATATTTTCCTTAGATCTGTCTGTTGAGATAGCCTAGATACAATATTATCCTAGTAAATGAGCATGAGAAATGTTAAGACCTTAGTTTCTAAATACTATTCTTCAATGGAAAGAACCAGAGTGTCTTGGAGAAGTAATTGATTCCAAGTCTGGGGCAGGGAAAGGTGCATGATGAGCTTAGAACATCTTGTAGTACCAGAAAGGAAGTAAGTATTCAGAAAAGGATAGAGACAGGTAAAAAATACAAGGAAGATCCAATCTTATAAGAAGTTCCTAATGGCCAAAATGGGAACAACTTGAACAGCAAATAATAATTGTGTTAAACTATAATCCACAAAATAAAATAAACATCCAGGTTATACTGATAAAAGTTGATGGATGGATAAACAAATAAGTGCAGGAGAAGGAGCAGTACTTAAACAGCATCTACCCCAAGGAATGTATTAAGTACAAAGGGGAAAATAGTTACTTTACCATGGGGAAACCCATCAGCTACCACCTGAACCAAGTTATCATGATTAATATCACCATTAACAAGATACATGAACATCATGTATTCCTTGAGTTGATGCATTAAACATAGCATAATATCACTTCTGTGTATTTTTGCAAAAAAAAAAAAAAATTGCATAACCTCAATCCAGGGTCTCTCACTATTGATGTTTTTGATCAAATAATTATTTGTTCTGAGAGTTGTCCCCTGCATTGCAAAATGTTTTACAGAATCCCCGACCTCTGCAAACTGAATGCCAGTACTACCATCAATCACCACCCAATCCTGTGACAACCAGAAATGTCTCCAGAGATACTCAGGATGTCCCGTGGGAGGCAAAATCTCTCCCTGGTTGAGAATTTTTGCCTTAATTCAACCATGAGAAAAATACTTCACAAACCTTGGAGATAGCACTTTCTAGGGGATGCTCATATTTCTGATCTTGTGATATCCCCAGTCTAGGCTCCAGACAGGTATGCAGGGTGCCTTTGGGAAATCCCATGGCACAGTAGCCAGGGTTCACTTTGACCAATATATCATGTCCATCCACACCAAGTTACAGAACAAGGAACATGGAGTTGAGGCCCTACGCAGGGCCAAGTTCAAGTTCCTTGGTCACAAGAAGATCCACAGCTCAAAGAAGTGGGACTTTATCTAGTTTAGTATTGATGAATTTGAAGACTTGATGGCTGAGAAGAAGTGCATTCCTGATGACTGTGGGATGAACTATATTCCCAGTCATGTTCCCCTGGACAAGTGGCAAGCCCTGCACTCATGTCCCTTTCTTAATCACACTTGTCAATAAGTCCCAAATTTTATCCAAAACAAGGAAAATATTGCACAAATCCAAATTAGGGGAATTTTACAAAATAAATTATCAAATATAAACTCTTAATAAGCATCAAGTTCTTGAAAGATAAGAGTGAAGATTGTAAGAGACTATGGACAATGACCAAATGAAATGTGGAATATTCAGTTGGATTCTGGAATAGAAAAAGAACACCAGTGGAAAATCCAGTGAAATTAGAAATAAAATTTTAGTTTAGTTGATAGTATTGTAAATGAATGTCAGTTTCCTGGTCTGACAGTTGTATATGTTGATGTAAGACATGAACATTAAAGCTGGGTAATGAGTATAGAGGAAATGTGTGACCAATTTTTGGAACTTTTATGTAAGTCTAAAATTATTTTAATTATAAAAGGCTTTTAAGAAAACAAAATATGCTACTGATATTAAAAAGATAAGGGTAAATTTTTCATATTGATGTCTGTGACAAAAATGTAAGCATAAATATTGAGATTGCTGAGATGATTCCCATCATCTTTGAAACTGACAACCAGAATAAGTGTAAGGTATACCCAGTGTGTGTGTGTGTGTGTGTGTGTGTGTGTGTGTGTGTTTTGTATGACAATTTTTATTGTTTAAATTTGTTATAGATGGAAAATTTTGTTAAATTTTCAATTGATGGTTTTAGAAAGAGAAACAATCAGTATGTCACTTAATAGCACTTAACTAATTTAGCTTAGATTACAGTTCATTCATGTTTTTCTTTTTTCTCCAGTGTAATGGAAGACCTTTTATTTTATTATTACTTGAAATGCCTAGCCCAGTTCTTTGCACGTATTCAATGCTTTTAAAATGTTTGTTTAACTCAATGGTTTTACATCATTTTTTAAGAAGATCTGAGACAAACTGTTATGGTTTAGATACAAGGTGTCCCCCAAAAGTTCATGTATGAAGCAAGGCAAGAACATTCAGAGATGAAATGATTGGGCTATGAAAGCCTTAATCCACTCAGTTAATTAATCCCCTGATGGGGATTAACTGAGCGGTAGCTGAAGGCAGGTAGGGTGTGGCTTGAAGAGGTGGGTCATTGGGGGTATGTCTTTGGAGTACATACTTCATATCTGGTGAGTGGGATCTCTCTTGCTTCCTGATCATCATGTGATCCACTTCCCTCTACCACACACTTCTGCCATGTTGTTCTGTCTCACTTGAACCCTGAGGAATGGAGCCAGCAGTCTATGGACTGAGACCTCTGAAACTGTGAGCTCCCAAATAAACTTTTCCTCCTCTAAAATTGTTCTTCTCAGGTATTTTAGTCACAACAGTGAAAAAGCTGACTAAAACACAGGCAAATATGTTTTACTATTTGTGTTTCAAATTCTGTAATAAGAGAAAATGCTAGAAGAGGTCATTTCACTTGCAATTTTTTAAGCAACTCTGAGCTTAGGCAATAGCAGGCCCAGATCATGACTCTGTAAATTTTATCAGAAATCATCATGTGCAGAATCAAGAATTTTAGCAAATTTCTCACAAACAGGTAAGAAAAACTTATTGGAAGTCAAGTTTGAGGAAACCTAATAATAATGAAGAAACCTGGTCATGATAAGAATGAGAATATGAGGGACTAGTTTGTTTTGCCTTTATGAACTATCTTTGTGGTTGTGTTAGCAAGTTGCCTTGTCCATGTAGGCTCATCAGACCTCACCAGCTCAAACCATATACTTAGTTATGAAACATCCTGGCCAGCCAGGACACAGGACCCAAGCAAGTGTACACTGATTCTCTCTGTTGAAACACATGCTTTGCCAAAACTTCTGTACTCAGTGCTTCTTTGTACACATAAGCCACTTAACTCTGTTCCATGCACATAGTCATCACTTGGTTGAAGTCAGAAACTAATCCTAGAACATAGGTTGGATGGAATATTGGAGGTACAGAAGGCCATAAAAGTGATACTCAAATAGGTATCTTGATCAGATATGGCATTAGACACTAAATCACTTGAAAAAGTTTTCCCTTTTAATCTTTCTGATGACAAGGAGAATGTCTCATCATGGTGCTAGTGTTTGCGTTATCGTCTGTTAATGGTAAATAATGTGGCTTCCCATTTATGTTGGATTACAAAGTGTTCTTTTAAATTTTTATTATCATTAAAATGAGTCAATACAAAGAAAAAATATTAAATAAATATTAACACATGTAATATGAGATCCGGTAAACATTATGAAAGTGAGGCTCAATAACAAAGTTTGAGGAATAGTCATCTTAAGTTATGTCTCCCACCTCTGACCCTCTTCTTTCTTCTCCATCCACTACATAGTTATCATTTCGAGAAATAAAATGCTTTGAAGTACATATAGATAGTTTGTGCATAGTAAGTTACTTTTTGTAAAAGAAAAAATAAGGGAGATGAGAAAGCACGCAGGTATCTGCTTTACCTTTACAAGTAAGAATATAGGATTAACAGACCTAAAAATAATGAAATTGGTTACCTGTATGGCATAGGCGAAATTGGGGTACCGTAGGGAAGGAGTGATACTTCTTGGAGTTAACCTTTTTGTATAGTTTTGACTTTTGTAAGCGTGTTAATGTCCCACACATTTAAACAATTAACAATGATGGGTGGGAACCTAAAACTAAGAGCAAATTTTAACAAAAGGAACCCAGTTGTATGTTGGTGAATACCATAACTACACTGAAGAGGGGGCAGGAAAAAACTAATCCAAGTAGATTTATAAACACAGTATTTGATGATACACACTTAGTCTTCTCTGGGGAAGGAGCATTATGAACAAATCTTGAGACCGTTTCGTAGTAGCATTGTTTTTGTTTTATTTTTTAGTGGTATATACAAACATGAAACTGTTTTAGATGTATTATAAATTTGAGCAAATGAGATGATGATGCTGAGTCCCAGGGAAGGCAAATAGAACCCTGTGAGGATGGGTTAGAACTGGAGGTATTGGTGTGAATTCATGACTTCTAAAATGTGTGTGTCTGTGTGTGTCTCTGTGTATTTTCATGCATATTATTTCTAACTCTGTCTGCTGAAAGGGCTTAGCTCCTCGCAGATTGACTCCCAATAACAGTGAACAAACACCCCAGTAGCAACGACCATACCTGGCACCCAAATCTTGATCTCTAGTAACATTCCCTCTAAAAGAATCTTCTCAGAGAAATGACTGATGGCAGAGCAGGGGCAAGATAGATGCAAGATGAGCCTTCAAGTCTTTCTTACACCTATATGTGCTTCAGAAATCATGGGGACATTCAGAGGAACACATTCCCCAGTGGAACTCCCATTTGCCTAATCTGAGACAATTTGAGTGTGAAAACAATAGGCATAATAGAGAATTTAAGCCATTGAAAAAAAAGGGAGCCCATGAGTCCATACCAATATAAGTTGATAAATACATTAAAGGGGAGAATGAAGAGCACTTTCTTATAGTAGACCAGGTGACAGCTGATAGATGAGGAGAGGAAGATGGTGTTGGAATGTCTTAAGTTTGTTGCCAACATGGAAAAGACTGAATCAGGAAGGAATCCTCGTCACCTGTTAAACATACAGGGAAATTTTAATATGTAGCAGTATATTTTCATGGTCTTAAATAGTCTTCCCTATTGCTTACTAGTTGCAAAGGAAAACATGATAACTAGACAGTGAAGAAATCAGACATCATCTTGACCAGGTGATCAAAATTACCGTCAATGAGGGACAAATGAACATGTATGCCTCCAGATGTGATATCCACTTATGTAATTTTCTGGCCAGGAATGCACATCTTGAATCAGGGAAAAACCAAACAGAGGGAGGAAATGAGGGTAAGAGAGACGATATTCCTAAAAAATGTCAATATCTTATAAGAAAAAGAAGAGCTGTGGAAATATTCCTGATTAAAAGAGACTAAAGAGACATGGCAACTCTCCATGTGTTGCAGTAGCTTATGCCTAAAACCTTGGCTACTCATGAGGCTGAGGCAAGAGGATCACAAGTTCAAGGCCATCCTTTGTGAAACCCTGTCTCAAAAAAAATGAAAATGGCCAGGGGGTATAGCTCAGTGGTGGATTACTGCCCCCCCCCCCCAGTTCAATCTCCAGTACTGCAAAAAAGAGAGAGATTTGACAACTAACTAAATGTAATACCTGCAATTAAACCACATCATGCAATAGAACAGCAACAATGAGAAAGCTGTAAAGGATATTGGGTCAATTTACACAATTATAATATGAATATTATCAATATTAAATTAGCTGAAGTTGAAAATTATACTTCGTCAGTGAACTACATTCACCTTTATTTGTTCATCGTCGAATACTGAGCTCCTAGAATGGTGCTTGGGGCGTGGAAGGCATTTGGTAAGTGCTCAGTAAATGAACACCTGAGTGATTATTGTGAGTCTGGTGTTTCATGACGGTCCAGTGGTAGTTTCTTCACAGGCCTGCCTCTGAGAGCTAACTGCTGGCATGTGGCTTTAGCACAGTTACTGTGCAGATGGCTGAGATTACCATGTTCTAATGCTAACTCCTTTATGTTCTTAGTTGCACTATGGTCTACCATTCTTTCTCTTGCTATAATTTTATTTTTCAAACCTGTTAGCTGGTAGTACAGGATGTTGGGATTTCTGGAATCCTGATTTGTCTTGTCTGTTTGATTAATCCCTGGTGTGTGGATTTGAATATTTTACAGCTTTTGGATCTCTTCATCCAGTGGGATTGGTCAACGTACCTTGCTGACTATGGTCAGCCCAACTGCAAATACCTCCGGGTAAACCCAGTCACAGCTCTGGCCCTGCTTGAGAAGTGAGTACCCAGCCCAGTGGTCTATGCTGGAGGGTGGGGTACTGGGGCAGGGGTTGGTATAGAAGGTAATTTACCTGTTGCCAATACCTTAAAAGACATTCCTATTCTTGAAGTTACCATAGATGCTATCAACTGTCTCAATCATTGTATTTGTCAGGCTAATCTTCCTCTTGTAGCATCTTAATTATTGAACCCTAACAAGCGAGACCAAGTACAGTCAGAATCAGACTCTGATATTACTTTATAGCCTAGTGGGGCAAAGTATTATTAGCTAGAAAAGAGTCTAGCTAATAGTCTGGGGCTTAGTCTGGGGCTCTGATTAGCCTGGTGAACAAAGTGAGTCTGGCCCTAGTCTGGGTATGATATGGATGGAGAGCCCCACAGAATAAGTGACTTCTCTGGTTCCTAACAGAGAAGCCCTGGGAATTATTGACACCTGTCCCCAATTCCTGTCCCCAATTCATCTGTCCCCAATTCCTGCCTGCTACCAGATGAAGCTTTATTGTGCTAACTGTCCCAAGAAATCTGTGTCCAAAAAGATGCCTAATTTTTCTGTTAGGCAGTTTCTTGCTGGCACAGGTTGCTGTTCCACACAGCTGTAGCCTCCCTGAAGCACAGGTACTACTTTTGGAGTTGGGTTAGCCAACTCCAAAACATCTCAGGGCTAACCAGTTTGTCACCAAGAAGCTGGGCTCTTCTGTGCATTGCAGCCTGGCTCTGGTTTTTGCTAATCTGGTTGAGAGCTGACAAGTCAGATGTAAAAGGACAGCTTTCTTTTGCAACTGGAATGACTAGTCAGAAGAGTGCCCTGCATCTAGGCAGTGTAAAAAGTCTACATATATGGCTAGTCAAGCCTGACTCAGATCCCAGCAAAGGAAGGCCCAGAATCTAGGAGGTCAGAATAAAGCCTTAGGCTGAAGAAGTTTAGGTGGATCTTACTGTATATTATGATAGAGGGCGAGAAGGGGAAAGATGGAGGGTAAGCAAGAGCAGGATGTAGGGCTGTTTTTGGAGCCAAGAGTCTGACACCATGTCAGGGACTGATGTTTCCATTTTAACTTTGTTTCCCATGGTTCTCTCTCCCAATGACCTTCCTCCCTAGGATATCTAGAGAGTAAGTATATTATTCACTTGGGCCTTTTTCCATCACTTTGAGGCAAGTCCTTATGGTTTCCTCATTGACACTAATGACTACACTAAAATCCCTACCCTGTGAGTTGTCCCCACCCTGACATACTAATCTACTAAACCAGCCTGGTGCCAATTGGCTGGATGCCTCCTCTGTCCTTGATCCTTAAGTGACCCTTGGCTTACTAATTCCTTTGGGGCTGGGAGTGGTGGCAGGGATTTCTCCCCATTAGTATAGCTAAATGATTGTTCCCTTACCTCCCTGGCACACTCAGTTTTTGCTAGTTCATGGCCTGAAATTTAGCCCTGGCAGAAGAGAGCTCCCGCAGTCTCCCCTGCCTCCTGGTGCAGAGGCCCATGGCTTGAAGATCTGGAGCCTATGTGTCCCATAGAAGATTTTCATTAGAGAAGAGGCCTAATCCCAGAGTCCTCACTGCCCAGATAAAATGGGGAAAGATTTTGACCTCTGAGTTTGTTCTGACATTGTCATATCCATTATGTGTCCGGGCAGACTGATATTCCCTTCCGTCAGGTACTTCTCTCAGGAATCCTGTACTCCTCTGTTTCTGAGACTCTCTAGATCCAGAAAATACTGGCTCATCTACTTCCATGGATCAAAAGTAGGCTTAAATACCCTTCTCTCGCATTCTGGAGGCCATGACAGTGACGAAGCTTTGTGCTTAGCCCTAGCAATCAGCAGGGTTTCAAAGCTTCCTTCTAAACACAACAGGCAGAGGCCACCAAGATTACTAAAATCCACATCTTCCAGCCTCATAGAAGTCAACCCCTTTGCCTACCCCATCCCTGCTTGCTCACGGCCAGCTGCGCCACCCGAGCTTAACAGTCTCTCCTTTCCAGGCTGGCCCTTCTGAACACGGTGAGACATAGGAAGACCCAATACCTCCTGAAGATGTTCATGAAAAACCAGAGGCCTCCCTGTCATTGAGAGCTGTTCATAGCTAAAGTAGAATAGGATCCTGGGCTTACCGAATGGGAGAGGAGGCAGCAGGACTCACTTTTGCTTTGGAACATTCCTGGGTACACACTAGCCAGCCACCATCAGCCCTCTGGTCACTCGTGTTATCTTTACAGTGCTTAATTCCAACTCCAGGCTTTAAAGGCCACGAAAGCCTAGCCTCCGGGGCTCAGAAACTGACCTCTTCTTCATTTTCTCCGGTACATAACCAGAGCCTCTCTGTGGCTGCCTGCAGTGCTTCAGGGGCCATGAAATTCATGATCACATAAGATGTTAAACTAAAAGTCCTGTAAATATAGAAAGTGTTTTTCATTTTTTATTGAGTTTGTTTGAGGTTATTATTGTTTATATTTATAGCGTACCCAGCCAAAGAAAGGGAATTCTTCTCTGGGTAATCTAAACTCAGGCCAGTTCCAGAAACAGAACTATACCTAGCGTGTAAGGAACCAGATCCAGGAACCATAGAGCCTTGTCGAGAACCTTGTGCTTTCTTTTCACCCAAGCCCTCTCCTTACTCCCCTCTAAGCACAGGCCTCCAATGTGGGTGGTGGTTCCCAGTTCGTTTGATGAGTAACTCCAGCCTGAAGGAACTGCTTTGAGCTTAGACAAGGGAGAAGAGTCTCAATTAGTTTTGGCTGCCACTGCGGTTCTCAGAACCTCCTTGCCACGTATAGTAGTGCCCTTATGGAATGAATACACACATATACACACATCCCATATATCTGGTATATGTCACATATACCAGATGTAAGTGCCCTAGTGAGATCTCTGCCCTTTTGACATATTGACCTCTAATTTAACCTTTTGCAAAGGGCAGCCCACAGTGCAGGGGGAAAAGCCCAGGATGGGCCAAAGGCCTCTCAGAAGTAAACCAAGGGTGTAATTTACACCCCAATGACAGGTTTCCTCCCTTCCCTCTTCAGGCTGTCCCCATGCAGCCCAGGGAACAGTGAAGTCAGAGAACTGGCTCAGCCCCTAGAGGATGGTGGTGGGACCATCAGGGAGAAGTGGTTCACTGCTCTTTTTAATTCTATAACACTAGAGCTAGCTGTGAGCTGTGGTTCTGGTGTGTAGAGGCTGGGACCAGAATGAACCATCGCCAATACATGCCAGGGGTGTGGGCCCTCTGGAGGGAATAGCAAGTGCCTGGATTCTGTCACAATGGCATGGTCAGACTCTGAGGTTCTGTGAAAATCTCAGTCTAGACTTTCTTTACCCATACTTCCCAGTTAGGGCTCGCCATCAGACAGAACCATTGGCCAGAGCTGCTTAGTACCTGTGCTCTAGGAATACATCACTTGTGGAGCCTTAGCAGTGACAAAGACCAGAGGTCTGAGGATATAGAGAGCTTAAAGATGTGGTTTATCAGGTGAGAAGGTGGTGGCCTAGCCTTTGGTACCTGTTTTACCCTCGAAGCCACCTTACTGCTTCTCGGCCCTTACCCTGAGAAAAAGAAAACATCGATCAAGCCCTTAGTTTTGTTAGGGATGGGAGATGAAACCAGATAGAGTGAGATTTGGATATACACAGTGACTTTCAGTTATTCATTATCTCTTGAAATTGCCAGTTTTCAGAGTTGTTTTTTTGTTTTTGTTTTGTTTTGTTTTTAATCTTCCATCTACATCTCTAAGGTTCCAGCAGACTCATGAGGTTCTGAATGGACCCTAGACGTTCCATAAGAGCCTGCTGGCCATCTGAGCCATGTCTCAGACTCTGGAAACAGCTGGGGAGAGAATTGGTGGGCTAGTTGTGAGGGGTAAGAAGATTGGCCCCTCTGACTATTAGGGTCTAAAAAGGGGATCAGGGTAGAGGAGAGTAGAAAAAGGGGATATCATTAAAGCCTGATATATATTCACGTATGAAATGCCACAATGAAACCTATTAATTTTTACAACTTATATGTGTTAATAATTATAATAATAATTTTAAAAAGAAATAAAATGTGAAAAAAGTAGGTTGGCTCCTCCGAAGCTGGCTCTTAACAGTGTTCTGGATTCTCCCACTCTGGGTAAGACATAAGATGTGTCGTGGTGTCCTACCTCCTACAAGTTCTCCTTCCAGTATCTCCTCAAACACTTTGCCCTCTTTCTTTCTCCATTTAGGATGAAGGATACTAGCCGTAAGAACAACATGTTTGCACAGTTTCGGAAAAATGAACGAGACAAGCAGAAGTTGATTGACACTGTGGCCAAGCAGCTGCGTGGCCTCATCAGCAGCCACCACTCTTGAAGGCCTCACCTTGGTCCACACAGGCTATTTGTGGCAGCCACACAGTCTCGATCCAGCCCAGTGGGCCCTGCATTTGTGCATTCTTCAAAGAGAGCATATGTATTTTTTTATTAACCCTGTACAGTATTCACATAACCCTGCCCTGTAGTAAAAGAGGCACAAGGATAAGCAAGTACATGAGATGTGGCTGGGCGGGGAGTCAGGGGAGGTTATCACTACACTGTCTGCATCATCCTAGAGAAGTGGCATCACCAGTCCCAACGTGATGAGCCACTGCTTGTGCTTGGCTCTAGAGCTGAGGTCCAGGAATGACACAAAGTGCATGCTTGGCACCAGGAGGAAAGGTGAATTAAGCATATCCTAGTCATTCTCGGGTGCCCCATTACCACATAGATGAGGCTGATCCTTGTTGACACAAGGACAAGGCCTGGCAGACATTACTGTTTACCACACTGAAGACCAGCACGTGGTTCTAGATGATCATCTCCTGTCTGCTGACTTTCATTGGCTGGTGACCAACCATGGCATATGGCAAGAGGACAGCTTCACTCCAGTACCCCAAGGACGGCAGTGTGTTTAGCCGAGCTCTGACCTAAGGCTTTGACTGCTTGTTTTTCTGGGGTAGGCAAGAGCTGAGTAGGCCCTGATCGCTGAAAATAGTCTTTACCTTATCCATAGATAAAAGCTGAGAATATCTTGGTATTGCTTATTTATGTTTTAAAAGCAACTTTCTGGCCACCTTCTTTAAAGGAAATATCACCAGCTCTGCGCTGTGGGGCCAGCCACAGCTGGACTCGATGCCTCTAGGGATGGAGTCACTGCCATCATGAAGTAGTCAGGGCCAACTATCGTTAGTGGCTTGTTGCCTCTGGCACAGCTGTGGCCTATTGCCAAGATATATCCCGTACAGGAAGCTCTTCTTGATCAAGCCAAGACTTCCATCCTCTTCTGAGATCCAAAGCCACCTTTCGGCCTCATCTGAAAAAAGATTGCCTATAATCCTATCCCCAAGCTCAGGAGCCTGGACCAGCTTAGGTTGGATGCTATGTCCGTTGTCCCAGATGGATTCCTGGGACCCAGTGCCAAGGCTTTGCTATGAGGTCAGTCAGAGGAACTTACACATTAAGACACTTCAGGAAAATGCTCCTATGGCTGCTGGTAAGAGTAAAATTTTGCATCACCAAGTGATGATCCATAAGCCACACAGGCATTTCCAGCTTGAATTAGTGGGAGAAGATTCATCAAACAGAATTTTCCACTACCTTTCAAAGTTATCAAATTGTTTGGGAGGAGGGCAGTACTTCCTTTTTCATTCCCTACTTCTACCCTCATCATACCTATTACACCCCTGAAACCCTGTGAAAGAGAATATGCACACAGATGTGCAGCCCTCCTCAAAGCTGGAGACCAGGCTACAAAAGGGTCCTGCAGAAGTCTGCCGAGACTCATTCTGCCCAGGGTTTTAGGATGAGGGTCAGGAAAGGGCATGCCAACCCAAACTTGAAAAGCCAAAAGAAGGCAAGGACCTGTGGGAATGAACCTGACGATGGCATCTCCAAGTTCGGGACTTTTTTTAAAAAGGCGAGAAATGATTACACTAATCTGAAGTCTGTTGCTTAAGAAGGAGCCAAAATACCCTCCTTCACTGATACTGTTTTCAGCAAGATCTCTTTGGCTTTGACTGCTGAGACTTTGAATGGAATGGAGAGAATCTCAAGTATGTTAGCATTTGTCTTCTTAAGGAGTCGTCATGGCTGGTCTGCTCTCAAACCTCTTCCCTGGAAGAACCGTGCTGTAGAGGAAAAGGGTAACAGGTTAGAGGAAAACGGGGCTACTCTGCACCTTCAACCCAGAAATTCTGCTAAAGAAAAAGTTTATCCAAGTTCAAGACTAATGCAGATGGACCTTTGGCGTATCTCCTCTTCCCTGTCAATCTGCCTTTATTCTGCCCTAACAAAACAAAAACCAACATGCTGTTTCTGGGCTGTATGTAGAGATATACCCTTGGTGGGCCAGGGAAGGTAAAAACAGAGACCAGCATTGTCAAGGCTTTTGAACTGGTGAAGTGGGAATTTCGTGTCATTGGGCCAGTAGCTGAGCCAACCCTTGAGAGGCCAGAGCATGTGCCAAGCTTGTGTACCCATGCCCCTCAGCCTCTGCAGTCTGGCCTCAAATGCCTACAGGTGTAGAAGTTCCCTGGAGGGCCTCAGTAAGAGGAGGGGGGACATCCGTGGCTGGAAGCTTTCTGCCTTCGGGTCACTGTGAGTCTTTGGCCAAGTTCCTAGGGAAACCAGGCCCATGTTCCTGAAGAGAGTCTGGTTTGGAACCTTAGTGGGTTTCTATAGTAATTTAGGCAGCTGACTTAGTTTTAACATTCATAGGAAAATCTCTCTCTGAGCAGACTGGGGGAAGCTGTTGGGATTGGGAAGAAATAGGACTTGGAAATTGGAACCGGCAGAGTCCCTGTTGACAAAGGGAATGTACAGCTTCCAGGAAATGTTCTTCAGCGATTTCATTGCATATCAAGTCTAAAAGTCCCCTTGTCCTCAAAGTCATCCTAACTCCTCTGCATACTTGGCAAGTGCTTGCTCAGCAAGTTCCAGACCCAGGGAAGGATTGGCACTGGCCATGGTCTGCCTCCTCAGGCCTCTGAGCGCACTCCCTGGGGCCTGCTTCGGAAATCTCCCCCACCTGAGCCCACCTTCTCCCAGGATTCCTCTCCTGACTGCTTCAATTGCCTCTTCCCTCCCTCCCCTCCCCCTCCCTCCCTCCTTCCCTTCCTTCCATTCTTTTGCTTGCATTTGCAATTACTTTTCACTGATGTGTTGGAAATGGCCTCTTTTTTTTGCACAAATAGTTACACATTTATGGGGAAATTTTTGTGAAGTCCATTTTTAACTCTAAAGGGAACTCTGTCCTCTAAAACTCACTAGTGAAGCTACTGATGCAGATGGGCCGCATGGTTAGGGGAAAGCTCCTCTATGGGAAGAGCATGTTTACTCCTCTTGTACATTTTCCTCTTTTAACTGCTATTAAACAAGATATCCTACATACCTGTTTCAAAAGCCATGGTGTTGTCTCATGGGTTTTTTGTTCTTCCATCCCTTTGCACAGTGTAGCCGTTGTTGATGGCAGACGCCGGATGGCAGACAGAGCATCGCCACTCAGCTAGACTGAGGACTAGAGCAGGCAGAACCTGGTGGGGAGGAGAAACCTGCCTGCTGCCCAAGGCAGGGGGCTGCGTTGTGGCCTCAGAAACATCCCTAACCACTGGGTTAGCTTTGTGCATCTGCACAACTAACACTATCGTCATCATCAAGAGGAATAACTTTTGAAATGCCTGTTATATGTGGAGTACTGGGCTAGGCAACATGGGGTCCAGTGCATTTTGAACCCTAACCCTGCATTAAAAGACTTCTAGTCAAGATAGAATGATGTGGCCAGGCTCAGTGGTACACACCTATAATCCCAGCTCGAGAGGCTGAGGCAGGAGGATTGCAAGTTCAAGCCAGCCTCAGCAACTTAGTGAGGTTCTAAGCAACTTAGCAAGACCCTATCTCTAAATAAAATATAAAAAAGGGCTGGGGATGTGGCTTACTGGTTAAGCACCCCTGGTTCAATCCCCAGTACAAAACAAAAAGATTGATGTAGAACTCTCTGGAGCAAAGCCAGCCCAGAAGAGGGGGCAAGTTGAGCCTATTTGAGAGTTCAGTGGGGGAGAAACAGGTATCCTAGACTGATGTAAAACAGGGAGCCTGATTTAGGAGGATAGCATAGAGAAAGCAGGATGTGTATTAATTAGACTGTGAAAGAATTTAATTTAGACAACATCAAGCTGTGGGAATTATGAGGCGCAGACCATGTTAGTGTACAAAGCTGGCATTAGTCTGGTGTATGCTGGGAGGATAGTGAAGAAACAGCTAGATACATCTGGAACCGAGGCGAGTAAGACCAGAAACATCACCGTAGCAGCACCCAGCTGCTTGCCCCTCAGGCTGGCATGGAAGACATGTGTAGAAGCTGGGAAGAATGTCCTCTTAACAAGTCTGACTACTGCAGCAGGACTTAGATGCCTGAGAAAACTGAGCTTCCATCTCCTGCAGTGCCACTTACTAGCTGGGTGACCTTGAACAAGTAATTAGCTAAGTCCCTAAATCTTATAATCCTTATCAGTGAAAACAAAATGACAGTCCCTAATTTACAGGGATGTTGTGAAAAGGAAATGAATTATGGAAGGACAAGATGCTTAGCCAGTCCTCAGCCACAGCACATGTACTACTTAAGGCCTCTTGTCCCCTTCCCTTCAACTCCACAGCATATGTCATGGCTGAGCACTGGACAGTCATGTCCAGGGATGCTCTGCCTCCTGGCTTCCTTTCCCCAAGCCCAGCACAGGGTTGTGGTAACAACACCCCTCAAGCACCTATATAGGCAGCAGGGACAAGCTTTTCAAATCAAATCACCAGCTGCCTAACTCAGTAAAGCCAGTCCCTCAGGTAGAATCAGTCTCTCAACACCATCTGGAACCTTCTCTGCTCTCACTTTAGTGCCACAACTTATACCTTCTTCTAGAGAACTCAGAGGTCTAAAAATCCTGTGGGGGTTGCATATGTCTACATGAGTAATTTTCATCTACTCATTTTTTCTGGAAAGAATGTTTATGATTTTCAAGACTGTCTAAGACTTGTGACTAAAATAATGTGAATAATAACCAAATCCATTTGGAGAGGTCAGTCTCCATGTGAGGGAAAGCCAGAACCTCTGAGCAGTTGCTTGTTCTTCCTGCCTCCTATGGCTCCGGTAAGTTTCCAAGACCAGCTGCGCTGCTGTCCACCTTGTCCAGGAGCCCCGCTGGAACCCCAGGTCACACCTGAAGACCAATTACCTTTGCCTCCTCTGACCACACCAAGTACTGAAGGGGCAGGGACTTTGCACCCCTGAGAATACAGAGGCTTTAGCTGGTTGAGATGACAAGCAAGAGGGTCTCCGTACATAGGCTTGGACTCTCAGACCAGGAGAACCTGACTTAGCCCAGAACATTCTCCAAGCTTCTGAGCACTGACTGTTAAACTTCTGGTCCAAGACCCTATCCAGAGAGAGACCTGCAGCCTTGTGAGGTGCTCTGAGGGGGAGAAACAAAACACCCAGGGAAGGATGGAAGCAAGCGGTCACCAGCTTGTCCCTTTCTCACAGCTGGGTTTGTTCTCTGCTCACCAGGCAGTTGAGGGTGGGAATAGCTCCTGGGAGATAAGAGGAGGGAGGAAGAGAGTGCCAGACCCTTTCCCCAGAGGCCTCATTTTGAATTTAATGGGCAGCATTTGTGGGGAATGAGAGAGCCTCCAAGCCCAAGGGACCAGAAGACAAAAGCTCTTGAGGAAGTGCGAGGAGGAGGAGGAGGAGGGCTGGGCATTGTGTGGGAGAGCTCCCCCTCTATCTGTTTCAATCGCTGCTGGGGTTAGGGTTACCCTGCATTTGGGGCCCTAGCTGCTCTGTGGGGTCTGTGACATCAGCTGTTGTGATGGTAATGGACGGGCCTCTCTCACAGGGGGCACCCCTTCCTTTGCCAGCCCATACCAGCTTCCAGAAAGGATTGAAGCTCCCATTCTTTCTGTGGGGGCGGGCTATGGGCCCAGAATTGGACCCAAGACAACAGCCCCCCTCCCAATCTGAACCCACTGCTAAATGTACCTTCCAAGCCCAAGCTGTGACCTTCCTCTCTCCAGAGCTCCAGAAAAGGAATGGAATCTGAACATTGAGACGCTTTTCTGGCCCTAAACAATCCTCCCATTCTCTGGGCTCAATGATGGGTCTATTCCCTCCTGTAAATGGGTCTCGTAATCTTCAACTTTTACCTTTGCTTCTAAGGGTAATTAATTGGATCTCCCTCTTGTTCTCCCCACACACTCCCCTCTCTGTTACAAGGCTCAGGTTAAGCTGGGTGGATGGCTTTTTCTTTCTTTCTTTCTGTTCCATGGGGTGCTTATTTTTAAAGCTGATGGACTAAGGCTCTGCCTTGCCCAGTGAGCCCCTTCTCCAGCGAAGCCTATGGGGAAACCAGTTCCACAGGCACTTGAAAGGGGCCAGTGACTGCACCAGCTAATGGCTTTTCAGATCTCCAGTTCTGAGCTACTTGTTCATTTCCCCCACCTGCACCCACCACATTTGTTTCCAAAGTTGTAGGGAAGAAGGAGTTTTCAGGTGGCACTTTGGGACCTGACACGGGAGACGCAGACACAAAGATGAGCATAGGACAAATAAGACCAAAAGACCCAAGAGGAAAGGCAGGGGAAACATAAGGTCAAGCTCGGGTGCAGGGCAGCAAGCAGGAGGGCAACCAGGTAAGCTGGGTAGGACAGCGCCCATCCAGGGGTGGGGGATGTGAGGCTGCCCGGGAGGCGATCTTGCACGCAGGAAGCTGAGCCCCAGAGAGACTGGTTCATTTCTGGCTAACTGCAGTCTTGTCTGATGCGCCTGCTAATAATGAGCCCTTCGAAGGCAGAACCACATAATCCTGCCCCAATTCCCTGCAGCACCTAACTCTACAGATGGCATATGGACACACTGAATTACAGAAGGGACAGTGGCACAGCAAGGGAGGGAGTTCTGAGAACAGTAGTACCTACTGAAAAGAATATGATGTCACTAGCATTGTTTAGGATTGTCAACTTGTGGACAATAAAAAGCAAACCAACTTTTAGTGCATTTGTGGTTTTAAAATTCTCTACAAACGTGCCACCAAATAGGGAACAGGTTAAGTCAGATGAGAAAAGAAAGTTGCAGTATAATTCTTGATGGGCACGACGTGGCCCTGGAGATGCTAGTGACTGTGTGTGTGTGTGTGTGTGTGTGTGTGTGTGTGTGTGTGTGTGTGTGTGTGTGTGTGAGAGAGAGAGAGAGAGAGAGAGAGAGAGGGAGAGAGAGAGAGTGTGTGTGTACAAAGAGTATGGAGCTGACAGAATTGGGACTTTCTCCACTGACCTCTAATCCCATTTCCCTCTATAATCTGTTAACAGTGTGATGATATTCTTTCAAATTATTTTACCATATATATGTATAGAGAGAGACTCACAAAATTATAATTTATTATGTTACAGCTTTAGTTTTTTCACTTATCTTTCACTAGCAACAGATAGAATTTCTTCATCCTTTATGAAGCCCATGAAGTATTTTCATTACATGAATGGACCATGAGTTTATTTAACCAATTCTGACTTGATAAATATTTAGAATGTTTCCAGTATTTTATTATTTTAAGCTATATTGCAAGATATTTGTGTATCTCACTGCTTACTTTCTTAGGTATTTCTATAGCATAAAACTTCAGTAGTAGAATTGACTGATTGGTTAAAAGTTACAAATAAAAATGATAGTAGAATGCTTTGGAAAATCTATTTATACTCTCCAATGGGATATAAGTCTGTTTCTATGTCCTCAACCCTACGTAATATTGGTATTTATCATTCTTGCCAATCTTGTAAGTCAAAAATGAATGATTTCCATTTGTTCTAATTCGTATTCTTTTTAGAGAGCTTGAGCACCTATTTATGTTATTTGTTGGTCATTTCTTTTTCCTTTAGTATTAACTAGGTATCCAGATAGTCTGCCTTTTATTTAAAAAAAAAAAAAAAAAGTTAGGCTGTTTTCTTTTCCACATTGATTTATAACTCTGCGTGAGGGATTTTAACTATTGCAACTTGCATTATCAGCATTTTTCCCAATTTGTCTTCTGATTTTGTTCATGGGGTCTGTATCAGTTAGAACTGCAGATAACAAAAATCCAACTCAGAAAAGGAAGATTTATTGACCAAAAGTCCAAGGGTAGTTCAAGTTTAATTTGATGCAATAACTAAAAATATGTCAAAATCCTATTTTCTTGCCTTCTCCCTACTCTGCCTTTTATGGTGACAAGGCTGTCCTAAATCTTACTTCCCTGTGGTAGCTAAATGGCTGCCGTTTGATCACTTTTCATATCCCCACACTACTCTGTGCAGAAACTGACTTCCAATGGCCCTCTTAGAAGAGAGAGGAACTTTCTAAACCCTTGGTTCCCAATATTTAGACTTCAAAATCAGATTACATGCCATTCTTTCTGATCAGGAGCATGCCATGGGTTTAATGCTTTGACCCGGATTACTGAATCAACCACTGTGGCAAGAGCAAAAGATTACCCTGGTAGGTTAAAACAATAGGTCTCACCCCTGACACTGGAGTCAGGGGTGAGAAAACCCACCCTCAAAGAGCATGCAATCACACCTCGGGGGAGAGCATGGGAATACGCAGGAGACAGCCCAACGGACATGGATTTTTTTGCCATATAGGTTTTTATTTTAATATCAACTCATCAGACATTTTCTTTGTGAAACATCACAAAGAAACATCTTTATGAGTTTAGATTTCATGTCACGTTTTTATCTTCCCCACTTGAAAATTATAAAAGGTGTCAGCCTGTGTTTTCTTCTAGCACTTAATTTTAAATATATTAATCATGTATCATTTTGAAATTTATTCTGAGGTGAAGAATGTGACAGAGACTCAGTGCTCTTTTTTCCAAATGGCTAACCAATGGTTTCACAATATCATTAATTCATTTTAAAGTGCTATTTTTATCAAATATTGAATTCCCATTTATCCTTGGCTTTGTTTCTGGACTTTCTTTATGCTACTGTGATCATTCTGTTTCTAAGCCATTACCATACTGTTTTCATTCCTATTGGTTGATTTATTGCATACTGCAGATGGAACCCAGGGCCTCGTGCATGCTAGGCGAGTGCTCTACCACTGAGTTACATCTCCAGCCCTTTTTTCTTTTCTTTTTTTTTTTTTAATTTGTTCTTTTTAGATATATGTGACAGTAGAGTCTATTTTGACATATTATGCATACATGGAGTATAACTTCCCACTCTTGTGGTTGTACATGATGTAGAGTTTCACTGGTCATGTATTCATATATGAACATAGGAAAGTGATGTCCCATCCATTCTACTGTCTTTCCTATTCCTATCCCCTTCACTTCCCTTTCCTTCATTCCCCTTTGTCTAATCCAATGAACTTCTATTCTTCCCCACACACATACCCCTCATTGTGAGTTAGCATTCACATATGAGAGAGAACATTTGGTTTTTGGGTTTTTGGGGATTGGCTTATTTCACTTAGCCTGATAGTCTGTATTTCCATCCATTTACTGGCAAATGCCATAGTTTCATTCTTCTTTATGACTGGGTAATATTCCATACTACATTTTCTTTATCCATTCATCTGTTAAAGGGCTCCTACTTTGTTCCATAGCTTAGCTACTATGAATTGACTCCAGCCATTTTTATTTATTTGGAGACAAGGTATCCTTAAGTTACCCAGGCTGGTTTCAAACTCACCGTCCTCCTGCCTCAGCCTCCTGAAGAGCTGGGATTATGGACCTGCACCACCACACCCCTCCCTAAAATTGTTTTAATTACTGTATCTTTGTAACCTGCTTTCATATCTAGTAGTTCATTCCTACATCATACTTCTTCTCTTTAGATGTACTTGGATATTTGAATATTTATCCTTTTAGGACAATTTCATATTTTTTTTTTCAAATTTAGAACAGTTTCTAAAGTTCTGTTGTGATTTTGATTGAAATTGCATTGAGCTTATAATTTACAGGTAAATGACATCACTGTAACAGCACCTATCTATACAATGATGAAAACTTCATGTTCCTCACACAGTTTTAACATTTTCTGCATCTGGATTCTCCATGTTTCTTATTTAGCACAATCATGGATGTTTTTATTTTTTCATTACTGTTGTAAATAAGTACATGTTCTACATATACTATGTTCTGCATTTTCTGTTTTAATTACAGAAGTAATGTCTATGTAACTATCAGATTGGCAACAATCTTAAAATCTGATGTTACCAATTATTGGTGGTGAAAGATAAATTAATACAACTACTTTAAAGAGCAACTTGCAGATTTAAGTACCTTATCTGTAGTTTGGAAATCCCAAAAGCTCTGAAAAGTGAAAGTTCTTTCTTAATTTATTTATTTGGTGGCAAAAATTTGAAGCTACTTATCATCTTTATTTATCCCACTTAAACTACTTATCATCTTATTTAAACATCTTACCACAGAAAAAGTAATAAATTTGATTATGAGTTACTTCCCAAACCCTTCCCACACATGATATATATACAGTATTGCCTTTCTAACCTCCAAACACTCTTCAACACACCTACTCCAAGGTGTTTGAACAGTGTATTGTGGATGCATGTCTAGTAAAATGAAATTTGAATATCCTAAGACCCAGTCGATCCACCTTGAATGATATTCCCTAGAGAAATCTATCCACCTGTGCCCAAGGAGACAGGTTTGAGAATGTTCTTCATAGCATTGTTTATCATGATGAAAAAATAGCAATAACCTAAACATTCATCAAAGGAAAATATAGTGATATAGTCATCCAGTAGAATACTTTATGGCAGTTAAACTGAACTATAACTATGTATCAATGTGATTAAATCTAAAAAGAATTGTTGAATTTAAAAAAGGAAATTGAAGAATGATCAATAACAGCACAATACAATTTAAGTTTGAAAACATGCCTGGGAACGATAAATGCCAAACAGTATAGTTTCTATCTCTTCCGAGGAAAGAAAAAATGAGGTTCCCTGGGCATACATGGTAGGTTTTTATACTTTATAAATTCTTAACTTCTTTTAGAAAAAAATATAAAATGAATATAGCAAAACATTGAAATGATTTTGCAAATAAAGTTTTGTATTCTACATCATATTCTTAATTTTTAATTTCTGCATAGCATTCAGCAGTGTGACAATTCCTTAACATATTTAGCCATTTTCTCATTATCTAACTTGCTTTTGTTTGATAATTATTACAAACACTGAAACAACCATCTTTGATTATTTTTGCATATGTACAACTATTTCTGTAGGCAATGGGCATGCATTTTACATCTGTGTGTGTGTGTGTGCAGTACAGGGGATCGAACCCAGGGCCTTGTGCATGTGAGGCAAGTACTCTACCAACTGAGCTATATCCCCAGCCCCGTTTTACATCTTGATAGATAATGCCAGTTGTCTTTCAAAAAAGCTGGACCAGTTTATACTAACAACGAAAGAGAGTGCCCATTTCCCCACACCCTCACCAAGTCTGTCAAACTAGAGTGGGAAGAAATGGCACATTTTTTGCCATTACTAATTTCTGTTAGGCTGAATTGCCCTTTTCATGTCTCATTAGCCATTTATAGTTATTCTCGTTAAATTGTTGATATCTTCTTCAGAAGTATACTCAGTAAGTAATAAAAATGCAAGTAATTAAAAATGGACTCAGTGCAGTAAATAATAGACTAAGGGTTTGTTTTGTTTGAATTTCAGTGGGCTTGTTTTTATTTATTTATTTTTTTTGACAGAAGCGTAATTCTGGAGACCGAAGCATAAGCAGCATGGGACTGGAGCAGCTGAGGACCAGAGCCGTAGGCACTTTCTGGTTTTCTGTTCTGTCATTGTGAACATGCTTCCTGCTTCACAGGTGTAGGACAGCTGCTTCACCTCCAGATATCACATTCACTTTCCAGATGGAAGGAAGAAGAAAAAGCAAAGAGATAAAGAACCAAGCAGTCTGACTTTATCACTTTCTTGGATATCCATCTTCCTTTGAATGTACAGATTTATTTCCCTAAAATTATGCAAAATAGTCTCAAAATTATTTAAACTTAAATTACTATTTAGAATCCTCTCTTTGTTCAAACTTCGCTTACATCTTATTTGCCAAAACTAAATCATGCAGCAACCCACAAACCAATCAAGGCCAAAGGGAGTAAGATCTTCATGTCTGGTTTATGCCAATCATGGTTCACTCTCTAGAAACTTTATGAAAACGGGTGTTTTGGTCACAGCTTTATCTCCGGCACCTAGAAAACTTTCTGATACAGAGTGCAATGAATATTGTTGAATGAGCTGACTACATGCATTGTTGAAAAGATAAGTGGAGTGTGGGGACAGGCAGGAGACGGAGGACTCTGCACCACTATTGTGCCAGTCCACATGCTGTCTGCCTAGAAACCAAGGCGAAAGATGGTTCTCAAGAGATAAGGTCTGTCACAATATCTTTGGTCTAGTGATGCTATTAATGCTAATTATATATTTGTTTTATAGGAGCAAATATTTTCTCCCAGTCTTTCACCTACCTCTTAAATAAACTTGTTATTTTGGAACAATTTTTGGTTTACAGAAAATCTGCCAAGTGGTACAGAGTTCCCCTACACCCGTCACCCAGCAACCTCCGCTGTTAGTGCTTTATATCACCGCATACACTTGTGAACATTTTAAAAACAACAATGACACATTAGTCTCCCAAACTTGGACTTCATTCGAATGTCACCAGTTTTTCCACTAATGTTCTCCTGTTTCAAGGTCCAGTCTAGGATGCCGCATTGAGTTGCTTGTCATATCTCCTTAGTTGCTTAAGGTCTCTATTTCTCAGTTGCTTCTTGTTTCGCCTGACCTTAATAGTTTTAAGGAATATTGGATATTTTGTACAATGTCCCCCAATTTGCACTTGTCTGAAGGTTTTCTCTTGATTAGATTGGGGTGATGGAGGCTTTGAAAGAATACCAAAGAAATGAGGTGCCCTTCCATCATTTGTGAGAGGTAACATGATATCCATGTGACATCACAGGTGCTGTTAACCTCCATCACGTGGTTACAAGAGTGTTTGCCAGGTTTCTCCATTGTAAGGGTACCATTTTTCCCTTTCCAGACCCTATTTGTTGGAAGCACATCCCTATTGCATCCCACATTTAAGATGGTTGCAGCTAGGGGTAAGAGGTTGAAACTGACCTTCTGCAAAGACTGCCTCCATAAATTATTTGGAATTCTTCTCTAAGGAATACTATTTATTTAATTAATTCCTTTAAATCATTACTTTATGTCAGCCTGAATTGAAGGTTGTTTTGCACCTATTTTAGGCATTTGTTCAGGAAACTTTTTATTGAAAGGAACTGAACATAAAATTCACCATTTTAAAGTATACAATTCAGCATCTAACTTCAGAACACGTCCATCATTCAAAAACAGAAGTTCTGTAACTATTCTCAATCCCTCTCAATTCTCCTCCTCCCCTATCCACTAACTTATTTTCTCTGTTTTCCTATTCTGTATGTTTCATGTAAATACAATCATATAATGTCACCTTTATGTCTGGCTTCTTTCACTTAGCATGTTTTCAAGTTTCATCCATATTCTTCATTCCTTTTATAGCTGGATAATATTCCATTGTATGGATATACCACATTTTGTTACCCATTCACCTGTTGATGGAGGGTGATTTACATTTGAGGGTCTATTATGAATAATGCTGCTGTGAACATTGGTATACAAGTTTTTTTGTACATGTCTTTTCAGTTATCTTAGGTATATGCTTAGGAGTGGAATTGCTGGACATACAGTAACTCTTTTATGTCTTAATTTTTGAGGAAGTGCCAAACTGTTTTCCAAAGCGGTTGCATCATTTACATTCCCACTATCAACAGATGAGATTCTAATCTCTCCACATTCTTGCCAACACTTCTTTTGTGTTTTGTTTTGTTTCATATTTTAAAGTAATATCCATCCTAATAAGTGTGAAGTAGTATCTCATTATAGTTTTGATTTGTATTACCCTAATGATGTTGAGAATCTTTTCATGTGGCTATTGGACATTGTATTATTATCTCGAGAGAAATATCTATTCACATCTTTTGCTTCTTTTTAAATTGGGTTGTCTTTTAATTGTTGAGCTAGAAGGCTTCTTTATAAATTCTGCATACCAGACCCTTATCAGATCTATGATTTGCAAATATATTATCTTTTTCTGAGGATCTTTTCACTTTTTGACAGTGTCCTTAATCTAAAAGGCCTTGATAAGGTCCAGATTTATTAATTTTTCTTTAGTTGTTTGTTCTTTTGGTGTGATATTAAGGATCTAAGAAGCTGCTGCTGAATCCAAAGTCATGGAGATCTATATCTTTGTTTCCTACTAAGAGTTTTATGGTCTTAGGTCTTTGATCCATTTTCAATTGATTTTTGCATATGGAATAAAGTAGGGGTCCAAACTCATTCTTTTACACGTGGCTGTTTTATTGTCCCACCATCGGTTGTTGAAACAATTGTTTTTTCCCCTAGCCTGATCTTAGCATTCATGTTGAAAATCAATTAATCATAGATGTATGATTTATTTCTGGGTTCTCAGTTCTCTTTCACTGGACTATAGATCTATCTTTTGAGGTTATATATTTCCTACTTTGGGTTTTAATCCAAGTCTATGCAATCTACTTATGCCATTGCTTACATGCTTCCAGGTTTGGCCCTTGGGTGCTCTTTCAGATTGGCTCCTGAATACCTTTAACCACCCTCATCCTTTTGTTTCTTGAGCATTTCCTTGCTTTGTGATCCTGCAGGATGCTATGTGCTTTCCCTGTCCCAGTCCTAGAATTAACCAATTCTCCATGGATCGGATTCCTTTTGTTGCAGAATGATATATTAAAACCAAGATCTAGAGACTGGATGTTCTCATTGATACTGGGGTGTTATTAGTGCTTTTAGGCTATCAGCAAAGAGAGCTACTCTATTCTGTTTAATAACCCATATATACACAGAACTAATTTTCCCATATCTATACATCAGTGTGTAAACAGACTTACATGTACATATGTGTGTGTCTATGTTATAAGGCATACCATATACACATAAAAACATGACTTCTGACTGACGTCTCCTACTCTAATCCGATACCACAGGGGCCATGCAAGCCTCTTGTCATTGCCCATCTCTCTCTGAGAGGGGGATCTGTTCTCCCACCATCAATCAGCCATTTACTTGTTTATTCAACCCTAGAATAGAGTTTCAGAATTGTTAACCCATACACTCTACTTTCACCTGCTTTTAATCTGTATTTATGGGAGCTTTCATCATATAAAATTTTGAGATGGGGCTGGGAATATAGCTCAGTTGGTAGAGTGCTTGCCTCCCAAGTGCGAGGCCCTGGGTTCAATCCCCAGCACCACAAAAAAAAAAAAAAAAAAAAAAAAACTTTGAGATTTTAATGTAGTTTAATAGTCAAACTTTTCCTTTAAGCTCTTGAGTTTTATCTCTTACCTAGAAAGGCATTCCCACCTACCACCACCCCCAGATTATAAAAATATTTTAGTTTTATGTTATATTTAGATACTCAATCTATCTAGATTTTATTGTGACTTATGTAAAAAGCAGATATAACCTTTTATTTTCTCAAGTGGTTATCTAAAGATCCTAGACACCTATTATTATTAGTTAGTCCTTCCTGAGTTCCAATGCATTGGCCTGTTTCTTAGCTTTGTATTATGCTAGTCTCCTCATCTATTTTGTGCCAATATGTGAATATTTTAATTTTTGTGTCCTTAAAATATGTTCTGATATCTAGTAGGGAGAATCTCTAGTCATTGATCTTTTCAAACATTTCTCAGATCTCCTTGTATGTTTAGTCTTACAGATGAGCTTTAGAATTAATTTGTGAAGGTGGATTTTAAAAATGCCTTGGGGATTTTGATTGGCAATTCACTGAATTGATTCAATTTGGGGGAAATTGACATCCCAACATGGTAAACCTCCATTTAGGCCTCCTTTTATGTCTTTCATAAAGTTTTATGTTTTCTTCCTGTGAGTCTTGCATTATTCATGAATTCACTTTACTCATGTGAATTCACATGAATATTCACATTATTTGTTATATGTTTTAAATTCCATTTTCAAATTTATTGTTGCTAACATATAAGAAAGCTATTGATTATGTTTGTCACGTATCTGAACAAGTCACTTAGTGTTTATATGAAATCTGATAGGTTTTCATGTTGATCTTCTAGAAAATTCTATTGTAAACAGTCCTAATTATCTGTAGATCATCACTGTTGCCCTATTCCTTTCTAAATCAAAGGAATGGAAAGGGATGACAAAGATAAATCACTAAGCAAACGTAATCAAGGAAAAATGTAAAAAAAAGCACAAATCCTTATCAGATTCCTAAACAAAATGGAAATAACCACAGACTTGAGGGAATGAAATAATTTAAAATAATTTAAATATAAATATTATTGAGGATACTTCTTAGGGTTTTGTGGAAATAAACCTATAAAGCTATAGAAAGATGGATCATGCTTCTGGAAAAAAAAATTAAATTAAAATTGAATCAAGAAGACAGATAAAGCCCCCAAGACCAATAATCATGAAAGAAGTTGATATAATTTGTCCAAGAGTTATTGCTAATATTTATATTTTCTCCTTTATGTCTTTCTTTGCATTTGATTTTTTTTTTTTTAATTCAATTGGTACAACCAGACCATGTTATGTAATAGTGGTAATGGTCAGTATTTTTTTTTCCTGGCTTTAACCAAAGTACTTCTAATGTTCATTGTTAATTATGAGTTTAATTGTGAAGATTTCTTCTACTCCTATTTTAAGTTTTTATAAGAAATTAGTGTTGAATTTCATCAAATGCTTTTATCAACTAGAATGATCACTTTTTTCATCTGTTAAGTCTGTTCATATAGTAAAGTTCTCAACTTCTTATGGTTCCTTTATGCATTCAAACCCACTTGGTCAAGATATCTTATTTAGGTGAACTTCTGGAATTTTACTTGGTAACATTTGGTTTGGGATTTTTGCATAAATAGTCATAAGTAAGATTTATCTCTACTTTGTTGTGGACTTCAAAAATTGTGTTTTGGTATGCAGGAAAAAAATTGGGGAAGGGGGGATACTGGGGATTGAACTCAGGGGCATTTGGCCACTGAGTCACATCCCCAGCCCTATTTTGTATTTTATTAGACACAAGGCCTCATGGAGTTGCTTAGTGCCTTGCCATTGCTGAGGCTGGCTTTGAACTTGCCGTCCTCCTGCCTCGGCCTCCCGAGTCGCTGGAATTACAGGTGTGCACCACCGCGCCAGCATTATGCAAGAAAAAAAATTCTTTGAGAAGTCTTACCCTTTTCTTTGCTTTGGCATATCAGGGGTTATCTGTTCCTTGATATAACTTGTAAAACTAACTTCATCCAGGATAGGGGAGGGAGAGTGCTGGTCATTGCTGGTTTGTAATTTCCATAAACCATTACATGTATATAAATGCAAAAGCAGCAATTGGGGTAGGGTGTAGCCTAAGACCTAATTTGTATATGTCATCTCTAGACAAACTCATATCCAATCTGAAGACTCCTCTGCTCTGAGGTCATTGGCTGTGGGTATGGAGGTGAGAATATATTCAATAATCAACATGAAAGGTGAATGAATGAATTTGGGATTAAGTAAACAGCCAGAAGGGTGAGAGGATGACAAGGTTGCTAGAAGCAAAAGGTTTCAGAGTGATGTTTTGAAAAAATATGAGGAATCCAACTTTGGGCATGTGCAGAAGACATTATTAACAAGTCTGATGAAGGAAAGAGAATATACCTGGAGAGTAGGCGCACAGTTCATTTTACCCTCGCAACTAACCTAACTCCATTGTGCAGACACCAAACCCACAGGCCCAGAAATGTTAAGTGAGTCCTCTGGAGCTATTGAATTCAACGCCCCAGCTCTTTCCACAGCACCCCACCCTTCATGAGATGTAGGCCCAGAGTTCATTGGCATTAAGGGAAAGTCATAAGCAGAAGGAAAGAAGTATTGAGAACTAGGTAGGATAGAGTTACTTAAGATAGAAGTGAGTGAGGTCCTGAAGTATGCAAGAGAGGATTTATCCAGAGAAACACTTATGAGAGCATGGACGTTGGAACTCCAAAGAAGAACACAGTTTCTGTACTTGAAATCCTTTTAATGCATCAAGTGAAGGAACATATGCTTAAATGCTGACTTCCCAGGTGTCACCTATACAACCCACCCCATTCCTTCATCCCCTCTCCCTCCCACCCCCCATGTGTCTACATGGAAGGAACCAAAGCTGCCTCAATCACCAAGGAAGGTGGTGGTGTATGAATGAGAAAGAAGGAAAGGATTAGCGTGAAATAAGTGTGAGGATGGTCTGTGCAGAATGTTCTGGAGCACCAGGGAAGGGTTGACAAAATGGAAAACTTCACAAAAGCTACATCATATTAGCATTAGGTTTTGAAGATAAGTTAATATTTACCAGGCTTTGAAAGGAGGCTATTTAAAGCAGAAGGACATTAAGGGAAATATTAAAAGGAAGCCTATTCAAGCAGAGGGGATTGCTCTGCAGGAAGACTTGGGTCACTTAGACCTATCAGACTGGTAAAATGAGGCAGAGAGAGATGCACGTTACAGGCCCCTCTGCACATCCCTAGGAGTGTGGACTAGTGTGGCCTCTCTGGAGAGTCCCTAGAGAACTCCGTTCAAATATGCACATCCCCCAGGGCCCTGTAAACTTTCTCTTGGTTAAACAGTGAAAATGACCTTTACTGCACACTGTAGGGACAGGAAATGGGAGGCAGTCTAAGTGTCTATGACTAAAGTACAATATGGTAGATGTGTTATTGGAACTGTTTGCTGCGGTCAGAAGTAACAAAGTAGAAGTACATAAATAGTGTTAAGTTTTAAAAAATAACTCATAGCAAATGAGCCCTATAGTGCAAGATCATTTATGTAAGTTAAAAATACGTAACAGCACTATTTTCAAAGATACATATCCATCACCAGGGGCATGCGCTAACACTGTGGAGATCCCCACTTGTCTGAGAGCCAAGGGGGATCAAGAGTAGGACTGGCACTGGGTGCGGTAGCACACGCCTGTAATCCCAGTGGCTTGGGAGGCTGAGCAAGGAGGATCTCAAGTTCAAAGTCAGCTTCAACAACTTAGTGAGACCCTACGTAACTCAGGGAGACCCTGTCTCTAAATAAAATACAAAATAGGGCTGGGGATGTGGCTTAATGGTTAAATGACCCTGGGTTCAATCCCTGGTACCAAAAAAAGACTGCCAATTGAATGGTACCAGGAAAATAAGACTGAAGCCTGACCAATTGAAATACTCTTGAACTGAGGAGTATGATGACCAATTTCCTGTATGGAATCCCAACACAGGACCCAGAAACATTAAACATATGGTATGCTTTCCTCATAGAAGGGCCTGACAGGGGACTTGCAGCAAGCAGCCCCAGAGCTGAAGCTGGGGAGAAGCTAGTCAGTACCAGCCTGGAGCAGTGGCCCTGATCCTAAGGTCAACAGGGAGCTGCTGACAGCTTTTAAGCAGGAAAGAACATTTTGTTTTAAAAGATCCCCTCTGGTGACCTAGAGGATAAGGAAAGACTGAGACAGCTAGTATTTAGGAGACTGCTTTAAAATTACAGCAGAAAAATAGAGGTCGGAACTAGGTTTGGTAGGTTAGCAGCACTGTAGGTGGTCTGGAGTGGGTGCAATCCAGGGCCAGTGCAGAAACCCACAGTAGGCCACCTCCTTTTGGAATAGAAGCAGTCACTGACCTTGAAGAGTCTTGAAGTTGTCGCTACATCTTATCCCAGGCTCTCCTCCATTCCTGGCTCTCCTGGCACAGCACAGACAGTTGGAGACTCAAGTTCTAATTCCAGCTCTTCCCTCTGGTTCCAGATGTGACCTTGGCCAGGTCACGCCTTCTTTCTGGGCCTCACTTCCTCTCTCTTTCCTTTCCAGCACACACTTTCTTTGGCTTCATATTCCTGTATTTCCCTAGTAATAGCCCCCAACTTGGAAATCTTGCTCCTCCCCAAGTCCCCCCAGATGTCTCCAAAGTCCTGACATCCTCCTTAATCTTCCAGCTCCACTGCCCCACCCTGGTGAGGAAGAGCAACAAATTGGTATCGTAATGGCCTGCTGATTGCATTATGGGTGTCTAATGCAATATGCCCTCATGAGGACCATCCATCAGAGCAGAGCCCCTCCCCAAGCCCCTGCCACCCCAGTCACATTAGTCAGGCAGGCCATTCATCACTACCACACACCTCCATGGAGACTAGCCTAGACAGATGAGGGGCCAAATCAGATTTATGGGAAGGAATCGTGGAAAAAATCAGTCCCATCCATCTCCCAGACATTGAGGAGGGAGACCTGTGTCCCCACTCCCTCCAAGGCTCCTTAGGGAAACGGGTGCTAATAGGGAAGCCAGCCAAGTAGCCTTTGTTTTCTGGAAGGCCCATTCCTGAGCCACTGGGTTGCCTAGCACAGCCCTAGAACTGGCTTCTCTAAGAGTTCATAATTTTTGAAGCAAAGCCCCTGCCAGGACCAGGACACAGTGCCCAGAGTTGGTTGCAACTTCTGAGAATCCCAGGGCATGCATTAACTGGGTTCCTGAATTGGGTTAACTGCCGGTAGCAGAGGGTAGGGAAGGAGAAGGCACCAAGCCCAGCTCAGGAACGAGAGCAGTCCCAGGGAGCCTCACCATGGAAGGTGACTTTAGGCCTTGCTGAGCTCCATTTAGCTCTCCCT
This sequence comes from Sciurus vulgaris, assembly GCF_902686455.1. Lineage (NCBI taxonomy): Eukaryota > Metazoa > Chordata > Mammalia > Rodentia > Sciuridae > Sciurus > Sciurus vulgaris. Next base: position 28,102,532 of record NC_136475.1, on the reverse strand, counting down.
GGACAGATGACAACTCTCGAGAGGAGACCTTGAGAAGCTTGAGAATGGGCTTAGATGTAGGGCCGGTGACTATCTTTCAGCTCCCAGGATTTGTGGAGCCTGAAGCGTGTATGATTTGAGGAACTCTCTTTAAGAAAATCATGAAAATTTTGAAAGGCTAGACCCCTCCTTGGGCTCTGGAAGGAACCTGTAGGAGAGAGGGGCCTGAAAGCTTTAGCTTTCTTGATTTCACTATGAATTGGCCCCCACTGTTGCTGGCCACTGCCAAGTGTTTTACATGCATTATCTTTTTAAAATACCTGCACAAGAGCCAATTGCTCAGCCAGGCAAGACTTATTCTCTCAATTTTATAAGAAGCTTGAACTTCAGAGAGATGAAGTGACTTGGCCGAGACTGCACAGCTGGCAAGTGATGCACTGATGACCGGGCTTGTGCTTATTCCACCATCCCTTGGCCTGAGTTGAGTTGCCTGTTAGAAGGTGGGCCTGGGGGAGTCTCTGGCCCAAATGGCTCAGTCCCCTCAAGCCGTGCTCAGGGAGTCCCTTCTCCATAGTTGTTATATAACCAGTGCTGCATCTGCCCTGGGGTCGGAAAAAGACAAGGCAGAAATGGGGATAGGAAAAGCAGAAGAAATCTTGTAGCATAGAGTTGAGGGGATCAGTGATGGGGCTGTAAGCTTTTGTCCTGCAATGGTTCATCTTTTTTTTCCCCCCAAACTGACCATGGCCTGTCTTAGCTGGGTCCCAGATGAGGGAGCTAAGGGGCTAAGCAGAGCTGGAAGTCCACATCTGGGGCCCAGGTAGAGGGCCATGAAGCCTCCTTTTTATATCAGTGTAGATTTGTCTGAGAAGCCTGGCCTACCCCACCCCCCTTGAGCCCCTACCAGATTTTCCTCTCTGTTCCTGCTCTTTGCGATGCACCCCTTGTGCTGAGACAGAGCATTGCTCCTCTGGCTACTAAGATGCTGAGAACAGTGGGTGGCCCTCTGCCTGCCAGGGACCCCAGAGCTTAGGCCCTGAAACAGCTCGTAGAGAATGAAAAGCAGGGCTAGACATGCGTCGTGTGAGCAGAGAACGTGGGGGTCTCTGTGAGCAAGTGTAGAGCATGTGCACACACCCTGTGGGGAAGCACCCCAAACTTGACCCTCTTAGTTGGGTCTCTTGATGGTTTTGCCACTCGCCCTAAGGGCACTGCCTTATCTCCCCTTGAAAGGCACCTGTCTGAGCCAGAGCTTTGGTGGCCAGCCTCTCCGTCCCTACTTTTCTCCCTCGCCTGTCTCCAGCCTCTTCTCCCTGTCTGGAACCCCATTCCCAATCCCCCCACTGCAGTTGCCAAGTGTGTCCACCTTTTGATGCCAACTCCAAGTACTCCTAAACTCTGTGCACTTGGCTCCCTCCGCACTGCTTCTAGCTTGGCTTAGGCTTGGGTGCTGGATGATAGGCTCAGACTCCAATCCAGATTCCCTGGGTTCGAGTCCTAGAGACGACATTTAACCTGCAGAGTGCAGCTGGGGTCATTTGGAAAGCTGTTGACCTACCCAGACCTCGGATTCCTTCTCTATGAAGCGAGGATGATCATAGGTACCTCCTGGGGTGCTGTGGGGGTTACCTGAAACCATGCCTGTGAAGTGCTTCATGAAGTGCCTGGCACATGGGCAAGTGCAGAAGGGTGCGGGCTAGTATTCATGTGTTATTGTTATCATGATCGTTGCCACGGTGACCACGATGACGATTCTTACCTGAGTGATCACCCTAGTTTCCTGGCAGCCCTCCTTGCCTCAGCCCTCACCTTCTCAGCCTGAGGTCGACAGGCCAGGTTTATTTCTCAAGCCAGTAAGTGGCAGAGCAGATTCTGAGCCTCCTTCTAAAGGACTCCTGGGCCCTTATTCTCAGCTACCAGGATACACGACCAGTTTGCAGGTATGCAAAATTCATGGATTTGGAATAGCAGGACAATGAGGAAGGACTGAAACCCATGGAGGCAAAGTAGAAAAAGAGCATCGGAGGTGTTCCACACTCTGCACGCTCTGCACACACAGGGTACAATCCTGTCTTGGTGGTCAGGGGCTCAGGAGCGTGTGCTGACGTTGGGTTGAAGATGAAGCACAGCCGGGCGCAGTGGTGCACACCTCTCATCTCAGCAGTTCTGGAGGCTGAGGCAGGAGGATCACAAGTTCCAGACCAGCCTCATCAACTTAGGCTTTAAGTAACTTAGCGAGACCCTGTCTCAAAATTTAAAAACAAAAAAGGGCTGAGAAGGTTGCTCAGCAGTAAATTACCCCTGGGTTCAACTTCCAGTACCACTCCCAAAAGAGGAAGCAGAGAGGTTTGGTGGGAATGCTGGTGGGCAGAATTTGCTAGAGGGGCTGGAGTCCCCAAGAGCCTCTTGGGGCCTGCAGAGTGGGGACCAGGTGAAAGCCTGGCGGGATCACAGGTGTGCATCAGAGTAGCCTTGGCCATCAGAACAGTAGGGACAGGGCAGGGGAGTGGGGCAGCTCTCCCTGGGAATGGTTCTTTGGCCAGCACCCCTGTATGTGGGAGGGAAGCTAAAGCTGTGGCATTAGGGATTCAGGTAAACTTGGAGCTGGGTGGGGTAGACAGGAAAGGTGGGGTATGGTTGGGTGGGCAACCACACAACCTCTGGACTCTGTTTCCCTAGCTCCTTTTGAGAGGAAGTCTTCATGATAAAGGTCATAGGCAAGAGGATGTAGCCTGATAGATAGCATGTGGGACTTGGGGTGTGGAACGCTGTTGTCCACATTCTCAGGTTAGCTCTGGGGCTTGCTGGCCAGTCAGCGGGCACCTGCTGGGGGCTTTTGAAAAGCCAGTGGGAATGGGGAGGCAGGGTGGACTTGTTTCTGACCTTGTCTCCAGGCTATAGAGGAGGGGGTATTTTTCCTCCAGGCTTGTTCTTCTGCATCAGAGGCTGGTGACTAGTTTGCTGCCCTGTCCTCTGACCCCCAAAGAATGGAATCCTTGAGACAAGCAGTCCAGTGCTCTGTCCTGCCATCCTCCCTTCCCCATCTAACCACCCTCGGAGTTCCAGGGCAGGAGAGAACTTGGCGGAGAGAAGCCCACCTACTCCTGTCCCAACAGTACCCCCAAGGAGAGGTTGGTTGGCCATGCTGGGAGGGAGGTCCAGAGGGCTCTGCACCTTGGAGTGGCCTCCCTGAGGAGGTTTCCCAGCATGGGGGTGCTGTGAAGGCCTGGGGGACCCTGAAGCCCTGGAGGGAGGAGGCTGCTCTCCAGCTTGTCTGGTTCAGTGTTCTTTGTAAAAATCAACCATCTTGCCACTTCAGGGATCTGTGGGATTTTTGCAGCCTGGGTGGAGGGTGGGGGAAGCAGTTTTTAACACTAAGCAACATGAAGGCAAATTCGCTGACAGCCACCCGGCCACATCCCCCGCCTTTCACTTGGGTGTTTTACCTTCCACAAAAGCTCTGGGTTCTCTGTCGTGCCTTTCTTTTTTCTTCCTGGATCCCAATTGTCAAGCCTTCAAGAAAATGCACTTCAGTCCTTTGTCACTGAGTGTAATTTGATAAACTGAGCAGAAACACACTGCTCTCCCCATCCTTTCAAAAACTGTTACTGCCAGAGAAAGAGGATGAGGGAAAGAGATCTGAGGTCTTTGAATGGACGTTTAAGCGTGAGTGCACGCGCGCACACACGCACATGCACACACACAGGCTCACTCACATACCAGGACATAGAGTTGCCTGGGGTGGGAGGAGGTTGAATCCCAGATTCCTGTGTGTGGGGCCTGGGCCTGGGGTCCTGGGACGGATGCCCTCCCAGCTCCCAGCGACTCCCCTAGTTGCAGGCCCTTGTTGCAGCCGCCCAGTGGGCGGTGCCAGGGCAGGTTTCAGGCTATAAAGGGCTCTTGGCTCCCTGGGCCTGAGGGAACGCCATCGCTGCGGCAGGATCCCTGCCAGCCACAGCCAACTTGGGGCACTGCCGGTGTCCTATCCCCACCGGGCAGGCTACTCTTTTCCAAGCAGTGCTGATTTGGACATAGCTGTCAGCTGCGTTCCTCGGCCCTTCCATAGGCAAGTCCCTTTGGATTGCTTTGGGTGGGGTTGGGTGTGGGACGGGAGGAGAAGGACTGGATATGGGGGCTTTGACAGGGGAGGATGGGGTATTTCCATTTCTTGAAAAAGAAAACCCTTCTGTGGCATGTCTGAGCTGAGATTTCTGAGATGAGGCGTGGAGTGAGACTTGGTCCTTGTTTAGGCAAAGGAGAGAGCAGCAAAGTTCTTTTCCAAAGATCACCCCCTTCCCAGAGGGCTGCAGCAGAGTGGGTGAGGGGCTGTCCCCTAGCAGGTTCTTTCTGAGGGGCTGGGAGTAGAGTCAGGCCAAGCCTGCATCTGGAGGTACCGTCACTTGGACAGGGGTTGTTATCTGTAGAAACTGAGGGGGAAAAAACTGAAGATACCTGGGTGTGGGGTAGGAGGAAATCTCACTAAAGGACAAAAAAAAAAAAAAAAAAAAAAAAAAAAAAAAAAAGGTAGGAAGTCTTTAAGAAATAAATACATAGAATCCAGAATCCAGAATCCAGCTTTGGATTTAGTAGCACTGCAAAGAGCAGGATGGTATTTCCAGAGAAGTGGGTGGGCAGGGTGGGTTTCTGGCAGTCGGTGGTTTGGAAGTGGTCAGCGCACTCTCTAAACGGCTTCAGAGCCTGGGTGGGGGTCACGGAGGAGAGCTTGGCCCCTGTAGGCTGCAGAAAGGCACCGTCTGTGGCACCACGGGGACTTCCAAGCAGACTTGGGGTAAGTGTGCTGCCGTACCCCTCCTTCCCATCCAGACTGGACAGCAGGGGTCCAGCCCCTCTTGGAATAGCCAGGGCACAGTCCGAGTGTCCTCTAAACTGTCCTTGAGAATCGGACACAAGAAGGCTACTGCCAACCTTGTGGCGCCTGTTCTGGAGGGAGGGCATGGAGTGGGAGAAGGTAGGCAAACAGGCCCCGGGATGAATATCTGGGACCACAAGCCAGGATCCAAAGCCAAAGGGGCCCTCCAGGTCTGTTGGAGGAGCAGTTTCTATTTGTGCGCTAGAGGAGTGTCTAGGCAGGACCTATGTCCAAAGACGTTTGCAGGCAATGAACCCCACCCTGTCAGGCAGGGTATGAAGGGTACCTTAGAATGGAATGGGACCAGCCTGAGACCCTGGGGAAGGTGAGGAGTCACTAGGAGTTGCGTTTTCCAAGGGTTCCTGGCTGCCAGTGAGGCAGGACAGGGCTAACAGCAGAGAGAACTCTCTGAGGTGGAATCTCCAGCTTTGTCCCCAGGCTAGACTGCCTATGGTTCTGTTGGAGACCTTGTGCGAACTCTGTGGCCGCTGAGCACACAGCCCTACCTCTTGTCACCTACTCTCTTTGATTTCTGGACACTCAGGCCACCCGCGCCTTTATCCTGGACTTCCCCTTTCTATTTGACTCTAGTCTAGGAGGAAGGAGAGGTGGTTTTAGGGAAAGCAAGTGAATAAGCATCAATTGAAAAAAATTAATTCGGAGCCAGAACTCTGCAAAATCGAATGTAAAATCAACCACTCCCTTTGTTGTCGGCTTCGGTCGTCAGAGGCATGGACATTAAACAAAGGAGGAGTCGCCATGAGGGGCAGGGTCTCGCGGCTCACGGGGTTGTGTTCTGGTTGCTGGGAGAGGGACTAGGACAAAGCAATGGGGACACGGAAGTGGGACTCGCCTCCAGTTTTCTCACCAAGACAAGAAGTAATATGGAAATTCGGTGTGCTGAGTGGAGACGATATCAAATGAGAACCATAGAAGAGGTTTGTTGGTTACGTGACTGCACACATGGAAGGGGCTGGGAAGGGGCACTGGCTTTGTTCCTTTGGGCATAGAAGGTCTAGGATGGATAGCACCGCTCGGCAGCTTCATGCCGCAGTGAGAAGCTGGACTTCAAGCAGACTTGCCCTTGTGGGGTGCTCTGCTCATTATCTGCATATTCTAAGGGTGCCTGAGGCCTGTCCTCCATACCCTCCAGGTCCCTTGCAAGCTCTGCAGATTTCATCGAGACTTGAAGCAGCACCCGACTGATCTCCCAGTCTGCACTGATTTCAAAGTGCCTGAAGGGCTACAGGGAGGCTAGGGAGTCAGTCCTGACCCAAAGTTTCATCATTGCAGGCAATAGCTGAAGTGTCCCCTGGGCCTTTGAAGGGGTGGTGGGGTGGGAGTGAAGAGGAGTTCCTGTGATACTGGCCATGCTGGCATGGAGTGGAGGGATGCTTTTTGGGGAGAAGGCAGATCATTCTAAGGCCAAAATGAGAGAGAAAAAAATTCTGAACTAGAGCCAATTCCTTCTCCCAGAGCCTCATGGATTGAGTTGAACCCCAATTCAGTATAGTTCATGAGGGACTGGTTCCTCTCCAGGACCAAAGGTGAACCTGAGTAATACTTGTTAGTACTGGCATTTGGTCTAGAGTTGGGGACAGGGTCACTCTGTGATGAAGATTAAGGGTCAGTCTGGGATTAGGCTCAGGAGGTCTGTTTTAGCTTTAGGACAGGGTTTGGATCAGACCAAGGACTGGATCAGGGCATGTCAGAAGTCCACCTGAGACTGAAGAAAGAATATCCTTCAATGAGATCTGACTGGCAAAGATGGTGGCTGGCCCTGCTCTGTCCTAGTCACCCTCTTGAGCCTGCTCCACAGTCCCTGGATTCCATACTCTCCACAGTGCCTCCAGGAAGTCTTATAGAATGAGAGTACCATGGCTTTTCTGTTCTTTTTTCCTAAGTGAGTACTCTTTGGGACTTGAGCAGAGACATGGTTTCAATTAGGCAATCCAGCAACTTTGCTGTGGGGCTGCAAGTCCTGCCAGGACAGGCAGGTGGGCAAAAGAAGGACTCAGAAATGCTTCCACATGCCCGCTCCCAACTCCTTCTCCATACCTGAACAGGAAGAGAAGCCAGACAATGGATGGCAAAAGACAGTTCACAAAAGCCATCCCTGGGAGTAAGGGAGTGGGGGCAAGGCCATGGGTGGTGTGACTTCTGGGACTCTTATCCTGGCAAAGTGGATACCTCCTATGGACTCTCAGTTTGATGGCTGGGAGGTAGGCATTCCACGGCTGTGGACAAGAATCCTCTGTGTGTATGTGCCTTTGTGTGTGTTCAACAATTGCCTGTGCATCTGTTTGCATCTCTGTAGGGTTGTGTTTGTGTTCAGCTGTTCAGAGATGAGTGTTTACCCTGAGGGATCCCCAGGGTCTTCTTGCCCACCTCACCACTTCAGGCTAGTGCCAGGAATCTGCATTCTTAGGATTCTTCAAGAGGACAGGGCTTCGACAATCTCCTCCAGCCCCATGTTATCCCAGTTTCCTTCTCTGACAGGAAATGGGATAGGACTGTTGAGTCTGGCCTCATTGCTCCTGGGTTGCCCTGTCCAGATTCAACAGTCCTGTGAAACGTCCTCCCTAGCTCTCTGTCTCTGGGGCCACAGAGGTCCTGACAGGGACTTTGTGAGTGTCCGGGCCCCAAGCGGCCTGGGAGTGGGGAAAAGGGAGTCTGAGGACATTGAGGCGGGAGCTCTTTTGGAGCCTACACACAGGTCCTTGGGAGATGATCTCTCGCTAGGAAAAACGGTTCAGCAAAGGGAAAGCGGGAATTGCTTCCCCTGAATCTGTAGTACCGCAACTGTCCACCAGGTGGGGTTCCAGGGCAGAGAGTGAGAGCCGAGATGACCCAGCGCTTGTAGTAAGAGCCCTACTCCAGGATCTCTTCTGGCTGCATCAACCTCGGAAGCGCTCACTCCGGGAGGGACAATATATTTGCGCTCATCTTAGACGCTCATGCACATTCTTTTCTAGGGAATTCTAAGGAAGAACAAGTCCTGGGTGCAGAAGAAGTGTTAAAAGGGAGGCTAGTTTGGTTACACGCACACCGCCCTAAAACTAAAGGTGGGATGTCTAGTCTTTCTCTGGGAGTGAACAACAGACACAGGGGATAGGAAAAACAGGACGCGCGCGAGAGGGAGAGCCAGTCACTCGCCAGACAGATGTCGGGAATGGTGTGCATAGCTCTAGCATAGGCTCTCAGGAGGAGCGGCCAGATGACGGACAGATGGATGGATGCACGAACGTACGGTCCCAGAGGGAACAAACCTGCACACGCACCACACTGCTCCACCGACGTGGGTCTGACTCGGGGCGGACTCACTCGCGCGCACACACAGGTGCGGCCCCGGGCCACACGCACACCTCACATAGGCACGCGCGCTGGGCCCTCTGCTGCTGGAGCTGAGAAGGTGGCAGCGCTCGGCCGGCTTGTTTATTTACTTATTTATATCACTGAATGTTGGTACCGAACTCCTCCCGCCCCCGGGTGCCGGGCCGCCGTATTTGTCCCTGGCTGTCCCTGGGATCAGCACTGGGGTTCCTGCGATGCTGCCGGCAGTGGACACGGACTACGAAGTGTGTGTGTAGCTCGGAGGTGTTGGAGAGGAGGGGCTGCAGCGTCAGGATCTCCGGACGCTCACGGGGTCAGGGGAACCTTCAAATTCTGTAGTATAAGAGCCTTGAGGGAAGCAGGATCTTGGCATCTGAGGTTTGGGGAGGTAGGGATCAGGCATGGGGAACGGGGCTGGAGAGAATTAGGAGTGCCAAATCAGGGGTCCTGGGAAGCAGGAGCCCGCGAGGTCCCGCAGCGGAGAAGCCAGGGACCCTGGACGCGGGCTCCGGGGCTTCTGGCGCCCTTCAGGCAAGGGGTAAACTGGCCGGGACCGCCGGTACGAGGGTACGGCGCACGCGGGACTACTGCCTGGAGCAGGAGGGGTCCGGGGACCCGGGAGGGAGGAAAAGTGGGAGGGAAGTAGCCTAGCAGCCAAGCGGGCACTAAGCGAGTGTGTACCGTGTGTGCATGTGTGTGTGTGTGTGCGCGCGCGCGCGCGTGTGTCTCATCTCGTCCGTCTGTAGGTGCCCGGCTAAGCGAAACGCTGCGAGAAGGAAGAGAAGGCGAGAGGTGAACTGAGTTTGATCCTGCGGCTGCTACAAGTGGGTCCTGCGCGGACGGCGGGCGGCGGGCGGCTGGCGGCGGGCGGGGCGGGGCGGGAGGCCGGCGGGCGCTCACACGCTCCGGCCGCGGGCCGGCCTCTCACCACGCCTCCGGCTTTGTGAGCGCGCGGGAGGGGGGTGCTGGCGGAGTGCCCGCGGCGGGGCAGCCTCCCGCCTCTATATAAACACACGCATCGCCTCGCTTTGGCCTCAAATTCACATTGAGAGACGCTTTTAAAACCATCAGCCCTGAAACCCTGCTTTCTGCTTTCCCTCCTCTTTCATTCCTTCTGCCTTCCTTTCTTTTTTCCCCCTTTCTTCCCTCAGCAGCAACTCCAGAGCCGAGAGACTGCGTCCCCGGACGGACTGCCTTTGCTTAATTGATACAATAGCCCAGCTCGGGTTTTCCACCTCCTCCCCCAACCCCACCCCGCCTCACCCCTCCCGCCCGCCGCCGCCGCCGCCCCAGCGCCCGCCCGGGGCTCTGTCGCCGGCTGCGGCCCGTCCGGCTGCGGCCCGCCGGCTTCGCACCCGCGCTCGGGCCGCTGCGCCCGCCTCACCGCTTCGCCCTCTGCGCCCAACTCGGGGTGCCGCGGCGGCTCCCGGGCTCCGGCGCGTCGCCGAGGCAGCCCAGGGACTCTCGGCTCCGGCCTCTCCACTCGCCTCAGCTGGGGAGCCTTCTCCCTCGTCCCCAGAGTTTCTGGGTTCGTTGGAATTTTTGCATTCAACATTTTTTCTTTTCACCTAGGAATTTTTTGAATACTTTTGACAAATCGCACTTTCTCTCCGCTGGCTCTCTGTTCCTCTTCTTCTTCTTTTTCTTCTTCTTCTTCTTCTTCTTTTTTTTTTTTTTTCCCGAGCAGGGGAAGGGGCTTACGAGAGAGAGGCTCCCGCTGGACAAAGTTTTCCAAAGTTTTCCGAGTGTGATGGTTGCGGAGAGATCAAATCCACCAGCTTGACTCACGGCTTCATCTCACCACCCCTTGAGCAGCCCCTAAGCCCGCTGTAAAGGAACAAACAAACAAACAAACAAACAAAGTTACACCCCGAGTCGCCTCGTGTCTCCTCTCTCTTTTAGGCAATCTTTTCCCCGCCTCTCTCCGCTCCCCTCGCAGCCTCCACTCCCCTTCCCTCGGCCCCTTCCTCTGTCTCTGTTTCGGCTGGAGGTGCCAGGACCCTCGGCCGCAACCTCCCCTCCCCCGCCGATCCGGTCAGGCCCTCCCCTCCCCGTCGCGGCCGGCACAGCCAATCCCCCGAGCGGCAGCCAACATGCTCTTTGAGGGCTTGGAGCTGGTGTCGGCGCTGGCCACCCTCGCCGCGTGCCTGGTGTCCGTGACGCTGCTGCTGGCCGTGTCGCAGCAGCTGTGGCAGCTGCGCTGGGCTGCTACCCGCGACAAGAGCTGCAAGCTGCCCATCCCCAAGGGCTCCATGGGCTTCCCGCTCATCGGAGAGACCGGCCACTGGCTGTTACAGGTAAGGGCGCACTCGCTCCGCTGCTCTCCGGGGTCCGCTAGCTGCGAGCGCGGGACCGACCTAGCCGCGGGCAGGCCAAGGGAACCGGAGTTTGAAGGCACAGGTCCCGCCCCGCCCCTTCCCTTCTCCCAGCCTGATCCTCCCGGGTTTTCCCTGCCCGCGTGGCTCGGAGATCAGTGGCGCCGGGTGCGCTGGTTCGGAGGACTGATTAAGAGGGGTTTCAGGACCTGGCGTGACTCCCAGGGCTGACCTGCCTCTGTTGCGGGCGACAGAACAGGGGTGCATGGAGAGGCCTGGGAGCTCCACGCACAGCGCGCGTTGGAAGGGGCGTCCAGACAGTCACGAGCCACTTTCGCCTCTTCTTTGCGCTCCAGGACCCAGTGGGGATCAGCCGTCTTGGGTGTTAACAGTGTAGCGGGGAACCAGAAACTTGAGGCCGGAGAGGAGGAGGGGACCATAGCAGCTTGAATTGCCCTCTTAGACCCTGGCTGAATTCCTGCCGCTTAGCCAGGTAGTTCATGGTCCTCACTAGTGTGTGTATTTTGTGGTGGGAGAGGAAGAAGGTAACCCAAGGAAAATGAGAGGCTAGAGACTCGAGGGCTCTCGGCTTTCGGGGAAAAGGGTCGATTTACTTATCAGGTGTGGACAGTTCAGCAGGAGAAAGAAACTTGGGAGAAGTACGTGGGAGATAGAGTTTGCTCGTAGACGCTACCCAGTCCCGCTCTAGTGGTGATAATTGGGGTGGGGAGCGTCGAGGACCAGACCCAGGTAGGTAATGGGGAGATTAACCTGGAGTTAACCTTGTCAAATGCTAGACAATCACTTTTGCAATTTGATACACACCAGGGGTTTTTTTTTGGGGGGGGGGTGGAGGGTACACCTCTGAGATAACCGCGGGAGGTTTGTTAGAGTACACGTGTGTACTACTTGTTTGTCCACTGGGTGCTAATGGGCCTTAGGGGAAACCTGGAATCCTGAAACAGAGAACCCTGGCACTGGAAAGGTGAAGCTAAAGGTGAGCGCGGGGATCTGTCGGTTTAGAGGTGCGAAAGCTTGGCTTGACATTAACAGACGCGTGCAATTTTTGTGATCTCGCGCGCGCACGCGCGCACGCACACACACACACACACACACACACACACACACACACACTGAACACTCTGAAGTGACAGCAGAGCGTTAGTGGAGACAGGCGGGGGCGAGGTTCCTTTACCCTGTGGTCTCTAGATATCGCAAAGTTGGTCCCAGTCTTATTTTGGGGGGATGTCGGTCCAATGGGGTGGGGTTCACTTCAACCAATCAGATTATCTCCCGTAAGAAATCCCCAGAACTTCCCCCTTGCTACCACTCTTAAAGGGTTAACTGCGGCGGTGGTCTAGGCTTTTGGCCGCGAATTTAGAAAATAAAATAACTCACTTGGGCAATGGCTTCCTCCTTGTTAGAGCCAATTCGTGGAATCACCGGTGTGTTTCCGTCTCCCCCATCCCGTTTATTGACCTTCACCCGCTACCCCCCGGCGTGGTGTCTCCTTGACCTTTTTTCCCCAATCCCACAAGGGCCCTGGGGGTTTGTGTCCAGTCGGCATAGAAGTTGGAGAGAAGGGACACATCCATGTGTCCCAGGGCCCTAGATCCCGCGGGGGGAGGAATAAGAGGGTGCGTGCTGAGGAGTGCTGAAGGGGTTAATGGGAACCCTCTGAATCCCAGGGTTTTTTCGGAGTCATTTATCAGATTTTACGGGGGGACCTCCAAGGGCTCTCCGTTTCCACCGAGCGCCATCTAAACAGAGCCCAGGGCTAAAAATACAACATTTTTGTATAAATTGGACTCGCGGCCCGCGCGGCCGCCCCTATGAAAGTCCTCTTTGTGAAGACCGTGGAAACGGCGGACAAATAACTCTTTATTAATGCCACAAAAAAACGCACTTTAATTATAGTTAGGCAGATCAGAGGCGGGGGGGTGAGGGCGAGGCGGCGGCGACCTCGAAAAATTCACAACCCAACTTTTGTGTCGAAAGAAAAGAAAAACAGAAGAAAAGAAGGAGAGACGGAGAGTCAGACCGAGCGAAGGATGCGGTATAGCAGACGGAGGAAGGGAACCCCGCGCCTCATCCCCTCCTCTGTCGCACCCTACCTCCGCCTTGATTTTTCTTAAAGGGGTAGACGGGTCTACAATGGCGTCACGGTGTGTGTGTGTGTGTGTGTGTGTGTGTGTGTGTGTGTGTGGTGGGGTGTTTCTCCCGATCATCTAGCCTGGGAGAGGGACAGCGTCCCCCGCGACCCGGCCCCCCTCTTGGCAGCTCAGGAGCTGCCGACTAGCTCCCTGTCGCGCACCCGGGCTGGAGGCGCATGTGGAAAAGTGATTAGGGATCTGAGTTCTGCAGAGTCACTTTTCGCTGCGCTGGGGTATGTACACGTCTAGCTGGAGAACAGCTTTGAGTGGAAGAAAGGAAAACGAGGAGGGGGACCAACCCGGGAAAGGGTAGCCAAGTTGTCCCGTCGGGGGAGAATGACCCGGTAGGTCTTGAAGTCTGTTAGCGGGCAGGAGGGGAGACTGGACAGGTAGCGCCCCTTCCCTTCTCCCCGGTGCTGCCCCGGCAGGAGAAGGGTTAATTTGGGCTGTGGTGGCGAGTGCCGACGTCAAAGGTGAGCGAGACGCCCCTGCTCCCGCCCCTGTGAGGTCCCCTAGGTTTCCGGTACCCGCGCGCGGCGGGCTCCGCCAGCTCTTTCGAGCGCTGGTCCGGGACCCGGGCCCCGCAATCCTCGGCTCGCGCCGCAGCCGCCGTCGTCGGGATCCGGTTACCTGCCCGGGTCGCCCCGCCCGGTCCCACCCCGCCCAGCGGGAAGCGCCTTCCGCCGCGCTCGCGTTCCAAACTCCAGGGCGGCGACGAAAGTCAGTCTCAGTTATTTCCAGGGCAAAATGCTTTAGGAAAATCGCGGCTCTTGGCCCATAACTCCACCCTGAAGAGCCCGCGGAGGGCCGCAGGGTCCCTGCGCGGGCCACACCGGAGAACAGCGGAAACTCCAATCCCAGTCTCTAGTGACTGCCTCCGGGCACGGACCGCTCACCGCTATAAATAATCTTTGGCCTGCGGCCACCCCGCGGGGTCTCGCCAGCTCGTGGCCCGGAGCCTGGAAATATTTATTCCGAGAGGCTCCCGAGCGCGGAGTGGCGGGAGGGGGGCCAGAGGATTGAGGAGTGGGGGGCGGAGGCTTTAGCTTCAGGTCTAGCAATTCGGGATACCTTTTCCTCCCTAAAGTCATTACTAAAAAACAGCGTCCCGGGGGTGCCCCTGGGCCTCCCGCCTCCTCACGTTATTTATTATACTCTAGGCCCTACTTCCCAGTTCTTGTGCACGCTATGAAAAATAAAACCTGCGTGCGTGTGTGTGTGTGTGTGTGTGTGTGTGTGTGTGTGTGTTTGGGGGTAGGGGTTGGTGCCGGGGGTGGGATCAGCCGTCCCGGCGGGCCTCGCAGACCTTCTGTGAGCCCTAAGAGAGCTCTCTTGTGTGGCTCCCACAGGGTTCGGGCTTCCAGTCGTCCCGGAGGGAGAAGTATGGAAACGTGTTCAAGACACACTTGCTGGGGCGCCCGCTGATCCGGGTGACCGGCGCGGAGAACGTACGCAAGATCCTCATGGGAGAGCACCACCTCGTGAGCACCGAGTGGCCGCGCAGCACGCGAATGCTGCTGGGCCCTAACACGGTGGCCAATTCCATCGGCGACATCCACCGCAACAAGCGCAAGGTAAGAGCTCTCGTTTCTTCTACACCGCAGGAGTTCTCGGAGCCAGTCAAAGAACGTCCCAACTCGAAACTGCGCTCCCTTTTGCGCTCCATGCTCCAGAACTCCGCAATCCCCTGCCTAGACGGCGTTCAGCCTGAATCCAGGGCCTAGAGAGGCCTCCGCCTGGTCCACTCTCTTGCTGGCCTACTCCGCTGTGGGCACCACCAGGCCCAAGGGGACCTGTTTGGGAGTGGTTTGGACAAACGTCGAACGCTTGGGATCGGGGAGTCCAACGCCTGTCCTAGTAGTGCTCCCCAGAACTGGAAAAAGAAGGGGGCGGGGCGGGACAGTAGACCTGCGCTTTCCTTTTCTCCGCTTTTCCTCCGGGAATTGCAAGGACTGATCGGTCTAAAATCAAACCTGGCCCTCCAACCACAGGTTGCTTTGAGGTCGATGCAGGCATGTGATGTGCAAGGGGAGCTGGAGACAACCTGTGGGCAACGGTTAGCGGGCTTTGCTCCGGAGAGGTACCAAGAGCTTTGGGCCCCGGAGCGCACCTTTCACAGTGGAGGAAGGGAGAGGGGTGGGTGAATAGCCTAGGCGCGGGCTGAGGATCAAAGTGCACCCACCCCCCGCTTAAAGAGGAAGAGAAAGTGGGTGTTTATCCTGTGGATTTCCCGAGCGGCTGAATGCGGCGCAGAGAAGGCGAGCCAGCGCTCACGGAGCAAGCCTCCCCACCCCCTCCCAGCGCTGCGCGGCCACCGCCGCAGCCGCGGCTCAGAGCGCGGGCGGCACGTGCTGTTTGAACTGCAGTAACCCGAAAGCTGAGCCGGCGGGCGGGCGGGGCGCCGGCCTGCGGGCTTGAAGCCGCCAAAAGGGAGGCTGCCCGGCTCCCCCACTCCATTTTTTCCATTGGGTCAGAGGAATCACCCAAGTTTGGAACCTAAAGGAAAGGAAGAGGCGGCCTCTCATTCCCGAAGAAGTGGGGGAGCGCGGGAGAGGGGAGGGGCAACCCCACCGCCAGGAGCCTGTGTGTGAGGTGGTCTCGGTGAATGTGGGCAATTGTGCTGTAATCGCCGACAACACAACCCATAGTATTTGATGTCCTCTGAACCGCCTGCGAAGGGTAATTCTCCGTGGCAGACAAAAGAAGGAAAAATCCAACGGAGGAGTCTGGTGTGCACGTACTCCCATGAGTCCCCTGATAAAGCGTGTATTTCAGAATCTGGAAAGGGGCTCCCAAAGGCATCTCTCGCCCCTCTGCCTCATTCAGGGCTGGAAGCAGTTAACTGCAACTTGGGGACAAATGCAGGGAGGTTCTGGAAAGTGGGAGAGGATGTTGAGATGTTCTGGGGTGTGTTGGGGTGAGGGAGGGACTATAGACTTAGGAATGAGGACAGTTGATTTTTCTTTTCCTCTTAGTCTCTGAGACTCCACCAAAGGTCCATTCCAGAGAGTGAGGAGAGAGCTGAGACTCAGGAGCTTAGCTTGAATACAAATCTGCTTCATTTACTCTTTAGGGGAGTTTGTTGCAAAACGAGACCCTGAGACTTAGGTTGAGTGAGAAGTGAACCAGGTCAAGCAGCAAAGAAATAGCAGGGTAGAGTCTGCAACACAAGTAGTCCTACTCAGCCCTGCCCATTTGGGACTGCTGAAGCAGAGATGGGGCTGGGTTACTGGGAGGAAGGAGGAAGCTGGGCTAGGACCAGAGTGTGAGACCCCAGGTGATATATAGCAAGGCTTTAGGGTGACTCTGTTGCCTTGGAGTCCCACCCACTTTCTGTCCAACTTGGCTTTGAACTTCCAATGCCAGGTGGAGAGAGCCTGCCTGGAAAGACCCAAGGTTTTGACCTACTTTATCCATTTGGAGGCAAGGGGACAAGAAAGGGGACAGCCTAGATTAAGTGCCAGAGGAATACACAGGACAGGAAGAATGGCAATTGGCAGGAGATAGGACCAGAAACTGACGACTGTGGCTGAGGGATCCTTCTTCTGAGCACCTGGTGCCGTAGATTCTTAGAGAATCATGAGAAGCCAGTACATACTGAGTCTTCTGAAGCGCAGTGCAGGGGCCCTCTCTGTGGAGTTGTGTGCTTGTTACGTGGAAGCCAGATGAAGGGCTCCTTCCCCCGATTCTTCATAATTGATGACCCCTGATCCTCAGTTTCCTGAACCACATAGGGAGGCACAGAGAAGCAAGGAACTTGATTACTGCCCTCAGGAAGGAGATTCTCGGGAGGGATAAGAGAGTACTCTGAACACCCATGTTGTCCTGGAAAGATTGGCCAGTCTTTGGGACTCAAAGCCTGGAGGGTACTATGTGGCCAGGGTAGGGCTGCAGGATACCACTCACACTACTGTATCCAACCCATGCTGCAGTTAGGGACCTGTCTGCAGAGTGGGTTGCTGGGCTAGACCCTGGCCTGGTTAAGATGTACGTGCAGGAAGTGGGGCCCAGGTGTGCTGGGGCCAGGCTGGCAGGGAGCTAGAAGCGTCACTGTTTCCATTGGGGCTGGTGGCCCACCCCTTCTCTGGGAGGTCTGGCCAGATGTGCAGGGAGGGGGCTCCTCATTGCCATCACTGCACTCCAGGTGTTTGGCCTGGCTGCCCTGGTGGTCTAGGGCCAGCTGGGATAGGGTTGCCAGGGAGAAAGTCCAGAAAGTCTTGCCCAGTCTAACAGCATCACCCACAGAAGTCAGGCCTGTGTCCCTGCAGCTAGGACCTCAAACTCCCTCCCTTCTCCTTTGGCATCCCTCCCCAACTCAGGGTCTGGAGTGTCTCAGATGGAGTATGTAGGGAGGCTAGGGTATTGTCCAGGAAGAGTAAATGGAGTCTGGTTGGGCAGGTGGGGATGAGAGGGTTGTCAGAGACATGGAGAAGGAGTTTGGGGGCGGGTAGTTTTGGGTGCCACACAACAGGATTGGGCATCTTCTCTTTTCCTTTGAACATAGGGCTGGGCCTCTTTGCACCAAGAAACTAGCAGCTTCAGTGCACCCCAGATAGTGGTCCCGAGATACCCTTAGGAATCTTGGGGAACGTCTCAGAGGATGCACTTAGCCTAGAAGCCCCCGGACTGGGTACCTCAGGAATAGTCTTCTTGTCCCTTCTGCTCAGGCCCCTGCCTACAGGGCCTTCTGTGCCTAAAGCTGAGGTGGGGGAACAGGCTTTGGAAGCAGGGATCAAAAAGCGATTCCTGGGCTGGGGAGATAGCTCAGTCAGTACAGTGCTTCCATCCCCAGTACTGCCAAAAAAAAAAAAAAAAAAAAAGCACTTCCTACCCACCCACCATCCCTCACTAACCTGGCCTTTGGGCCTTGTCCTGGAATAGGGGTGGAGGTCAGGTTCAGGGACAATGCACTCCTCTCACAAACCCAGTATATCCTGGAGGACCTGGGGTTGCAGGCTTCTGGGGGAGGCCAGCCCACATCTGGCTTCGCAAGGCCTTTGTGACAATGCAGTCTCGGGTTGCACAGTCATGTCCAGTAGTCTTAACTCCAGGGCAGAAGCTCTGACCTGATTATATGGAAAGGCGGGTGGCACTGCCAGGCAGCCGAGCTGCTGGGAGCTGTGCCCTAGTTGCCTAGCATTGGCACAGAGCCTTTGTTCTGCCAGCCAAAGTCCTTCACCCAAAAGTTACTGTAGCGCCAGCGGGTGGGTGTGCAGGGCTGTCGAGTGGGCGGGTGGTAGGAGCGGATCCCTCTGAAGGTCAGTGGGGGAGGAAGCTCATGGTCAGCCACCAGAGTGCCTCCCTCTGCATTCCCTTGTGCTAAGAGCGGGCAGGTGGGCGGCTGGGCCTGGGGGCATCCCCCTCCTGTTTTCTTTCCTTCTTCCAGGGTGGGGAGGGGTATAAGGCTGCGGTGCAGGTTGATGTGTTTGCTCACTCTCCCAGCCTTGGAAGACAAAAGTGGCCTTGGCTGGGAGTGGGGAGGCTTGGCTGGGGTCTGTGCTGGCACTGAGCCCCCTGTGTCAGTCACTGTATCCAACCTGGGTTCCCCACGCCTAAAGGAAGGGACTCCCTTAGAAATGCCACAGCAACCCAGAATAACCCAAATACAGTCCTTACCCTTAGGATAGACTTGGCCATAGCCGAGGATCCCTTGAGGATTCCCAATTTCACAGCCCATCAGTGTTGGTAGAGGGCAGCGTCGTGGGGTCTGGAGCAGTGAAAAGCAAGGGCTTCAGGGTCCCTACTGGGTGTGGCCAGTCATGCCCTGCACTGTGACCTTGGGAGGCCCATCTTATGGGCCTCAGCTTTCCAAGGGGACATTGTTGTGGCTAGAAGGGAGGAAGAGCAGGGGCCATCTCTTGTGATTAGGAGGCTCAGCAGGTACTTGCAAATGCTCTGTCCCCTCCCCCACATGGTTGTATGTGTTGAAGAGTTAGGAACACAGGGTGAGACCTCAGAGCTGGAGTCCAGTGGGGGACAGGTGCTCTGTTCCTACACATGCAGGGAAGGGCCATGTGCAGGCTGGGGAGGGGGGTGTCTGGGTCCACCCCTCCAGTCACCGGCACTGAGTGGGGATAGGTGCATGGTGAAGTCTGGGCCCAGTGGAGACGCAGGCAGCTGGGAGAGGACTCCTCTCATGTCCCCCTCCTTGGATATAAAGTACACACCTTGGTGTGACCCCTGTGTGGACGAATGGCTGCCTCGGTGGCTGCCTGCCTTCTGTTGTTCTTTCCATTCCACAGGCCTGGCTCTGGTGGCATGGCCAGGTGGCCTGACTGGGCCCCCACTCCTCCTGGGCAGCTACTTCCATTTCTCCCAGTCTCAGTCACTTGCAGGGACAGTGGGCTTCCTCTTCGGCTCTTGTCTGCTCTTGTGGCTGCCCATCCATTTGTCCAGGCGCCTACAGCTACCAGCAGGTGACAGGGAGGTTACCTAGCCAGGTGGGGCTGTGGGAGCTCGGTCACAGAGCTGTCCCCCTCCCAGGAGCACTGGATGAGAAGCAGCAGTGCCGAAGAGACCTGGTGGTGGGGGAGGGGACAGAACATTTCTAGAAATGATTACAGGGAATTGAAACCTTGTCAAGCCCCAGTGGGGCCCCAGGTCCTTGTTGTGGAATTAGCCCCCCTTCCAGAAGAAGGGAGAGAACCAAGGACATGGGCTCTTGAACTGATCATGTTGTTAGGGACACTGGCGAGGTTTGAGGGTTATTCAAGGATATGCCTCAAGGTGGGAGACCATCCTCCCTCCTGCCCCCACAGCTCCCACAGGGACACAGGGATGGGCGTTCCCAAGTCTTCTGGGACCCTCGGCCCTTACCCTCCCCCGACCCCAACTCTGGTGCATGCTCCTTACCTGCGGCTCCCTCTGCAGAGCTTTGCCTGGGCCTGGGCTGGTTCCCGGTGACCTTTGTCCGGCATTCTTGGCTCATTTTTGGGAATTCCCAGGGAAGCCCCAGAGGGAAACGAAGCAGGCCTGGCTTCTGTGATGACTGTGGTCAGGCCAGTCAGCTCTGGGGGCCGGAACCCTTCCTCTCTTCACACTGAGCCACTCCTGGGCACCTTCCCAGTGTGCCCGAGTCCTGACCCCAGCAGGCGGCAGCCTCAGACCCAGCCAGCCCGGACTCTGCCCTGGCGGCACCTCCGCCTCCGCCTGTCCTTTGTGGTGGGCGGTGGTTTCTGGGCTGCCCTGGCTTTGGGAAGTGCCTGCGTTGTTAACCCTGGGCACAGACCCAGGGATGAAACCCTGGAGTCTTCCCAGTTCCTGGGAGGACCCCATGCCAGTGCAACAGCTGGGCTGGAGGCAGGGGCATGGACTTGGTGACCTCTGAGCAAAGCCCTCTCAGGGCTGGGGTGCCTGCCACCTGCCTTTGTGTGACTTCACCTCAAGGGGGCTCCGAGGAAAATCAGGGGACAGCTGGGTATGAAAGGGACCTTGGAACATCCGGTTGACCTTCATAAAACCAGTGGGAAAGCTAAGACCCAGAGGGGCAGGAACCTGCTGGCTGTCACTTCACAAGCTAGAGGTTAGTCTGGACGAGAGCGCTGGTTCTGGCTTCAGTTCTTTATTCAGGGGCCCCAGCCTCAGAGCCCTGCAGGTGCAAGGTACAAGGGAGCTCCTGTCTTACTCAGGACCCCTTCCCACCTCTGGGTCCAGTGTGGACCTCCTTTCTTGGAGTCCTTGCTCAGGTCCTTCTGGGTCCTCTGTCTTCTTGGGTTGTCCCTGCCCTCCTGGGCCCCAAAGCCAGAAGAGGAGTGATGCAGCCGGCCATCGCTAGAGGGCGCAGGGAATGTGAACTTCGGGCAGACAGGTCCTGTCAGTGGTCCCGTGTGGCTTTCCCTCCCGGCGCGTGCAGGTTAGGCATGTTCCCTTTGTAAGCTCTGGATCATTCCTCCTGGGTCACCGTAGCTCAGGTGGGATGTGAGAATGGGGCTTGAGCACTGTTGGGTTCTGGGCTGCTTGCAGGGGATTAGCATCTACTTGGCAAGTGGATATAGGTGTTCTGGTGCGCCATGGGTTTTGAGGAGGTCACTTGGTTCAGCCTCACCATTTTATAGATGAGGAAACTGAGCCTCAGGAATGGGTGACTTGGCCACAGTCACATATTAAGTTGGTGGATGATCCCTGATTACAACTCAGGCTGCTGGGTACCCGGTCTATCTTTCCCCATTGCCCCACTGTATCCTGGGACCCAGCTGGCTTTGACTTTGGCTGGTCCTGGTGGTATGGCCTTTTCCATGGCCCCCTTCCACATGCTCATTTTGGGGGCCAGGTCTTCTGTGTGATGGGGGCCCTTACCTCTGTCCCCTCCATGACATCATTCCTAGTCTGATCAGCTCTGGACACTGTGACCTCCAGGTCCGCTCCTACTCCACTGCCAGCCTCCCCACAGAGGCCTGATCACAGCAGAGTTGTCCTGACTCCCAGTCTCATTTCCCAATGAGCCTGTTCGGCTCCTGCACGGTACTCTCTGCTCACCCTAGGGTCTCTTTGCTGGGTTGTAAGGTTGTAAGGGCCCTTAGTTGCCCAGTGCTGGGCTCTGGGGCAGAGCCCCACTTCCAACCATCAGGACCCCTGTCTAGACTCCTAAGGGCACCATGGTGAAGGGCTGAGCTTTTATTCATAATCCTCCAGGACCTCTGGAGATTCTCTGGGAACCCCAGACCTGGGCAAGGTGTGAGTGACCCGCGTAGGCCTGAGTGGACCTAGGTGACCTCCTATCATCCTTCTACCTTTCAGCTGTCCCTTTGTAGCAGGAGTGGCCCCAAACAGTGCAGGCCTCTCTGCCCTTCACTGGCCTCCCACCCCCTCCCTTTGCCCACCGGGAATTTGGGAATGAAAGTACTATGTGCTTGCCTGGCTGGGCCACTGAAGGGCCAGCACTGTTATTTCTGCAAACCAGCCCTCCCATTAGCCATGCAGGGCCCAGGCCAGGAAAATGTTACCTTTTCCTCCGCGAGCTGACTGCAGGGGAAATTCTCACATTTACAGTTTATGCGGTGGTTGTGTTTGGGGGGGCGGGGGAGGACATGCGCGTGTGTGTGGTTTTCATGGGGCCGTGGGGGCTCCCTCCCCTGCACTGCCCCTCTGCTCTCTGACTTCACCTATGACCTATCCCTAAGCTCCAGTGGAGGGCACCCCTTCTGGTCTGACCCCTGAGGGGAATAGAGGTTGCTGGTTATAAGAGACCCACAGGCTGTCAGTAAATAAACTATCACCCTCCCTCTCCTGCACACCAGGCGACTGTGTGAAAAACGTGTGTGGTGGGGTGCTGAGCGGATCAGGAGGCTTTAAGGCAAGGGAGGTGGAAACAGGGACTCCTTGACTACTTCGGATGGTCCTGGAAGGTGCAGGGAATGGAAAGGGCTTCTCTTGTCTTTGTGATCTTTTGGGGTGGAAAGTCATTGTCCCAGTTCCCCTGCCTCTAGATCCAACCATAGAAAAGACATTTTAATGGCACAGCTATTAATAAAGGCCCTAACATCGCGGTCCAGTGATTGTTGCATAGGAAGTGGGAACAATTTTGATTCCCAGGAAGTTCAGCTTATGGTCTAGCCTCCTGCCTGCCCATCAGTGGAGTAGGAGAGCTACTTATTGCTCTCCTACCTCCTCCCTGTCCAGGACTCACCTGGGACCCACTTCTGGGAATTGGAGAGTGGGCCCCTGCAATGAAGAACAGCCTCCCTGCTCCAGCTCCACTTGCCCCACTGTTGTACCCGCCAAAGCTGGAACAGCCTCATCCCCCAGACTTGTTGGCAGCTGGACTGCAAAGTCCCCAAGGCTTTGCTGTTGTGTGGGGCACATATTTTTCTGGGAGTTGAGAAAAGAGATGATAGCACAGGGCACCCTGTGAGTTCCGTGGAATTTCCGGCTTGGAGTAAAAATGCTGAGAATTGTGCGTTCCTCTTGTCCTCCCTGCCTGCTCCTCCCCGCCATGGAAGTAGAATGGGGTTCAGAGTGGGAACCCACCAGGGGCCTGCCTCGGTGGGAGGGAGAGGGGACGGGGCGTTCCCTGGTTGTGGTCTTGGAATCTGCCTCTACCTGGCAGAGCGAGGGCCGAGTCAGCTGAGGGGCTGAGCTCATGCCTGCCGCTCTGCCCTCCAGATCTTCTCCAAGATCTTCAGCCATGAGGCCCTGGAGAGCTACCTGCCCAAGATCCAGCTGGTGATTCAGGACACGCTGCGCGCCTGGAGCAGCCAGCCCGAGGCCATCAACGTGTACCAGGAGGCGCAGAAGCTCACTTTCCGCATGGCCATCCGGGTGCTGCTGGGCTTCAGCATCCCTGAGGAGGACCTCGGGCACCTCTTTGAGGTCTACCAGCAATTTGTGGAGAATGTCTTCTCCCTGCCCGTCGACTTGCCCTTCAGTGGCTACCGGCGGGTGAGCACCCAGGGCCCAGAAGGCCACCCTCAAAGAGGGGACAACTGAGACAGGCATCAGGCACCAGACGTAGGGGAGAGATGTCCGTGGGAGGGTGGACTGGAACCTTCCTGGCAGTCCTGAGCTCAGATGGAAGTCTGACTGCTCCATTTCCTCTCAGGGCATTCAGGCTCGACAGATCCTGCAGAAGGGGCTGGAAAGGCCATCAGGGAGAAGCTTCAGTGCACCCAGGGCAAGGACTACTCGGACGCGCTGGACATCCTCATTGAGAGCAGCAAGGAGCATGGGAAGGAGATGACCATGCAGGAGCTGAAGGTGGGAAGGGGCAGCCAGCAGTACTGGCACCCACGCTCTGTTCTGGTGCTTTCCCTGGAGCAGGTGGAAAAGTGCCTTCCATTTCTTCCTGTTCTGGTCTGGCTCCACACATGCTTTCTGAGCAGCGGTGGTTGGGCTGGAAGGTGCTGGATAAGAAGCCCAGCTGTGTCCTTGCCCACCCTGCTGCGAAGGATGCGGTGGGGCCACCCCTGTCTGCCCACAGCAGCAGAGGGCTCAGGCCTGGGGTGAGTGGGTCCTTCCTCACATTGGTGGGTCCTGCGGGCTTGGTCTTGCCCATAGTCACATCTACCGATTTTTAAGAAGATGCTGAAGTTTGGCCCTTAGGCTCAGCATCAGTGGCTTGTTTGCATCTTAACCCCACAGAACCTCCAGCACCAAGTTCATTACCTCAGTTCATATCATGGCCACCTAAGGAAACAGGTCTAGAGAGGAAGCAACTTGCTTGAGGACAGCCTCCGCCCCAGGGGAGATTTGGGCCCTAACTTGGGCTCTAACCATTTGGTGACCCTTTGAGCTCTCTTCCTCCCCACATGCCTGAGCCCAGCTGGCCTGCAGTCAACCGAAGTGCTCCCTCTGGGCCCCACACAGGGCTCCCCTGCACTGTCTGGGGTGTTCCACCTGAGAAACATCCTTAGCTTCTTATGCCACCCCACAGACCTGCTCACCAACTCACTTGCCACAGGTCACGGACACTTGACCAGAGACACCCTGCCCCACGCTCTTTTCTTTTCCTATTCCACTCGCTCCGGCTTTCTCCTGGGGAGGCAGAAGGAGGCCAGAATGACTTTGCTACTTCACAGGCCCTTCACCACCCCTCTGGTCCCAGCCCAGATTTGTAAATGCAGGGCTTGGACTAAGGTGACCTGCTGGGGCTTTTCTCTGGAGCCTCAAGGCCCTGAAGGGACCCCCGAATCCTCTGGGGCCATGTCCGCTTAGTCTTCCTACTGCAGTCCTCTTCCAGGTCTTCAAGGATATGGTTCCAGGCAGCCTCCAAACCCTGTCTGCCCCTCTGGCCACCTAACAGGTATCCCTCTCCTGGAGATGGAGGAGGAAAGCAGAGCAGCAGCAGGAAGGCCAGGGCTGAGACCCCATTATCTGCTGCACGTGCACAGTGCCTAGCTCCTTGCATTGGTCTTTACTCTTCTGTGAGCTCACTGCACTGACTGGGCCTGTTGCTACTGGCCCAGGAATCCAGCAGTGAGTGGGAAGTGGCCTACCCAAAGGAACCAGCTGGCTAGTGTTTCCACCCTGGGTGACAGCTGGGTGTCTCCCGCTCAATCAAGAACTAACTGTAACTCCTGTGTCCCCGGCAGCCCTAAGATTCTGGCATGCGAGGCTCAGATGAGTAGAACCAGCAGCAGGAACAGGCAGGGCCCAGTGCTGATAAACCTGTGTCCTGGGGACCCTGGCGGAATGGGGCCGCCCTGCTTGGCTGGTCCAAGATGGCCAACAGCACCCTTCCTCCCTGCTGCTGCAGGATGGGACCCTGGAGCTGATCTTCGCGGCCTATGCCACCACGGCCAGCGCCAGTACCTCGCTTATCATGCAACTGCTGAAGCACCCTGCCGTCCTGGAGAAGCTGCGGGAGGAGCTGCGGGCCCAGGGCATCCTGCACAGTGGCGGCTGCCCCTGCGAGGGCAGCCTGCGCCTGGACACGCTCAGCGGGCTGCGCTACCTGGACTGTGTCATCAAGGAGGTCATGCGTCTGTTCACACCCATTTCTGGCGGCTACCGCACCGTGCTACAGACCTTCGAGCTGGATGTGAGGCTGGGCCCTGTGGGGCTGGGGCTGAGGGGCGCTGGGTGCTGCCTGAGGTTCAAGCTGCCCTGTAGGAAAGACCCCGCCTCGGGACCCTGGGTACTCAGTCGGAGAGGGGCCAGTGCTTGATTTCGGGGAGCTTTCAGTCATGGGAGACACGAGCGCAGCGTGGGAAGAAGCCAACCTGGGTGTCACTTGTGGAGCTGTCTGTGGCCCGCGCTCAGGAGGATGGACCAGCATGCCCAGCGGGAGGCTGGGGCTGACCAGGCCTGAGGAGCTGGGCATGGGGAGGGATTGTCTCTAGGAAGAGGCAGGTCTTGGATACCTGGGCATGAGGAAAGGCAGGTGGGCACTCCTGGGCCTTCCCCTGGCCCCCTCTGGTTCTCATACCCCACTCCTGGGTCCCCATCTTGCTCCAGGGTTTCCAGATTCCCAAAGGCTGGAGTGTTATGTACAGCATCCGGGACACCCATGACACGGCGCCTGTGTTCAAAGACGTGAATGTGTTTGACCCTGACCGCTTCAGTCAGGCACGAAGTGAGGACAAGGATGGCCGCTTCCATTACCTCCCGTTTGGTGGCGGGGTCCGGACCTGCCTGGGCAAGCACCTGGCCAAGCTGTTCCTGAAGGTGCTGGCGGTGGAGCTGGCCAGCACCAGTCGCTTTGAGCTGGCCACCCGGACCTTCCCCCGCATCACCTTGGTCCCTGTTCTGCACCCGTGGATGGCCTCAGTGTCAAGTTCTTTGGCCTGGACTCCAACCAGAACAAAATTCTGCCTGAGACAGAGGCTATGCTGAGCGCTACCGTCTAGTGGAGCTCAGGCCCACAGCCACCTCAGCCCAGCTGGGCAGAGGGCCGGGGGTGACAGAGTAGAAACCTGTGTGTGGAGGGGGCTGGAGCCCTGGAGGGTCAGTGGCCCCCATGCTTGTCCTCCCCCAGCACCTGGCAAACCCTACCCAAAGCCAAAAGGGTCACGTTCTTTCAGGGGACAGGGCTCCCCTCCTGTCTCCTCCTTTCTCCAGAGTCCCCTCACTTCCCACCAGCTTAGCTCCTGGGAAAGGGCCTGACTGGGCTCTGCATGCCTGTTACAGTGTTAAGTGTCAGTTGGCTGTGCTGCAGTGTGTACCTGTGACCTTCTGAACTGGTTCCCTCCTTTGTCTTTTAGTTGGTGGCCAGGTGGTCGTGCTGGGGGCGGGAGGAACAGAGGCCCCCACCCCATGCTCTCCTCGGCACCCACCCCTCTGCCAGTGCTCGGACAGTGCGCCTCGTGCTGTGGCTGGCAGAGAACAGCACCCTGGGTGACCCAACACAAGTCAGCGTGGGCTGGGCAGGGGCTGCCACCAGCCTGGAGAACACCTGCTACCCGGCCCTGCCAGTTTGGACATTTGAAATTACCTATTGCTGCTACTGTTCTCTCCTCTGACCTTGGGGTGAGGAGCCCCAGGCCTGATCCCCAGCATTCTCCCTGGTGGCCCTGGGCAGGTGCACTGACATCCCGACCCTTCTCCCAGGCGGGACCCCACTGAGCCAGGCGCTCCCTGCTCTACGTACTGAACTGAGGCCCTGGGCTTTCCACTGCCCACACCCCCACTCCTCCTGAATCTGTATTTATTTACTGATCTTGGCCATACTGACTTCTGAAGCAAATATCTCCTTCACTCACTAGCCTCCATCTCAAGCTGTCCTTCTCAGGACTTCTGTGAATGAAGAGGAAGGGGTCTCTGGTCAAAACCCGGCCCCCGATCCTACCAACCCCCATCCCCTTGCCAGGAGCTGAGCTGAACAGCCCTCTTAGGCTCCAATTATTTGGTTTTAACTTCAGAGCCTCACTCTAGCTGAAATCCAGTGTCCGCCTGTTGTCACCTGGTGGAGATGGGGACATAGCCCATTGCCGCCTCCTGTCCTGTCAAAAGCCCCGAACATGCAGATTTGGAGGACACCACAGTCTCTTACTTGGCCACTATTCACCCAGTGCCCCCCCAACTCTGCTAGTGAATATGGGGCAGGATACGGGTTCTTCTGACGGAGCTCGAGGCCTCCGTCTTTCTTTCCTAACCCTCACCCTTTGACCTTAGCCCTTGGGAAGGTGTCCTTGAAGTCCCTTCCACCTCTACACCAAGCCACTGTCTGCTGAAGCCCAGCTCAGGGGTGTGGGGAGGAGGAGGAGGAGGCGAAAGCAAGGGAGGAGGAGGAGAGCCTCCCCCAGAGCTGACTCAGGCCCTCGTGTGGTCTGGAGGCCCTGGGGGAGGCTGAGCAGAGCCGAGGAGGAGGGTACGTGTGATTTGTCAGAAGTGTTTGGTTGCGAGTGGTCCAGTCCAGACGACTGGGTGAAGAGGAGCAGCTCGGCCTCTGGTATTGTGAGCGTTGGCTGTTGGGAGCCCTCCTGGGAGTGTTTTGAGGGCTGTTGGTGAGTCTCTAAGCATATTTGTCTGTTTTCAGATTTTTCACTGCTTTCTGTGTTTTCCTGTTGCTTTTGATGTTATAAAAGCAATGAGTGCAAAAAACAAAAACAAACAAACAAACAACAAAAACAGAACAAATGAAAGCAACAACAAAAACAACCTAGAAGAAAGGATCCCCCAACTGCTAGGGTGAGCAGCTCAGTGACCCTGGCTCGTGGTGTCCAGTGGAGACCCACACAGACCCCACCGACATCTCCCCAAAGGGTCCCTGATCAGGAATGGGGCCACATCACACAGAATGTCCTATAATCGCCAATTCCCAAATGTTTCATTTGTTTCCTATTTTTTTTTTTTTTTCTTCCCACTACTAAAATCAGTGTGGAACAGACATTGGTGGCAAAGATGGTGGGACTTTTTTTTTTTTTTTTTTTTTTAAACATTAGCAAATCCCTCAATCTTCACTCCCAATTCTGAAAACAACAACAAAACAAACAAACAAACAAAACAAAAAAAAAAAAAAAAAAAAAAAAAAAAACAGGCCAAAATGTGTACAGACTCGCCAGAGCTTGCAGAAGAGCTACCTGCATGGTGCACCAGAATCTGTCACCACGAGGGCCCAGGGGCCGGAAGGTTGGGTTTCCTTTAATCGAATCCCACTCGCCCTGAACCCACCGTTGCAGACCGAGTGTTTGGGAGTGCGGCAAGTCTGGCCCTGGCGAGGGCAGGGGGCTGCAGGATTCTGGAAGGTCTCCGTGGCCTCCCTTGGGGGGCCCGCCCGGGAGGAGGTGGAGAAGGAGAAGCTGAGGGGGATCCCTGGGAGGAAGCAGGGAAGGGTCGCTCGCTCCGCTGGGTCTCAGAGGCAACAGGCAGAGGAGCGAGGAAAGCTCTTGATTGGCCGCCGGGTCGGGAACGCCAGCTGTGGCCACGCCTCCGCCTCGCCTCTGTAGCTGTGTCCAGGTGTCCGTGTCCCTGTGTCGTGCGTGTGTTTCATAGAGGTAGCGTTAGAGGGTGGACGTTTTCTCACTACCATTCCTAACTATTGTAACTTGACGTTAAAAAGACAAAACCCCACAAAACTTCCTGCCACGGGCTTGCAGACTGAAGCACTTTCGATGTTGGGCGCTGGCGTTTCGTGTTCTGGGCACCATCCTGACCCCGCCCAGATCGCTATAATATTATTTTATACACGAAACTTTTTTTCATAAATGTTATAATTTTGTGTCTGTCTTTATAAACTATTATAAGTACTATTTTTGTTATAATTCAAAATAGATATTTAGTATAAAGTTTTTGCTGTTAAATATTTGTTATTTAGTAAAATATGAATTTTTCTCTATTGTAAACATGGTTCAAAATATTAATATGTTTTATCACAATTGTTTTAATATTGAAAAAGCACTTGTGGTGTTGTTTTGATATGGAACTGGTGCCGTGTGTGTGTGTTTTTGCCGTCATGTGGTTTAATCTGTATATAATATTCCATGTTGCATATTAAAAAAATGAATGTTGTGCATTTTGTGATCTTGGAAATACTCAATGTGGCTCTTGTTATAGGCTTCCATAATAAACAGTGGGGACTCACCCTTGTCTCCTTTGCCTCTGGTCTCTGCCTCCAAGCCTCACTGACTGGGCATCCCAGTCCAACCAGGCAGGAAGTTCCTCCCTAGGACCCCTCTCCTGGGAGTCTAGCCCGTGTTCCTGCATATAGGCACAGAAGTGTGTGGCAGGGTCTTGGGAGAAGTAGGTTCCCCTAGAGAGGAAAGATGTCACTGGTTGGCTTGTGGGGGAGGGGAGGGGAAGGCTGGGAGGTCATTCTCCTGGCCTAGCACAGTGTGACTGGTTGTGCCAGGTGTCACTGGGCTGGACATGGTGACCCAGAGCTCTGTGAACCTGTCCTCAGAATCCATCTTGTTTGAGCAAGGACACTGATGTCCTTGGCAATCTGGGAATGGAATTCCATTCTCCAGACTTCCACCTTTATGCCCCATATCAGCACTTCAGAAAGCCTGTTTTGTGGTTGTTGCAGGATCAAATAGATCCCATGATCAAATAAATTCGGGAAATGGGCTAAATGAAGGTAGGCAGGTTCTTGTGTTGCAGGACTTCTCAGAGCCTTGAGCCTCCCTGACGGGCAGTACACTGTCAGGGGACATTGGACCCTGAACCACGGGTGGTGATGGTGGGGATGCGGGAGACAGAGCCTAGGCCCCACCGAGCACACTAGGAAACAGGAAGGACTGCAGATGTCCCAGCAGGTCCTAGCCCCTGCTCGCCCTGGCCCGGCCCCACCCCACAGCCTGAGGCAGGAGGGCCCACCCCTGAGCCACTCTGAGAAAAGCTTTTTGTAGCTGCAACGGTTCTTTTCAATACATTAGTCAGTCAGTCCCAACCTCAGCTCAGAGCACCCTGGCCAGGCACACCCCAGGATGCAGGGCCTTGCCTCACCTGGGCAAAGAGCCTGGCCACCCAGACATCTGGCGGTGCCACCAGACAGGAAGGTGTAGCAGGCCCTGCAGCCTACTGTTCCGCCCTGGATCATCCATCCTCCTGCCCCACCTTCCCCATGACCACTGAAGCCCCCCAGCCCTCTCCCCTTCTTAGGTTAGGGGGCAAATCCCCCCCCCCCGTTTTCCATGAAAGCAGAGTTTTAGAGCAAACCGCAACAACCCTAAGGCCACTGGAGGGAGGGTCGTATCCTCCCCCGCCACCCCTCCCCTGAAGGGGCACCCTCCCACCGGCCTCAGCACCGAGAGGCAGCAGGGAGAGGCCAGAGGGCTCGGAAGGCTGCCGGGAAGGCATCAGCCCTCTCAGTTCCCTCTCTCCTGGCAGAAAGCTCTGGGCGGCAGCAGAGGTGAAGGAAGCGTGGCCCCGGGTGCCCTTGGCCTGACCACCCTGCTGTGGGATGGGCAGGCCAGTGGCTGGCCCTGTCATCACCCGTCTGGCCCTGCCACTCCCCCTTGGGCCAGGCGGGTCAGTGACGTGCGCCTGCCTGCCTGCCCCCACCTCCCCAGCCCGCTGCCAGCCCCTGGGATCTCCTGACCTGGAAGGCGAACACAAGCCGCTGTGGACAGGCAAACACGGACACTGTTTTGTCCAGGGAT
The DNA here is from genome assembly GCF_902686455.1 of Sciurus vulgaris. NCBI lineage: Eukaryota > Metazoa > Chordata > Mammalia > Rodentia > Sciuridae > Sciurus > Sciurus vulgaris. The sequence goes on along the minus strand of NC_136475.1, from coordinate 28,071,907 downwards.
TGGGCGCCAGTTTGGAGGGAACTCGGAGACCGCACATTCTGCCACCCTTCCCAGCGCTTTTCCAAAACAGCCTGGCCTTGGCTGGGCCTGGCTCCCAGGCGGCAGGGGGCTGGGAGCCAGGGACAGGGCAGGAAGAAGTGGGGCCCTGGGGCCAGCAGGGCGAGGTGACCAGGGGAGGACAGAGACGGCGCTCTGGCAGCTCTGCTGGGAGGAAGGAGAGGGAGGGCAGAGACAGACCGTGTGTCAGTGTTGGGGCAAGTGAACCTGCCTGGCCCGGGTGCTCTCAGGCACAGTGGGCAGCTGCATTCCCGGGAGAGCGCTGGGCAGGCGGAGAGACAATGAGGGACAGCAGGCTGGGCTCCAGCTCAGCTCTTCCATCTTCCACCCCAATTCTTGTTCCAGGGAGGAGGCTGGCCTGGCTCAGGCTTCGTCCTGCCCGGCTGGCTTCCCGGGAGACCCCTTCCACCCAGTGAGCCTCGGCCCCTCCCTGCCAAGAGGACCCTCCCTCTCTCCCCCAGGCCCTGGTCCACCGAGACTCCTGCTGCCTCCAACTGCTCCCCCATCCCACGCAGCAGGCGAGCGACAGGGGATCCCGACAGGCTTCCACGAAGCAGAACGCTGTGACCTCTGCCCCTGGGGAGCTGGTCTGCCCTGGCGGTCATTTGAGGCAGCATGGGGATCTCTTGCTTGCTGTAGCCATATGGCCCACGTGCTGGCCTACCTGGGGATACAGGCTCTCTGGGAGAGAATGTGGGTGTCTGAGGGGCAGGGGTGCTTGGGAAGCAGCTGCTCGGCTCTGCCCTCCCCTTCCTGCCTGGTCGGTGCCCACAGAGACCACCTTGCCTTGCCTGGTGTAGACCTGACATACTGGCATGGCTTTCCGTCACACGAATTCTTCCTGGGGACTCGGGCTTAGACTGCCTCTGAGTCAAATGTGATGTAGACACATTGTGAGCAGCACCCTGGGGTGCGCACTGAGGGTCTTGCTCTGAGCCCACAACAGTAGAGGCCCTAGGGCAGCCTCTGTGAGGACTCTGATTGGCCCAATTTTTCCTTCCTTCCTTCCTTCCTTCCTTCCTTCCTTCCTTCCTTCCTTCCTTCCTTCCTTCCTTCCTTCCTTCCTTCCTTTCCTTTTTTGTACCTGGGATTGAACCCAGGGATACTTAATCACTGAGACAATTCCCAACCCTTTAAAAAAGTATTTTATTTAGAGACAGGGCCTCGATAAGTTGCTTGAGGCTGGTTTGAACTCACCATCCTCCTGCCTCGCCCTCCCGAGCTACCTAGATTATAGGCACATGCAGCCAGGCCTAGCTGATTGGCCCAATGTGAAGCCCATGCCCACCCTGACCAGAAGATGACCTTCTCTGATTCGCCACAGTGGGTTGGGATTGGCCCTCCAAGGTAGAGATGGGAAGGAAGGTGGCGTGGGAGTGGGCAGGTGGGGTTGAGAACCACTCCCAGGGACAGCTAAGGCCGGCGGGAGGGAGCCGGCAAGGAGTGGGGGGCCCGGGCTGCTGAAGTCAGGTGCGGGGCTGTAGAGGAGGCTGGGCACCCAGTGACATCTTAAGATGGAGACGCTCTTAGCCAATTCCCTGCTGCTTCATGTGAGGTGTTTGCGTTGTTCTGAGGACAGCGGCTTCTCTTTGGAACAAAGCCTGCTGCTACCCCAGGCCGCGCATGACTGTGTGTGTGCATGGGCGTGCGCGTGGATACTTTTATTTTAGCATATTATCAATTCACAAGTGAAAAGCATAGAACACGGAAGGTCCACGTACCCTTCACCCAGTTTTCTTCCGTGACTCCATGCGCAATCCTAGTACAAGATCGCAACCAGGAAATTGACGGTTGGTACAAGGCGTAGGAATTCACGGAACCATCACGATTCAAAGCCTCCCGGCTTCTCTCTACTCTCACAGCTACTAATCTGGTTTCCATATCGATAATTTTGTCATTTCAAAAAGATCATATCAATGGAATCATGCAGAGAGCAATGATTTGACTGGGTTTCTCCTCCAAAACCGTGATGGAATAATGCCTTTAAGAGCCATCAAGTGATCCCAGGCATCTTCTCTAGTTCTTTTGGTTGCTCAGTAGTATTCCACAGTACAGAAGTACCCCAGTTTGGTCTCACCATATCACTCACGGAAAGACTTTTGGTTTGTTTACAGTTGGCTATTACAAAAAAAAAAAAAAAAAAAAAAAAAAAAACTGCAGTGGGCATTTGTGAATGGGATTTTTTTTTTGCAGATTTTTTTTTTTTTTTTAATTTCACAGGGATAAATGTCCAAAAGTGCAAGTACTCGGTCATATGGAAGTTGAGTGTTTAATTTTATGAGAAATCATCAAACATATTTCCAAAGTGGCTATGCTGTTTTTCCATTCCCACCAGCAATGTAAGAGAGACCTAGTTTCTCCACATCTTCACCAGCATATGGTATTATAACTATTTTTAGTTTTAGTTATTCTGATGATTTTATAGTAGTATCTCATTATGGTTTTAGTTTGCTTTTCCCTGATGGCTGGTGAAGTCAAAGATTTTTTTTCTTAGACTTAAGTGAACCATTTTAGGTGATATGTTAAACAGATTTTTGTTTAAATAACAAAATACCTGATGAAATACCTGAGAGAGCTAACTTAAAAGGAGGAAAGGTTAATTTTGGCTCATGGTTTCAGAGATTTCAGCCCAGGGTCATTGGGTCCAGTTGGGTTGGGTCTTCAGTGGCACAGTACATGATGGTGGAACCTGGTGGTGGAGGAGGTGTGTTCACCTCATGGTGGTGGGAAAGCAAAGGAAAAGAAAGAAGAGGGGCCAAGGTCCCTACCTCTTCTTCAAGGATACAGCCCCGGTGACTTAACCTCCTTGCACTAGGCCCCACCTTCTAAAGGCTTCTCCTCCCAGTGACACCACAGCCTGAGAACCAAGCCTTCACTGCGGGGACCTATGGGGGACATTCAATATCCAAACTATGGTAGGTTTTACTCATTTGCTAATTCAATTTTTTTTCTGCCAAACATTGGGGTTTAAAAAAATATTCTAGAAACTAGTATTGTGTTGTATATGAGGGTTGCAGATACTTTTTCCTCTTCTTCAGCTTGAATACTCATTCTGTTAATGGGATATTTTGGAAAGCAAAATTTGAAGATTTTTTATCAGGTCCTATTCATCAATTTTCTTTATATTGATTGATCTTTTTATGGCAAGTCTAAAAACTCTGTCTAACCCTAACTCCTGAAAATATTCTATTTTGTCCCCCAATTTTTGTAGTTTAAGTCTGTAATCCACTTTGCATTAATTTTTAAAAAGATGGAAGGCTTGTCAAAGTTCTTTCTTGGTTTTTCTTTTCAATCCATGGATGCCAGATTATTCCAGTACCATTTGTTAAAAAGCCTACCTGTCCTCTATCAAACTGCTTTTACATTTTCTTTCTTTTTTTCTTTTTTTGGTACTAGAGATTGAACCCAGGGTTGCATGACCACTCAACCACATCCCAGCCCTTTTTATTTTGAGACAGGGTCACACTAAGTTACTTAGGGTCTTGCTAAATTGCTGAGACTTATCTTGAACTTGCAATCCTCCTGCCTCAGTCTCTGGAGTTGCTGGGATTACAGATGTGTTCCACTGCAGCTGGCTGCATGGTTGTTAAAAAGCAGCTGGGTATTTTTCATGGATTTATTTCTGGGATCTCTTCTTTTCTTTGATTTACAAGTCTACACATGTTCTAATATCACACATGTCTTGATTATTGTTTCTATGTAGTAAGCCTTAAGATCAAGTCGTGTGAGTCCTCCCACTTCATTCTTCTTTTTAAAGATTATTTTAGCTATGCTAGAGCCTGTTCCTTTACATTTAAATTTAGAATAAGCTTGCCCATGTGAACAAAAACCTTGTTGGGATTTTTATGGTACTTTGTCAAACCTTTAAATCAATTTGGGTAGAATTGATGTCATCAGTGTGTTGAGGTCCATGAACATGGTATGCCATTCTACTTATCAAGATCTTCATTGATTAATCAGCATCGAGCATTTTTCAACATACAGATCATGCACATGTTTTAAATATGTATCTAAGTATTTCATTTCTCTTGCAGTGATTGTAAGTGCTCACTGTTTTTTTTTTTTTTAATTAATAGACTCCATTTTAAAGAGCAGTTTCAGGTTTAAAGAAAAATTGAGCTGAAAGTACAGGAAGTTCTCATGTGCAACCCTTCCTATGTTGTCTATTACTAAGATATTGCATTAGTGAGGCTTTATATTTAATTTCAGTTTCCATATGTTCATTGTTAGTATATAGAAATGCAGTTGATTTCTATGTGTTGCTCTTTCAAACTTGGTGGAGTGTCTTGAAATTACTATGTTTTTGTTTGTCTGAGATTCCTTGGTATTTTCTACTATTCACATCTTTTGCTTCTTTTTAAATTGGGTTGTCTTTTAATTGTTGAGCTAGAAGGCTTCTTTATAAATTCTGCATACCAGACCCTTATCAGATCTATGATTTGCAAATATATTATTTTTCTGAGGATCTTTTCACTTTTGACAGTGTCCTTAATCTAAAAGGCCTTGATAAGGTCCAGATTTATTAATTTTTCTTTAGTTGTTTGTTCTTTTGGTGTGATATTAAGGATCTAAGAAGCTGCTGCTGAATCCAAAGTCATGGAGATCTATATCTTTGTTTCCTACTAAGAGTTTTATGGTCTTAGGTCTTTGATCCATTTTCAATTGATTTTTGCATATGGAATAAAGTAGGGGTCCAAACTCATTCTTTTACACGTGGCTGTTTTATTGTCCCACCATCATTGTTGAAACAATTGTTTTTTCCCCTAGCCTGATCTTAGCATTCATGTTGAAAATCAATTAATCATAGATGTATGATTATTTCTGGGTTCTCAGTTCTCTTTCACTGGACTATAGATCTATCTTTTGAGGTTATATATTTCCTACTTTGGGTTTTAATCCAAGTCTATGCAATCTACTTATGCCATTGCTTACATGCTTCCAGGTTTGGCCCTTGGGTGCTCTTTCAGATTGGCTCCTGAATACCTTTAACCACCCTCATCCTTTTGTTTCTTGAGCATTTCCTTGCTTTGTGATCCTGCAGGATGCTATGTGCTTTCCCTGTCCCAGTCCTAGAATTAACCAATTCTCCATGGATCGGATTCCTTTTGTTGCAGAATGATATATTAAAACCAAGATCTAGAGACTGGATGTTCTCATTGATACTGGGGTGTTATTAGTGCTTTTAGGCTATCAGCAAAGAGAGCTACTCTATTCTGTTTAATAACCCATATATACACAGAACTAATTTTCCCATATCTATACATCAGTGTGTAAACAGACTTACATGTACATATGTGTGTGTCTATGTTATAAGGCATACCATATACACATAAAAACATGACTTCTGACTGACGTCTCCTACTCTAATCCGATACCACAGGGGCCATGCAAGCCTCTTGTCATTGCCCATCTCTCTGAGAGGGGGATCTGTTCTCCCACCATCAATCAGCCATTTACTTGTTTATTCAACCCTAGAATAGAGTTTCAGAATTGTTAACCCATACACTCTACTTTCACCTGCTTTTAATCTGTATTTATGGGAGCTTTCATCATATAAAATTTTGAGATGGGGCTGGGAATATAGCTCAGTTGGTAGAGTGCTTGCCTCCCAAGTGCGAGGCCCTGGGTTCAATCCCCAGCACCACAAAAAAAAAAAAAAAAAAAAAAAAACTTTTGAGATTTTAATGTAGTTTAATAGTCAAACTTTTCCTTTAAGCTCTTGAGTTTTATCTCTTACCTAGAAAGGCATTCCCACCTACCACCACCCCCAGATTATAAAAATATTTTAGTTTTATGTTATATTTAGATACTCAATCTATCTAGATTTTATTGTGACTTATGTAAAAAGCAGATATAACCTTTTATTTTCTCAAGTGGTTATCTAAAGATCCTAGACACCTATTATTAGTTAGTCCTTCCTGAGTTCCAATGCATTGGCCTGTTTCTTAGCTTTGTATTATGCTAGTCTCCTCATCTATTTTTGTGCCAATATGTGAATATTTTAATTTTTGTGTCCTTAAAATATGTTCTGATATCTAGTAGGGAGAATCTCTAGTCATTGATCTTTTCAAACATTTCTCAGATCTCCTTGTATGTTTAGTCTTACAGATGAGCTTTAGAATTAATTTGTGAAGGTGGATTTTAAAAATGCCTTGGGGATTTTGATTGGCAATTCACTGAATTGATTCAATTTGGGGGAAATTGACATCCCAACATGGTAAACCTCCATTTAGGCCTCCTTTTATGTCTTTCATAAAGTTTTATGTTTTCTTCCTGTGAGTCTTGCATTATTCATGAATTCACTTTACTCATGTGAATTCACATGAATATTCACATTATTTGTTATATGTTTTAAATTCCATTTTCAAATTTATTGTTGCTAACATTTAGAAAGCTATTGATTATGTTTGTCACGTATCTGAACAAGTCACTTAGTGTTTATATGAAATCTGATAGGTTTTCATGTTGATCTTCTAGAAAATTCTATTGTAAACAGTCCTAATTATCTGTAGATCATCACTGTTGCCCTATTCCTTTCTAAATCAAAGGAATGGAAAGGGATGACAAAGATAAATCACTAAGCAAACGTAATCAAGGAAAAATGTAAAAAAAGCACAAATCCTTATCAGATTCCTAAACAAAATGGAAATAACCACAGACTTGAGGGAATGAAATAATTTAAAATAATTTAAATATAAATATTATTGAGGATACTTCTTAGAGTTTTGTGGAAATAAACCTATAAAGCTATAGAAAGATGGATCATGCTTCTGGAAAAAAAAATTAAATTAAAATTGAATCAAGAAGACAGATAAAGCCCCCAAGACCAATAATCATGAAAGAAGTTGATATAATTTGTCCAAAGTTATTGCTAATATTTATATTTCTCCTTTATGTCTTTCTTTGCATTTGATTTTTTTTTTTTAATTCAATTGGTGCAGACAACCAGACCATGTTATGTAATAGTGGTAATGGTCAGTTTTTTTTCCTGGCTTTAACCAAAGTACTTCTAATGTTCATTGTTAATTATGAGTTTAATTGTGAAGATTTCTTCTACTCCTATTTTAAGTTTTTATAAGAAATTAGTGTTGAATTTCATCAAATGCTTTTATCAACTAGAATGATCACTTTTTTCATCTGTTAAGTCTGTTCATATAGTAAAGTTCTCAACTTCTTATGGTTCCTTTATGCATTCAAACCCACTTGGTCAAGATATCTTATTTAGGTGAACTTCTGGAATTTTACTTGGTAACATTTGGTTTGGGATTTTTGCATAAATAGTCATAAGTAAGATTTATCTCTACTTTGTTGTGGACTTCAAAAATTGTGTTTTGGTATGCAGGAAAAAAATTGGGGAAGGGGGGATACTGGGGATTGAACTCAGGGGCATTTGGCCACTGAGTCACATCCCCAGCCCTATTTTGTATTTTATTAGACACAGGCCTCATGGAGTTGCTTAGTGCCTTGCCATTGCTGAGGCTGGCTTTGAACTTGCCGTCCTCCTGCCTCGGCCTCCCGAGTCGCTGGAATTACAGGTGTGCACCACCGCGCCAGCATTATGCAAGAAAAAAAATTCTTTGAGAAGTTACCCTTTTCTTTGCTTTGGCATATCAGGGGTTATCTGTTCCTTGATATAACTTGTAAAACTAACTTCATCCAGGATAGGGGAGGGAGAGTGCTAGTCATTGCTGGTTTGTAATTTCCATAAACCATTACATGTATATAAATGCAAAAGCAGCAATTGGGGTAGGGTGTAGCCTAAGACCTAATTTGTATATGTCATCTCTAGACAAACTCATATCCAATCTGAAGACTCCTCTGCTCTGAGGTCATTGGCTGTGGGTATGGAGGTGAGAATATATTCAATAATCAACATGAAAGGTGAATGAATGAATTTGGGATTAAGTAAACAGCCAGAAGGGTGAGAGGATGACAAGGTTGCTAGAAGCAAAAGGTTTTAGAGTGATGTTTTGAAAAAATATGAGGAATCCAACTTTGGGCATGTGCAGAAGACATTATTAACAAGTCTGATGAAGGAAAGAGAATATACCTGGAGTAGGCGCACAGTTCATTTTACCCTCGCAACTAACCTAACTCCATTGTGCAGACACCAAACCCACAGGCCCAGAAATGTTAAGTGAGTCCTCTGGAGCTATTGAATTCAACGCCCCAGCTCTTTCCACAGCACCCCACCCTTCATGAGATGTAGGCCCAGAGTTCATTGGCATTAAGGGAAAGTCATAAGCAGAAGGAAAGAAGTATTGAGAACTAGGTAGGATAGAGTTACTTAAGATAGAAGTGAGTGAGGTCCTGAAGTATGCAAGAGAGGATTTATCCAGAGAAACACTTATGAGAGCATGGACGTTGGAACTCCAAAGAAGAACACAGTTTCTGTACTTGAAATCCTTTTAATGCATCAAGTGAAGGAACATATGCTTAAATGCTGACTTCCCAGGTGTCACCTATACAACCCACCCCATTCCTTCATCCCCCCTCCCCCCCCCCCCATGTGTCTACATGGAAGGAACCAAAGCTGCCTCAATCACCAAGGAAGGTGGTGGTGTATGAATGAGAAAGAAGGAAAGGATTAGCGTGAAATAAGTGTGAGGATGGTCTGTGCAGAATGTTCTGGAGCACCAGGGAAGGGTTGACAAAATGGAAAACTTCACAAAAGCTACATCATATTAGCATTAGGTTTTGAAGATAAGTTAATATTTACCAGGCTTTGAAAGGAGGCTATTTAAAGCAGAAGGACATTAAGGGAAATATTAAAAGGAAGCCTATTCAAAGCAGAGGGGATTGCTCTGCAGGAAGACTTGGGTCACTTAGACCTATCAGACTGGTAAAATGAGGCAGAGAGAGATGCACGTTACAGGCCCCTCTGCACATCCCTAGGAGTGTGGACTAGTGTGGCCTCTCTGGAGAGTCCCTAGAGAACTCCGTTCAAATATGCACATCCCCCAGGGCCCTGTAAACTTTCTCTTGGTTAAACAGTGAAAATGACCTTTACTGCACACTGTAGGGACAGGAAATGGGAGGCAGTCTAAGTGTCTATGACTAAAGTACAATATGGTAGATGTGTTATTGGAACTGTTTGCTGCGGTCAGAAGTAACAAAGTAGAAGTACATAAATAGTGTTAAGTTTTAAAAAATAACTCATAGCAAATGAGCCCTATAGTGCAAGATCATTTATGTAAGTTAAAAATACGTAACAGCACTATTTTCAAAGATACATATCCATCACCAGGGGCATGCGCTAACACTGTGGAGATCCCCACTTGTCTGAGAGCCAAGGGGGATCAAGAGTAGGACTGGCACTGGGTGCGGTAGCACACGCCTGTAATCCCAGTGGCTTGGGAGGCTGAGCAAGGAGGATCTCAAGTTCAAAGTCAGCTTCAACAACTTGGAGACCCTACGTAACTCAGGGAGACCCTGTCTCTAAATAAAATACAAAATAGGGCTGGGGATGTGGCTTAATGGTTAAATGACCCTGGGTTCAATCCCTGGTACCAAAAAAAGACTGCCAATTGAATGGACCAGGAAAATAAGACTGAAGCCTGACCAATTGAAATACTCTTGAACTGAGGAGTATGATGACCAATTTCCTGTATGGAATCCCAACACAGGACCCAGAAACATTAAACGTATGGTATGCTTTCCTCATAGAAGGGCCTGACAGGGGACTTGCAGCAAGCAGCCCCAGAGCTGAAGCTGGGGAGAAGCTAGTCAGTACCAGCCTGGAGCAGTGGCCCTGATCCTAAGGTCAACAGGGAGCTGCTGACAGCTTTTAAGCAGGAAAGAACATTTTGTTTTAAAAGATCCCCTCTGGTGACCTAGAGGATAAGGAAAGACTGAGACAGCTAGTATTTAGGAGACTGCTTTAAAATTACAGCAGAAAAATAGAGGTCGGAACTAGGTTTGGTAGGTTAGCAGCACTGTAGGTGGTCTGGAGTGGGTGCAATCCAGGGCCAGTGCAGAAACCCACAGTAGGCCACCTCCTTTTGGAATAGAAGCAGTCACTGACCTTGAAGAGTCTTGAAGTTGTCGCTACATCTTATCCCAGGCTCTCCTCCATTCCTGGCTCTCCTGGCACAGCACAGACAGTTGGAGACTCAAGTTCTAATTCCAGCTCTTCCCTCTGGTTCCAGATGTGACCTTGGCCAGGTCACGCCTTCTTTCTGGGCCTCACTTCCTCTCTCTTTCCTTTCCAGCACACACTTTCTTTGGCTTCATATTCCTGTATTTCCCTAGTAATAGCCCCCAACTTGGAAATCTTGCTCCTCCCCAAGTCCCCCCAGATGTCTCCAAAGTCCTGACATCCTCCTTAATCTTCCAGCTCCACTGCCCCACCCTGGTGAGGAAGAGCAACAAATTGGTATCGTAATGGCCTGCTGATTGCATTATGGGTGTCTAATGCAATATGCCCTCATGAGGACCATCCATCAGAGCAGAGCCCCTCCCCAAGCCCCTGCCACCCCAGTCACATTAGTCAGGCAGGCCATTCATCACTACCACACACCTCCATGGAGACTAGCCTAGACAGATGGGGCCAAATCAGATTTATGGGAAGGAATCGTGGAAAAAATCAGTCCCATCCATCTCCCAGACATTGAGGAGGGAGACCTGTGTCCCCACTCCCTCCAAGGCTCCTTAGGGAAACGGGTGCTAATAGGGAAGCCAGCCAAGTAGCCTTTGTTTTCTGGAAGGCCCATTCCTGAGCCACTGGGTTGCCTAGCACAGCCCTAGAACTGGCTTCTCTAAGAGTTCATAATTTTTTGAAGCAAAGCCCCTGCCAGGACCAGGACACAGTGCCCAGAGTTGGTTGCAACTTCTGAGAATCCCAGGGCATGCATTAACTGGGTTCCTGAATTGGGTTAACTGCCGGTAGCAGAGGGTAGGGAAGGAGAAGGCACCAAGCCCAGCTCAGGAACGAGAGCAGTCCCAGGGAGCCTCACCATGGAAGGTGACTTTAGGCCTTGCTGAGCTCCATTTAGCTCTCCCTGGACAGATGACAACTCTCGAGAGGAGACCTTGAGAAGCTTGAGAATGGGCTTAGATGTAGGGCCGGTGACTATCTTTCAGCTCCCAGGATTTGTGGAGCCTGAAGCGTGTATGATTTGAGGAACTCTCTTTAAGAAAATCATGAAAATTTTGAAAGGCTAGACCCCTCCTTGGGCTCTGGAAGGAACCTGTAGGAGAGAGGGGCCTGAAAGCTTTAGCTTTCTTGATTTCACTATGAATTGGCCCCCACTGTTGCTGGCCACTGCCAAGTGTTTTACATGCATTATCTTTTTAAAATACCTGCACAAGAGCCAATTGCTCAGCCAGGCAAGACTTATTCTCTCAATTTTATAAGAAGCTTGAACTTCAGAGAGATGAAGTGACTTGGCCGAGACTGCACAGCTGGCAAGTGATGCACTGATGACCGGGCTTGTGCTTATTCCACCATCCCTTGGCCTGAGTTGAGTTGCCTGTTAGAAGGTGGGCCTGGGGGAGTCTCTGGCCCAAATGGCTCAGTCCCCTCAAGCCGTGCTCAGGGAGTCCCTTCTCCATAGTTGTTATATAACCAGTGCTGCATCTGCCCTGGGGTCGGAAAAAGACAAGGCAGAAATGGGGATAGGAAAAGCAGAAGAAATCTTGTAGCATAGAGTTGAGGGGATCAGTGATGGGGCTGTAAGCTTTTGTCCTGCAATGGTTCATCTTTTTTTTCCCCCCAAACTGACCATGGCCTGTCTTAGCTGGGTCCCAGATGAGGGAGCTAAGGGGCTAAGCAGAGCTGGAAGTCCACATCTGGGGCCCAGGTAGAGGGCCATGAAGCCTCCTTTTTATATCAGTGTAGATTTGTCTGAGAAGCCTGGCCTACCCCACCCCCCTTGAGCCCCTACCAGATTTTCCTCTCTGTTCCTGCTCTTTGCGATGCACCCCTTGTGCTGAGACAGAGCATTGCTCCTCTGGCTACTAAGATGCTGAGAACAGTGGGTGGCCCTCTGCCTGCCAGGGACCCCAGAGCTTAGGCCCTGAAACAGCTCGTAGAGAATGAAAAGCAAGGCTAGACATGCGTCGTGTGAGCAGAGAACGTGGGGGTCTCTGTGAGCAAGTGTAGAGCATGTGCACACACCCTGTGGGGAAGCACCCCAAACTTGACCCTCTTAGTTGGGTCTCTTGATGGTTTTGCCACTCGCCCTAAGGGCACTGCCTTATCTCCCCTTGAAAGGCACCTGTCTGAGCCAGAGCTTTGGTGGCCAGCCTCTCCGTCCCTACTTTTCTCCCTCGCCTGTCTCCAGCCTCCTCTCCCTGTCTGGAACCCCATTCCCAATCCCCCCACTGCAGTTGCCAAGTGTGTCCACCTTTTGATGCCAACTCCAAGTACTCCTAAACTCTGTGCACTTGGCTCCCTCCGCACTGCTTCTAGCTTGGCTTAGGCTTGGGTGCTGGATGATAGGCTCAGACTCCAATCCAGATTCCCTGGGTTCGAGTCCTAGAGACGACATTTAACCTGCAGAGTGCAGCTGGGGTCATTTGGAAAGCTGTTGACCTACCCAGACCTCGGATTCCTTCTCTATGAAGCGAGGATGATCATAGGTACCTCCTGGGGTGCTGTGGGGGTTACCTGAAACCATGCCTGTGAAGTGCTTCATGAAGTGCCTGGCACATGGGCAAGTGCAGAAGGGTGCGGGCTAGTATTCATGTGTTATTGTTATCATGATCGTTGCCACGGTGACCACGATGACGATTCTTACCTGAGTGATCACCCTAGTTTCCTGGCAGCCCTCCTTGCCTCAGCCCTCACCTTCTCAGCCTGAGGTCGACAGGCCAGGTTTATTTCTCAAGCCAGTAAGTGGCAGGCAGATTCTGAGCCTCCTTCTAAAGGACTCCTGGGCCCTTATTCTCAGCTACCAGGATACACGACCAGTTTGCAGGTATGCAAAATTCATGGATTTGGAATAGCAGGACAATGAGGAAGGACTGAAACCCATGGAGGCAAAGTAGAAAAAGAGCATCGGAGGTGTTCCACACTCTGCACGCTCTGCACACACAGGGTACAATCCTGTCTTGGTGGTCAGGGGCTCAGGAGCGTGTGCTGACGTTGGGTTGAAGATGAAGCACAGCCGGGCGCAGTGGTGCACACCTCTCATCTCAGCAGTTCTGGAGGCTGAGGCAGGAGGATCACAGTTCCAGACCAGCCTCATCAACTTAGGCTTTAAGTAACTTAGCGAGACCCTGTCTCAAAATTTAAAACAAAAAAGGGCTGAGAAGGTTGCTCAGCAGTAAATTACCCCTGGGTTCAACTTCCAGTACCACTCCCAAAAGAGGAAGCAGAGAGGTTTGGGGGAATGCTGGTGGGCAGAATTTGCTAGAGGGGCTGGAGTCCCCAAGAGCCTCTTGGGGCCTGCAGAGTGGGGACCAGGTGAAAGCCTGGCGGGATCACAGGTGTGCATCAGAGTAGCCTTGGCCATCAGAACAGTAGGGACAGGGCAGGGGAGTGGGGCAGCTCTCCCTGGGAATGGTTCTTTGGCCAGCACCCCTGTATGTGGGGGGAAGCTAAAGCTGTGGCATTAGGGATTCAGGTAAACTTGGAGCTGGGTGGGGTAGACAGGAAAGGTGGGGTTGGTTGGGTGGGCAACCACACAACCTCTGGACTCTGTTTCCCTAGCTCCTTTTGAGAGGAAGTCTTCATGATAAAGGTCATAGGCAAGAGGATGTAGCCTGATAGATAGCATGTGGGACTTGGGGTGTGGAACGCTGTTGTCCACATTCTCAGGTTAGCTCTGGGGCTTGCTGGCCAGTCAGCGGGCACCTGCTGGGGCTTTTGAAAAGCCAGTGGGAATGGGGAGGCAGGGTGGACTTGTTTCTGACCTTGTCTCCAGGCTATAGAGGAGGGGGTATTTTTCCTCCAGGCTTGTTCTTCTGCATCAGAGGCTGGTGACTAGTTTGCTGCCCTGTCCTCTGACCCCCAAAGAATGGAATCCTTGAGACAAGCAGTCCAGTGCTCTGTCCTGCCATCCTCCCTTCCATCTAACCACCCTCGGAGTTCCAGGGCAGGAGAGAACTTGGCGGAGAGAAGCCCACCTACTCCTGTCCCAACAGTACCCCCAAGGAGAGGTTGGTTGGCCATGCTGGGAGGGAGGTCCAGAGGGCTCTGCACCTTGGAGTGGCCTCCCTGAGGAGGTTTCCCAGCATGGGGGTGCTGTGAAGGCCTGGGGGACCCTGAAGCCCTGGAGGGAGGAGGCTGCTCTCCAGCTTGTCTGGTTCAGTGTTCTTTGTAAAAATCAACCATCTTGCCACTTCAGGGATCTGTGGGATTTTTGCAGCCTGGGTGGAGGGTGGGGGAAGCAGTTTTTAACACTAAGCAACATGAAGGCAAATTCGCTGACAGCCACCCGGCCACATCCCCCGCCTTTCACTTGGGTGTTTTACCTTCCACAAAAGCTCTGGGTTCTCTGTCGTGCCTTTCTTTTTTCTTCCTGGATCCCAATTGTCAAGCCTTCAAGAAAATGCACTTCAGTCCTTTGTCACTGAGTGTAATTTGATAAACTGAGCAGAAACACACTGCTCTCCCCATCCTTTCAAAAACTGTTACTGCCAGAGAAAGAGGATGAGGGAAAGAGATCTGAGGTCTTTGAATGGACGTTTAAGCGTGAGTGCACGCGCGCACACACGCACATGCACACACACAGGCTCACTCACATACCAGGACATAGAGTTGCCTGGGGTGGGAGGAGGTTGAATCCCAGATTCCTGTGTGTGGGGCCTGGGCCTGGGGTCCTGGGACGGATGCCCTCCCAGCTCCCAGCGACTCCCCTAGTTGCAGGCCCTTGTTGCAGCCGCCCAGTGGGCGGTGCCAGGGCAGGTTTCAGGCTATAAAGGGCTCTTGGCTCCCTGGGCCTGAGGGAACGCCATCGCTGCGGCAGGATCCCTGCCAGCCACAGCCAACTTGGGGCACTGCCGGTGTCCTATCCCCACCGGGCAGGCTACTCTTTTCCAAGCAGTGCTGATTTGGACATAGCTGTCAGCTGCGTTCCTCGGCCCTTCCATAGGCAAGTCCCTTTGGATTGCTTTGGGTGGGGTTGGGTGTGGGACGGGAGGAGAAGGACTGGATATGGGGGCTTTGACAGGGGAGGATGGGGTATTTCCATTTCTTGAAAAAGAAAACCCTTCTGTGGCATGTCTGAGCTGAGATTTCTGAGATGAGGCGTGGAGTGAGACTTGGTCCTTGTTTAGGCAAAGGAGAGAGCAGCAAAGTTCTTTTCCAAAGATCACCCCCTTCCCAGAGGGCTGCAGCAGAGTGGGTGAGGGGCTGTCCCCTAGCAGGTTCTTTCTGAGGGGCTGGGAGTAGAGTCAGGCCAAGCCTGCATCTGGAGGTACCGTCACTTGGACAGGGGTTGTTATCTGTAGAAACTGAGGGGGAAAAAACTGAAGATACCTGGGTGTGGGGTAGGAGGAAATCTCACTAAAGGACAAAAAAAAAAAAAAAAAAAAAAAAAAAAAAAAAAGGTAGGAAGTCTTTAAGAAAATACATAGAATCCAGAATCCAGAATCCAGCTTTGGATTTAGTAGCACTGCAAAGAGCAGGATGGTATTTCCAGAGAAGTGGGTGGGCAGGGTGGGTTTCTGGCAGTCGGTGGTTTGGAAGTGGTCAGCGCACTCTCTAAACGGCTTCAGAGCCTGGGTGGGGGTCACGGAGGAGAGCTTGGCCCCTGTAGGCTGCAGAAAGGCACCGTCTGTGGCACCACGGGGACTTCCAAGCAGACTTGGGGTAAGTGTGCTGCCGTACCCCTCCTTCCCATCCAGACTGGACAGCAGGGGTCCAGCCCCTCTTGGAATAGCCAGGGCACAGTCCGAGTGTCCTCTAAACTGTCCTTGAGAATCGGACACAAGAAGGCTACTGCCAACCTTGTGGCGCCTGTTCTGGAGGGAGGGCATGGAGTGGGAGAAGGTAGGCAAACAGGCCCCGGGATGAATATCTGGGACCACAAGCCAGGATCCAAAGCCAAAGGGGCCCTCCAGGTCTGTTGGAGGAGCAGTTTCTATTTGTGCGCTAGAGGAGTGTCTAGGCAGGACCTATGTCCAAAGACGTTTGCAGGCAATGAACCCCACCCTGTCAGGCAGGGTATGAAGGGTACCTTAGAATGGAATGGGACCAGCCTGAGACCCTGGGGAAGGTGAGGAGTCACTAGGAGTTGCGTTTTCCAAGGGTTCCTGGCTGCCAGTGAGGCAGGACAGGGCTAACAGCAGAGAGAACTCTCTGAGGTGGAATCTCCAGCTTTGTCCCCAGGCTAGACTGCCTATGGTTCTGTTGGAGACCTGTGCGAACTCTGTGGCCGCTGAGCACACAGCCCTACCTCTTGTCACCTACTCTCTTTGATTTCTGGACACTCAGGCCACCCGCGCCTTTATCCTGGACTTCCCCTTTCTATTTGACTCTAGTCTAGGAGGAAGGAGAGGTGGTTTTAGGGAAAGCAAGTGAATAAGCATCAATTGAAAAAAATTAATTCGGAGCCAGAACTCTGCAAAATCGAATGTAAAATCAACCACTCCCTTTGTTGTCGGCTTCGGTCGTCAGAGGCATGGACATTAAACAAAGGAGGAGTCGCCATGAGGGGCAGGGTCTCGCGGCTCACGGGGTTGTGTTCTGGTTGCTGGGAGAGGGACTAGGACAAAGCAATGGGGACACGGAAGTGGGACTCGCCTCCAGTTTTCTCACCAAGACAAGAAGTAATATGGAAATTCGGTGTGCTGAGTGGAGACGATATCAAATGAGAACCATAGAAGAGGTTTGTTGGTTACGTGACTGCACACATGGAAGGGGCTGGGAAGGGGCACTGGCTTTGTTCCTTTGGGCATAGAAGGTCTAGGATGGATAGCACCGCTCGGCAGCTTCATGCCGCAGTGAGAAGCTGGACTTCAAGCAGACTTGCCCTTGTGGGGTGCTCTGCTCATTATCTGCATATTCTAAGGGTGCCTGAGGCCTGTCCTCCATACCCTCCAGGTCCCTTGCAAGCTCTGCAGATTTCATCGAGACTTGAAGCAGCACCCGACTGATCTCCCAGTCTGCACTGATTTCAAAGTGCCTGAAGGGCTACAGGGAGGCTAGGGAGTCAGTCCTGACCCAAAGTTTCATCATTGCAGGCAATAGCTGAAGTGTCCCCTGGGCCTTTGAAGGGGTGGTGGGGTGGGAGTGAAGAGGAGTTCCTGTGATACTGGCCATGCTGGCATGGAGTGGAGGGATGCTTTTTGGGGAGAAGGCAGATCATTCTAAGGCCAAAATGAGAGAGAAAAAAATTCTGAACTAGAGCCAATTCCTTCTCCCAGAGCCTCATGGATTGAGTTGAACCCCAATTCAGTATAGTTCATGAGGGACTGGTTCCTCTCCAGGACCAAAGGTGAACCTGAGTAATACTTGTTAGTACTGGCATTTGGTCTAGAGTTGGGGACAGGGTCACTCTGTGATGAAGATTAAGGGTCAGTCTGGGATTAGGCTCAGGAGGTCTGTTTTAGCTTTAGGACAGGGTTTGGATCAGACCAAGGACTGGATCAGGGCATGTCAGAAGTCCACCTGAGACTGAAGAAAGAATATCCTTCAATGAGATCTGACTGGCAAAGATGGTGGCTGGCCCTGCTCTGTCCTAGTCACCCTCTTGAGCCTGCTCCACAGTCCCTGGATTCCATACTCTCCACAGTGCCTCCAGGAAGTCTTATAGAATGAGAGTACCATGGCTTTTCTGTTCTTTTTTCCTAAGTGAGTACTCTTTGGGACTTGAGCAGAGACATGGTTTCAATTAGGCAATCCAGCAACTTTGCTGTGGGGCTGCAAGTCCTGCCAGGACAGGCAGGTGGGCAAAAGAAGGACTCAGAAATGCTTCCACATGCCCGCTCCCAACTCCTTCTCCATACCTGAACAGGAAGAGAAGCCAGACAATGGATGGCAAAAGACAGTTCACAAAAGCCATCCCTGGGAGTAAGGGAGTGGGGGCAAGGCCATGGGTGGTGTGACTTCTGGGACTCTTATCCTGGCAAAGTGGATACCTCCTATGGACTCTCAGTTTGATGGCTGGGAGGTAGGCATTCCACGGCTGTGGACAAGAATCCTCTGTGTGTATGTGCCTTTGTGTGTGTTCAACAATTGCCTGTGCATCTGTTTGCATCTCTGTAGGGTTGTGTTTGTGTTCAGCGTGTTCAGAGATGAGTGTTTACCCTGAGGGATCCCCAGGGTCTTCTTGCCCACCTCACCACTTCAGGCTAGTGCCAGGAATCTGCATTCTTAGGATTCTTCAAGAGGACAGGGCTTCGACAATCTCCTCCAGCCCCATGCTATCCCATTTCCTTCTCTGACAGGAAATGGGATAGGACTGTTGAGTCTGGCCTCATTGCTCCTGGGTTGCCCTGTCCAGATTCAACAGTCCTGTGAAACGTCCTCCCTAGCTCTCTGTCTCTGGGGCCACAGAGGTCCTGACAGGGACTTTGTGAGTGTCCGGGCCCCAAGCGGCCTGGGAGTGGGGAAAAGGGAGTCTGAGGACATTGAGGCGGGAGCTCTTTTGGAGCCTACACACAGGTCCTTGGGAGATGATCTCTCGCTAGGAAAAACGGTTCAGCAAAGGGAAAGCGGGAATTGCTTCCCCTGAATCTGTAGTACCGCAACTGTCCACCAGGTGGGGTTCCAGGGCAGAGAGTGAGAGCCGAGATGACCCAGCGCTTGTAGTAAGAGCCCTACTCCAGGATCTCTTCTGGCTGCATCAACCTGAAGCGCTCACTCCGGGAGGGACAATAATTTGCGCTCATCTTAGACGCTCATGCACATTCTTTTCTAGGGAATTCTAAGGAAGAACAAGTCCTGGGTGCAGAAGAAGTGTTAAAAGGGAGGCTAGTTTGGTTACACGCACACCGCCCTAAAACTAAAGGTGGGATGTCTAGTCTTTCTCTGGGAGTGAACAACAGACACAGGGGATAGGAAAAACAGGACGCGCGCGAGAGGGAGAGCCAGTCACTCGCCAGACAGATGTCGGGAATGGTGTGCATAGCTCTAGCATAGGCTCTCAGGAGGAGCGGCCAGATGACGGACAGATGGATGGATGCACGAACGTACGGTCCCAGAGGGAACAAACCTGCACACGCACCACACTGCTCCACCGACGTGGGTCTGACTCGGGGCGGACTCACTCGCGCGCACACACAGGTGCGGCCCCGGGCCACACGCACACTCACATAGGCACGCGCGCTGGGCCCTCTGCTGCTGGAGCTGAGAAGGTGGCAGCGCTCGGCCGGCTTGTTTATTTACTTATTTATATCACTGAATGTTGGTACCGAACTCCTCCCGCCCCCGGGTGCCGGGCCGCCGTATTTGTCCCTGGCTGTCCCTGGGATCAGCACTGGGGTTCCTGCGATGCTGCCGGCAGTGGACACGGACTACGAAGTGTGTGTGTAGCTCGGAGGTGTTGGAGAGGAGGGGCTGCAGCGTCAGGATCTCCGGACGCTCACGGGGTCAGGGGAACCTTCAAATTCTGTAGTATAAGAGCCTTGAGGGAAGCAGGACCTTGGCATCTGAGGTTTGGGGAGGTAGGGATCAGGCATGGGGAACGGGGCTGGAGAGAATTAGGAGTGCCAAATCAGGGGTCCTGGGAAGCAGGAGCCCGCGAGGTCCCGCAGCGGAGAAGCCAGGGACCCTGGACGCGGGCTCCGGGGCTGGCGCCCTTCAGGCAAGGGGTAAACTGGCCGGGACCGCCGGTACGGGGTACGGCGCACGCGGGACTACTGCCTGGAGCAGGAGGGGTCCGGGGACCCGGAGGGAGGAAAAGTGGGAGGGAAGTAGCCTAGCAGCCAAGCGGGCACTAAGCGAGTGTGTACCGTGTGTGCATGTGTGTGTGTGTGTGTGTGTGTGTGTGCGCGCGCGCGCGCGTGTGTCTCATCTCGTCCGTCTGTAGGTGCCCGGCTAAGCGAAACGCTGCGAGAAGGAAGAGAAGGCGAGAGGTGAACTGAGTTTGATCCTGCGGCTGCTACAAGTGGGTCCTGCGCGGACGGCGGGCGGCGGGCGGCTGGCGGCGGGCGGGGCGGGGCGGGAGGCCGGCGGGCGCTCACACGCTCCGGCCGCGGGCCGGCCTCTCACCACGCCTCCGGCTTTGTGAGCGCGCGGGAGGGGGGTGCTGGCGGAGTGCCCGCGGCGGGGCAGCCTCCCGCCTCTATATAAACACACGCATCGCCTCGCTTTGGCCTCAAATTCACATTGAGAGACGCTTTTAAAACCATCAGCCCTGAAACCCTGCTTTCTGCTTTCCCTCCTCTTTCATTCCTTCTGCCTTCCTTTCTTTTTCCCCCTTTCTTCCCTCAGCAGCAACTCCAGAGCCGAGAGACTGCGTCCCCGGACGGACTGCCTTTGCTTAATTGATACAATAGCCCAGCTCGGGTTTTCCACCTCCTCCCCCAACCCCACCCCGCCTCACCCCTCCCGCCCGCCGCCGCCGCCGCCCCAGCGCCCGCCCGGGGCTCTGTCGCCGGCTGCGGCCCGTCCGGCTGCGGCCCGCCGGCTTCGCACCCGCGCTCGGGCCGCTGCGCCCGCCTCACCGCTTCGCCCTCTGCGCCGCCTCGGGGTGCCGCGGCGGCTCCCGGGCTCCGGCGCGTCGCCGAGGCAGCCCAGGGACTCTGGCTCCGGCCTCTCCACTCGCCTCAGCTGGGGAGCCTTCTCCCTCGTCCCCAGAGTTTCTGGGTTCGTTGGAATTTTTGCATTCAACATTTTTTCTTTTCACCTAGGAATTTTTTGAATACTTTTGACAAATCGCACTTTCTCTCCGCTGGCTCTCTGTTCCTCTTCTTCTTCTTTTCTTTTCTTCTTCTTCTTCTTTTTTTTTTTTTTCCCGAGCAGGGGAAGGGGCTTACGAGAGAGAGGCTCCCGCTGGACAAAGTTTTCCAAAGTTTTCCGAGTGTGATGGTTGCGGAGAGATCAAATCCACCAGCTTGACTCACGGCTTCATCTCACCACCCCTTGAGCAGCCCCTAAGCCCGCTGTAAAGGAACAAACAAACAAACAAACAAACAAAGTTACACCCCGAGTCGCCTGTCTCCTCTCTCTTTTAGGCAATCTTTTCCCCGCCTCTCTCCGCTCCCCTCGCAGCCTCCACTCCCCTTCCCTCGGCCCCTTCCTCTGTCTCTGTTTCGGCTGGAGGTGCCAGGACCCTCGGCCGCAACCTCCCCTCCCCCGCCGATCCGGTCAGGCCCTCCCCTCCCCCGTCGCGGCCGGCACAGCCAATCCCCCGAGCGGCAGCCAACATGCTCTTTGAGGGCTTGGAGCTGGTGTCGGCGCTGGCCACCCTCGCCGCGTGCCTGGTGTCCGTGACGCTGCTGCTGGCCGTGTCGCAGCAGCTGTGGCAGCTGCGCTGGGCTGCTACCCGCGACAAGAGCTGCAAGCTGCCCATCCCCAAGGGCTCCATGGGCTTCCCGCTCATCGGAGAGACCGGCCACTGGCTGTTACAGGTAAGGGCGCACTCGCTCCGCTGCTCTCCGGGGTCCGCTAGCTGCGAGCGCGGGACCGACCTAGCCGCGGGCAGGCCAAAGGGAACCGGAGTTTGAAGGCACAGGTCCCCGCCCCGCCCCTTCCCTTCTCCCAGCCTGATCCTCCCGGGTTTTCCCTGCCCGCGTGGCTCGGAGATCAGTGGCGCCGGGTGCGCTGGTTCGGAGGACTGATTAAGAGGGGTTTCAGGACCTGGCGTGACTCCCAGGGCTGACCTGCCTCTGTTGCGGGCGACAGAGCAGGGGTGCATGGAGAGGCCTGGGAGCTCCACGCACAGCGCGCGTTGGAAGGGGCGTCCAGACAGTCACGAGCCACTTTCGCCTCTTCTTTGCGCTCCAGGACCCAGTGGGGATCAGCCGTCTTGGGTGTTAACAGTGTAGCGGGGAACCAGAAACTTGAGGCCGGAGAGGAGGAGGGGACCATAGCAGCTTGAATTGCCCTCTTAGACCCTGGCTGAATTCCTGCCGCTTAGCCAGGTAGTTCATGGTCCTCACTAGTGTGTGTATTTTGTGGTGGGAGAGGAAGAAGGTAACCCAAGGAAAATGAGAGGCTAGAGACTCGAGGGCTCTCGGCTTTCGGGGAAAAGGGTCGATTTACTTATCGGGTGTGGACAGTTCAGCAGGAGAAAGAAACTTGGGAGAAGTACGTGGGAGATAGAGTTTGCTCGTAGACGCTACCCAGTCCCGCTCTAGTGGTGATAATTGGGGTGGGGAGCGTCGAGGACCAGACCCAGGTAGGTAATGGGGAGATTAACCTGGAGTTAACCTTGTCAAATGCTAGACAATCACTTTTGCAATTTGATACACACCAGGGGTTTTTTTTTTGGGGGGGGGTGGAGGGTACACCTCTGAGATAACCGCGGGAGGTTTGTTAGAGTACACGTGTGTACTACTTGTTTGTCCACTGGGTGCTAATGGGCCTTAGGGGAAACCTGGAATCCTGAAACAGAGAACCCTGGCACTGGAAAGGTGAAGCTAAAGGTGAGCGCGGGGATCTGTCGGTTTAGAGGTGCGAAAGCTTGGCTTGACATTAACAGACGCGTGCAATTTTTGTGATCTCGCGCGCGCACGCGCGCACGCACACACACACACACACACACACACCACACACACACTGAACACTCTGAAGTGACAGCAGAGCGTTAGTGGAGACAGGCGGGGGCGAGGTTCCTTTACCCTGTGGTCTCTAGATATCGCAAAGTTGGTCCCAGTCTTATTTTGGGGGGATGTCGGTCCAATGGGGTGGGGTTCACTTCAACCAATCAGATTATCTCCCGTAAGAAATCCCCAGAACTTCCCCCTTGCTACCACTCTTAAAGGGTTAACTGCGGCGGTGGTCTAGGCTTTTGGCCGCGAATTTAGAAAATAAAATAACTCACTTGGGCAATGGCTTCCTCCTTGTTAGAGCCAATTCGTGGAATCACCGGTGTGTTTCCGTCTCCCCCATCCCGTTTATTGACCTTCACCCGCTACCCCCCGGCGTGGTGTCTCCTTGACCTTTTTTCCCCAATCCCACAAGGGCCCTGGGGGTTTGTGTCCAGTCGGCATAGAAGTTGGAGAGAAGGGACACATCCATGTGTCCCAGGGCCCTAGATCCCGCGGGGGGAGGAATAAGAGGGTGCGTGCTGAGGAGTGCTGAAGGGGTTAATGGGAACCCTCTGAATCCCAGGGTTTTTTCGGAGTCATTTATCAGATTTTACGGGGGGACCTCCAAGGGCTCTCCGTTTCCACCGAGCGCCATCTAAACAGAGCCCAGGGCTAAAAATACAACATTTTTGTATAAATTGGACTCGCGGCCCGCGCGGCCGCCCCTATGAAAGTCCTCTTTGTGAAGACCGTGGAAACGGCGGACAAATAACTCTTTATTAATGCCACAAAAAAACGCACTTTAATTATAGTTAGGCAGATCAGAGGCGGGGGGTGAGGGCGAGGCGGCGGCGACCTCGAAAAATTCACAACCCAACTTTTGTGTCGAAAGAAAAGAAAAACAGAAGAAAAGAAGGAGAGACGGAGAGTCAGACCGAGCGAAGGATGCGGTATAGCAGACGGAGGAAGGGAACCCCGCGCCTCATCCCCTCCTCTGTCGCACCCTACCTCCGCCTTGATTTTTCTTAAAGGGGTAGACGGGTCTACAATGGCGTCACGGTGTGTGTGTGTGTGGTGTGTGTGTGTGTGTGTGTGTGTGTGGGGTGTTTCTCCCGATCATCTAGCCTGGGAGAGGGACAGCGTCCCCCGCGACCCGGCCCCCTCTTGGCAGCTCAGGAGCTGCCGACTAGCTCCCTGTCGCGCACCCGGGCTGGAGGCGCATGTGGAAAAGTGATTAGGGATCTGAGTTCTGCAGAGTCACTTTTCGCTGCGCTGGGGTATGTACACGTCTAGCTGGAGAACAGCTTTGAGTGGAAGAAAGGAAAACGAGGAGGGGGACCAACCCGGGAAAGGGTAGCCAAGTTGTCCCGTCGGGGGAGAATGACCCGGTAGGTCTTGAAGTCTGTTAGCGGGCAGGAGGGGAGACTGGACAGGTAGCGCCCCTTCCCTTCTCCCCGGTGCTGCCCCGGCAGGAGAAGGGTTAATTTGGGCTGTGGTGGCGAGTGCCGACGTCAAAGGTGAGCGAGACGCCCCTGCCCCCGCCCCTGTGAGGTCCCCTAGGTTTCCGGTACCCGCGCGCGGCGGGCTCCGCCAGCTCTTTCGAGCGCTGGTCCGGGACCCGGGCCCCGCAATCCTCGGCTCGCGCCGCAGCCGCCGTCGTCGGGATCCGGTTACCTGCCCGGGTCGCCCCGCCCGGTCCCACCCCGCCCAGCGGGAAGCGCCTTCCGCCGCGCTCGCGTTCCAAACTCCAGGGCGGCGACGAAAGTCAGTCTCAGTTATTTCCAGGGCAAAATGCTTTAGGAAAATCGCGGCTCTTGGCCCATAACTCCACCCTGAAGAGCCCGCGGAGGGCCGCAGGGTCCCTGCGCGGGCCACACCGGAGAACAGCGGAAACTCCAATCCCAGTCTCTAGTGACTGCCTCCGGGCACGGACCGCTCACCGCTATAAATAATCTTTGGCCTGCGGCCACCCCGCGGGGTCTCGCCAGCTCGTGGCCCGGAGCCTGGAAATATTTATTCCGAGAGGCTCCCGAGCGCGGAGTGGCGGGAGGGGGGCCAGAGGATTGAGGAGTGGGGGGCGGAGGCTTTAGCTTCAGGTCTAGCAATTCGGGATACCTTTTCCTCCCTAAAGTCATTACTAAAAAACAGCGTCCCGGGGGTGCCCCTGGGCCTCCCGCCTCCTCACGTTATTTATTATACTCTAGGCCCTACTTCCCAGTTCTTGTGCACGCTATGAAAAATAAAACCTGCGTGTGTGTGTGTGTGTGTGTGTGTGTGTGTGTGTGTGTGTTTGGGGGTGGGGGTGGGTGCCGGGGGTGGGATCAGCCGTCCCGGCGGGCCTCGCAGACCTTCTGTGAGCCCTAAGAGAGCTCTTGTGTGGCTCCCACAGGGTTCGGGCTTCCAGTCGTCCCGGAGGGAGAAGTATGGAAACGTGTTCAAGACACACTTGCTGGGGCGCCCGCTGATCCGGGTGACCGGCGCGGAGAACGTACGCAAGATCCTCATGGGAGAGCACCACCTCGTGAGCACCGAGTGGCCGCGCAGCACGCGAATGCTGCTGGGCCCTAACACGGTGGCCAATTCCATCGGCGACATCCACCGCAACAAGCGCAAGGTAAGAGCTCTCGTTTCTTCTACACCGCAGGAGTTCTCGGAGCCAGTCAAAGAACGTCCCAACTCGAAACTGCGCTCCCTTTTGCGCTCCATGCTCCAGAACTCCGCAATCCCCTGCCTAGACGGCGTTCAGCCTGAATCCAGGGCCTAGAGAGGCCTCCGCCTGGTCCACTCTCTTGCTGGCCTACTCCGCTGTGGGCACCACCAGGCCCAAGGGGACCTGTTTGGGAGTGGTTTGGACAAACGTCGAACGCTTGGGATCGGGGAGTCCAACGCCTGTCCTAGTAGTGCTCCCCAGAACTGGAAAAAGAAGGGGGCGGGGCGGGACAGTAGACCTGCGCTTTCCTTTTCTCCGCTTTTCCTCCGGGAATTGCAAGGACTGATCGGTCTAAAAATCAAACCTGGCCCTCCAACCACAGGTTGCTTTGAGGTCGATGCAGGCATGTGATGTGCAAGGGGAGCTGGAGACAACCTGTGGGCAACGGTTAGCGGGCTTTGCTCCGGAGAGGTACCAAGAGCTTTGGGCCCCGGAGCGCACCTTTCACAGTGGAGGAAGGGAGAGGGGTGGGTGAATAGCCTAGGCGCGGGCTGAGGATCAAAGTGCACCCACCCCCCGCTTAAAGAGGAAGAGAAAGTGGGTGTTTATCCTGTGGATTTCCCGAGCGGCTGAATGCGGCGCAGAGAAGGCGAGCCAGCGCTCACGGAGCAAGCCTCCCCACCCCCTCCCAGCGCTGCGCGGCCACCGCCGCAGCCGCGGCTCAGAGCGCGGGCGGCACGTGCTGTTTGAACTGCAGTAACCCGAAAGCTGAGCCGGCGGGCGGGCGGGGCGCCGGCCTGCGGGCTTGAAGCCGCCAAAAGGGAGGCTGCCCGGCTCCCCCACTCCATTTTTTCCATTGGGTCAGAGGAATCACCCAAGTTTGGAACCTAAAGGAAAGGAAGAGGCGGCCTCTCATTCCCGAAGAAGTGGGGGAGCGCGGGAGAGGGGAGGGGCAACCCCACCGCCAGGAGCCTGTGTGTGAGGTGGTCTCGGTGAATGTGGGCAATTGTGCTGTAATCGCCGACAACACAACCCATAGTATTTGATGTCCTCTGAACCGCCTGCGAAGGGTAATTCTCCGTGGCAGACAAAAGAAGGAAAAATCCAACGGAGGAGTCTGGTGTGCACGTACTCCCATGAGTCCCCTGATAAAGCGTGTATTTCAGAATCTGGAAAGGGGCTCCCAAAGGCATCTCTCGCCCCTCTGCCTCATTCAGGGCTGGAAGCAGTTAACTGCAACTTGGGGACAAATGCAGGGAGGTTCTGGAAAGTGGGAGAGGATGTTGAGATGTTCTGGGGTGTTGGGGTGAGGGAGGGACTATAGACTTAGGAATGAGGACAGTTGATTTTTCTTTTCCTCTTAGTCTCTGAGACTCCACCAAAGGTCCATTCCAGAGAGTGAGGAGAGAGCTGAGACTCAGGAGCTTAGCTTGAATACAAATCTGCTTCATTTACTCTTTAGGGGAGTTTGTTGCAAAACGAGACCCTGAGACTTAGGTTGACGTGAGAAGTGAAACCAGTCAAGCAGCAAAGAAATAGCAGGGTAGAGTCTGCAACACAAGTAGTCCTACTCAGCCCTGCCCATTTGGGACTGCTGAACGCAGAGATGGGGCTGGGTTACTGGGAGGAAGGAGGAAGCTGGGCTGAGGACCAGAGTGTGAGACCCCAGGTGATATATTAGCAAGGCTTAGGGTGACTCTGTTGCCTTGGAGTCCCACCCACTTTCTGTCCAACTTGGCTTTGAACCTTCCAATGCCAGGTGGAAGAGAGCCTGCCTGAAAGACCCAAGTTTTTGACCCTACTTTATCCATTTGGAGGCAAGGGGACAAGAAAGGGGACAGCCTAGATTAAGTGCCAGAGGAATACACAGGACAGGAAGAATGGCAATTGGCAGGAGATAGGACCAGAAACATGACGACTGGCTGAGGATCCTTCTTCTGAGCACCTGGTGCCGTAGATTCTTAGAGAATCATGAGAAGCCAGTACATACTGAGTCTTCTGAAGCGCAGTGCAGGGGCCCCTCTCTGTGGAGTTGTGTGCTTGTTACGTGGAAGACAGATGAAGGGCTCCTTCCCCGATTCTTCATAATTGATGACCCCTGATCCTCAGTTTCCTGAACCACATAGGGAGGCACAGAGAAGCAAGGAACTTGATACTGCCCTCAGGAAGGAGATTCTCGGGAGGGATAAGAGAGTACTCTGAACACCCATGTTGTCCTGGAAAGATTGGCCAGTCTTTGGGACTCAAAGCCTGGAGGGTACTATGTGGCCAGGGTAGGGCTGCAGGATACCACTCACACTACTGTATCCAACCCCATGCTGCAGTTAGGGACCTGTCTGCAGAGTGGGTTGCTGGGCTAGACCCTGGCCTGGTTAAGATGTACGTGCAGGAAGTGGGGCCCAGGTGTGCTGGGGCCAGGCTGGCAGGGAGCTAGAAGCGTCACTGTTTCCATTGGGGCTGGTGGCCCACCCCTTCTCTGGGAGGTCTGGCCAGATGTGCAGGGAGGGGGCTCCTCATTGCCATCACTGCACTCCAGGTGTTTGGCCTGGCTGCCCTGGTGGTCTAGGGCAGCTGGGATAGGGTTGCCAGGGAGAAAGTCCAGAAAGTCTTGCCCAGTCTAACAGCATCACCCACGAAGTCAGGCCTGTGTCCCTGCAGCTAGGACCTCAAACTCCCTCCCTTCTCCTTTGGCATCCCTCCCCAACTCAGGGTCTGGAGTGTCTCAGATGGAGTATGTAGGGAGGCTAGGGTATTGTCCAGGAAGAGTAAATGGAGTCTGGTTGGGCAGGTGGGGATGAGAGGGTTGTCAGAGACATGGAGAAGGAGGTTGGGGGCGGGTAGTTTTGGGTGCCACACAACAGGATTGGGCATCTTCTCTTTCCTTTGAACATTAGGGCTGGGCCTCTTTGCACCAAGAAACTAGCAGCTTCAGTGCACCCCAGATAGTGGTCCCGAGATACCCTTAGGAATCTTGGGGAACGTCTCAGAGGATGCACTTAGCCTAGAAGCCCCCGGACTGGGTACCCCAGGAATAGTCTTCTTGTCCCTTCTGCTCAGGCCCCTGCCTACAGGGCCTCTTGGCCTAAAGCTGAGGTGGGGGAACAGGCTTTGGAAGCAGGGATCAAAAAAGCGATTCCTGGGCTGGGGAGATAGCTCAGTCAGTACAGTGCTTCCATCCCCAGTACTGCCAAAAAAAAAAAAAAAAAAAAGCACTTCCTACCCACCCACCATCCCTCACTAACCTGGCCTTTGGGCCTTGTCCTGGAATAGGGGTGGAGGTCATGTTCAGGGACAATGCACTCCTCTCACAAACCCAGTATATCCTGGAGGACCTGGGGTTGCAGGCTTCTGGGGGAGGCCAGCCCACATCTGGCTTCGCAAGGCCTTTGTGACAATGCAGTCTCGGGTTGCACAGTCATGTCCAGTAGTCTTAACTCCAGGGCAGAAGCTCTGACCTGATTATATGGAAAGGCGGGTGGCACTGCCAGGCAGCCGAGCTCGCTGGGAGCTGTGCCCTAGTTGCCTAGCATTGGCACAGAGCCTTTGTTCTGCCAGCCAAAGTCCTTCACCCAAAAGTTACTGTAGCGCCAGCGGGTGGGGTGTGCAGGGCTGTCGAGTGGGCGGGTGGTAGGAGCGGAATCCCTCTGAAGGTCAGTGGGGGAGGAAGCTCATGGTCAGCCACCAGAGTGCCTCCCTCTGCATTCCCTTGTGCTAAGAGCGGGCAGGTGGCGGCTGGGCCTGGGGGCATCCCCCTCCTGTTTTCTTTCCTTCTTCCAGGGTGGGGAGGGGTATAAGGCTGCGGTGCAGGTTGATGTGTTTGCTCACTCTCCCAGCCTTGGAAGACAAAAGTGGCCTTGGCTGGGAGTGGGGAGGCTTGGCTGGGGTCTGTGCTGGCACTGAGCCCCCTGTGTCAGTCACTGTATCCAACCTGGGTTCCCCACGCCTAAAGGAAGGGACTCCCTTAGAAATGCCACAGCAACCCAGAATAACCCAAATACAGTCCTTACCCTTAGGATAGACTTGGCCATAGCCGAGGATCCCTTGAGGATTCCCAATTTCACAGCCCATCAGTGTTGGTAGAGGGCAGCGTCGTGGGGTCTGGAGCAGTGAAAAGCAAGGGCTTCAGGGTCCCTACTGGTGTGGCCAGTCATGCCCTGCACTGTGACCTTGGGAGGCCCATCTATGGGCCTCAGCTTTCCAAGGGGACATTGTTGTGGCTAGAAGGGAGGAAGAGCAGGGGCCATCTCTTGTGATAGGAGGCTCGCAGGTACTTGCAAATGCTCTGTCCCCTCCCCCAATGGTGTATGTGTTGAAGAGTTAGGAACACAGGGTGAGACCTCAGAGCTGGAGTCCAGTGGGGGACAGGTGCTCTGTTCCTACACATGCAGGGAAGGGCCATGTGCAGGCTGGGGAGGGGGGTGTCTGGGTCCACCCCTCCAGGTCACCGGCAACTGAGTGGGGATAGGTGCATGGTGAGTCTGGGCCCCAGTGGAGACGCAGGCAGCTGGGAGAGGACTCCTCTCATGTCCCCCTCCTTGGATATAAAGTACACACCTTGGTGTGACCCCTGTGTGGACGAATGGCTGCCTCGGTGGCTGCCTGCCTTCTGTGTTCTTTCCATTCCACAGGCCTGGCTTGGTGGCATGGCCAGGTGGCCTGACTGGGCCCCCACTCCTCCTGGGCAGCTACTTCCATTTCTCCCAGTCTCAGTCACTTGCAGGGACAGTGGGCTTCCTCTTCGGCCTTTTCTGCTTCTTGTGGCTGCCCATCCATTTGTCCAGGCGCCTACAGCTACCAGCAGGTGACAGGGAGGTTACCTAGCCAGGTGGGGCTGTGGGAGCTCGGTCACAGAGCTGTCCCCCTCCCAGGAGCACTGGATGAGAAGCAGCAGTGCCGAGAGACCTGGTGGTGGGGAGGGACCAGAACATTTCTAGAAATGATTACAGGGAATTGAAACCTTGTCAAGCCCAGTGGGCCCCAGGTCCTTGTGTGGAATTAGCCCCCCCCCCCTTCCAGAAGAAGGGCAGAGAACCAAGGACATGGGCTCTTGAAACTGATCATGTTGTTAGGGACACTGCGAGGTTTGAGGGTTATTCAAGGTATATGCCTCAAGGTGGGAGACCATCCTCCCTCCTGCCCCCACAGCTCCCACAGGGACACAGGGATGGGCGTTCCCAAGTCTTCTGGGACCCTCGGCCCTTACCCTCCCCCGACCCCAACTCTGGTGCATGCTCCTTACCTGCGGCTCCCTCTGCAGAGCTTTGCACTGGGCCTGGGCGGTTCCCGGTGACCTTTGTCCGGCATTCTTGGCTCATTTTTGGGAATTCCCAGGGAAGCCCCAGAGGAAACGAAGCAGGCCTGGCTTCTGTGATGACTGTGGTCAGGCCAGTCAGCTCTGGGGGCCGGAACCCTTCCTCTCTTCACACTGAGCCACTCCTGGGCACCTTCCCAGTGTGCCCGAGTCCTGAACCCCCAGCAGGCGGCAGCCTCAGACCCAGCCAGCCCGGACTCTGCCCTGGCGGCACCTCCGCCTCCGCCTGTCCTTTGTGGTGGGCGGTGGTTTCTGGGCTGCCCTGGCTTTGGGAAGTGCCTGCGTTGTTAACCCTGGGCACAG
This sequence comes from Sciurus vulgaris, assembly GCF_902686455.1. Lineage (NCBI taxonomy): Eukaryota > Metazoa > Chordata > Mammalia > Rodentia > Sciuridae > Sciurus > Sciurus vulgaris. The sequence goes on along the minus strand of NC_136475.1, from coordinate 28,041,002 downwards.
ACCCAGGGATGAAACCCTGGAGTCTTCCCAGTTCCTGGGAGGACCCCATGCCAGTGCAACAGCTGGGCTGGAGGCAGGGGCATGGACTGGTGACCTCTGAGCAAAGCCCTCTCAGGGCTGGGGTGCCTGCCACCTGCCTTTGTGTGACTTCACCTCAAGGGGGCTCCGAGGAAAATCAGGGGACAGCTGGGTATGAAAGGGACCTTGGAACATCCGGTTTGACCTTCATAAAACCAGTGGGAAAGCTAAGACCCAGAGGGGCAGGAACCTGCTGGCTGTCACTTCACAAGCTAGAGGTTAGTCTGGACGAGAGCGCTGGTTCTGGCTTCAGTTCTTTATTCAGGGGCCCCCAGCCTCAGAGCCCTGCAGGTGCAAGGTACAAGGGAGCTCCTGTCTTACTCAGGACCCCTTCCCACCTCTGGGTCCAGTGTGGACCTCCTTTCTTGGAGTCCTTGCTCAGGTCCTTCTGGGTCCTCTGTCTTCTTGGGTTTGTCCTGCCCTCCTGGGCCCCAAAGCCAGAAGAGGAGTGATGCAGCCGGCCATCGCTAGAGGGCGCAGGGTATGTGAACTTCGGGCAGACAGGTCCTGTCAGTGGTCCCGTGTGGCTTTCCCTCCCGGCGCGTGCAGGTTAGGCATGTTCCCTTTGTAAGCTCTGGATCATTCCTCCTGGGTCACCGTAGCTCAGGTGGGATGTGAGAATGGGGGCTTGAGCACTGTTGGGTTCTGGGCTGCTTGCAGGGGATAGCATCTACTTGGCAAGTGGATATGGTGTTCTGGTGCCCAGTGTGTTTGAGGCAGGTCACTAGGTCAGCCTCACCATTTTATAGATGAGGAACTGAGCCTCAGGAAGGGGTGACTTGGCCCAGTCACATATTAAGTGGGTGGATGATCCCTGATTACATATCAGGCTGCTGGGTACCCGGTCTATCTTTCCCCATTGCCCACTGTATCCTGGGACCCAGCTGGCTTTGACTTTGGCTGGTCCTGGTGGTATGGCCTTTTCCATGGCCCCCTTCCACATGCTCATTTGGGGGCCAGGTCTTCTGTGTGATGGGGGCCCTTACCTCTGTCCCCTCCATGACATCATTCCTAGTCTGATCAGCTCTGGACACTGTGACCTCCAGGTCCGCTCCTACTCCACTGCCAGCCTCCCCACAGAGGCCTGATCACAGCAGAGTTGTCCTGACTCCCAGTCTCATTTCCCAATGAGCCTGTTCGGCTCCTGCACGGTACTCTCTGCTCACCCTAGGGTCTCTTTGCTGGGTTGTAAGGTTGTAAGGGCCCTTAGTTGCCCAGTGCTGGGCTCTGGGGCAGAGCCCCACTTCCAACCATCAGGACCCCTGTCTAGACTCCTAAGGGCACCATGGTGAAGGGCTGAGCTTTTATTCATAATCCTCCAGGACCTCTGGAGATTCTCTGGGAACCCCAGACCTGGGCAAGGTGTGAGTGACCCGCGTAGGCCTGAGTGGACCTAGGTGACCTCCTATCATCCTTCTACCTTTCAGCTGTCCCTTGTAGCAGGAGTGGCCCCAAACAGTGCAGGCCTCTCTGCCCTTCACTGGCCTCCCACCCCCTCCCTTTGCCCACCGGGAATTTGGGAATGAAAGTACTATTGTGCTTGCCTGGCTGGGCCACTGAAGGGCCAGCACTGTTATTTCTGCAAACCAGCCCTCCCATTAGCCATGCAGGGCCCAGGCCAGGAAAATGTTACCTTTTCCTCCGCGAGCTGACTGCAGGGGAAATTCTCACATTTACAGTTTATGCGGTGGTTGGTTTGGGGGGGCGGGGGAGGACATGCGCGTGTGTGTGGTTTTCATGGGGCCGTGGGGGCTCCCTCCCCTGCACTGCCCCTCTGCTCTCTGACTTCACCTATGACCTATCCCTAAGCTCCAGTGGAGGGCACCCCTTCTGGTCTGACCCCTGAGGGGAATAGAGGTTGCTGGTTATAAGAGACCCACAGGCTGTCAGTAAATAAACTATCACCCTCCCTCTCCTGCACACCAGGCGACTGTGTGAAAAACGTGTGTGGTGGGGTGCTGAGCGGATCAGGAGGCTTTAAGGCAAGGGAGGTGGAAACAGGGACTCCTTGACTACTTTCGGATGGTCCTGGAAGGTGCAGGAATGGAAAGGGCTTCTCTTGTCTTTGTGATCTTTTTGGGGTGGAAAGTCATTGTCCCAGTTCCCCCTGCCTCTAGATCCCACCATAGAAAAGACATTTTAATGGCACAGCTATTAATAAAGGCCCTAACATCGCGGTCCAGTGATTGTTGCATAGGAAGTGGGAACAATTTTGATTCCCAGGAAGTTCAGCTTATGGTCTAGCCTCCTGCCTGCCCATCAGTGGAGTAGGAGAGCTACTTATTGCTCTCCTACCTCCTCCCTGTCCAGGACTCACCTGGGACCCACTTCTGGGAATTGGAGAGTGGGCCCCTGCAATGAAGAACAGCCTCCCTGCTCCAGCTCCACTTGCCCCACTGTTGTACCCGCCAAAGCTGGAACAGCCTCATCCCCCAGACTTGTTGGCAGCTGGACTGCAAAGTCCCCCAAGGCTTTGCTGTTGTGTGGGGCACATATTTTTCTGGGAGTGAGAAAAGAGATGATAGCACAGGGCACCCTGTGAGTTCCGTGGAATTTCCGGCTTGGAGTAAAAATGCTGAGAATTGTGCGTTCCTCTTGTCCTCCCTGCCTGCTCCTCCCCGCCATGGGAAGTAGAATGGGGTTCAGAGTGGGAACCCACCAGGGGCCTGCCTCGGTGGAGGGAGAGGGGACGGGGGCGTTCCCTGGTTGTGGTCTTGGAATCTGCCTCTACCTGGCAGAGCGAGGGCCGAGTCAGCTGAGGGGCTGAGCTCATGCCTGCCGCTCTGCCCTCCAGATCTTCTCCAAGATCTTCAGCCATGAGGCCCTGGAGAGCTACCTGCCCAAGATCCAGCTGGTGATTCAGGACACGCTGCGCGCCTGGAGCAGCCAGCCCCGAGGCCATCAACGTGTACCAGGAGGCGCAGAAGCTCACTTTCCGCATGGCCATCCGGGTGCTGCCTGGGCTTCAGCATCCCTGAGGAGGACCTCGGGCACCTCTTTGAGGTCTACCAGCAATTTGTGGAGAATGTCTTCTCCTGCCCGTCGACTTGCCCTTCAGTGGCTACCGGCGGGTGAGCACCCAGGGCCCAGAAGGCCACCCTCAAAGAGGGGACAACTGAGACAGGCATCAGGCACCAGACGTAGGGGAGAGATGTCCGTGGGAGGGTGGACTGGAACCTTCCTGGCAGTCCTGAGCTCAGATGGAAGTCTGACTGCTCCATTTCCTCTCAGGGCATTCAGGCTCGACAGATCCTGCAGAAGGGGCTGGAAAAGGCCATCAGGGAGAAGCTTCAGTGCACCCAGGGCAAGGACTACTCGGACGCGCTGGACATCCTCATTGAGAGCAGCAAGGAGCATGGGAAGGAGATGACCATGCAGGAGCTGAAGGTGGGAAGGGCAGCCAGCAGTACTGGCACCCACGCTCTGTTCTGGTGCTTTCCCTGGAGCAGGTGGAAAAGTGCCTTCCATTTCTTCCTGTTCTGGTCTGGCTCCACACATGCTTTCTGAGCAGCGGTGGTTGGGCTGGAAGGTGCTGGATAAGAAGCCCAGCTGTGTCCTTGCCCACCCTGCTGCGAAGGATGCGGTGGGGCCACCCCTGTCTGCCCACAGCAGCAGAGGGCTCAGGCCTGGGGTGAGTGGGTCCTTCCTCACATTGGTGGGTCCTGCGGGCTTGGTCTTGCCCATAGTCACATCTACCGATTTTTAAGAAGATGCTGAAGTTTGGCCCTTAGGCCTCAGCATCAGTGGCTGTTTGCATCTTAACCCCACAGAACCTCCAGCACCAAGTTCATTACCTCAGTTCTAATCATGGCCACCTAAGGACAACAGGTCTAGAGAGGAAGCAACTTGCTTGAGGACAGCCTCCGCCCCAGGGGAGATTTGGGCCCTAACTTGGGCTCTAACCATTTGGTGACCCTTTGAGCTCTCTTCCTCCCCACATGCCTGAGCCCAGCTGGCCTGCAGTCAACCGAAGTGCTCCCTCTGGGCCCCACACAGGGCTCCCCTGCACTGTCTGGGGTGTTCCACCTGAGAAACATCCTTAGCTTCTTATGCCACCCCACAGACCTGCTCACCAACTCACTTGCCACAGGTCACGGACACTGACCAGAGACACCCCTGCCCCACGCTCTTTTCTTTTCCTATTCCCACTCGCTCCGGCTTTTCTCCTGGGAGGCAGAAGGAGGCCAGAATGACTTTGCTACTTCACAGGCCCTTCACCACCCCTCTGGTCCCAGCCCAGATTTGTAAATGCAGGCTTGGACTAAGGTGACCTGCTGGGGCTTTTCTCTGGAGCCTCAAGGCCTGAGGGACCCCCGAATCCTCTGGGGCCATGTCCGCTTAGTCTTCCTACTGCAGTCCTCTTCCAGGTCTTCAAGGATATGGTTCCAGGCAGCCTCCAAACCCTGTCTGCCCCTCTGGCCACCTAACAGGTATCCCTCTCCTGGAGATGGAGGAGGAAGCAGAGCAGCAGCAGGAAGGCCAGGGCTGAGACCCCATTATCTGCTGCACGTGCACAGTGCCTAGCTCCTTGCATTGGTCTTTACTCTTCTGTGAGCTCACTGCACTGACTGGGCCTGTTGCTACTGGCCCAGGAATCCAGCAGTGAGTGGGAAGTGGCCCTACCCAAAGGAACCAGCTGGCTAGTGTTTCCACCCTGGGTGACAGCTGGGTGTCTCCCGCTCAATCAAGAACTAACTGTAACTCCTGTGTCCCCGGCAGCCCTAAGATTCTGGCATGCGAGGCTCAGATGAGTAGAACCAGCAGCAGGAACAGGCAGGGCCCAGTGCTGATAAACCTGTGTCCTGGGGACCCTGGCGGAATGGGGCCGCCCTGCTTGGCTGGTCCCAGATGGCCAACAGCACCCTTCCTCCCTGCTGCTGCAGGATGGGACCCTGGAGCTGATCTTCGCGGCCTATGCCACCACGGCCAGCGCCAGTACCTCGCTTATCATGCAACTGCTGAAGCACCCTGCCGTCCTGGAGAAGCTGCGGGAGGAGCTGCGGGCCCAGGGCATCCTGCACAGTGGCGGCTGCCCCTGCGAGGGCAGCCTGCGCCTGGACACGCTCAGCGGGCTGCGCTACCTGGACTGTGTCATCAAGGAGGTCATGCGTCTGTTCACACCCATTTCTGGCGGCTACCGCACCGTGCTACAGACCTTCGAGCTGGATGTGAGGCTGGGCCCTGTGGGGCTGGGGCTGAGGGGCGCTGGGTGCTGCCTGAGGTTCAAGCTGCCCTGTAGGAAAGACCCCCCGCCTCGGGACCCTGGGTACTCAGTCGGAGAGGGGCCAGTGCTTGATTTCGGGGAGCTTTCAGTCATGGGAGACACGAGCGCAGCGTGGGAAGAAGCCAACCTGGGTGTCACTTGTGGAGCTGTCTGTGGCCCGCGCTCAGGAGGATGGACCAGCATGCCCAGCGGGAGGCTGGGGCTGACCAGGCCTGAGGAGCTGGGCATGGGGAGGGATTGTCTCTAGGAAGAGGCAGGTCTTGGATACCTGGGCATGAGGAAAGGCAGGTGGGCACTCCTGGGCCTTCCCCTGGCCCCCTCTGGTTCTCATACCCACTCCTGGGTCCCCATCTTGCTCCAGGGTTTCCAGATTCCCAAAGGCTGGAGTGTTTATGTACAGCATCCGGGACACCCATGACACGGCGCCTGTGTTCAAAGACGTGAATGTGTTTTGACCCTGACCGCTTCAGTCAGGCACGAAGTGAGGACAAGGATGGCCGCTTCCATTACCTCCCGTTTGGTGGCGGGGTCCGGACCTGCCTGGGCAAGCACCTGGCCAAGCTGTTCCTGAAGGTGCTGGCGGTGGAGCTGGCCAGCACCAGTCGCTTTGAGCTGGCCACCCGGACCTTCCCCCGCATCACCTTGGTCCCTGTTCTGCACCCCGTGGATGGCCTCAGTGTCAAGTTCTTTGGCCTGGACTCCAACCAGAACAAAATTCTGCCTGAGACAGAGGCTATGCTGAGCGCTACCGTCTAGTGGAGCTCAGGCCCACAGCCACCTCAGCCCAGCTGGGCAGAGGGCCGGGGGTGACAGAGGTAGAAACCTGTGTGTGGGAGGGGGCTGGAGCCCTGGAGGGTCAGTGGCCCCCATGCTTGTCCTCCCCCAGGCACCTGGCAAACCCTACCCAAAGCCAAAAGGGTCACGTTCTTTCAGGGGACAGGGCTCCCCTCCTGTCTCCTCCTTTCTCCAGAGTCCCCTCACTTCCCACCAGCTTAGCTCCTGGGAAAGGGCCTGACTGGGCTCTGCATGCCTGTTACAGTGTTAAGTGTCAGTTGGCTGTGCTGCAGTGTGTACCTGTGACCTTCTGAACTGGTTCCCTCCTTTGTCTTTTAGTTGGTGGCCAGGTGGTCGTGCTGGGGGCGGGAGGAAACAGAGGCCCCACCCCATGCTCTCCTCGGCACCCACCCCTCTGCCAGTGCTCGGACAGTGCGCCTCGTGCTGTGGCTGGCAGAGAACAGCACCCTGGGTGACCCAACACAAGTCAGCGTGGGCTGGGCAGGGGCTGCCACCAGCCTGGAGAACACCTGCTACCCGGCCCTGCCAGTTTGGACATTTGAAATTACCTATTGCTGCTACTGTTCTCTCCTCTGACCTTGGGGTGAGGAGCCCCAGGCCTGATCCCCAGCATTCTCCCTGGTGGCCCTGGGCAGGTGCACTGACATCCCGACCCTTCTCCCAGGCGGGACCCCACTGAGCCAGGCGCTCCCTGCTCTACGTACTGAACTGAGGCCCTGGGCTTTCCCACTGCCCACACCCCCACTCCTCCTGAATCTGTATTTATTTACTGATCTTGGCCATACTGACTTCTGAAGCAAATATCTCCTTCACTCACTAGCCTCCATCTCAGCTGTCCTTCTCAGGACTTCTGTGAATGAAGAGGAAGGGGTCTCTGGTCAAACCCGGCCCCCGATCCTACCAACCCCCATCCCCTTGCCAGGAGCTGAGCTGAACAGCCCTCTTAGGCTCCAAATTATTTGGTTTAACTTCAGAGCCTCACTCTTAGCTGAAATCCAGTGTCCGCCTGTTGTCACCTGGTGGAGATGGGGACATAGCCCATTGCCGCCTCCTGTCCTGTCAAAAGCCCCGAACATGCAGATTTGGAGGACACCACAGTCTCTTACTTGGCCACTATTCACCCCAGTGCCCCCCAACTCTGCTAGTGAATATGGGGCAGGATACGGGTTCTTCTGACGGAGCTCGAGGCCTCCGTCTTTCTTTCCTTAACCCTCACCCTTTGACCTTAGCCCTTGGGAAGGTGTCCTTGAAGTCCCTTCCACCTCTACACCAAGCCACTGTCTGCTGAAGCCCAGCTCAGGGGTGTGGGGAGGAGGAGGAGGAGGCGAAAGCAAGGGAGGAGGAGGAGAGCCTCCCCCAGAGCTGACTCAGGCCCTCGTGTGGTCTGGAGGCCCTGGGGGGAGGCTGAGCAGAGCCGAGGAGGAGGGTACGTGTGATTTGTCAGAAGTGTTTTGGTTGCGAGTGGTCCAGTCCAGACGACTGGGTGAAAGAGGAGCAGCTCCGGCCTCTGGTATTGTGAGCGTTGGCTGTTGGGAGCCCTCCTGGGAGTGGTTTTGAGGGCTGTTGGTGAGTCTCTAAGCATATTTGTCTGTTTTCAGATTTTTCACTGCTTTCTGTGTTTTCCTGTTGCTTTTTGATGTTATAAAAGCAATGAGTGCAAAAAAAACAAAAACAAACAAACAAACAAACAAAAAACAGAACAAATGAAAGCAACAACAAAAACAACCTAGAAGAAAGGATCCCCCAACTGCTAGGGTGAGCAGCTCAGTGACCCTGGCTCGTGGTGTCCAGTGGAGACCCACACAGACCCCACCGACATCTCCCCAAAGGGTCCCTGATCAGGAATGGGGCCACATCACACAGAATGTCCTATAATCGCCAATTCCCAAATGTTTCATTTGTTTCCTATTTTTTTTTTTTTTTTCTTCCCACTACTAAAATCAGTGTGGAACAGACATTGGTGGCAAAGATGGTGGGACTTTTTTTTTTTTTTTTTTTTTAACATTAGCAAAATCCCTCAATCTTCACTCCCAATTCTGAAAACAACAACAAAACAACAAACAAACAAAACAAAAAAAAAAAAAAAAAAAAAAAAAAAAACAGGCCAAAATGTGTACAGACTCGCCAGAGCTTGCAGAAGAGCTACCTGCATGGTGCACCAGAATCTGTCACCACGAGGGCCCAGGGGCCGGAAGGTTGGGTTTCCTTTAATCGAATCCCACTCGCCCTGAACCCACCGTTGCAGACCGAGTGTTTGGGAGTGCGGCAAGTCTGGCCCTGGCGAGGGGCAGGGGGCTGCAGGATTCTGGAAGGTCTCCGTGGCCTTCCCTTGGGGGGCCCGCCCGGGAGGAGGTGGAGAAGGAGAAGCTGAGGGGGATCCCTGGGAGGAAGCAGGGAAGGGTCGCTCGCTCCGCTGGGTCTCAGAGGCAACAGGCAGAGGAGCGAGGAAAGCTCTTGATTGGCCGCCGGGTCGGGACGCCAGCTGTGGCCACGCCTCCGCCTCGCCTCTGTAGCTGTGTCCAGGTGTCCGTGTCCCTGTGTCCGTGCGTGTGTTTCATAGAGGTAGCGTTAGAGGGTGGACGTTTTCTCACTTACCATTCCTAACTATTGTAACTTGACGTTAAAAAGACAAAACCCCACAAAACTTCCTGCCACGGGCTTGCAGACTGAAGCACTTTCGATGTTGGGCGCTGGCGTTTCGTGTTCTGGGCACCATCCTGACCCCGCCCAGATCGCTATAATATTATTTTATACACGAAACTTTTTTTTCATAAATGTTATAATTTTGTGTCTGTCTTTATAAACTATTATAAGTACTATTTTTGTTATAATTCAAAATAGATATTTAGTATAAAGTTTTGCTGTTAAATATTTGTTATTTAGTAAAATATGAATTTTTCTCTATTGTAAACATGGTTCAAAATATTAATATGTTTTATCACAATTGTTTTAATATTGAAAAAGCACTTGTGTGTGTTGTTTTGATATGGAACTGGTGCCGTGTGTGTGTGTTTTTGCCGTCATGTGGTTTTAATCTGTATATAATATTCCATGTTGCATATTAAAAAAAATGAATGTTGTGCATTTTGTGATCTTGGAAATACTCAATGTGGCTCTTTTATAGGCTTCCATAATAAACAGTGGGGACTCACCCTTGTCTCCTTTGCCTCTGGTCTCTGCCTCCAAGCCTCACTGACTGGGCATCCCAGTCCAACCAGGCAGGAAGTTCCTCCCTAGGACCCCTCTCCTGGGAGTCTAGCCCGTGTTCCTTGCATATAGGCACAGAAGTGTGTGGCAGGGTCTTGGGAGAAGTAGGTTCCCCTAGAGAGGAAAAGATGTCACTGGTTGGCTTGTGGGGGAGGGGAGGGGAAGGCTGGGAGGTCATTCTCCTGGCCTAGCACAGTGTGACTGGTTGTGCCAGGTGTCACTGGGCTGGACATGGTGACCCAGAGCTCTGTGAACCTGTCCTCAGAATCCATCTTGTTTGAGCAAGGACACTGATGTCCTTGGCAAATCTGGGAATGGAATTCCATTCTCCAGACTTCCACCTTTATGCCCCATATCAGCACTTCAGAAAGCCTGTTTTGTGGTTGTTGCAGGATCAAATAGATCCCATGATCAAATAAATTCGGGAAATGGGCTAAATGAAGGTAGGCAGGTTCTTGTGTTGCAGGACTTCTCAGAGCCTTGAGCCTCCCTGACGGGCAGTACACTGTCAGGGGACATTGGACCCTGAACCACGGGTGGTGATGGTGGGGATGCGGGAGACAGAGCCTAGGCCCCCACCGAGCACACTAGGAAACAGGAAGGACTGCAGATGTCCCAGCAGGTCCTAGCCCCTGCCTCGCCCTGGCCCGGCCCCACCCCACAGCCTGAGGCAGGAGGGCCCACCCCTGAGCCACTCTGAGAAAAGCTTTTTTGTAGCTGCAACGGTTCTTTTCAATACATTAGTCAGTCAGTCCCAACCTCAGCTCAGAGCACCCTGGCCAGGCACACCCCAGGATGCAGGGCCTTGCCTCACCTGGGCCAAAGAGCCTGGCCACCCAGACATCTGGCGGTGCCACCAGACAGGAGGTGTAGCAGGCCCTGCAGCCTACTGTTCCGCCCTGGATCATCCATCCTCCTGCCCCACCTTCCCCATGACCACTGAAGCCCCCCAGCCCTCTCCCCTTCTTAGGTTAGGGGGCAAATCCCCCCCCCCCGTTTTCCATGAAAGCAGAGTTTTAGAGCAACCGCAACAACCCTAAGGCCACTGGAGGGAGGGTCGTATCCTCCCCCGCCACCCCTCCCCTGAAGGGGCACCCTCCCACCGGCCTCAGCACCGAGAGGCAGCAGGGAGAGGCCAGAGGGCTCGGAAGGCTGCCGGGAAGGCAGCAGCCTCTCAGTTCCCTCTCTCCTGGCAGAAAGCTCTGGGCGGCAGCAGAGGTGAAGGAAGCGTGGCCCCGGGTTGCCCTTGGCCTGACCACCCTGCTGTGGGATGGGCAGGCCAGTGGCTGGCCCTGTCATCACCCGTCTGGCCCTGCCACTCCCCCTTGGGCCAGGCGGGTCAGTGACGTGCGCCTGCCTGCCTGCCCCCACCTCCCCAGCCCGCTGCCAGCCCCTGGGATCTCCTGACCTGGAAGGCGAACACAAGCCGCTGTGGACAGGCAAACACGGACACTGTTTGTCCAGGGATTGGGGCGCCAGTTTGGAGGGAACTCGGAGACCGCACATTCTGCCACCTCCCAGCGCTTTTCCAAAACAGCCTGGCCTTGGCTGGGCCTGGCTCCCAGGGCGGCAGGGGGCTGGGAGCCAGGGACAGGGCAGGAAGAAGTGGGGCCCTGGGGCCAGCAGGGCGAGGTGACCAGGGGAGGACAGAGACGGCGCTCTGGCAGCTCTGCTGGGAGGAAGGAGAGGGAGGGCAGAGACAGACCGTGTGTCAGTGTTGGGGCAAGTGAACCTGCCTGGCCCGGGTGCTCTCAGGCACAGTGGGCAGCTGCATTCCCGGGAGAGCGCTGGGCAGGCGGAGAGACAATGAGGGACAGCAGGCTGGGCTCCAGCTCAGCTCTTCCATCTTCCACCCCAATTCTTGTTCCAGGGAGGAGGCTGGCCTGGCTCAGGCTTCGTCCTGCCCGGCTGGCTTCCCGGGAGACCCCTTCCACCCAGTGAGCCTCGGCCCCTCCCTGCCAAGAGGACCCTCCCTCTCTCCCCCAGGCCCTGGTCCACCGAGACTCCTGCTGCCTCCAACTGCTCCCCCATCCCACGCAGCAGGCGAGCGACAGGGGATCCCGACAGGCTTCCACGAAGCAGAACGCTGTGACCTCTGCCCCTGGGGAGCTGGTCTGCCCTGGCGGTCATTTGAGGCAGCATGGGGATCTCTTGCTTGCTGTAGCCATATGGCCCACGTGCTGGCCTACCTGGGGATACAGGCTCTCTGGGAGAGAATGTGGGTGTCTGAGGGGCAGGGGTGCTTGGGAAGCAGCTGCTCGGCTCTGCCCTCCCCTTCCTGCCTGGTCGGTGCCCACAGAGACCACCTTGCCTTGCCTGGTGTAGACCTGACATACTGGCATGGCTTTCCGTCACACGAATTCTTCCTGGGGACTCGGGCTTAGACTGCCTCTGAGTCAAATGTGATGTAGACACATTGTGAGCAGCACCCTGGGGTGCGCACTGAGGGTCTTGCTCTGAGCCCACAACAGTAGAGGCCCTAGGGCAGCCTCTGTGAGGACTCTGATTGGCCCAATTTTTCCTTCCTTCCTTCCTTCCTTCCTTCCTTCCTTCCTTCCTTCCTTCCTTCCTTCCTTCCTTCCTTCCTTCCTTCCTTCCTTTTTTGTACCTGGGATTGAACCCAGGGATACTTAATCACTGAGACAATTCCCAACCCTTTAAAAAAGTATTTTATTTAGAGACAGGGCCTCGATAAGTTGCTGAGGCTGGTTTTGAACTCACCATCCTCCTGCCTCGGCCTCCCGAGCTACCTAGATTATAGGCACATGCAGCCAGGCCTAGCTGATTGGCCCAATGTGAAGCCCATGCCCACCCTGACCAGAAAGATGACCTTCTCTGATTCGCCACAGTGGGTTGGGATTGGCCCTCCAAGGTAGAGATGGGAAGGAAGGTGGCGTGGGAGTGGGCAGGTGGGGTTGAGAACCACTCCCAGGGACAGCTAAGGCCGGCGGGAGGGAGCCGGCAAGGAGTGGGGGGCCCGGGCTGCTGAAGTCAGGTGCGGGGCTGTAGAGGAGGCTGGGCACCCAGTGACATCTTAAGATGGAGACGCTCTTAGCCAATTCCCTGCTGCTTCATGTGAGGTTGTTTGCGTTGTTCTGAGGACAGCGGCTTCTCTTTGGAAACAAAGCCTGCTGCTACCCCAGGCCGCGCATGACTGTGTGTGTGCATGGGCGTGCGCGTGGATACTTTTTATTTTAGCATATTATCAATTCACAAGTGAAAAGCATAGAACACGGAAGGTCCTACGTACCCTTCACCCAGTTTTCTTCCGTGACTCCATGCGCAATCATAGTACAAGATCGCAACCAGGAAATTGACGTTGGTACAAGGCGTAGGAATTCACGGAACCATCACGATTCCAAAGCCTCCCGGCTTCTCTCTACTCTCACAGCTACTAATCTGGTTTCCATATCGATAATTTTGTCATTTCAAAAAGATCATATCAATGGAATCATGCAGAGAGCAATGATTTGACCTGGGTTTCTCCTCCAAACCGTGATGGAATAATGCCTTTAAGAGCCATTCAAGTGATCCCAGGCATCTTCTCTAGTTTCTTTTGGTTGCTCAGTAGTATTCCACAGTACAGAAGTACCCCAGTTTGTCTCACCATTCACTCACGGAAAGACTTTTGGTTTGTTTACAGTTGGCTATTACAAAAAAAAAAAAAAAAAAAAAAAACTGCAGTGGGCATTTGTGAATGGGATTTTTTTTTTGCAGATTTTTTTTTTTTTTTTTAATTTCACAGGGATAAATGTCCAAAAGTGCAAGTACTCGGTCATATGGAAGTTGAGTGTTTAATTTTATGAGAAATCATCAAACATATTTCCAAAGTGGCTATGCTGTTTTTCCATTCCCACCAGCAATGTAAGAGAGACCTAGTTTCTCCACATCTTCACCAGCATATGGTATTATAACTATTTTTAGTTTTAGTTATTCTGATGATTTTATAGTAGTATCTCATTATGGTTTTAGTTGCTTTTCCCTGATGGCTGGTGAAGTCAAAGATTTTTTTTCTTAGACTTAAGTGAACCATTTTAGGTGATATGTTAACAGATTTTTGTTTAAATAACAAAATACCTGATGAAATACCTGAGAGAGCTAACTTAAAAGGAGGAAAGGTTAATTTTGGCTCATGGTTTCAGAGATTTCAGCCCAGGGTCATTGGGTCCAGTTGGGTTGGGTCTTCAGTGGCACAGTACATGATGGTGGAACCTGGTGGTGGAGGAGGTGTGTTCACCTCATGGTGGTGGGAAAGCAAAGGAAAAGAAAGAAGAGGGGCCAAGGTCCCTACCTCTTCTTCAAGGATACAGCCCCGGTGACTTAACCTCCTTGCACTAGGCCCCACCTTCTAAAGGCTTCTCCTCCCAGTGACACCACAGCCTGAGAACCAAGCCTTCACTGCGGGGACCTATGGGGGACATTCAATATCCAAACTATGGTAGGTTTTACTCATTTGCTAATTCAATTTTTTTTTCTGCCAAACATTGGGGTTTAAAAAAATATTCTAGAAACTAGTATTGTGTTGTATATGAGGGTTGCAGATACTTTTTCCTCTTCTTCAGCTTGAATACTCATTCTGTTAATGGGATATTTTGGAAAGCAAAATTTGAAGATTTTTTATCAGGTCCTATTCATCAATTTTCTTTATATTGATTGATCTTTTTATGGCAAGTCTAAAAACTCTGTCTAACCCTAACTCCTGAAAATATTCTATTTTGTCCCCCAATTTTTGTAGTTTAAGTCTGTAATCCACTTTGCATTAATTTTTAAAAAGATGGAAGGCTTGTCAAAGTTCTTTCTTGGTTTTTCTTTTCAATCCATGGATGCCAGATTATTCCAGTACCATTTGTTAAAAAGCCTACCTGTCCTCTATCAAACTGCTTTTACATTTTCTTTCTTTCTTTTTTCTTTTTTTGGTACTAGAGATTGAACCCAGGGTTGCATGACCACTCAACCACATCCCAGCCCTTTTTATTTTGAGACAGGGTCACACTAAGTTACTTAGGGTCTTGCTAAATTGCTGAGACTTATCTTGAACTTGCAATCCTCCTGCCTCAGTCTCTGGAGTTGCTGGGATTACAGATGTGTTCCACTGCAGCTGGCTGCATGGTTGTTAAAAAGCAGCTGGGTATTTTTTCATGGATTTATTTCTGGGATCTCTTCTTTTCTTTGATTTACAAGTCTACACATGTTCTAATATCACACATGTCTTGATTATTGTTTCTATGTAGTAAGCCTTAAGATCAAGTCGTGTGAGTCCTCCCACTTCATTCTTCTTTTTAAAGATTATTTTAGCTATGCTAGAGCCTGTTCCTTTACATTTAAATTTTAGAATAAGCTTGCCCATGTGAACAAAAACCTTGTTGGGATTTTTATGGTACTTTGTCAAACCTTTAAATCAATTTGGGTAGAATTGATGTCATCAGTGTGTTGAGGTCCATGAACATGGTATGCCATTCTACTTATCAAGATCTTCATTGATTAATCAGCATCGAGCATTTTTCAACATACAGATCATGCACATGTTTTAAATATGTATCTAAGTATTTCATTTCTCTTGCAGTGATTGTAAGTGCTCACTGTTTTTTTTTTTTAATTAATAGACTCCATTTTAAAGAGCAGTTTCAGGTTTAAAGAAAAATTGAGCTGAAAGTACAGGAAGTTCTCATGTGCAACCCTTCCTATGTTGTCTATTACTAAGATATTGCATTAGTGAGGCTTTATATTTTTAATTTCAGTTTCCATATGTTCATTGTTAGTATATAGAAATGCAGTTGATTTCTATGTGTTGCTCTTTCAAACTTGGTGGAGTGTCTTGAAATTACTATGTTTTTGTTTGTCTGAGATTCCTTGGTATTTTCTACACAAAATTATCTGTGCATGTCATCTGCAAATGTGGAGATTTCTTTCTTTCTTTCTTCTCCCTAATCTGTACTCCTTTTCTTTCTTTTCTATTGCAGTTGTTAAAACTTAAATATCATATTAAATAAGGCTGGGAGTACGCGCATCCCCACCTTGTTCCCAGTCTTAAAGAAATGCATTCAGGCTTTCTGTCATTAAGTATGCTGCTCCCTGTATTTTATAGATGTTTCTTATCAAACTGAAATAGTTCCTCTCTATTCTTAACTTAAATCACAAATGGGTGGTGGATTTTGTAAGTTGATTTTTCTATGTCAAGTGATATAGTCAAATGATTTTTCTTCTTTAGCTTGTGGAAATGGTGGTTTACACTGACTTATTTTTGAATGTTGAACTAGCCTTACATATTTGGAGTAGATCCTACTTGATCATCATATACAATGTTTTACATATTATTAGTTTTGGTATATACTCATCTAAATGGTGATAAAATATACACAATGTAACTCACCATCACAGCCATTCTTCAGTGGCTTTAAACATATTCATGCTGTTGTGTGGCCATCACCACGACCTAACTGCAGAACAGTTACATCTTCCAAAACTGAACTCTCTGTACCCACCAAACCCTGACTCTCTCCAATCTCCCCTTCCCCCAGCTGCTGGCAGCTGCCACTCTACTTTCTGTCTCTGTGAATTTGACTACCCTAGGTCCCTCATACAAGTGGAATCAACACTCTTCGCTCTTTGCGACTTGCTTACTTCCCTTAGTATATTATTTTTCCTTAGTCTAATGTCTTCAAGGTTCAATCATGTTGCATGTGTGGGAATTTCTTTCCTCTTTAAGGCAGACTAATATTCCATTGCGTACATAAACCACATTTTGTAACATTTAGGTTGTTTCCATCTTTTAACTATTGTGAATAATTTTGCCATGCACATGGCTGTACAAATATATTTTGGAGTTTCTGCTTTCAGTTCCTGGGGTCTCTACTCAGAAGTGGGACTGCTAGATCACATGGTGATTATAAATTGGATATTTTGGGAAACTGCCATAGTGTTTTCCACGGCAGTCGCACCATTTGACTTCCAATGTACCACCAGGGCCCAAGACTTTCACTTTCTTCACATCCTTGCCAACAGTTGTTATTTTCTGTTTTTTATTAATAACAGCATTATTTTGGTTTTGACGTTCCTTTCTCTAATATTTAGCAATATTGAGCACCTTTGCATACGCTTATTGGTCTTTTAAATATTTTCTTTGAAGACATTTCTACTCAAGTCCTTTGTCCATTTTTTAAAAAAAAATTATTTTTATTGTAAACAAATGGGATACATCTTGTTTCTCTGTACATGAAGTAGAGGCATACCATTTGTGTAATCATAACTTTGTCCATTTTTAATTGGGTTTTATAGTTATTTTTGTTGTTGAGTTGGAATAGTTCTTTATATATTCTAGACATCAACCTCTTACCAGATATATGACTTGGAAATATTTTTTCCATTCTTGGGTCGCCTTTCACTTGGTTCACAGTGTTCTCTGGTCTGGGTTTTTTTTTTTTTTTTTTTTTTTTTTTTTTTGCCTGTGTTTTTTAGCACCATATCTAAGAAATCCTGCCCAAGTACAATTCATGGAGATCTCCCCTTCTTTCTTGGAAGCGTTTGATAGTTTTCAGTCTGTAACTTTTGAGTCAACTGTTACTTTAGAAGGCACAGGTCTGATTTCATTTGTCTTCATGTGGATATCCACTTTTGCCATCACCCTTCGTTGGAAAGACAGTCCTTTCCCCACTGAATAGTCTTGGCACTTTTGTCAAAAATCATTGAATCAAATATGTGGAGGTTTGTTTCTAGACTACCTATACTGTTCAATTGGTTTACATGTCTGTCTTTATGTCAGTACCACACTGTTTTGGTTATTGGAAGTTTGTATTAAGTATTGAACTCAGAAAATGTGAGACCTTCAGCTTTTTCAAAACTGTTTGGACTTTTCAGGGTCCCTTGAGCTTCCAGATGATTTTTTAGAGTACATTTTTCCATTTATGTAAAAAGTTTGTTGGAATTTTGTTAAGAATTGCATCAAACCTTTAGATCTACATTAATGATATTGACATCTTAACATAAAGTCTTTCAATTCATGAACACAGGATGCCTTTACACTTATTTGTATATTTTAATTTCTTTCAGCAACATTTTGTAGTTTTCTGTATACAAATTTTTTACCCTTGTTGAAATTTATTCCTAAGTATTTTATTCTTTTTGATGTCACTTCAATTAAACTGTTTTCTTGATTTCTTTATATTAGGTAGAGGGGAGTGAAGGGAGGGCAGGGGAGGGGATGGGGGAGGGAATGTTAGCAGAGTGAAACAGTCATTATTGCCTCATGTACATATATGACTGTGTGATTGATGTGATCCTACAATTTGTATAATCAGAAAGATGAGAGATTATACTCTATTTATGTATGAGCTATCAAAATGTATAAATGCAGTCTCCTGTCATGTATAACTAATTAGGACAAAAAATTTAAAAATTGATTTCATTTTCATATTATTTATTGTTACTGTATAGAAATGCAACTGACATTTTTAGAATAGCCTTGTTTATATCTACAAAATTTCTTGCTGATATTTTTATAGGAATTGTTTAAACATCGATCAGCTTGAGGATGATTGATGTTGTGACAGCTCAAGGTTGAGATGGGAGCAAATGGGGAAAGGGAAAATGGAGACCAGTGTTGCCCCAAAGACAGGGGAGGAACTAGCAGGGTAATAGTGGGCTGAGGGGGTTGAGGTGGGGTGGAGAGGCTTCCAGTTGAAGCCTTTGCTGCCCCAGGTACAATTGCTTGTGATATTATGATACTAACCACTTCTCCATCAAAACAAAGTCCCCTACACTCCCAAGGGCTTTAACTGTGTGTGAATGTGTGTATATTTTTTAAAAATCAAAGCACATTTTTAACTCAGGTATTACTCTGGTAAGAGATGCTGGCAATGGAGAAGCTATCCATGTGTGGGGACAGGCAGAATAGAGGACGTCTCTATACCTTCCTTTCAATTTTGTTGTGAACCTAAAATCTAACAGAATGAAGCCTTTAAGAAGATATATAAATAAATGAACAGACAAGACCTTGTAAGCAACCCAGTGATAGATAAGAGAGAGGTAAAAGGAGACAGGTGTGCTTGCCATGCTTCTAAAAATTCCTTCGACTTATGAATTTACATGCATAGATATTGGTTATTTTGAGAGTTTGGAATGAGAGTGTTGGTGGAATGGTTGAAATCCTTGGCTCTGTAGTTAATATTGTAAATCTTGAAATTTAAAAAATTGACTTAGGACCTTGAAAATGGAAATAACTTTCCTATTTTATTCTGTAATATTTATTTATTTATATTTTTTAAAAATTGCTTTAGTACCAGGGATTAAACCCAAGGGTATTTAACAACTGAGACACATCCCTAGCCTTTTACAAATATTTTAATTTTGAGACAGTGTCTCACTAGGTTTCTTGCAGCCTCACTAAGTTACTGAGGTTGACTTTGAACTTGTGATCCTCCTGCCTCAGCCTCCAGAGCTGCTAGGATTACGGATGTGTGCCACCATGCCTGGCATGGTTAATATTTGTTAAGAGCTTTGCTTACTCCCTTGCCATAAGAGGAATGAAATAAACATTTGTTGCTTAAAAAAAAAAAAAAAAAAAAAAGTCAAAGCAGAGCTGAGTTCTACGCTTGTCCCTGAATGCAGACAGAGGTGCAGACGTACAGGGGATCGCAGCTGACATGTCTGTCCATTCTGCCCAAACAGCTAGCCCTGGAAGTTTTCCAAACTGTCCTCCATTAGTTTGAAAAGTAGGTGGGGAAGAGAGGATGAAGTTAAGTCAGATGAGGCAGAGGGCTTTTTATGAGGGGTGAGAAAAGGTCTCCGGTCCCCGTGGGTGGTGCAGAAGCCCTGCTCGAACTTGCTCCTTCTCAGGCAGGCAAGACCGCTCTGGACACACACAGGCAGACCTGGGTCTCTGCTGACAGAGCCCCCCTCAGGGCAGCTGGACACTCTGGACACACACAGGCAGACCTGGGTCTCAGCCCTTCCTCGAGGAAGGGCTGGTGTTCAAGTCGCCCCGTGGACGCTTTCTCATTCCTTCACGCGCTTCTTTGTTTTCCATTCCAGGATTTGGAATCAGTTCCCATCCCTTTGGATGGAAAAGGAGACCAGAGGATGAAGAGGACGGGAAGCGTGAACCTCGTCCATCCCGTCACCACATCCACCCCAACCGAGTCTCCTGACCACCAGGTCCTTCCCGAAGGCACCGCAGCCCAAGCACAGCTCCGCTGGGCCAAATCTCAATCCCACCCCAAAACTGGGATATCTTCTGGAGCTGGCAGGAAAGAAGAATAATCACCCTCAAGTTTGCACCCCAGTGGAGGGTTGGAAGATGCATTGCCCCCCCCCACCCCACCCCCAGTTGGAAGGCTGTGACCTGAAGACGCCTCCCAAGGTGATTCACACCAACAGAGGCGTAACTTGCGGTGTGCACTGGGGACAGAACCCACACGCATTTGTCCGTCTTGAGCCAGGTGCCACTTCTTTATTAATTTCATAATTCGATCTAGAATTAGAGCAGGGGTCAGGTGTGAAAAGCATTACAAGTTTCTAAGCACAAATACTGTGAGTACTGGACGCCACACGCAGCCATCACCGGCCTCTTCCCCACGTCTGCCCGTCATGGCGGCCTTTCCGTCTGCCAAGCCCAACAGCCCCCCGGAACCTCCCACTCTCCCAGGAGGCAGGTGTTGGGGGCCTTGCTGTGATTCTTAGGGTGACACTAATTGCTGAGTGGGGAGTCTGGGGGCCAAGGTGGAGTTCAGTCTCTGCAGTCCCCTCCCTGTGAAGGGCTGCCACTGAATCCCTCCTCTGGTCTCCATTTGCTGCTCCAATGTTAGATCAGTTCAGATTCTTTAGATTTCAAGTAAAACAGAATAACAGCGACTTTAGCACAAAGGGGAACTTACTGAGAGGACCCTGGATGTCCCATGGCCTCTGAGGAAGACCCAAACCCTATGTCACGGGGAGAGCCCTGCCCTGGAGACCCCAGTGATGGAAGTTCGTGGCATGTCCTCTCCCAGTGTGACGCTCCTCTACAGCTTTTGGCCAGTGGAACTCTGTCTAACTCAGTGGAACTCAGTGTCTCAGAAGAGAGCATCGGACACCTCTGGGCCCATTAGCTATGCTAGGGAGGCAGGGTTACTCCGCAAAAATGAAGCAGCTGAGAGATGGGGACACAGAGAAGCAGCTCATACCTTAAGGGTCCATGCCAGGTATTCACAATACTTGTAAAACTCAGTCCAATGTTTTTTTTTTTTTTTATTTTTTTTTATTTTTTAGTTGTTGATGAACCTTTATTTTATTTATTTATATGTGGTGCTGAGAATTGAACCCAGTGCCTCACACATGCTAGGCAAGTGCTCTACCACTGAGCTACAACCCCAACCACAGTCCAATGGTTTTATAACAAACTTTGTGCCAGGGAAAGGCCCAGCCAGGTTGATGTGGGACAGAGTAAATCAGGGAAGGCCTCCTGCAGGAAGAAGGTCCATTTTCCCACGTGGTTGTGTATACATGGCTTGCCTGGAGGACCACCGTCCCTCACTTTTTCCAGCGCTAAGGACTCTGCCAAGGCTGGTATATTTCAGGTAGCCTCTCATTCTATCATTGCAGTTATGCCTGGAGTGGCCTCATGCCCATGTCCTCTATGAGGCCAAGAACTCAGCGTATCTCTGCCTCAGTTTTCTGATCTACCAACCAGGAGACACACACTAGTCCTGAATGAGAGCCCACGGAGCCCGTTAGGCCTTCTCAGCAACCTAACTTGCTTGGTTGGTAAACATGAGCAAAGCTTAACTGGAGCTATTCCTTATAAATGCCTGTATCGAAAAAACCTGAACTTCAGCTCAATCAAAAGCAGCCAGCAAACTTATATAGGTGAGGTCTCAGCAATGGGATAAACCAAATACGGCGGCTGTGTAGCTGTGAGCGTGCCATTGATCACCGTTGCGATGATCTTCCTGTCCTCCTCCAAGAGCCCTTCCCGAGTGTCCTCTGAGGGGCTCCCGGACCACCAGTGATTTAGAGCTGCCTGATTCACAAATGTTTGTTTGCTGAAATTAACTCTTTAAATTGTAACGTGCCTCAGTATACTTTTTTTGCGGGGGCGGGGTGGTGGGTCGGGTCCCGGGATTGAACTCAGGGGCACTTGGCCACTGAGTCACATTCCCAGCCCTATTTTGTGTTTTATTTAGACAGGGTCTCAATGAGTTGCTTCGTGCCTCGCTTTTGCTGAGGATGGCTTTGAACTTGCCAGCCGCCTGCCTCAGCTTCCCAAGCTGCTGGGATTCCAGGCGTGCGCCAACACATTTTTTGAGAGTTTTAAAAAGTTTTTAATATTCTGCATGTCTTTTTATTTTGTTTTGTTTTTTGTTTCTTTTTCCCGTGCTGGAGGTGGAATCCAGGGACTCATGCATGCTGGGCAAGTGCTTCACCACTAAGCTACACTCCGGCCCTACATTTATCTTTGAATGGAATTTTCCATAGATCTGTTGTATTTCACACACACACACACAAAGCTTAAAAATAAGATAAAAATCCATGGGATTTGTCCTGGTCAAATGCGAGATGCGAGGGAGATAAGGAGCAGGGCACAGGGCCATGTCCCTCTGAGGACAAGCACGCTGCCTGGAGGCACCTGTGTGGAGTGGCAGGCAGCCTGGGGGGAGACCCCAGGCCTTGGGGAGGGCTGAAAGGGAGACGCACACCCCAGGGCTTCCCTCAGCTCTGCCCCCGGGGAGAGGCTGCCATTGCTAGGCCCTGGTTACCATCAAGACCAAAGCCACGGGGGACCCCTGGTCCCCTTGCCCAAAGCTGAAAGCCCAGCTTCTGGATGGGCCAACAGGAAAGCAGGAAAACGACTTGCTGCAGCCGGAGTGACCCGGAGCTCCGAGTCCTGAACCCGAGCTGGACTCCAGGCAGCATCAATAGAACGGGGTTTTTAGCCTGGTTTGAGGGAGCTCCTGGCTCCCGGAGGGCCCCACACGTCCATTACTCTACTTAAGCAACTTGGAGTGTGCGCCTTCTTGGAGGTGAGACTTCTTCATAGCTTCCATAGAAGATCCACTGAGCTCCACAGAGGTTAAAGAGCAGTGCCCTACTTGTAGATCAGGGATAGCAAAATAATAAAGGACCATTTTTAGTCCTCATTCTATCTCCCAGGCCATATGGTCCCTTTCTACAGATGAGAAAACCGAGGCTCTGAGTGCTAAATGACTTGCCCAGCGTCCCCCAGCTGGAAAGTCAAATTCCTGCACCAGAGGTCGTCTCTTGGGGAGGGGCTGGGGAGTGGCCCGCCCGAGGACTGGGCCTCCCCTGGCTCAGCGCAGACAGCAGAGGGGCAATGGAATGGTGTCCCTGGGCCTAGGGTGCTGGGGCATTAGCTCCGGGTTGGGACAGAAGCTGCCAGGCATGGCTCCCGTTTACCTTCCGAAGGACGGACAGGGAAAAGGCTGAACAGGGGAACAAAGCAGGATCCTCCCGGGGCTCCGGGATAGTTGGAGGAAAAAGCTGCATAGCCCCTGCTCTGGCTTTTATCTGGTCCTGGGGCTCTGGGGGATCCTGGGGACTCCTCAGCAGCGGGCAATCTGGGAGCTGTGCCTGGAAGGCTGGGAGGGGTGACGTGAGCATGGAGGAGTCAGGGCATGTGTGGGCTCAAACTGGAGGAATGAGCGTAAGGTGTGTCCTGAGGGGCCAAACTGCAGCACTAATACAGGGTGGGGGAAGCTGATGAGGCATACGTGCTTAAGAAAACGACCCCGGGGTCAGGGCTGGCCTCAAGCTGGCAGTGAGCAGCAGTTATAGAGAGCTAGTTGTGGGGCAGGGCCCGCAACAGGGCGTGGGAGGGTTGAGGGCCAGGAAGTGATCTTTCCTCAACCCTCGGCATCAACCCCACCCTCAGTGAGTGCCTGTCCTTTGAAGAGCAGGGTGATGTCTGCCTGGGAGTAGGACAGTCACTGGCCGCTCCCTTGCCTGTGACTGGGAAGTGCCCTTCTCTGTCCTCAGGCCCCACTCATGGGCTCTGGCTCTCAGACTCCATCCTGTTATCTCCTTAGCTTAAGCAGTGGTTAGTTATTTCTCGTTCCAGTAAAATGTCAACTCAGAGTTAATGAGGGCAGTGGAGTGGTGTTAGGAAAATGCCTCTCTGAGCCACCGCACAAAATCAATGCCGTTCCCAAGCTTCCTGTGGAACCGAGGGGCCGGGGGTCTTCGGGGCCTGGAGGAGGGCTGGCGTGTAGTTCTGAGTGGCAGTGAGGGCGACTCGCCCTTTCAGCCACCGCACCATGCCTAGCACATGCGTGGTTCGCGCTTGTCTGGGGTCGGAAGGAGGCCCACAGTGGAGGGCCGTGCCAGCAGCTTGGGGCCCTGGTGCAGGGGCCTGACCTGTCCAGGGCAAAGGCCTCATGCCCCTCGCTGTGGGCGGAGTCACCAAGGAGAGAGATGCCCATGTGCTGTCAGCCATCGGCCGCTTGGCGTGTTGTGACAGGGAGGGGCAGGGGCGGGGAATCCAGTCAGCTACTCTGAGTCAAGCCCCTGGCAGGCTGCTCCTAGCCCTGGGGCATCCATGACTCAGCCTGCAGACTGACAGGGGACCCGCAGACAGTGAAAGTGCTGGGAAAGGGTGGCACCAAGGGCACATGAACCTCCCGCTTCCCCAGAGAGCCTGCAGGAGACCGGCCCTGGGGCACCCGCTGCATCCAGCATGCCTCTGTCGACTGCCTGGACTTCCCAACCCCCCAGGGGCAGGGCACGCAGGGAATCAGCCTTGCCAGTTAGGACTTTCTCAGTCACACAGCTAGACAGGGCCAGAGCTGCAGCCAGAGCTGCAAGTGCCCTCAGCAGCAGCAGCCCGAGCATCCCAGGAGGGGCTGGCGCAGGCAAACTTGCTCCCGACCGGGTCACATGGGGAGTTTCTCACTCACTCCAGCTTCTTATAATACCATTGCCCCAGGGGGGCAGGATGATGACCCCACCAGGCAGCCAATCACATAGCCCCATCCTTTTTCACAGCCAATCAGAATCTTCCCTAGGAATTGCTATTGAAGGACAAGCGAGAAGGTAAGAGGTTCCTTGGATGGGGCAACAGTCTGGGACTTTCAGGGAGACAGAAGACCTGAGAGGACTTAGGTAGGGAATGATGGCGGATCAGAGTCTCTATAAGAAAGAATATTTCGTTTTAATTTGGAGCGCACATTCTCCTGCAGCAAAATATCTTTTTCTTTGTGTGGAGAGAGCAAAACATGTGACCAGGCTGTACTTTCACTGGGCCTTCTGGGGTAATTGAGGATAGGCACCTTCCAGAGACAGAGCAGCAGGACTGGGGGATGCTTGCTGTCCATCTCACTCGGGCAACACACAGGGACTCAGCAGCGCCAGATGTTAGAGTCTGGGAGAAGAACCTATGCTGTGGAGCTCATGGGCTTCCAGACCAGGGAAACACTCTCCCACCAGGGGGGCCAGGCCATGCTGCCCTCAACATGAGAGGCCAGCTCCAGTCCCTCCACCCTCTGCCAGGATGGTTGCCCTGGGCACCTGGCTAGTGATAGGGGAACCCGGCAGAAGATCGGCAACCTCTTCTGGGAGTCCAGGCAGCAGGGATTCAGTTCTGGACAAGTTACCCTTTCCCTCCCTCCCCCTCTCTTGGCTCAGCTCCCCTGCCCTAACGTCATACAGACACCCACCAGTGACAAGGATGGAGTGAACGGGGTGCGTGGGATAGAGCAGCGGGTATTCATGCCCTGAACTCCACCAGCCTGCCAGAGAGGCCTGCCTGAGGACATCGCCAAGCTTCGTCTGTGGGGACGGGATGGAAAGTCTTTGGGACATGGATGATGGCGACTTTGATGCCTTACCTCCTACCTGGCCTACCTGGTGGGACACAGCATTCCTTCAGGAAGCTGGCATACTTTACAAACTCCAGCTTGGTAGACCTCACACGCATCCCCATTCCCTGCCCAAATTGTCCTAAGCTCCTTCTGCTGCACGGCTTTCCACAGGGAATGCTGGAGTCTCACTTCTCCCATAATCCACCTGTGGTTCCAGCTGGGCCTTCCAGACCTGAGACAGAAACTGCCCTGGAGAAGCCTGTGTGCGCCTGGACAGACCTCCTCCCACCTCAGTCCTGCGTGCTCCTAGGGCCCGGCCTCCGCGGGTGACCTTTCCCAGTGTCTCTGCTGGTGCACCTGTACAGGGAGCTTGTCCCTCATAGGCTTTGATTATGTGCTGTGTGTGGACCTGCCTTCTCTGGGGACACAGGCTCTTTATCCTCCTCAGTGACCCTTTCACTTTGCATGCGTTACAACTGGGGATGGTGAAGCTAAAATGGATGTAAACTTCATGCGATCCAAACACTCCACTTGCCAGGTGAAGTTATGGAATCATGGCAGAGGGAAAGTGATTTTCCTATCACCAGCCAGCTTGGCAGGGCCAGAACCGGTTGCAGAATCTGACTCTTTGGGCCCTCGGGTCATCTTCTGTTTGCTCATGCTGTCCTGAGTCCTGAGTCGGTGAGTCAGTCCCCTGCTCTGGAAGTAGCCACTTGAAGGATGCAGATAAATTCCCAGACCTTCTCAGAATGGGCCCTGTGCCTTGGCAGAAATGCTCACTAAACACACCCTTACGTATCATTCAGATTCTTCCAGTTGCAAGAGACAGAATTCCCACTCGAGCTGGCTTGTGCACGAGAAGGGATTTATTGCCTCAGGTTCAAGGTGATCAGCTGGAGAGATGCCGTCTGGTGCCAGTTTGTACAGGCACTGAAGCTTCTTGGGACTGATGACCGTGGGAGAGCCAGTCAATGCGGCCTGATCCTGGGGAAGGAGTGGGGTCCTCTAGCACCAGGAGGGGCTGCTGCCTCCAGACTCCAGGGGAGCAGGAACCAATGTCCAGTTTAAAGACACCCTCATTGTAAAGACCTGAGCCATCCTGGTTAGTCTTTCTCTTCAGTTTTTTGAAATATTTCTTACCTATCGAAGGTAAGAAGGTATATAAAAATAAGTGTACAGATTAAAGAATAACATAAATACTTTGGAATCACAACTCAAGGAAGGAAATTATTTCTGTTAGGCCTTGCCCAATCCAGCAAAATTCACCTCTGTTACATTCTCTTCCTTCCTGTCTTCTTGTATTTTGAATTTATCATTCTATTTCCAATGTGGGACTGTAACCCTGAGCCAAGCAATATTTCACATTGCCTGCCATTTTATAAATGAAACCGTTCTGCTTTCCCTGGCTTCTTTTGCTTCACATTTTGAATTTTGAGAGTTCACCACGTTGATAGATGTAGTTGTGGTTCATATTCATTGCTGTATAATAGTCCATTATATTTAATAAACATGCTTCAATTTATCCACCCTAGAGCTGATGAACATTTGGTAGTTTCCATTTTTTTTCTACTATAAACAGTGTGGTCATGAACATTCTTCTCTCTGTGAGTGTTTGACTAAGAGGATGCCAAACCCTTTCCCAGAGTTTGTTCTTCCTGTGTGAAAATCACTTCTGATACTGCCCACATTTCCAGTCAGGAATGTGACCTAAGCCCTGTGGTCTGGAGAGCCCTTTTGATGAGAATGATGGGCTTCTGTGAAGGAGAGGGGTGTCTGGCATGCTCCCCAACATGGAATTGCTGCAACCTGCAGAAGCTCCTGTGACCTGCAGTGTAGAGGCCCGGGAGGCTTATGCAAGTGAGAAGGCCGGTCACCACCGTGGCCCCCTAGCTGGCCGAGAAAGGCAGAGATGGAGCCACTGAGCCCACTGGCCCTGCTGATCTTCATTTCTGGTTCGGAGCAGGGACAGACCCTTGCTACTGCTGGCACTGTGATGTCCTGCTACGGAAGGTCCTTCCACATGGTGATGAGAGGCCAGGCTTTCCAAGACCGGAAAGCCCTGCTCGTCACAGGCACCCGGACCTTTGGACAGGTATAATAAAGCTACAGCACAGCTGCTCCCTTCCCTAGGGAGGAGTGATTTGGAACCCATGCCATCCGTGACAGAATGGCTGAGAGTCCCAATATTGGGTAAACAGGAAAAAAATCACATTTATTGATTTGGCTGACTAGTTTGAAAGGAGACTGTATCAGTTATCTCTTGCTGACTAATGAATCACCCCAAAACCTGGTGGCCTGAAATGATTAACATGGTCATCTCTCATAATCAGGAATGACCACGGTGATCTTGGTGATACCATTGATGATAATGATTGTGAAATTGGTTATTGAATGATAACAATTATTGCGCCAGGCATGGCAGCGCGTGCCTACAATCCCAGTGAATTGAGAGGCTGAGGCAGGAGGATCATGAGTTCAAAGCCAACCTCAGCAAAAGCAGGGTGCTAAGCAACGTAGTGAGACCCTG
This sequence comes from Sciurus vulgaris, assembly GCF_902686455.1. Lineage (NCBI taxonomy): Eukaryota > Metazoa > Chordata > Mammalia > Rodentia > Sciuridae > Sciurus > Sciurus vulgaris. Next base: position 28,013,386 of record NC_136475.1, on the reverse strand, counting down.
TCTCTAAATAAAATATAAAAAGGGGCAGAAGATGAGGCTCCATGGTTAAGTGTCCCTGAGTTCAATCCCCTGTACTAAAAACAAACAAACAAACAAACAAAAAATATTGGTGGGTCAGGAATTCAGGAGGAGTCCAGGGGGTGTACTGACCCAGGGGCTCCGGTGCCAATCCTGGACCTGCCGTCACCTGAAGGCTTGATGGGTCGGGAAGAGCCACTTCCAAGGTGGCTCACCCACACGACTGGAGAGGAGGCGTCGCTGCTGGCAGGCTTCGTTTCCTCTACAGGGCTGCTTGAGTGTCCTCGGGACATGTTGGTGGCTTCCCCTGGAGTGAGCGGAGTACAAGGAGGAACCCACAGTGGCTTTTAAGATCCCAGCCTCAAAAGTCACACACCGTCACTTTTGCATCATGGTGAGACCCCGCTGGTCTCCTGGTCAGCCCTGGTTTAGTGGAGGAGGACAACACAGAAGGGCAGGAATAGCAGGAGGTGGGCCCTTGGGGACGTCTTGGAGGATGGCTTCAGCAGGGACTAAACCAGTGACCGGAAAGATGTTCCCCTGGGGAGAAGAGTTACTACACAAAACAAGAGGAAACAAAACAGAAGGAAATGAAATAAAATATTATGCCTCTCTTTACAGTTTCCACGAGATTCATTGCACTTATGGAAAGAACAATCTCAATTACAAAAATCTCTTTTATTATGAAAAATCACTCAGAATATTTAAAAAATATAAGCCACGAAGAGCATGAAAGCAAATGAAATTACAAAACTAGCTTGAAAAACTCCAGGGAAACCATAAAAGCATAGAGAATCCAGTGATAGAGCATTTGTATAACAAGAAGATCAAGAGAACAAAGGAAAGGGAGGAAAAAAAGATCCATTCACCCATTTATTTGTTTGCTTATTCATTCAATATGTGCTTATTGAGGCTACTACAACCCAGACACGAATGGACTTTTATATACTCATGTGAAGTTTCTACTTGAAATTTCTATTTACCAATTTTTTAATAATCTACTATTTCTAAAATCAAAGAAATAATAGAAGAAAATTTCTCTGATGTGAAACATAAATCATAGATTTAAGGGGAAAGTTGATATAAAGCAAATCATAGTACTTATAGCTCTATAAAACCCTTATGTCAAGGATAAAGGAGAAATATTTTCAGTATCTAGGCAGAAAAGAAACAAGTTACCCACAAAGAGAGAAAATATGGGTGTGTCATTGACTCCATTAATGCATCTTCATGGTTTCAAAGACAATGAAGCAATGTCTGCTAAGTTTTGAGGGTCAACAAAATTCTGAATAATTCTGTACACAGCTATGATGTCACTCATATGTAGGTCAAGAGAGAGGCAGTCTCAGACATGCAGGACTTACGTAATCTGACTGAAAAACAATGACCCCAAAGGGCCACCTGTCACCCGAGAAATGAGTCAAATCAAGAACCCAAGGATGGAAGAAGTGATACAAAAGAAACAAGCATGAGTAATTAAGCCACTAAAGAATGGCAAATGTCTAACTCATTGTTGGGAGCACGGTTATGAAACCAAGGGCAAACATCAGAAATCATTCTCGAAGGAAAAGAAATGTAAATGTCAAACATACAAGTATTCAGACAAACATTTGAAGTGTCCTTAAATTAATTAATTAATTAATTTCTTCCTCTCTCTCTCTCTCTCTCTCTCTCTCTCTCTCTCTTTCTTTTTTGGTACTGGGGATTGACTCAGGGATACTGGACTACTTGTATTTTTATTTAGAGACAGGGTCTCACTGGGCTGCTTAGTTGCTAAGGCTGGCTTTGAACTCGTGATCCTCCTGCCTCAGCCTCCTGAGCTGCTGGGATTACAGACACGTGCCACTGTGCCCAACCTAAATTTCTCATATCATTTTAGTCCCCTTATTACTTAATTCTTGAAATGGGTAGAATTTTGTTTTTGTTTTAAATATTTTGTTTTATTCCACAGGTATATAACTTTCAAATTTTTACAGAAAAAGGAGCCAAGAATATTAAAAACCTTCTGCATAGCAGAGGAAACAAGACTAGGAAGAGGAAGCCTAGAGAATGGGAGAAAATCTTTGCCAGCTATTCTTCTGACAGAAGATTGACATTCAGAATATATAAATAATTCAAAAACTCAACACCAAAAATAATAACCCATTTCACCAGTGGGCAACGAACTCAACAGACACTTCTCAATGGTGTGAATCTACCTCGTGCACAACCACAGAAAAGAAAAAGATGTGCCCCGTTTGGGTACAATGAATCAAAATGCAGTCTGTAAAAATTAAAAAAAAATTAAATAAATAAAAAAGAAGAAATACAAATGACTAACAAATATAAGAAAAAATGTCCAACAATTTTAGCAATTAGGGAAATGCAAATCAAAACTATCCTGAGATTTCATCTCACACCAGTCAGAATGGCAGCCATTGAGAACACAAGCAGTAATAAATGCTGGAGGGGATGTGGAGAACAGGGGGCACTTTCACACTGTTGGTGGGACTCTAAGTTAGTACAACCGCTGTGGAAACCAGGATGGCGTTTCCTTAAGAGATTAGGAATGAACCACCACCGGACCCAACTCTACCACTCCTTGGTATTTATCCGAAAGAATTAAAGTCAGCATACTGCAGCAAGACATGCGTGCCCATGTTAGAGCAGCACAATATACAATAGCCAAGTCATGGAAGCAGGCTAGGTGCCTGTCAACGGGTGAATGAATAAAGAAAATGTGGTATACATACACAATGGAGTTTTGCTCAGTCATAAAGAAGAATGGAATGATGTCATTTGCTGGTAAATGGATGAAACTATTTCCAGTTCCATCAACATCATGGTGAGTGAAGTAAGCCAGACTCAGCAAGTCAAGGGCAGAACATTTCCTCTCATAGCTGGAAGAGAGAGAAAAGAGGAAAAATGGATTTTCATGAAAAAAGAAGAGAGACCAGTAGAATAGAGGATGGAGATGGGGGAGGGGAGAGAAAGGGAGGTAATGGGCAACGGAATGAACTGCATTACGTGATGTGCACATAGGAATGTGTCACAAAGGATCCCATTATTATGTATAATTATAATACAAGTAAAAAAAAGGAAAGAAAAAGGAGCCCCCCAAACTGAAAAATTGCATAAATCCAGGAAAAGAAACTGCAAACAAACTAACACAAAGCACAATATACTAAAGAAAAAATACAAACATGCAATTTTCACCACAAGTATGAACATATAAAAGTCTGTGAATTAACTAGGTGCAGTGGGGCACACCTGTAACCCCAGCTCCTTGGGAGGCTGAGACAGGAGGATCACAAGTTCGAGGTCAGTCTGGGCAACTTATTTTGAGGCAGAATCTCAAAATGGAAAAAGGGAAGGGCTGGGGTTGCAGCTCAGTGGTAGAGCGCTTGCCCACAACCCATGAGGCCCTGGATTCCATCCCTAGTACCAAAACAACAACGAGAACAATAAAACACTATTATGAACAGATGAAAACTTTTATATTGTGTAAAAAGTAAGGTTTTTCAGAAACATAAATGACATGGAAATGTGAAAAATGAATGGGAAAATACTAGACTCAGAAAATGCAAAAAAGAAAGCAGACTACAATTTTAGTAGTGAGGTGGAATTCAAGGAAGAGAATGTAATTTTATATTGACCAATATAACAGTATGATAAAAATAGATAGCACACTTTATGAACTAAATAGCATCTTATTAAAAAGTGCAAAGCAAAAACTAATACAAATAAAAAGAATCCACAGTCTTAGTGAAGATTTCAGACGTATGGATTCCTGCGTTTGAGAGATCCAAGGGACTAAAAATTATAGAGAAGTTGAATAAATACCATGGATATAAGAGTCAAGAGGAAGAGTGAAGACCTCAAGGACCATCTGAGTGGGGTGGAACGACCTTTCAAGCCTGCACTGCTCTGTGTTGGTGAGGAGGGACAAACCCTTCATCCTCAGCCTGACCTACCGTTTGGTTCTGGAGTTAACCACACTCTTACCACAGGGCCTTTGCATCAGCTCTCTCTCAGCTTGCAACAGCCTGCCCTCTGCCTCTATCCTGCGTTTACCTGACTCACCCGTGTTTCATTTTCCTGCCTAAAGCCACTCGCTCCAAGAGGCCTTCCCTGTCTTTCCATGATGGGATTTTCCCTGCTGGCTCACCGCTGCTCCAGGTCACCACTGTTCCCTCATCTTGCTTTATTTACTTAGTTTTGCTCATAATAACCACTACTTGACATTGTGTTGTTACATAAGCCTTTGGTTTGTTCACCTTTGTATCCCCAGTGCTAGAACTCTCCCTGGAACACTAGAGGTGCCCACAGATCCATTCATAAATAAATAAAAATGGCTCTAAATTCTTCATGTGGCACTAGATCAGAGGCTCTTGACTGGGTGTGATTCTGGCCCCAAGGGACGCTTGGCAATGTCTGAAGACATTTTTGATTGACACAACTTGGGGCAGGGGGGATGGCTACTGGCTGCTGGTGGGAAGAAACAGGAGACACGGTCCAACAGCCCACGATGCACAGCCAGACCCGGGGCAAAGGATTACTTGGTCCAAAATCCTTGTATCGAGGGACATTCTGCTGTAGATCCATAGAATCTATTTTGTTTGGGATGATACTTTCTTCAGATTTTTGAAACTGTGAATAGGGGACAAGATTTTGAAAACTGAAGTTTTAAGTGGTTGCCAGGAGTTACGGGAGGGAAGATGGATAAAGCAAAACAGGTTTTAGGGCAGCGAAACTACCCTTTGACACTAATAGCGGAGACAAGTCATTAAACATCTGTGAAACCTGCTGAAGGTACTGCACCCGGAGCGAATCCTCATGTGACTGACGGACTTTGGTGAGTGATGTGTTAGTACAGGCTCATGGGTGTTGATAAGGGGGAAGGCTGAGCATGGGGAGGGCCAGGAGCTCTGTGGGAACTTTCTGTACTTACCACTCAATTTTGCTGTGAACCTAAAACTGCTCTAAAAATGTCTATTTTTTAGAACATGAGAATCTTGCTCTTTGGTGCTCAAAGTGTGGTGGTCCTCAAAGGAGCAACTTCAGTCTCACTGGGAGCCCTTTCCGATGTAGACCCTCGACCCCATGCCAGACCAGTGGGAGAAGAACCCAGGCTTGATTGCATCCGGGTACTTCACTACACATTCACGCCTGAGAACACAGGGAATTTCAAATCCCCAAGCCCAGGTTCCACTGGGATGAAATGGGAACCTGGGGACTGGGACTCATACCTTGTGTTTTTTATTTATTTAAATATTTATTTATTTATTTATTGTAAACAAATGGGATACATGTTGTTTCTGTTTGTACATGGAGTAACAGCATACCATTTGCGTAATCATACATTTACATAGGGTAATGGTGTTTGATTCATTTTGTTATTTTTTCCCTTCCCCCCACCCCTCCCACCTCTCTTTTCCCTCTATAAAATCCCTCCTTCCTCCATTCTTGCCCCCCTCCCACCCCCCATTACCTGTCATCATCCGCTTATCAGTGAGATCATTCATCTTTTGGATTTTTTAGATTGGCTTATCTCACTTAGCATGATATTCTCCAATTTCATTCATTAGCCTGCAAATGCCCTAATTTTATTATTCTTTATGGCTGAGTAATATTCCATTGTATATATATATATATATACCACAGTTTCTTTATCCATTCATCAATTGAAGGGCATCTAGGTTGGTTCCACAGTCTGGCTATTGTGAATTGAGCAGCTATGAACATTGATGTGGCTATATCTCTGTAGTATGCTGATTTTAAGTCCTTCGGGTATAGGCTGAGGAGTGGGATAGCTGGGTCAAATGGTAGGTCCATTCCAAGTTTTCTAAGGAATCTCCACACTGCTTTCCAGAGTGGCTGCACTAATTTGCAGCCCCACCAGCAATATATGAGTGTACCTTTTTCCCCACATCCTGTCCAACAACTATTGTTGCTTGTATTCTTGATAATCGTTATTCTAATTGGAGTGAGATGGAATCTTAGTGTAGTTTTGATTTGCATTTCTCTTATTACTAAAGATGGTGAACATTTTTTCATATGTTTGTTGATTGCTTGTAGATCTTCTTCTGTGAAGTGTCTGTTCATTTCCTTAGCCCATTTGTCGATTGGGTTATTTGCATTCTTAGTGTAGAGTTTTTTGAGTTCTTTATATATTCTGGAAATTAGTGCTCTATCTGAAGTATGAGTGGCAAAGATATTCTCCCACTCTGTAGGCTCTCTCTTCGCATTGCTGATAGTTTCCTTTGCTGAGAGAAAGCTATTTAGTTTGAATCTATCCCAGTTGTTGATTCTTGCTTTTATTTCTTATGCTATGGGAGTCCTATTAAGTAAGTCTGGTCCTAAGCCAACAAGGTGAAGATTTGGACCTACTTTTTCTTTTATAAGATGCAGGGTCTCTGGTCTGATTTCAAGGTTCTTGATCCATTGTGAGTTGAGTTTTGTGCAGGGTGAGAGATAGGGGTTTAGTTTCATTCTGTTGCATATGGATTTCCAGTTTTCCCAGCACCATTTATTGAAGAGGCTATCTTTTCTCCATTGCATATTTTTGGCACCTTTGTCTAGTATGAGAAAATTGTATTTATTTGGGTTTGTGTCTGTGTCCTCTATTCTGTACCATTGATCTACCTGTCTATTTTGGTGCCAATACCATGCTGTTTTTGTTACTATTGCTTTGTAGTATAGTTGAAGTTCTGGTATTGCGATACCCCCTGTTTCATTCTTCCTGCTAAGGATTGCTTTAGCTATTCTGGGTTTCTTATTCTTCCAGATGAATTTCATGACTGCTTGCTCTATTTCTGTAAGGTACGTCATTGAGATTTTAATTGGAATTGCATTGAATCTGTATAGCACTTTTGGTAGTATGGCCATTTTGACAATATTAATTCTGCCTATCCAAGAACATGGGAGATCTTTCCACCTTCTAAGGTCTTCCTTAATTTCTTTCTTCAATGTTTTGTAGTCTTCATTGTAGAGATCTTTTACCTCTTTGGTTAGATTGATACCCAAGTATTTTATTTTTTTTTGAGGCTATTGCAAATGGAGTTGTTTTCCTCATTTCCCTTTCAGCTGTTTCGTTGCTTGCATATAAAAATGCTTTTGATTTATGCATGTTGATTTTATAGCCTGCTATTTTGCTGAATTTATTGATGAGGTCTAGAAGTTTTCTGGAGGAGGTTTTTGGATCCTCTAAATATAGAATCATGTCATCCGCAAATAGTGACAGCTTAAGTTCCTCTTTTCCTATTCGTATCCCTTTAATTTCTTTAGTCTGCTTAATTGCTCTGGCTAGAGTTTCGAGGAAAATGTTGAATAGAAGTGGTGAAAGAGGACATCCCTGTCTTGTTCCTGTTTTTAAAGGGAATGGTTTCAGTTTTTCTCCATTAAGAATGATGTTGGCCATGGGCTTAGCATAAATAGCCTTTACAATGTTCAGGTATGTTCCTACTGTCCCTATTTTTTCTAGTGTTTTCAGCATGAAGGGGTGTTGTATATTGTTAAATGCTTTTTCTGTGTCAATTGAAATAACCATATGATTCTTATCCTTAAGTCTATTGACATGATGGATTATGTTTATTGATTTATGGATGTTAAACCATCCTTGCATTCCAGGAATGAACCCCACTTGATCGTGGTGCACAATTTTCTTAATATGTTTTTGGATATGGTTTGCCAATATTTTGTTAAGGATCTTAGCATCTATATTCATCAAGGATATTGGTCTAAAATTTTCTTTCCTTGTTGTGTCTTTTCCTGGTTTGGGTATGAGGGTGATATTCGCTTCATAGAATGAGCTCGGTAGGGTACCCTCCTTTTCTATTTCCCGGAATACTTTGAGAAGTATTGGAATGAGTTCTTCTTTGAAGGTCTTGTAGAACTCAGCTGAGAATCCGTCTGGTCCTGGGCTTTTCTTGGATGGTAGATTTTTAATGGCTTCTTTTATTTCATTGCTTGATATTGATCTGTTTAAATCGTGTATGTCCTCCTGGTTCAGTTTGGGAGGAGCATATGTCTCTAGAAATTTGTCAATGTCTTCGGTACTTTCTATTTTGTTGGAATACAGATTTTCAAAGTAGCTTCTCATTATGTTCTGTATCTCAGTGGTGTCTGTTGTGATATTTCCTTTTGCATCATGTATTGTAGTAATTTGAGTCTTCTCTCTCCTTCTCTTTGTTAGTGTGGCTAAGGGTTTATCTATTTTGTTTACTTTCTCAAAGAACCACCTTCTTGTTATGTCAATTTTTTGAATAGTTTCTTTTGTTTCAATTTCATTGATTTCAGCTCTGATTTTAATGATTTCCTGTCTTCTACTACTTTTGCTGTTATTCTGTTCTTCTTTTTCTAGGGCTTTGAGCTGTAATGTTAGGTCATTTAATTGTTGACTTTCATTCTTTTCTGGAATGTGCTCCATGCAATGGATTTTCCTCTTAGTACTGCTTTCATAGTGTCCCAGAGATTTTGATATGTTGTATCATCATTTTCATTGACCTCTAAGAATTTTTTAATCCCCTCCCTGATGGTTTTTGTTATCCATGTTTCATTCAATAGCATATTATTTAGTCTCCAAGTGTTGGAGTAATTTCCTTTTTTTACTTTGTCATTGATTTCTACTCTCAGTCCATTATGATCTGATAGAATCAAGGCAGTATCTCTATTTTTTTGCATTTCCTAATGGCTGCTTTGTGGCATAACATATGGTCTATTTTCGAGAAAGTTCCATGTGCTGCTGAGAAGAAAGTGTATCCACTCGTTGATGGATGGAATATTCTATATATGTCTATTAAGTCTAGGTTATTGATTGTGTTATTGAGTTCTATGGTTTCTTTGGTTGGTTTTTGTTTGGAAGATCTATCTAGTGGTGACAGCGGTGCGTTAAAGTTGCCCAGAATTATTGTGTTGTGGTCTATGTGATTCTTGAAATTGAGAAGGATTTGTTTGATGTACAGGGATGCACCATTGTTTGGGGCATAAATATTTACTATCGTTATGTCTTCCTGATTTATGGTTCCCTTAAACAGTGTGAAATGTCCTTCTTTATCCCTTCTGACTAACTTTGGCTTGAAGTCCACTTTATCTGATATAAGGATGGAAATCCCCGCTTTTTTACTGGGTCCATGTGCGTGGTAGGTTTCTTCCCATCCTTTCACCTTTAGTCTGTGGATGTCTTTTTCTATGAGATGAGTCTCTTGCAGGCAGCATATTGTTGGGTCTTTCTTTTTAATCCATTCTGCCAGTCTATGTCTTTTGATTGATGAGTTTAGGCCATTAATGTTCAGGGTTATTATTGAGAAATGATTTGTATTCCCAGTCATTTGGCTTATTTTTGGTTTTTAAGTTGGCTTGGTTTCTCCTTTGAGTGATTTTTCTCCAAGGTACTTCCTCCCTTTGCTGACCTCCATTGTTGTTTTTCATTTCCTCCTCATGGAATATTTTGTTGAGAACATTCTGTAGCGCAGGCTTTCTATTTGTAAATTCTTTTAGCTTTTGTTTATCATGGAAGGATTTTATTTCATCTTATACCTTGCGTTTTTGAAAAAAGCACCGCGGGTCATTTCTGGGTGCACCCGGAACTGAGAACCACTGTTTGACACATATGCTGAAGTAACACAAGAATTAGGAACGCACCTGATTTCCTGGCTCTTGGGTCCCTGACCCACCCCGAAGGTGTAAACACCTGTGAGAAGGTTGGATTTGGGGATTAGAATCAACAGGAACACTCTCCATGGAGGGTCAGAGTGAGCCTCAGCCTACTGCTCCCCTGTTGGGAGACCTGAGGGTGCTAAGCTAGTGTCTGACACCTGCCTGGGAGACGATGTGGCTCTGGTTGGGCGGCGGGCCGGCAGGTAGGGTGGAGGGAGTAAGACTGCTCAGGGGAGGAGAACCGCTTGCACTGACGGCTGGGGCAGATGAACCAGAGAGTCAGGAAGGAATCTAGAGCTGTTAAAATTCCTGCCAGAGGACATTCTGAAGGGCTATGGGACCCTGCTAGTGACAGCCAGTGTGAAAATGGAAAAGAGCCCTGGAAGAAATGGCAGCTCATGCCCTGCGCAGTGGCATATGCCTGTAATTCCAGAGGCTCAGGAGGCTGAGGTAGGAGGATGGTGAGTTGAAAGCCAGCCTCAGCAAATGCGAGGTGCTAAGCACCTCAGTGAGACGCTGTCTCTAAGTAAAATACAAAATAGGGCTGGGGATGTGGCTCAGTGGTCAAGTGCTCCTGAGTTCCCGGTACCCCCCTCCCAAAAAGAAAAGAAAAGAAAAGAAACAGCAGCTCCTCTCCACAGCAGGTGCCCTTGGAAATTCTGTCACTGCGGAAGAGTCCATGAAATGCCCCGCGAGTCACCTGTGCCTGGCAGAGCACAACCACCTTAATAACAGTGCCTGTCAGATGAGAACCTCCTGCCTGCTTGCTTCTCCCTCTTCCCCTCACCAGGTCCCCAAACTGGCGGGATCCGATGCCACAGATCTGGAGCAGAAGAAGGCAGAGCAATACCAGGTATTGAGAAAGAGAAAAAGTTTTGTGCCAATGACCCTTCCCCAGTCCCTCCCTGTGCTCTCTAAGTCCAACGTGCGCTCAGCTAGTGTCTGATAGTGGCCCTCCCTTGCTGAGGTACGGGAGAGAGTAAAAATCCAGCTTGAAGACTTAATCATCACAGGGCTGGATATTTTTAATTACTAACTCAAGTTGGTATTTGGGACTTCGAGCAATATTTATTATCTAAAAGTGAGAAACAAAACAAAAGCAAAAACCCTGTCTGTCATCCCAGCTACTTTAGAGGCTGAGGCAGGAGGATCCCAAGTTCAAGACCAGTCAGGGCAACTTCAAGAGACTCTCAAACACAAAACAAAACAAGACAAAACACAAAACAACAATAACGACAACAAAAAGCAGTGCTCTGATTTTTTAACCCAAGGGTTGAGTACTAACATCTCTTACCAAATACAGTTTAAAGGGATGATAGTGGCTCCCGGGTTCCGACGTGGCCCTCCAAAATTCACGTGGAAGCTTCGGCTGCAATGCTACGATTTAAAAGGCGAGGCCTTCAGGAGGTGATCAGGTCGTGAGGGGAGAGATCAGTGCCTCCAACTAGGGCTGCCCTGCGACGACACAGCAATATGACTCCATCTGTGAGGCGGAGGGAGATCTTAGACTCCAGAACCTCGAGCTCTAAGTTCCCACTATTTATGAATAACCCAGCCCAAGGTATTTTGTTCTAGCAGCAACTATGGACTGAGGCCGAAAGAGAGAGAGAAGAAGAAGGAGCCTTCTAAAGGCAGCCCCGAGTCCTTGCTCCAGGGAAGGCAGTGCAGAGAGGCCCGGCTCACGGCAAGGGAGGCTTCCCCACAGAGGGCCGTTTCCTCTGCGTAAGGGAGGCCTGGGGGCCGCCTGCCTGCCTGCCTGTTCAGGAGATAGAAGGGATCTGGGATGAGAGACAGAGACAGAGAATAGGGAGGTGGGACTCAGAGGGCAGCGAAGGGCCGGAGGTGGGTCCCCCAGAGCAGGGCACTCATCTCCTGTGGCCTGGAAGGGGTTGGGACGCACCGCTCTGCATTAGTGAATGAGGGAGCACCGTGCACCCGCCACGCGCAGGCGCACACACCTCACACCCTCACACACACTCACATCCTCTCTGTTACACACACACCCTCACATCCTCATACACACCCCCAACCCTCTCTTGCACACATACCCTCACACACACACACATGCTCACACCCTCACCCTCTCACACACACTCGTACACACACTCACACCCTCATGCACATCCTCACACCCTCACACACACATTCACACCCTCATACACACCTTCACCTTCACACACACACTCGTACACACACACACCCTTACATGTGCATTCATACCCTCACACACACACACTCATGAACACTCACACCCTCACACGCACGCTATGCACACACACAGCCTTACACACTCATGCTCACAAATACCCTCACACAAACATTCACACCCTCACCCTCACACACAAACTCATGTGCACACACACACACACCCACACCCTTGCTCACACACTCACACACACATCGGTTTCTAGTGCTGTGTGACTGTGCACTCTTTTCTCAAGTAAGGCAAAGCCCCAGGCCGGCGGTAATGGGCTCTTTTCTTTAGCTCATCCCTCACCCCCCAGTCCAATTCCAACGTCCCCCCTGGAGAGAGGATGGCCGGCCTGGGCAGGCCCGCTCTGGTTTGGTGACATTCTGAGGCCCGCTGACCCTTGGTCTTCTCCCATTCAAATCCAGAGCTGGGCGCAGAGCAGTGGGAGGTGCTCCCAGAGCAGCCCTAGCAAGCCCACCCCGGCCCCGCAGCCCGAGGAGAGCTCCAGAGCCCGGGTCCCCCTGCAGACGGCAGGAGGACAGGGCGGGTGGTGGCACCTTTGCTGCCCCTAGGACCCCCTCAGCTGGCCTCATTCCCTCTTAACTCCTGTGTGCTGCTGAGAGCTGTGTGGCCACCCCGCGGGTGTGGTTCCTTCCATCCTTGTCGCTGGGTCAGGGGTCACCCAAGAGAACTCTGCCAAGACAGGAAACACTCTTTCCAGGCCCAGGTGAAAACATTTTCAAAAAACTATGCTGAGACCAGGTCACAAAGAAGTTATCCATAACCTCTATCGTGTGCAATGGTACAGGTCACCTCCTCTGCGCAGAACGCAGGAAAACCAGACATTCAGACCAAAGGATGAGCCAAGAACAAAAGCACCGAACCGCTTGGGAAACTAAAAGTCAATGTTCTGAGTAACTCGGGCTAAGAGGAGCGCAGACTCCACGCAGGCTGCAGAGAGCGTAATGATAATGATGGCAACAGAAAAAATAAATGAGCCAGACATTAATTTCGGATGCCAGCAAAAGAGAACAGCAAATAACCAGCACCAACAACACGACCCACGGAAACGAGGAGGAGCTCATAATGAAACCCCCTAGAAATTAATGGATTAGAAAATGGGAAACATAAATTGATAAATAAATCCAGGGTCTGACTCTTTAAAAAGACCAATGAATTACAGAAACCATTGGCAAGACTAATCAAGAGAAAGAGAAAATATGAGAGTGTAGAAATGAGAAATGATACAGAGTAAATGAAAAATATAAAGAAATAGATTTCATAACTCTATGCTAATAAACTTGAACATCTCAGTGAAGTGGATAGTTTTCTAGGAAAATATAAATTACTAAATTTGACTGAAGGGGTAGAAAATACCAATAGGCTAGTAATCCTAGGTAAAACTGAAAAAGTTGTAAAAAAAAAAAAAAAAAAAAGAAGAAAGTATTTGACCCTGACAGTTTCAGAGGTGAGTTTTCCCCCAGACTTCTAAGGATCAGCTCATCCTTGTGCTGTTTAATTAGGGTCAGTGTGTGGGTAACCATGGGCGGCTGACCGTCTATCTGGCATTGCCTGAACACTCAAGCCAAGCAGCCAGACGGGCACAACAAACTACAGCCCAATTTTGCAAATACAGATTCAAAATATTAGAAAACTGAACACAGACATATGTTTCCAATCACAATACACTCTGTGCAAACAGGGCCGATTGAGGCAAGACCAATGTTCAGTGTTAGGAGTTCTCTCTCTCTCTCTTTCTCTCTCTCTCCCTCAGTCTCTCTTTTTTTGGGGGTGGTGGTAAGTGGGACAGTTTATTGAATGGAAGAACAAAAATGAACTGGCTCTCCTGAGGCTCCCATGTGGTTATTGTGCCATTTTTAGCAGCTATCACTTCTATGATTATTATTATTATTATATTTTGGTACTGGGGATTGAACCCAGGAGGACTTTACCACTCAGCTGCATCCCCAGTCCTTTTAATTTTTTATTTTGAGACAAGGGTCTCTGTAAGCTGTTTAGGGCCTCACTAAGTTGCCGAGGCTGATCTTAAATTTGCAATCCTCCTGCCTTGGCCTCCCTGTTTCCTGGGATTTCAGGTGCATACCACTGTGCCTGGCAGATCTCACTCATTGACACGTATTTGAGAAGCTGTGTATAAAATGACATCTTAAGATGAAATAGCAAACTACAGAAACATGAAAAAACATGGAAGAAACTCACAAACATAAGCCTGAACAAAAGAAGCCAGGTACAAAAGAATGCAGGGTATTTTGTATGATTTGTAAAGTTCAAAGCCAGGTAAAAGTAATCTGTACTCTTAGAAGTCAGGTTGTCTCTGCAAGGCAAGGAGACTCTAGAAATTGGAAGGTTCACAAGAAGCCCTTCAGGAATGATAGTCATATTTTATTTCTTGACCTCAGTAGAGGTTACATAGATGTGCTCCACTCTTGAGAATTTGTCAAAGTGTAAGTCATATAATTGATGTGCTTTTCTGCAGATAGGTTACTCTTTAATAAAAATGGAAAATCATAATCTACAGCATGATTTTGGGCGGTGCTCTTGTTAGCTCTGTAGTTATCATCATTTCCTCTTTATATGTGAACTTGTGAACTATGTATGACGATTCGTTTTGAAGCACTTGCAAGTCCACCAAATTGTTTTATCCCTCTGCTAGATGTTTCTAACCAACTAACAATCTCTGTCTCCCGAACACGGTCTAAGTCAGGCCTATGATTAAATGTGGACTGACTTACGCCTATTGCTCATTGATTTCTATACCTCAATATCCCTAAAGTCAGCCACATCAATGTTCATAGCTGCTCAATTCACAATAGCCAGACTGTGGAACCAACCTAGATGCCCTTCAATTGATGAGTGGATAAAGAAACTGTGGTATATATATACAATGGAATATTACTCAGCCATAAAGAATGATAAAATTATGACATTTGCAGGCAAATGGATGAAATTGGAGAATATCATGCTAAGTGAGATAGGCCGATCTCAGAAAGCCAAAGGACGAAGGATATCGCTGATAAGTGGAGGATGACACATAATGGGGGGGAGGGAAGGGTTAGAGTTAGGGTTAGGGAGGGGGGCAAGTATGGAGGAAGGAACTACTGTATAGAGGGTAAAGAGGGGTGGGAGGGGTGGGGGGAAGGGAAAAAATAACAGAATGAATCAAACAACATTGCTCTATGTAAATTTATGATTACACAAATGGTATGCCTTTACGCCATGTACAAACAGAGAAACAACATGTATCCCATTTGTTTACAATTAAAAAAAAAAAATATCCCTAAAGTTAAGCTGACTGATTTTTATGGGTTCCTGTCATTGGCAACAATTATTTCAATTTGACCTGGTTTTGTAGTCCATGGAATTTTTAAATGTTGGATGACTTCAATGAAATCTAGGTAAATTTTATGTTCAAAGTGATTCAGGTCTGAAGCTTTCTTAAACCAGTCTGACCATATGCCTGCAGGTCCTCAGAGTCTGATTCTTTTTTTGCCGGGGAGGTACCAGGGATTGAACTCAAGGGCACTCAACCACTAAGTCGCCCCCTGCCCTATTTTGTATTTTATTTAAAGACAGGGCCTCACTGAGTTGTTTAGCGTCTTGCTTTTGTTGAGGCTGGTTTTGAACTTGCCATCCTCCTGCCTCAGCCTCCAAAGCCACTGGGATTCTAGGTGTGCACCACCACACTTTTTGAGAGCTTTAAAAAGTTTTTAATACTCTGCATGTCTTTTTTTTTTTTTTTTTTTAAATTTTTCCCGTGCTGGAGGTGGAATCCAGGGACTCATGCGCGCTAGGCAAGTGCTCCACCACTAAGCTACACCCTGGCCCTATGTTTATCTTTGAATGAAATTTGCCATAGATCTGTTGTATTCCACACACAAAAAACTTAAAAAATAATATAAAAATCCATGGGATTTTTCCTGGACGAGAGATGCGAGGGAGGTGAGGAGCAGGGCACAGGGCCATGTCCCTCTGAGGACAAGCAAGCTGCCTGGAGGCACCTGTGTGGGATGCCAGGGGTGGCAGGCAGCCTGGGGGGAGCCCCCAGGAGCCCCCAGAGTCTGATTCTTTTTTAATTTTTTTCTTTTATTAGTGCATTATAGTTACACATAATAGTTGAGTTCATTTTGACAAAATGATACAGGCTTGGAATTTGATTTACTCCATTTCAGTCCTCTTAGGAGATCTCTTAGTGACCAATTATGTTCATAGGTCAGATTGGAAACCACATTGTCACTGTCAAGGAGAGTTAAGAACTTAGATTCAGAAATCAGAAAAGCTCAGTTCAAATCCTGTCTTTTTTCACTTCCTAACTGTGGACTCTGAGTCAGTTTCCCTATTTTAAAGTTTAGAAAATAATGTCTAATAGTCAGGGTCATATGAAGAGTAAATTAAATAATGAATATGCAATACTCAGCACAGATCTGGGCACAGGATCAGAGTTTAGTAAATCAGAGTTTTAGAAAAATTCCAAGACACTACAATCCATTTCTGGTGTTGTTTTCATAAATACAAATTGAAAAACATTCTTTGAACATTGCAAAGATAATCTCTCTCAAACCAAAGCAACAGTATCATTAATTGAAAACATTAGTGACATCCCAATTAAGTTCAAGAGCAAGATAAGAATGCCTCTATCTGCACTATTACTTATGAATGTTCTGGAAGTTCTAACAATGGAATTAAACAAAAAGATAAAATCAGGGTCATAAATATTACCCCAAAGAAAATATGATCATCATCATTTCAGGGGATATGATTTTGTGATTTGAACACCTCAAAAAAAAAAAAAAAATCAACTGAGAATGCCATAAGCTAGCAAATGAGTTTAGCAAGGTAGCTATAATAAAATATAGACATGCAGTTTTAAAAACCAATACCTTTCCTATGGTAATGAGCCAGCAGTTACAACATACCATGAAAATATGTTGCAGTTACTACAGCAACAAAATTCATGGGAATGACAAGAAATACACAAGATTAACATAAAAAATTGAGAGCAAGATTTTACAGAGTAACCTAAATGATATTTGAAAAAAAAGGAGATTCTTTCTAGGAAGAATCAATACTATAAAATTCCAACTGTCCCAAATGAATCTATAAGTGACAGCATTCTAATTAGCACCTGAGTGAGATTTTTTTTTCCTTAAGAAAATCCTGAACAAGTGATTGTAAATTTCTCAGGGCGAATAGGTATACACAGAGGAGAATGTTGAATAAGAGCAAGGTGGATATGATTAAAGGCTCCAAAGTTAAAACAGGCATACTGGGGGAAAGATAGTTTCATGGAACAGACCAAGAAGTCAGGAATGGATCCAAATGCATGTGAGAATTTATTATTGATTACAGAGGTAGTCCACAGAGTTGACAATTGACTAGTCAATAAATAAGGTCTATGTTGGATTCCTTCCTCCAAATGTACAGAAAACAAATCTTGGCTTTTCATTATGTATATTTTTATTTTTAACTCTTTGCTTTGAAAAGATTTCATGTTTGTGAAAAAGTATAGGAATAATACAATCAATTCTATCATGTCTTTGAAGAGGATTTACCAATTACCAACATTTTGCAATTGCTTTCTCATACATCTGCACACACACATCTGAGTGTGTGTGTGTGTGTATGTGTGTGTGTCCTCGTATTTCCTTGTAATATTTGAAAGTATGTTGCAGGCAAAGTGTACCCTTTATTCTTAAAATATTTGGAGATTCTCCAATGTAACCATAGTATGATGACCAAATTCAAAAATTTTAACATTGACTCAATACTATTATCTAATGCTTAGTCCATATTTGAATGTTCTAGACTTTCCTGATAATATCCTTTGTAGGCAGCCCCTGACTGTCATCCAATCTAGGATAATTATTGCATTTATTTGTCAAGTCTTTAGTTCCCTTTCATCAGAAATAACCCCTCAGCCTTTCTTTGTCTTTCATATCACCAGTTTTTTTTTTTTTTTAATCACAGAAGACAGTGGTTTTGAGGAATCTCCATGCATTCGTGTGTGTCTGGTGTTTCCTTCACGTGGGAGAAATACAGAGGACTCTCTATGTCTTACGGGCCTCACTTCAGGAAGCACCTGCAGAGGTTCCTTCCTTTATTGGTGACATTAACTTTGATCACTTGGCTAAGTAGTGTTGGACAGATTTCTTTGCTATGAAGTTATTCTGTTTCCTTTTGTGATTAATACAAAATCTGTGGGGGTATACTTTGCGGCTGTGTGAATATCCACATCGTTTTATTTTATAATTTTTTTTTTGTAGTTGTAGATAGACACAATGCCTTTATTTTATTTGTTTACTCTTATGTGGTGCTGAGGATTGAACCCAGTGCCTCACACACACCAGGCAAGCGCACTGCCACTGAACTACAGTCTCAGCCCCTCCATCATCTATTTTTGCCTAAACTAATTGTTAGTAGGATTGTTTGAAGGGATGGTTTCCTAACTTTATCATTCCTTCTAAATTTATGAATTGAACTTTTATTATAAGAGCTTTCCCCCTCCCTTCTCTGTTTTTCTTTCTGTGTCGGTTGTATTCATGAATTCTTATGTTTCTCAGTGGGCCACCACCCATTACTATCTTTGACACTCAAATTGTTCCCCATTTGGGGAATGAGTCCTGTGCCCATTTGACCTGTTCCCATAGTTCTTAGCACTTATGTGCTTGCTGGCATTACAGGATGTCCCAGGCTTCTTTCATACTTTCCATGCCCCAGATTTGGTATTAATTATTTTCCAAGGAACTCTGTTCCTTTGATTAGGAAATGGTAGTGAGAAATAAAGATCTGAACATAATGAAATATAAAAAATTATATTACAAAAGAACCATGGATGAATAGTTATTTACCTTTGGGTGGTAAAGAACTTTTAAAACACAGTATCAAAGGCAAAATCTATAGATTTAAGTACATACACATTTAAGAATTTCTTTCTTTTAATTTGTTCTTTTTAGTTATACATGACAGTAGAACATATTTGGGCAAATTGTGTACACGCGGAGTATAACTTATTCTAGTTATGATCCTACTCTTGTGATTGTACACGATGTGGAGTTACCCTGATTGGTAACTTGTATTGTTCAAACACAAGTCTAGGAAAGTTACATCTAATTAGTTCTACTGTCCTTCCTATTTCCCTCCCTAGTATCTTCCCTTCATTCCCCTTTGTCTAATCCAGTAAGCTTCTATTCTTTCCCTCTGGACCCTCCCTTATTGTGATTTAGCATCTGCATATCAGAGGGAACATTTAGTCTTTGGTTTTGGGAGATTGGCTTATTTCACTTAGCATGATAGTCTCCAGTTCCATACATTTACTGGCAAATGCCATAGTTTCATTCTTCTTTATGGCTGAGTAATATTCTATTTTGTATATATACCACATTTTCTTTATCCATTCATCTGTTGAAGGACAACTAGGTTGTTTTCATACTTTAGCTATTGTGAGTTGAGCTGCTATGAACATTGATGTTACTGCGTCACTGTAGTGTGCTGATTTTAAGTCCTTTGGGTATAAACCGAGGAGTGGGATAGCTGGGTCAAATGGTGTTTCCATTCCAAGTTTTCTGAGGAATCTCCACATTGCTTTCCAGAGTGGTTGCACCAATTTGCAGTCGCACCAGCAAGAATTTCTTTAGGAACTAATCCTAAACAAAATGTTGAGAGGTTCTGGGGCTCATTCTTGGACTTTTTTCCCTTCTCTGTCCCTTCTCCTTTGGTGATCTCATCTAATATTATGGCTTTAAGAACCACCTATGTTCTGAGGATGAATACATTTCCGTTCCCAACCCAGACCTCTTTGGATTCCAAGCGTTTGTGTTCATCAGCCCACTCAACATGTCCATTTGGTTGTCCACCCTGCATCTCAAACATCTTATGTCTATTCTCAAAAGAGCAGCCAGTGCCATCAGATCACATGGTCCCTCCATCAGACCTCTTGGGGAAGCCTAGATCCTTACAACAGCTTCCATGGCCCAACATCAGGGGCTCTTAACCCTGGCTGCATTATATGATCATCTGGAACATTTGAGAAGTAGAGATGCTTAGATCTAGGGCAATTAAATGAGAATCTCTGGGGCTGGAGCCTGGCCCTGAGAGTGCTAAGAAAGCTCCTCAGGGTCCTAAAAGCACAGGCAGAGTGGAGCACGCTGTCCTACATGATCTGCCCCTTTACCTCTCCATCCTCATCTCCTGCAATCTTCTTCTTTCTTCCCTGCTTGCTGTGTTCCAACCACGATAGCCTCTTAGCTGTTCCTCCAAAACACCAGGAATGTTCCTGACGTGGGGCCTTTGCACATACCTCTTCCCTCAGACGCTGAAGGGCTTGGCTCTCCTGCTTCCTTCAAGTTTGCTCTGATGAGCCCTTCTCAGCAAGGCCTTCCCTGTTTGAAGTTAAAATCCTTGTCTTCCTACTAGTACTTTGTCTGCTTTACTTTTTTCCATAGTACCTCAATAATCTACTATTGATTGATGGATTGATTGTTTGAGTGTCCTGCTCCTCCAGGGCAGGGTTGGCAAACTACAGCAAGAGGGCCAATTCCCACCTGTGTTCTGATTGGCGTGGCTGGAGAGCATTGTTCAAGCAGGTGGGGACTGGGAGCAGCCATCGGAGCATGCTCCTGCTGCTCTTTCCCCTTGGCTTCCAGGGCCTGCTTCCCCTGTGGTACCCCCAGCTTCCTGGACCCCTGGTTGCTACCTGTGTGCTATTGGCAACTGCCAGACACCAGCGGTCGAGTCTCAGTTCAGGAGTTAGTGACTCAGAAAGTCACCTCCCTCCTAACCAGCTGCCCAAGTTGAGGTTACCAGGCTCCCGTGGAAGAGCAAAGTGTGTCAGGTGTTGGTTGTCACTGGGTATAGGGTGAAACTGACTCTTGCCTGTTACCCTTTCTTATCAGGATGGTTGCTCCTCTTCCAAGAGGGTCTGCAGTGCACACGTCCAGCACAGACGTGCCACACCCAGGAGTATTTTTTTTTTTTCTCTTGTAACATAGGTAACTACTCCAAATTTGCCTATTGGCCTAAAATACTTGTTATCTGGTCTTTTTACCAAGAAAAGTTTCTGGACTTTGCTGGAAGAGCATAAAATTCATGAAGACTTCATAAAATCTTACTTTGTTCCCCGGTGATTTTTCTGTATCTAGTAGGGGGCCTGGTATACAGTAGTTGTTCAACACTTGCTTAATGGATGAATACAAACCAGATGATATCAAGGGGAATGAAGGCAATGGAGGGAGATGGGAAAGAAAAAGAGCGGAATGAATCTGACACACGTTCTGATGTACGTACACGAACATACCACAGGGACTCTCCCCAAGTATGACCACAGGGCTGGAATCCTAATTAGAACAAGATCTAAGATATACTCCATGCTGGTGTGAACATGTCAAAATAAACTCCATTGTCATGCATACCTAAAAATAACAAATAAGATTTTAAAAAATCATAAATCAAAAAATATGGGTATCATAACAAAAATCTTTAATGTGTAGAGTCACTATACATCATTAAGAAACATAAAAATATGAACCTGCTAAGAGAAAATCAGGTAAAGACACAAAGATAAAGATTTGCAAAAGTAGAAATACAGTGATCCATAAATGTATGGAAACTTTAATACCAATCTTATAACTCTAAACTAAAAATAGGTAAGTTTCACTTATCAAGTTGGTGAAGACTAAAATGAGCAGAATACCTGATCTCAGGGGCCTGAATGAGATGGAGTCTCATAAGCTACTGGTAAGTGTATCGTACTCTGGTGAGTGTAAATCTCATAATTTTGGGGTGGTACTTTTATCTTTTGTTGGGTATGAATATCTGAATTTTCTACACAGACTGCAGTTTACTTCTTAAGTAATCATTCAGTAACTTAAGAAGGAGTGGAGGTATTGGAACAACTGAATATGCAGAAAGAAGAAATCCCAACCCTGACCCTTCATAATATGCAGAAATTAACACTAAATAGGTCATGGACCTAAACACAAAAGGTAAAATGATAGCTGTTGAACAAAAACCAGGAGTAAATCTTCATGGCACTGGCCAACCTGAAGATTTCTGAAAAGGACAAGAAACATATGAAGAAAAAGGTTTTTTTCTTCAAAAGACATTATTAAGGAAATGAGGGTTCAATGGGCCCTATGTTCAATCCCTGGGTGTGGGGGTTGGGGAGAGAGAGAGAGAAAGAAGAGAAAACATGTTTACAAAACATTTATCTGACCCCAATCACTTGTATTGGGAACAGTTAAAGAACTCTTATAAACCAATATAATAAGATAGATAACCCAGTTTTTTAAATGAGCAAAATATTTGAAGAGACAATTCTCCAAAAAAGACATATGAGTGGACAATAAACACATGAAAGGATGCTTGACCTACTATTTTTCAGTGAAACACAAATTAAAACCACAATGAGATACCACTGTATATTCACTAGGATTAAATGTAAAAGACTGACAATACCAAGCATTGTTGACGACATCCCAGCAAGCTGATGCATTGCTTGGTAACATATGATAGGACAACTGCTTTGGAAAATAGTGTGGTTCACACTTAACATATAGCCCAGCAATTCCTCTCTTAGCATTTACCCAAGGGGGGGGGGAAATACTTGTCCATTCATATTTTTGTAGGTGAATGTTCACAGCAACTTTTTTCATCAATGACCTAAACTGGAAATGGCCCAAATGTCCATCAACGAGCAAAAGGATTAACACACTAGAATTTCCATGTGGCATTACTCCACAAAAAAAAAGGAACAAGCCATGATACACAGGACAACATGCAAGAATCCAAAAGCATTCTGCCCAGTGAAAGAAAGAAAACACAAAAAGCTTACCTGCTATAAGTTTCCATCATTCAAAATTCTAGAAAAGGCAAAATTATAGTCACAGAAAGTAAGTCAGTGGTTGCCTGGGGTTGGGGACCACCCCAAGAAGGGATCGAGGTGAAGAAACACAGTGAAACTTTCCAGGGAGATGGAAATGCTTTCTATCTTGATTGTGATAGTGTTTCCATGACTCTGTGATTTCCTGTCGCACTTCAAACCGTGATGGATGAATTTTACTGTGTATAAATTGTACCCCAATAGAGCTTATTTTTTTTAAAGGGGGGGGGGGGGAGGATAAAATAATGGGAAAAACATTCAAAGAAGAGAGAACTGCAAACAATGTCCTGCTCATTATCCAGTTCAAGATGGGAAGGAGTCCCTAGAACTTGAGTGGATATTGTCCTTTAGACAAAGAACACAGGACTTCTGGTAAGAAAGTGGTTTTAGAGGGATGCCTTCGTTGAAGTTGTCAGAAATCCTGGCCTACTCCTCCATGGCCCCAATAAATCCTAAGAAAAGGGCTGGTCTAGAACTTCTTGCATTGCAAGATGAGTAAGAAACAGAAAGGAACCACCAAGAGAACTGCTAGAAAGGAGAAAATATATCTAACAAATAAAAAAGCAGATGAAGAATGCATATCCATGAAAGAGTCACTTCAGGAATTAGAAAAGCATTTCAAAAAAATACCCTGTCATCCTTTCAAAGGAATGGATGAGAAGATGGATTTTTAAGAGGGAAAAGGAAGAACTCTCTTAGATACAAGAGATTAAGCAACAAGAAGAGAATGGATAGAGGTGAGAGGTGAGCTGAGAAACCAGGGAAGTGTAGGGGTAATAAATGTGCTAGAAAGGTGAAAACCTTAATGGCGGTCACAAGAATGGAATAGATTCTGAAGGTGAAGTAAGATACACTGTAGACAAACCAGAGAAAAACTGCGTGAGATGAAATGGAAAGGAAAAAAGATATACAAAAAAGGTAGATGTTGAAGACAGATAAAAGAAGTCCAGAATACACTCCATTGTTGTTGTTAAGTAGAAGTTGAATAAATGGAGTAGAAAAAATTCTAAAACGAAAACAAAGAAAGAAAGAAAGCTGTTCTATAGAGGAGAACTGAACGAACAACTTGAAAGAGTGCATTATGTTTGAGAAAGAACACAACCCTGTGGAGTAATTACGTTTTAAAACTAAAGAATTGTATGGCCATTCAGGTAAAAACAAAACAAAACAAAACAAAACGAGTCATGCACTGGGGGAAAACAGTATCAACTGGCCCCAGGCGCAGTCCCGGGGACATTCAGCAGTGACAAGGTGGGAGGTATCCCCTGCAGAGGTCTCAGAGAGGTGTGACCCAACAAGTTTTTACTCAGCCAAATTGTCACTCAAGTCTAAAGGCCACAGTCATCCACAAACACGGAAACATGCTGGCACTGGTGCGCTGCTCATGAGCATTTCTTGAAAAACTACCTGGAGATGGAAATCAGTTAATGAAGAGAAGACTATAAATAAAGAACTCTGGAATGGAGAAGCCATTACATTCAAGGGGTGGTAATGAACCTGGAATAAATTTACTTGGAGAAGCATTATGTTTATGTTATCATGTTGACAATGTGAAAGGCCTTGTTGTTGCAAGCTGCTGAGATTTTTTGGGATTGCTCCTTACTGCAGCCTAAATTAGCACATGCTAACTGATGGATCCATATTAGCCTAAACAACCCAGAGGCTATCTGAGGGATTGGGGGGTCCTCATGGGAGAGAGTACGTTCTAAGATTGGAAAGATCCATGTGTGACCTGGTTGCCTTGGAGACTTAAAGAAGTGTAATACAGGGTGGTGTCTTTTACTTAAATATGTCCTTGGCCACTTTCCAAGGATGCATATCTTATCTTTGGAAGAAAGTGATGCAATGCAAGTAAAACAAAAATATGTTTCACTGAAAGTCTGAATAATACTGTAGCCAGAACAATGTGTGTCATCTCCTCCCCCAGAGAGTAACATACAGGGGGAGGGAGACTCTATCTTACTTGCCCTGGACCCTCTGATGGCTTTGCATCTTAAGAGTTATAGAATGTTGGTTTTAGTGTCTACTGGGAAGTGCTGCAGGCAGGTGCTACACGTGGGGTAATCAGAGCCCAGTGGGAAATGGCAGTCGTGCCCAATGGTTGTGCAGAGTCCTATCAGGTTGTGGATCTGAACCAAACAATGTAACATGATGGTTTTGCTTGCAGCTAACAGGACTATAAATAATATAAACAACGAAGAGAACTCACAGAAATGTCCAGCAAGGCAGTGAGCTTACAGAGGTTTGATCTTGAAGTCCAAGGATGTCACTCAGGACCTGATTTCTTATCCTCTCTCTGTTCATGCCCATGCTGTCAGCCTCATCCTGCAGCTGGATCCCCTAGTGTCTGCAGGATGGCCACTTCCGGTTCCCAGTGAACTTGCTGAGCAGATGAGAAAGCAAAACCATTCAATGCTGAACACAACTGTCGAACCTTATTCAAATTTAACCATTTAGGCCACATATCCAAACTTAGCCAATAACTATGGAAGGAAATGGCATTATAAACATGGCTTGAATGGGTGGTGCTCAACTGGGGGTAATTTTGCATCCCAGGGACATTTGACAATGTCTGGAGACATTTTGTAAAATGGGACTGTTTCCAGTGGATTAAGGCCACTGATGCTGCAAATCATCTTACAGTGCACGGAACAGCCAAACCCTCACCCCACACATCTCCAAATGTCGCCAGTGCAGAGGCTGTGAAACCCCAGCTTGGACCAGTCAGGATCCCTCTTAGAGGGGAAATGAGGTCAGCACCATTCAGACAGTTTGGCTGCTACACCCGGGGCGTGGGTGAAATGGATGCTGAGAAGGCACCGCTGTAGCCCCAAGGGTCTGGCAGACCACTAGGTGGCAACTGGACTCATGTGTGAATGTAGAGGAGACACTGTTGGGGACTCC
Organism: Sciurus vulgaris; assembly: GCF_902686455.1. Classification (NCBI taxonomy): domain Eukaryota; kingdom Metazoa; phylum Chordata; class Mammalia; order Rodentia; family Sciuridae; genus Sciurus; species Sciurus vulgaris. The sequence continues at coordinate 27,987,743 of NC_136475.1, read as the reverse complement.
TAGAAATACGTGGAGTGGAGATTTTAAGATGCCACATTCTTGCATGACATGGACCAGAGAAGTCTAGGTTTCTTCAAGAGAGCGAGCTCCTTTGTTCCCAGAGGCTGGTGACACCTTAGCTTACCCAGTTACCCAATTGTAGGATTCTGGTCTTATTACCTGGAGGCTTGTGTACCGTTACCTGCCTGAGGAGTTAAAGGGGACTCAGATGGATGGACTAGGGGTGAGACCTGGTGTAGGAGGGAGCTCCAGAGGTGAGCAGCTTTGAATGGGATGTCTGCTGGCCTGGCAGCCATGGGCTTGCCTTGCGAAGGTGATAAGGATACCTCAAAACACTTTTTTATTATATACTATTTTAAAATTTGTTCTAATTAGTTATACAGGACAGCAGAATGCACTTTGATACATCATACATAGATGGAGTATAATTTCTCATTCTTTTGATTGTACATGATGTAGAATCCCACTGGTCATATAGTTATATATGTACATGGGGTAATAATGTCTGATTCATTCCACTATCCTTCCTGCCCCAATACCCCTCCCCTCCCTTCACTCCTCTCTACCTAAAGTAACTCTGTTCTTCCCTAGCCCCACCCCATTGTGAATTAGCATCACATAGCAGAGAAAACTTCGGTCTTTGGTGTTTTGGGATTGGCTTATTTTGCTTAGCATGATATTCTCCAGGTCCATCCATTTACTTGAAAATGCCGTAATTTCATTCTTCTTTAAGGCTGATTAATATTCCATCATCTATATGTATATTATATATATATTATTTATCAATCCATCTGTGGAGGGGCAACTAGGTTGGTTCCATAGTTAAGCTATTGTGAGCTGAACTGCTAGAAATATTGATATGGTCGCACTACTGTCATATGCTGGTTTTAAGTTCTATAGGTATAAACTGAGGAGCGGGATAGCTGGGTCAAATAGTGGTTCCATTCCAAGTTCTCTGAGGAATCTCCATGCTGCTTTCCAGAGTGGTTGCACCAATATGCAGTCCAACCAGCAATGTATGAGTGTACTTTTTTCTCCACATCCTCGCCAACATTTATTGTTACTTGTGTTCTTGGTAATTACCATTCTGACTGGAGCGAGATGAAATCTTAGAGTAACTTTTTGTTTGCATTTCTCTAATTGCTGGAGATGTTGAACATTTTTTTATATATTTGTTGGTCGATTTTATTTCTTCTTCTGTGAAGTGTCTGTTCAAATCCTTAGCCCATTTATTGATTGGGTTCCTTTTTTTTTTTTTTTGGTGTTTAGTTTTTTGAGTTCTTATATATCCTGGAGATCAAAAGACTTTTAAGAGGGGATAATATCATCAGATTTATATTTTATAAAGCACTCCTATATGGAGAATGAATTGGGGTGAGGGTGGAGATGGGGGTGAGTCAGTCAACAAGACTGATTCAGAGACCACACAGAGGGAGGCGAGAAGACACTGCATCTAAGAAAAAGCTGGGAAAAAGTGGTTTGAGAGTTCCACAGGAGAATGCAGTTATAGGATTTGGAGATGGGTTGAAGGAGAAGGTCAAGGAAAGGGAGGAGTCAAGAGTTTCACCCCCTTTTCCAACCAAAGGCTGGAGCCAACAGCAGAAGTGAGCACCAGGGCAGGAGGGCGGGGTTGGTGGCGGTGGGGAAGAAGATGGGTTGGGTTTGAACATGTTGGTTCAAAGTCACCTGAGGGATTTGGGTCTGGAGCTCAGGAGGGTTGTGAGCTAGTCAATGGAGTTGAACCCGTGCAGGGGGAGCGCCAGTAAAGGGCACTCAGGAGAAAGCACTGGGGAATGCTCACCTTTTGGGACTTGCCTGGGAAGAGGAAGCCTGGAAGAAGGCTTCGAGGAAAATCCAAGAAAGTATACAGGAAGAGAGCCTCGAGACAGGAGCAGCGAGTTGCCAGGTATGAGACACGTCGAGGAATCAGGGACGTGAAGCCTGACGAGCGTCCGCTGAGTTAATCACCAGTAGACCGCTGGCGACCTTGCAGAGGAGACTCCGGGAGGGATGGAGGCAGCAGCCAGTCGTCAAGCTCAGGGAGAGGCTGGAGAGGAGGATGTGGAGGCATGGATGTTGGACTCCATGGAGAAGGGGCTGGGTGGGTTGAAACGGCCACCGGAGGAGGAAAGGAAAACTGGACGGATCCGAGATTCAGCTGAAGGCTACCTCCATTAAATTTAAAAACCAAGTTATCAGAAAAGTTAACAGACGTAAGCTAGACAAACTAATAAAGAATTTTTGCTGAATGAAGATAAAAGGAATGTTCATATAAAGTGTTCAAAAGTGGGATTCTTTTAAACCTACATTTTTTGGCTTTTGCTTAGCAAGGCCCATATTTTCTTATTGGAAAAGCAGTACATGCTGCTTACGATTTGGTTATTGACTGCAGGATAAAATCAGGCCATGTTATATTAAATACAATTTATTGATAATATTAAACAAATACAAAATGAATATATGAAATCATTTTATAATTGTTAACTTTTCCGCTATTGGTGAAAATAGTTTTACTTTCATGTAGCGGGAGAGTTCGTGGCGGAAAGAGCTGAAGAACCAAGGCACAACCGGATGCTTGGTTTCAAGTTCATGGCCCTTTTAGAACCTTCACGTCTTCGGCTTTCAGCCCAGAGGCACCTCTAATTTCCAGCACATTTGGAAAGAAGAGATGACTAAGACCAAGAGATGAGCAAGCCCTTTCCAGCTGAACTCACCAGCTTCTCCAACACCCAAGACCTCCTTTTGGCCTTTCAAGTGAAATAATTTTCCGGTATCTTATCACTGCTCGTTTACATCCGTATATCAGAAGGCACGTACATGGAAACCCTGCTGCTTACAGCAAAGAGTCATTTCCTCATATAAGGCTGAGTCGTTTGGACTTGACCTTACAAAATGAGTGAGGAATTGTCTCATATGCCAACTACCCCCCCAGGAGCTTCCCTTGATGCAAACCAGGACTCCACCTGTTGCCTCTGGGCTGAATTTAACCTTCCCATAGGTGAATGATCCAGAAGTAATGCAGATGTTCATTTCCATCATTGCCATTTTGATGACTCAGGGGATACCCAAGGGCACTCAATGGGTCCTCTGATATCCTGTAGATAAGTTGTGGGTCCAGACCAGGAGAGAACTGAATCATATACTGCAAAGTTCTCATGGAAACTGTGAGAGGGTCAGGAAATCTGGAGAAGCAGCATTCTGAATTTAGAAAGTGGAGAGAAGGTGGATTATAATAGAAAGTATGAATTCAAGGGCTTTTGATTGGCTGGATAAAAAAATAGTTTGCAAACCTGTAGAAAGGATAATGGTCACCACCAGGAACTAACCTGCCTCTGTTGAACAGACCTATGAAACTGCTTTATGTTCATTTCTAACAGGTAATTATTAGGGTGGGAGTGGAGCCTGTAGGGAGCAAGTGTATCTGTTTTACCCAGTCTCCAGAGTCACCCTGGTGGGACCCCATAGACACCCATGAACTGGGATGACCAAGCCCTTCTCTGACCTCTTTCTTCCCCTCCAGGAAGTGGATGTCCAGCTATCTGGAAGGCTGATTCAGGAATAAATCCCAACCAGGGTGGTGGGGACTGTAAGTAGCCAGGTCTGTAATCCGAAATCAGTGCCTTGTTTTCAGCCTCGCTATGTCCTGCTGCCCCAGCTCCTGAGGACCTAGTTTGCTCTTGGGTCCATCATGTTGCTGGGCCTGTATTGGGTCCTGCTTGAGTCCTTTCAGGAACTCCAGTCCTTCCAGGTGTTGGTCTGTCTCTCACCTTTACCAGTCTACTGCATCTCCGCCCCCAGGGAAACCTGCGCTGCTGCTGGGCTGCACCTGGCAGCCTGGTCACCCACAGATACCCATCACTGTGTTCCTCTTTGCTCCCTCTTACTGGGCTTTCCCTGGAGGGCCATCCTTGGGTTGTAGCTGCTGAGGTCTGCTCTCTTTCTACCGGTCCACTGCACTTCCTGCCTGTGATGTCAGCTGGCTGTGTCCTCATTGGACAGCTGCTCCAGAGTCATGTCTACTTCCAGCTTCCCCACAACCTATAAGCCCTGAGACCCTGTTTTTGAAGGGCTGGGTACAGAAATGCTAGTCTGCTGGACTTCAAGGGCCTGCCACCCCTGCCATGCCCTTCTGAGGAAGACTTCTCCAGGCAGCCCCTTGCAAGTTAATTCTAAACCTTGTGGTTTAGAGCTCTGACCCACAACTGGTTACCCAGGTTTCAGGACTTGAGTGCAAGGAAGCCATCCATTGGCTGGTGGCGAGCTGGCCATGAGCCACTCTGGTGATAGAATTTTATCTAACCCGGATGCTCCATATGAAGCTGGCCCAAACAGATGCTCTGTCTGGAGAATTTTCAAAGTAAGATAATTTGTAGAAGTTAGGTAGGAAAAAGGAGAAACAGGTAGAGGAAGGGTACTGCTTTTGAGGTGGGGAGGATTCAACTCCACAGCCATGTTGAACCTTCCTGGGTATCTGGGTATCAGTCCGTTCCCTTCTGTAATATAAAGCCGATATTCTGCCTCCCAACCACTTGTCAATCTGCGCTCTGCCCGCCTCTTACGTTACAGGAATTTCCGGCTTACGCTGCCGCCATTTTCCTGCTTCCCACGTTACGTCCTAACATGCTAGATGGCTATTGGTTCATCAGTCAGCTTGCAAGTATTCTCCTCCGCTACTGGTTCCTTCCAGCCCGGGAGAGTCCAATATCTGGGAGAAGCACACACTCCATCTTCTCTTTTTTCCTTTCTCTTCACCCTGAAGTGGACGTGTTAGTCCTCCGTATAATAAAGTCTCTTGCCTGAGATCTTGTGTCCGCGGTGCATTTTTCTGGGAGCTATTGGCGAGCCGCAACTGAGACGAGCTAGCGGGAGCGCGCAGCGGCGGCTAGAATCGCCGCGGGTCCCAAGCTGTCTTACACCTTCTTCCTCCCCCACAGGTCTGGCTGAGTCCCTCTTGGGGCAGGTTTTCCTCACTTCCATTTCCTGAGGTTATTCTTAGTGAGGCTTTGTTCCTGCTCAGCTCTCCAGGGGTGAATGACGACACCCAAAGGGTGTTGGAGGAAAAGATTGAGGTCAGATGGAGAGTGATTTCAGAGTGTCTTGGCTTGTTTAATGATTCATGGGAATGAAGACTTAGTGATACACTTATCAAATTAAGGCATGACCCAGGACTGAGAGAGACTGTGACTGGGTATCAAGGTCAAAGGTCAAAGAGACCTTGGGCTGGAGAGACTGGAGAGATGGGCCAAATTAATTGTGATGACATGGGGCTGGGGAGATAGCTTGGTCAGTAGAGTGCTCGCCTTGTAAGCACAAGGCACTCAAAAAAAAAAATGTGATGACATTCAAAATGGACAAATGAAAAAGTCTCCCTCCACCCTGATGACAGCATTCTGTCACACCACGGTGCTTCTGAAAAGCTCTCAGCATGTCTCATTGACTGCAGAAAAATAGCCCATAGAGTGAGGGAGTTGATCTGAAGAGAAAAACTCGAAACACTTCAATATTTTAATAATGTGAGCATGGTCACTGATTCAAATTCCACTGATGGCCCGGGACAAAGTCATGTCCAGGAGACTCCATGGGGATACTGTAGTAGGGGCCGATGTCCAGGCATCATCCAAATCCTTCTGTGCTTCTTCCCTTTCTTCATCAGTCATTGCACACCTGTGTCTAGCACCATGGTAGGTAATTGGCCTAGCAGGGGATGAGACGCCCAGAGAAGTTCTGTGAAGAAGCTTGTGTCTTGAGGAATATAGAGTTTAGTTTTGTCCAGCCAGTTTAGGGAGGGCATCCTGGCGTGCAGGAGCCATGAGAAGCTTGAATTGGCTGCAGATTGGGCAAGTGCAGGAAGAGATGGTGTGATCATACAGTGGAAGACATGCATGTCACACCAAGGACTGTGTCTTTTATTCTGAGTCGATTATTAAAAACTTTCAAGCTGGGATCGACACAATCAAATCCGAGGGTAGGTAGATAATTCTGCTCTCAGGTTGGAGGATAGATTGAAAGGAAAAAGTCAAGGACAGGTAATCCAGTTAGCCAGAAAAACAGGCTCCCTTCTCCTTGCTGGCAGAAACCACCTTCTAGGTAAGGGGCTGAAAAGGTCAGACTTCTCCGCCTCCTTTGCCACTAGTTGTGGGCCTGGTACTGGAATTGGCCTATGGAGTCAGTGGATATCCCATTGTGGTGGGCTTCCAGGAAAACATTCCAACCCTACTAAAAAGAGATAACCGAGGCGGGAAATGTCTCCTTTTCTGCTTTTAGATGTTGCCTTGTGAGATATGGTATGGGGACCCACGGCAGTCATCTTGAACACTCAGGGGAGAGCCCAGTGAATCAAAGTGAGGCTCGCCCAGGGTCCTAACATCACTGATGGCCAAGTCAACCAGGCCTGGATTGCCTGCCTCATGCTTACCTACCATGTAGCAGTAGTGGTTAACATTACCAGCACTATTCCAGCTTTATGAGGTTATTGAAAGTTAAAGAGGTTTATCATCTACACATGTAAAATGTGCATTACATTATTGATACCTATTACATACCTTGGATAGAGGTATCTTATGAAAGGTTTTCATCTGTACCTTACAGATATAAAAAAAAAAATGCACAGAAAATGAGATGACCTGGGTTCAGACAATGCCCAAGTCCACATGACAAGTGAGAGAACCAGCATTCAGTGTCCCCACTTAGCTAAGCCTCTGTTAATTGGGCAGCTTGGGCTTCTGACTGATGGCGGAGACTGCTGCTGTGGTCCAGGAGAGAGATGATCAAGCCCTGAAGTGGGGCACTGGCCCTGCAGGGGTAAGAGAGAGGAGTTGGGGAGACATTGCAGAGACAGACTTGGTTAGTCTGGCTCCCTGCTGGCCGTGAGAGGGTGGAAGAGGCGGAGAAAAGGAGAATTCCTGAGTGCCATGTGGGGGTCCCTGGCAGGAAGAAGAGTTTGGTTTGGGATGCGTTGAGTGAGCTTGTTCAGAGATGTCTCATGGCACAAGGGATCTGGTGGCCTTTGGAAGTTCTTGTGTGGGAGAGAGGCCACAGTCCTTGAACTCGGCACTTCTGACATAGACAAGGAACTTGGCAGTTAGACAAGATGACCCAGGCCTGGTGAGGAGGAAGGGGAGAGAGGCCTGATAATGGGGCCCTGGGAAACAACCAACTTTCCAGAGATGCCCAGGAAGTGAATCCAGAGCAGGGGTGGAGGAGTGGCCCAAGAATCAAGGTAGAGGGGCAGAAGGGAGGCTCATGGAAGGAAGGTGATAGAGGGGGAGTGGTCAAAGCAGATGGCCACAAGCAACCACAGGCCACTGATGGCTTCTGAGAAATCCAGTAAGGAGCAGGGCAGAGATCTGGCAGCTGAGGGGCAGCTGGGAAGTGCAGTCAAGCAGGCTACAGTGGGGACCACTCTTCTACACTGTTTGAAAGGAAGTGGAGGAATTTAAAGTAGGAGAAGGGGCTCAGAAAGAAGGGAAAGTTTTGCAGAAGAAGGACTTCCAAGTATGTTTGCAATCTGTGGAGAGGAACCAAAACAGAGGTGGGAGGACAAAGGGGGACACTGATCTCAAGCTGTGAGGGGCCACCTGCTGCACAAGAGAAAGTGAAGGAGGCCTCAGGCTGGGGTGTCAGGGCCCAGGCCCATTTCTTTCTGCATTAGGCTGGGTCAGATAAGGAGCAGGGCAGGAGTGAGGCTGTGGTCAGGGAAGGGACTCCAAAATCGAAGGCTTGCAGGTGGGAGCAGTTACTGGGGATGGCCACGGCCTCTCAGCTCTTCCTAGCTGAGTATCTCCTCTCTTTTCTGTTTCTCCTGTTGTGGAATCTAATCCACAGTGTTCTCGGGAGGTGGGGCCTCTGGAAATGGAGCCCAGAGTCGTTGGGGACATCCAGCCGCACTCAGAAGGCTGTTTTCTCTAGGTCTTATTCCCAGGTTGGTGGGGAGCTAACAAGTTCCCACACACCATGCGACTTTCAGGGCTGCCACCTGCAGGGACCCTGTCCTACTCCCTGGAACTTGGTTTTCATATCTGCCTTTGCTGTTTGTTTGATGGTTCTGGTTGCTTACTCTGATCTTGGCATTTCCGGAGCAGTTGGGTGTGTGTCCATGAAGATGGCTTCCTCCCCTAAGACTGGGCTTCTCCAAATGTGGTTTACTCCTGAGGCATACCAAGCAGAGGTGGGTCTGGTAACAGTGAGGGCCCAGCAGGCTCCCAGGGACTTGGAGCCCCAAGGTAGAGTCCTGATGACCTGATGAGGAGGTAGCCCGAGGGGGAACTTCAGGTAGGTGAGACATCCCTCCTGATCCTGGCTTCTGCCCCTGCGGACTGAGATTGGCTAGGCCCTACTCCTCTGCTGCTATCCTAGCTGGGGGCATTCACTAAGATGGCTCCCCAGAACCCTAGCTGCTCCAATCTCTTAGGGACCTTCCTGGGGAGGCCCTCAGGGGGACAGCCCCGTGGAAGATACCTCCCTCATGGAGTAGGGAGATCACCCAGCTTTGGGGCCATTGGCCCTCCTGCCTTTCATACCACATCCTCTTTTAAGAGATAAGGTCCTGGGGGCCACATCTCTCTTGTGGTCAGTGACACCTTGTGCAGAAAGACTATGACCTGATGGTACAGGTAGGTTCTGGAGCTTGACTTCTTGGTTCCTGGATTCAAATCCTAGCTCTGAATGTGCCAGTGGAGTAACTGTGGGCATTTGGCTTTTAATCTCTTTAAATTTCTGCTTCCATTTGTAAAATGGGGTTAATAATTTGACCAACTGCATGGGGTTGTCAGAAGGATTTAAATGAATTGGCCCATGAGCTGGCACAGAGGAAGCCTCTAGAATGGTTCACTGTTGTGCTTTAGCCCTTGCTGCTCCTGGTGGGGCAGCCCCTGGTTCCTGATTGTGCAGGGCACACTCCCTCCTGGGACTGTCTCGGAAGCAGACAGACAGGAGACGGCACATCCCTGGACTCTCCCAGGCCGAGGGTGGAATGTGCGTGTGTTCAAGTGGAGTTGATCCGTGAAGCAGACCCTGGAATGCACTGTGCTCATCTGCTGAATCCCAAATGGAAACAAATACAAATACTCTTTATAAACAAAGACAGTGTCTTAAAAAGAGAACAAACCAATGAGCCGGTCTGAACTGGAACTGAAACTCTGGGTTTTCTGATGATTCTCTTTCAATCTAAACAGACCCCCCCACCACCATCCCAGCTGCCTCCAGAGACCTGAATCTCCTCTAGGACTGGATGCCGGTGGTGTGGCTGCCTGCACCTCCCTCTCCTACAGACCCTGCCACGTGCCCGGCACTCTCCAGCTGTGGCAAATTCTTTCAGCTGCCAACAGCTTCTTTTGCAATGCCAACTGTGAGTGGGGGATGGTGTGTCCCTTGCCCTTCAGTTTAGCTGACAGACACATCCCTTCCCCAGATCCAGGACATGTGAGCCTATTGGTGGTGTTGAGGCACAGACTCCGGAGGACTCCAGTGAAGGGACATTGCACACATACGTGCAACTTCACAAGTGAGACTGAGGAGTCCCAAGCCCCACCCACCCAACTGGCCCGTGGCTCTCAGGATCTTAGGTGGACGTCATCTTGGACAAGCAGAGATCTCAATTTCTTTGGGCCCAACTCAGGTTTAAATTCTCCATTTCTGGTCTTGCTTCTACCTTTCTCCCACCCTCCATGGTCGGGCCAGTATGTGGGTCACCCCTGCCTACTCCCCAGCACCCTGAGGCCTCATCTCCTGCTTTCCCAAGCCATGCCACCCTGCCTCCCTTCCTCACTGCCCCAGCTCAGGCCTGTGTCCTCTCACATCAGACAGCTGCAGGAGCCCTCTTGGGCAGCAATGCACTTGACCAGCTATCACTGATTGGATGCTCCTGAAAGCCAGGGGGTCACCGGAATGCAAAGTCAGAAGAAGAGGCCAATTCCTGTCCTTGGGAAGCATTGAGGCTGACACCTGCACCTTGCCCTTTCTTTCTGCCTTCCAGGCTGTCCCCACACTCTGTAGCTCTCTGCCCAAAGAGCTCCGACCGCGTGCCAGTCTCCGCGTGCCAGTCTCCACGCTGCTCTCCATTGCCAGTAGTGTGAATTAGGTTCTTTGGCAGCACGCAAAGCTCTTCACAGTCTTCCTGATTTTAACTTCTGATTCCTGCTTCCCCATATCCTACTAACCTTCTGGGCTTAGCAACACCCTCCTCTGACCACTCAGTTTCCCCGCAGTCGCCTCTGGCATGCTTGTGTGCTCACTGCTCTGGAATCTGGCCGTTTATGCACGGGCCTCGGTCCGCATATCCTAGTGTGGTCTTCTCCCACCACAGGCTGCCCAGAAAGACTGCGCGCAGGGCTCCCCCAGGGCCCACAGCCTCAGAATCTGAGGAGCGGGGAGTGGGGACCAGCTGTAAAATCATACGCATGGGGTGCTTCTGTGCTTTGGACTTCTGAGGAGCCCTGTGTTCCCCGGGGGTAACTGAGCGGTGGGAGGGTCTCTCCTGCCTCCATCTCTCCCACGAAGCCCAGGGCTGACAGAGGTTGTCCCCACCACAGGGGACAAATGAGGGTGCTGAACTCCACGGTGATGGTGGAGGGACCACATATAGGAGGGAACCCCCCAATACTGGTTTCCTTCCCTAAAGGAAGTCTGTGGCAAGAAGGCCAAGAGGCCTCTGGGAGCAGAGTCCTTGCAGGGGACCCCTCTGCACAGTGGTTTCTAGGACAGTCTTGACTGTGGCGGATTCATTCATGTGAGCAGGTGACATCGGACATCCATGCGGCACACTAAGGGGGAGCCACTGGTCTCGGGCGGATAGCAGGTGGAGCAGGAGGATATGCCTCAAGTCTATCAGGGTCGGTCATTGCTGGCCTCCTGTCCTCTTGCTCGTTTCTCATGTCCACGACCCAGTCCCACTGGGCTGCCACTGTGATGGCCCCTCTACCCTGAGGCCCAGCTGGCTCTCATCCTGGTGTCAGCACTGGTCAGGGCCAGAACCAGCGTGGTTACCGGCAGCGTCGGGAGCAGCAGCAGCGGAGCGGTGCATGACTCAGAGTTCCAGGCTTCTGTTGTGGGTTCTAATTTTAGGCCATTGTTCCATTCCTCTCTTTGTCTTTCCCAGAATTTTAAGAGGACGTGGGGGCCCCCTGGCCAAGATGGAGAACAGGAAGGGGTGGGGCAGATCGGGAGAGAGGCAGGCAGGACTGAGGCTTGCTCTGGGGGTCCAGTTGGGAGTGGTGGTGTGAGGTCTTGGAGGTCAGGTCTCGGAGCTTTGTGAAAAGATGTCCCTTATGACAAAGGTCTCTGCTTGACCTCTGGAGTGGCCTGAGAGTTGGGAAATGGGTGCTCTGACCCTTGCAACCCTTCTAATTACTCTGCTATGTTATTTGAGCTACAGGGAGGAATATCTGGAAACCTCGTAGCTCTGAGTCACTTGGGTTCACACAGAGTGAGCAGTCAGTCCCAGAGAGGCTGGAGGCCTGAGAGCTTTTACAGAAGTGCTAGTGTCTGAGAGCCCCTGCCCTTGGGTCTGGGCTCATGGCTGGAGTCAGGAGTCAGGAGCTGCTCCAGGTCCCCAGGTGAACCCCGCGTCATCCTTAGAGTGACCTGCAACTGCCCAGCTCCATGTGTGGTCCAAGCATGAGGGTGGACATTAGAGGTGATTCTTTAGGCCAGAAACCCATCCAGGCCCTTCCTTTCTGGGCTCTCAGTCACCATCCTTGATTATAAATGATGGGCTGAGGATCGTGTTTGGAATCCTGTTGCTTGGAACTTGGTGCTTTGGTGCTTGTGTGTTTCTGGAAGGTTCTTCAGAGCCTACATTTACCCAGGGCAGAGTGTGGTATGCAAGTCATAGCTCTTTTCAGGCTGGTGTGTGTGTGTGTGTGTGTGTGTGTGTGTGTGTGTGAGAGAGAGAGAGAGAGAGAGAGAGAGAGAGAGAGAGAGAATGACAGTGAGGGAGGGCTGGAACAGGAACACCCTCTCCTCTCTTTCTTCCCTCTCTTTCCCTCCCTTTCCGTGAGGTGGTTATAGGAGTGGAAATCCAAGATCCCTGGCACCGCAGCCCCTAGACTGGGTGGGTAGCCCTGGCCTCTTTCGGGGTCACTCTGAGCCTTCCTTTCCTACGTCAGAGCCCTCAGGGCAGAAGAGGTCTGAAGGGGTAGAGGGCCCCTCACTGTGCTCCTGCCTCTGGAAGGGTTCCCTGCTGATGAAGTCTGCACTCCTCCTCCCCCATCTTGGGCAGAGGGGCAAAACAGCCAGGGTCCCCAGAATTCCATGGGAGCACAGGGGGCTGGTGCCCCTTCTGCCTCCTTCCTGTTCTCCTTTCCTGCGCCCCTGCCCCTTCACCCTCTCTTTCAGGCATGCTCTGTTGGCCACCGACACCTTCCTAATTCCATTTCATCAACCTTAGGGGTCATTTTCTCCAAGTTCAACTTTGTGGACCTTATCCCATCTTCTTCCACCCAAATCAGTGTCCTCCCATGAAAATTCTCTGCTCACACCCTACTCTTGTCCACACAAACCACAACCCCAACTCCTTGCTCACGAAGTCTCTTTGCATGTGCCTCCAGTGGTCTGCCTCAGCTCTTTATGGCTGTATAACAAACTACCCACCAAACCTCAGCAGTGTGAAAAAACCCTACTATTTTATTATGTCTCAGAATCTTGTGGGTCAGGAATGGGACAGGGTTCCACCTGACAATTCTGTTCTTCATGGTACCTGTGAGAGTTCCGCTGGTCCTCAGCTGGTGACAGGGCTGCTACGGAAGGGCCAGGGTGGCTTCACTTGGATGTTGGGTACGCCTGGCTGACTTCCCCTGAGCAAAAGTTCTGGAGGCCTGGACAGAAGTGGCCAGGTGAGGTTCAACGTGGGCTGTCAACCAGAGCATTTATAGGTGGCTCCCGGCAGGGCAGTCTCAGGGTAGGCGTTCCTGTCCACCTTCACAGCTGAACCACATTCAGGAGGAAAGAGTTAGACTCCTCTCAGTGGAAAGACTTTAGCAAAGGCTTTCAGGGCACTTCTCATCCACCACATCTTCCTTCAAGGTCTAGAGCCAAGATCTCTCACTTTACCCTTGAAGATATGCGTTACCTCGCAGCGTTTTCTAGGTCCTCGAGGACTTCATCGTTCTAGGCTGTGTGCTGTCCCAGGGAATGAGGAGAGGGAGGGTTTGGCTCGGTGCTGCAGGTCAGAGTCACACTCAGTGGATGCTTAACCAAGACAGCAGGTGAGGCCGGGGGAGCTGGAATGGATTGCCTAGGTCAAACATGCTGATGACCTGCGTTAGGCACCGGTGCAATCATGGGACTGCAAAACCCCAGGACAGGGGCCTTGCCAGGGAGCAGGGACGTGGGGCCCAGGCAGGCGAGGTAACAACCACCTGGTCAGAGTGGGCAGGAGCATGCTGTCTTGATGGTGGCCGAGCTCCCTCAGTAGCTTGGCTACTGAGGATTTGAAGTCAGCAGACGGAAGTCAGAATGAAGCTTCTTATTTCCCACCTGCCTCAGGAACAGAGCTGTATGGCAGAAGACTCGGACAATTCCTGCGTTCAAATCCAATCCAGTAATGCAGACTAGCTAAAGTTGCAGAATTTTCCTGAAACTTGGGTTCCTTTTTTTTTTTTAGAGATAGGACAGGAAGCAGCACCTACCTCATTGTGTTGTTGAAAAGATTAAATAAGACGATGAAGATTGGCAGCTGTCTTAACTGTCAGTATTGTCCTTAACTCATAAGACCCAACCAGGAGGAGCGGGAAAGAATAGGAAAAAGAAAAATTCCAGGAAGACTAATAATTGCAGAGATACACCACTAATTAAAAATATAAAGAGAAAAAGAATTCATGACAATTTATGTGGCTGTAATACAAGTCAATTAAAAAATGCCTCCATAAACTTCAGCACCTTATTTAAACATGTTTTATTTTGACAAAATTATACATGTTCATAGTTTTATAAGTCTAGTAATTCTGCCCCTTATTTCCCCTGAGTCACACTTCTGAGAAGCAACCACATTCAACTCTTTCTGGGACATTAGACTTCAAATTTTTAAATATGTTTGTACAACCTTTTTTTTTTTTTTTTTTTGGTAGACTTAGATATTACTATTGGTTTTCTACTATGTAAAATGAGGTTTTTTTGCTAACATCACCTCTCCAACATATGAATATGCTTGCCTTCCTTTTGGCTTGCTAATAGAATTATATTTTTTGGTTGGTTCATTCTTTGCTACTGAGCCAAATAGTGCACTATGATCACATTTCTTTTCTTATGCAATTTTTTGTTTTCCTGGGATTAATGATTATCCATAGTTTGGCTCCTTGGTTTCTAGACTTCTCACTAATTTTCTCACTAATTAATCTTTTAACTTCAAGAAAGTGAAAACTTCTCTCCACATGTTTAGACATATTATAATTAACATTGATGATCTATGAACTCCATTTTATTCTTTTTTTAATTTATTGTACACAAATGGGTACAACTTTCATTTTTCTGGTTGTACACGAAGAAGAGTCACACTGTTTGTGTAATCATACATGTCCATAGGTAATGATATTTGCCTCATTCCATTATCTTTCCTTCCCCCCACCCCCTCCCCTCTACACAATCCATCTGTCCCCCATTCTTCCCTCACCCCCTCCCCACCTCCATTTTATTCTTGTCAACATCCTTCGCCATATATTGGCAATCTTTGGTTGTCTGTTCATCTTTAAAAGTGAAGCACTAAAACATCTGTTAGCAAACTATGTGTATGGATGAAGCTTTTTAACTGTGGGTGACATTCTAAGGCAATCTGGCAGGGCTGACTCTTTTTGAGCATCTGTAGGCCTTTTCTCTGGGAATAGTTGGTTTAATTAGAGAGGGATCCACAATCTCCTGCTCAGGATGGAAGGTGGTGCATTAAACCTACTGCAGGAGAGTAGGAGTGGAGTTGAGGAGAGGACTTCTCCCTTTGCTTAATTCCCCTATTTACAGTGTGGAATTCCCTCCCTGCCCCCACCTCCACCCTGGTGCTGCTGAATTCAGAGCTTCTCTATTTCAATCTCTTTAGAGAGGGAAATTCTATTCTTCTGGAAGAAAGCATTAAGGGTGTTATTACCTTTCATAAAGATGCTGAGTCAGCCAGTCTCAGTGCTATGATTCCAGCACACAGGAGGCTGAGGTAGGAGGATCACTTGAGTCCAAGAGTTGGAGACAAGTCTGGGCAACACAGAGAGACCCTGGCCAAAAAAAAAAAAGACTTCAAACAAAATTTCCTATTTTCGACCCCACCTACACCCTCAGTTTTAGGGACCCCTAATAATTCTGAGTTTTAGATTTTCAAGGGCTCTGCAATCCAATGAACCTATCTTTGGACTTTCCCAATAATTTGTTTGAGCATCAGCTTTTAAGTATGTCAGAAGAAGATACTGTTCAGCTGCCTACTTATCACCATTTTGTGATGGCTGACTTCTCTTGAATTTGTACTTGTGAGTTTGTGTCTTAAAAAATTATTTAACTTTTATTTTAGGAAATTCCAGGGAGAATGGCTCAGTCTGCCATGGTTAACTGGAGTTCTCAGGGGAAACTATTTAGTCATCTTCATAATGAGGAAACTCCAGCTCACAGGATGTGAACTGTGCAGATGTGAGGGAAGGGACTGGAACCCAGATCTGGGTCTAAAGCCTGCGCTACATCTACACTGCCACAGCTTCTTGACCCATACTGTAGCTATTCCTCCAGTAAGCGTTTAACATACGACAATTTTGTGTGGCAGGGTTTGGTGAAGGTTTGAGGGGTGATGGATCAAAGGCTACATCACATCTGCTATCATGTGTCCTAACACTCAAGGAATTTAACACCATTAGGAATTTATCACCCTGATCTTCTTTCTTCTGTCCATATTCAAGGTGACCTCATTCTTCATCTCCCAAGTTTCCTATGAAAATGAATATTTTCTTTCTTTCACAGTTTTTTTTTCAAAGCAATTGAACTTTCCCCTCTGTGCTCTCTCCATACCATTAAAGTAGCAGGATGGTAGGGGATGGGGAATAATTGATTTTGACTCATTGAAAATTCAATTGTAGTTAGGGTAAAAGAATAAGCTACTGGGAAAAAAAAAGACTTCAGAATCATGTGACAGAAAACAACTTATTCATCTTATAAAGGCAGAGTTAGTGAAGTTCTCTGCTCCAGCCAAGCATGCAGGGAATCAGGCTGATAGTAGCTCTGCCAGCTTGAGCACTTGTCTCCAGGGACGTTCAAGTATTACCATCTCAGTTAGTTCAAGGAATGTTGAGGAGCATAGGTCAGGTTGGTCAGGAGTACACCTTACTGCTGTTCATGTCTATTATGAGACTGGCCATGAGGCTCTGCCTTGGGTAAGAGGACTGGGAGGAGTGGTATCCAGCTGATATCTGCTTCCTAAAGAGAACTCTAACTGTGGAGGAAAGGGAGATGGCATTTTGGTGGACAGTTAATATTTTATGCTACAACTATCAAGATATTATTAGATCAAAATGGAAATTATCTTTCTAAATGGAATATTGCTGTCTGGAAGGCAAGGGGCTTCAAACTATAGTTACATTTTTAAAATACCATATTTTTCTTTATGGGATTTCCATCCATCCATCCATCCATCCATCCATCCATCCATCCATCCACCCACTCACCTGACCACCCTTAATATATCTGCATTAGCTGTCAAAATATGGGAAGAACCCACTAGGCTATCAGGAACTTAGTGGATATATTGGATGTTGTGTTTCTCAATATCTTTGCCTCTGCAAAGTTTTCTTACCCTGTCTTCAGTGTACCTTCAGTCAAAAACATCTTGAGTTTTGCTTTTTGATATGAATTCAAGAATATTGAATATTCCTTTTCCCATTATGCAATCTTCCTCCAGAACTCTCCTCCTCCTCTCTGTGCCTCTCCTCTGATGGGTTTCCTTAAGAGGTAGGCCTTTGGGGGGTTTCAGAATCATTGGGATTAAAGGGGACATAGCAAGCTTATGTCTTACAAGTGAAATAAATAGATGGGTTTCCTAGGAGATCTACTAAAAGTCTAAGCTTAGAGAAGAAAGGCACAGAGTTGAGATTAAGTTAGAAATACCTGAGGTGCTGCTGTGGAGTAGGATGGAGTGGACAAGAGGCAGGAATTTCAGCCTTTGAATGATTCTGGAATATGAGGCAGGTGGTAGGATAGAGAGAAAACAGCCCGGGCCAGGGCTTCAGCGTGTACTTCAAGGGGATATCTTTTTTGTTTAAGGGGATATCTTTGATGTCATTGTTTCAGATAGACAGAGGTACAATGCCTCAGACAATCTTTGTGTAGAGCAACCATAGGAACACAGGTTTTTCTGCATGGATCCCTTGGTCCTCACCAAACCCATCTTTTAAGCCAGTAAAATCCACCTACCACACAAATCAAGCAGAAGAAAGGACTGAAAATGTCTATTTTATCTGGGACTAAACTATTTGAATAGGAGCCAACACATAAACAATGCTTGACAGACTCTGTTATAAATCTTAGTCCTGGGCCAATACGTACACCCTGTACAGGCAAGCCAAAGTCACCAGACTCGCAAATTAATTCAGCCAATTTGAACAAGGGCTCCACTTAGAGAAATAAGAAAATATATCCCCCCCATGAAACAAACCTACTCCATTAAACCCAGTTAAAAAAGAAATACTCTCTATTCATAGTCCCAATGAGACAAGAGAAGAATAATCTGAAATCAGAATCCAGCAGTAATTGAATCTACCTTCAGTTTTAGTTGTGAATAAACAAGTTTTCTTTTGTGGCAGGATCCAGGTACTCTTTTTTTCTGTCACCTGTTTGGTCTGTGTTGGCTTCTTTCTTAAGTCTACATGGTGTCCCAAGTGGTCATTAGCAGCTTTAGGACTTCCAATATTTCTTTTCTTTCTTTCTTTTCTGGTGCTGGGGATTTAACCCAAGGGCTTTACCACTGAGCTATACCCCTAGCCCTTTTTATTTTTGCTTTTGAGACAGGGTCTTGATAAATTGCAATCAATATTGCCCTTTACCAATATTTCTGCAAAAGTGACTTTCAATGGCCTGGTGCTGGGCAGTGCCCATTATTGAATCAGTCATTAGACCTAGGGATCGCTTTGCTTTCAAGTCACATATTGGTCCATCCTTGGAACTTAGGGGGGGTGTCATCTCCACTCAGACCATGCTGAATGGAGAACAGTGTAGTTGCTGAAAGAAGGAGATGGACACTAGGTTAGCAAACCAAACCAAACCAAATCAAACACAAAAAACCCAAATACTGTTCACGTAGTCCGCATAACTATCATTCATGTGGAAAGCAACACAGAAACATTCTCTGACTTTCCTGTGCTCAGACAGTAATTCCATCCATTCTGAAAATTTGTTTGAAGAAATAAAATTGACAAGTGAATCAAACAGAACTCAAATATGGAAGATGTGCCATAACACCAGTGTTTATAAACAAACTACCTCTTACATCTTGATCATATTTTTAAATTAAAAAAATCCTAAATGGTGGCAAAAGATTAAAATCTTAAAGTTAACGTGTAAATTATTGCTAGTAACAGTTATTTAATAAAATGAGAAGACAAACTCTTTAGAGAACTGAGGAAAAAATAAATAAATAACGTGTGGTAATGATGTAGACCAAGGTCTCTGATTATTCCAATAAAAACCCACAGATTACATTGCATCAGGAAGAGAGAGGGATGTGGGCAGAGAGAGAAAGAGCAAACTGGAGCCCATGGGGACAGATAGGAGCCCCAGCCCATTGCTCACCTCTGGTGAGCTGGCACCAGCTGCTCAGGAAGCAGGACCAGAATTCTGAGAAGCAGAAGAAACAGGGGGAGCAGGTCTGGCTGCTACCCACCAGCAAGGTCAGCCAGCAGATGCTGGACAGTTTGTGAGTTGCATTAGTACCTGGCCCTCCAGGGAACTTTGGTTTCAACAGATGACTTCTTCCTACTTGTCTTCCAGACCCCTTGTCAATTTCTCATTGGGCCAACTCTAACCCACAACCATATAAGTAAGGAAATTCTGTGAAATGTTCTTCCAGCTTAATGAAGTGGTCACAGTACAAAGCCAGCACAATAATTAAATAAGAGAAGAAAAGTCAAATGCACTCAGCAGTTAAATTAAAAATTTAGAGAAGAGTGACAAAATAAACCTAAAGAAAATAAAAGGAAAAATTAATGAGGACCAAAGTAAAACTTAATAAATTAGGAAATAAAGACCCAATAGACTTATTGAACAAACCAAAGTGTTTATTTGTGTAAAGCCTAATAAAGAAAACATTTAGCAGCATTAGTAAAACAAAAAGGATCCCACAAAATATTATGAATAAGAAATAGAAAATCCTAGAAAGAAATTTCTAAAGAAAAAGACAGCAAGCAATAAATAAAGGGAATTCAAATTTAAAATACCAGTTTTAAGAGCATTAGAACCATAAAAATCAAGGAAAAATATAACAAATTATGAGAGAAATGTACACTGAGAATTATAAAATATTGCTGAGAAATTAAATATAGCTAAAATAAATAGAAACACTACATTTATGACTTACAAAACTCAAAATTAATATTTCAAATGTCCCCCAGATGATCCATAGATTCACGATAACCCAAATCAAAATCCCAGCAGAATTTTTTTTTTTCCGTTGGAGGCAGGAGAAGGGACCCTGAAATTGATAAGCTAACTCCAAAATTTGTATGAAAATGCAAAAGATCTACAGTTTCCAAAATAATTTTGTGAAAAAGATGTGAACTATTTTTTTTGCATGGTTGCAAAGCTATAGTGATCAAGATCGCATGAGGGATGGACACACAGCTCAATGGCATTTGCAAGGTTAGTGGACTTCCCACAAAGGCCAGGGTGACTCAAGGGGGACTCTTTTCAACACATGGAACTGGAAAAAAATGGATATCTATATCCAAAAAAATGAACCTTGATCCTTAATTCACATGACAAAAAATTAACATGAAGTCAGTCACAGACCTCAATATAAGAGCTGGAATTATAAAGTTTTTAAGAGAAATTACAAAATCCTCATGACATTGAGTTAGATTTCTTAGGACACAAAAAGCATAAAGTGTAAAAGAAAAAAACATTAAATTGGAATTCATTAAAATTAAACACCTTGCTATTTGAAAGTTAGTAAGAAATTGAAAAGACATGCTAGAGATAATTGGGAGAAATACTTACAATTGCTATATAAGAAGTTCTTTTTAACAATAAAAAGGCAAACAACTGAGTCCAAAAATGGATAAAATATTTGGATAAACTCTTGACCAAAGGTATATGAATGACAAAACACATGTGTAAGATGCTCAACATCATTAGTCATCAGGAATGTGTAAGTTAAAGCCACAGTGAAATATCACCATAAGCATACTAAAAGGGATAAAATTTAAAATCATACTAAGTATTGGCAAGAACCTGGAATAACTGCTACATACACACATTAACAAAAGGAATGTAAAATGTTACAATGATTTTGGAAAAGTCAATTTCTTATAAATTTAAACATATATCCCATAAATCCCATTTCTATTAATCTAAGAGAAATGATCACTATATTCATGCAGTCTTATATAGCAGTGCTTATCTAGCAGCTCTATTTGTAATAGACTCTGGATTTGTTTCCTGAGGTTGTTATAACAAATTACCCACAAACTTGGAGGTTTAAAGCAACATGAATTTATTCTCATGGTTCTAGAGGTCAGAAATCCAAAATTAGATTCCATAACCTGAAATCAAGGTGTTGGCATGAGGGTGCTCCTTATGCAGGCTCTAGGGGACACCTCGTTCCTTGTACCCTCTAGACTCTAGGTATTGTTGACATTCCTTGATGTATAGCTGTATCCAGCACCTTCAGATTTCTCTCTGCTGTATCTTCACCTCTCTTTCCCCTCTGTGTGTGCCAAATCTCCCTCTGCATTCCTCTTATAAAGATATGTATGATTGCGTTTAGTGCTTACCCTGATAATCCAGTATAACCCCACCATCATAAGATCTTTAATTTAATCATATTTGCAAGTGTGCTTTTTCCATATGAAGTAACACAGGTTAATATATATATATATATATATATATATTTTGTACCAGGGATTGAACTCAGAGGCACTGAACCACTGAGCCACATCCCCAGCCCTATTTTGTATTTTATTTGGAGACAGGGTCTCACTGAGTTGCTTAGCACCTGGCTTTTGCTGAGGCTGGCCTTGAACTCTCAATCCTCCTGCCTCAGCCTCCTGAGCCACTGGGATTACAGGCTTGTTCTGCTGTGCCTGGCTAGTATACAAATATCTTTTAAGGAGCCATTTTTTTTTCAACCTACCTTGTCTTGAACTGGAAATAACCCAAATGTTCATCAACTAGTGAATAGATAGACAAGTTTGGTATATGCCATACGATAGGCCACTATTCAGTAAGTAATAAAAGGGATGAACTACTTACACATACATACATAAATCTTAACAATATTATGCTGTGTAAAGAGAGTTATACCAAAAGGCAAATTCTGACTCCATTCATATGAAATTTTAGAGAAGGCACAGTTGCTGTGACAGAAATCAAACACGTAGCTTCATGGGGCAGAGGTGAGGGAGAGAAATTGAGTGCAAAAGGGGCTTGAGGGAACTTTCTGGCATGATTTCAAATATCAAAAAATACATTTTCTTTGGAGGTTACAGGAATGCATTCATTTGTTAAAACCCACTAAACTGTACTTAAAATGAAGTTAAAAACATAAATTAATAAATTTATTATATTAATATTATATAATATTAATAACATTAATAAAGGTGGTTTTAAGAAGAAAAGGACTACCTAGCTGAGAAATTTAAAAATCTAGATGACATGCATTGTTTTCTAAGGAAAATATAACTAAAATAGAAGAAATAGAAAGTTTGAATACAGCAATAAATATGGAATAAATTGAAAAGTCTGTGAAGAAAGCCTTCATTACTGCCTATCTTATCTGAACTACACCAGAAGAACTGAAAGTGGATCCGCTTGCAGGTGATTTATCTCAAATGGGACAGAATTTCTATGCAACTTAAATTGTTTTAGTGCGTAGATAAAAAACAAAGAACTAGTTTTCCATTTATTTAATGAAATTGATTCTCAGTATAAAAATTTGATAACAGAGCAAAAATGAACACGATCAAATAATGTGCTTATGAATAAGCCATCAATAAAACATTAGCAAATCAAGACCATTCACGTGTGAAAAGAATAACACACTCTGCTTAAACAGGGCACATTCCAGAAATGCAAGATAAGTTTGAGGAACTAAGAAAAACAGGCAGAAGTCTGGGCATGGTGGCACATACCTGCAGCCTCAGTTACTTGGGAGGCTGAGGTAGGAGGATGGCTTGAGCCCAGGAGTTGGAGGCTGACCTGCAATGGAGTAAGATCACATCTTAAAACCAACAAAACAAAACAAAACAAAACAAAACAAAACAAAAAAAGAAAGAAAGAAAAAGAAAAAAGAAAAAACAAAAGACTGAAAACAAACAAACAAACAAAAAACCACCAAAAGACACACAGAGATTAATTAACTTTGAACATCAGCTTCCTCATCTTCCAAATCCCCAGGAAAGAGGAGTTATATCAGGTAGTGGTTGGGGGCATCTTCTTACAGTACTGCTTCTTTTCAGGGTGTGAGAGGTGAATGAAACCCAGTCCCAAGGAGTGACTTTGTGGGGTGAGTAGTGGTGGAGAAGAGTTTCTGGTGCTGCACTCTCTGTGCTAGGCCTCTTCAACCCTCACCCCTTCTGCTTCCTGGGGTGCCCACCAGCAGGAGTTTGAGCTTCCAGGTCACTGAGAGAGAAGGCAATATCCCCAGTGGAAAACGAGCTCAGGCCCAAATAAGGCAGTTTAGAATCATAACTATTTCAAACAAAAATAACATATAACCAGAGTACAGATTCCTTCAGAAGGGGAAATATTAGACTACATAAATCAATAATTTAAAATTAGAATAATAAGCTAAAACTGATATTAACTATTATGTTTTAAATATTAGGTATCCCCCAAAAACTTACGTGTGAGACAATGCAAGAAAATTTAGGGGTGAAATGATTGGATTATGAAAGTTTCACCTAATCAGTGATTAATCCCCTCATAGGAATTAACTGGGTGGTAACTATGGGCCAGTGGGATGTGGCTGGAAGAGGCAGGTCCCTGGGGGTGTGCCTTGGGGTACAAATTTTGACCTCATTGAGCAGGTCTTTCTCTGCTTTCTAGTGGTCACTCTCTAGCCACTTTCCTCCACCGTATTCTTCTGCCATGATGTTCTGACCCACCTTGAGCCCCAAGGAATGGAGCTGGCCATCTACGGGACAGAGACTTCTAACCCCATGAGTGCCAAATAAAAATTTCCTCCCCTAAAATTGTTAGAGCTTTGGTTGAGGCAGTGAACAAGCTGACTAAAGCATTAACAATATCATAAAACAAGAAAAACAAATCAAGTAAAAAGATAAGAAAAATATAGTAGTTAGTGAAAGAATAAATTACTAGACTACAACTATATGGGAGGAAGAATAAGTGATTTGGAAGATCAGTCTGAGATCAACTCCCTTTAAGGAGATGTTTTTCCTTAAGGAAAAGAAAATGATAAAGAAATAGAAAATATGAAAATAAAAGCCACGAGACACAGATGATAACAGTAGAAGTGCTAACATCTAGATAATAGGAGTCCCAGGAAAGAAAGAAACATAAAAAAAGAGGCACAGGCAACATTAGAAGAAATAATGATGATAAAATTTTTAGAGTTAAGCAGAGAAAAGGAAGAGGTAGAGAAGGAGGAAGAGGATGAATGGGAGAAGAAGAAGGAGAAGGAGACAGTGAAGGAGGAGAAAGGCTTTAGACTGAAAGGGGTTGAAGAAAATAGGGAAAATAAAATAGGGATGTGAAATTTAAGAATAGCAAGACTAAGGGAAAATTCTCAGTTTCCAGTAAGAGAGAGTAGCTCAGACCTAAGGGAGCAAGAGTCATCTTGATTGTTAGAGATTTTTCAAACAAACATTGGGCACAGGAACTCATGAAAGTATTGCTTTAAAAATATTACAAGGAAAGAACTTGGACCCTAGAATTTTATATCTAACTAAATAATCATTAGGACAGGGCAGCATTGGTGCAGGGGAAGTTGAATTAACTAATGGAATAGGACAAGAAGCCCAGTCCAGCCCCAGACATGTGGAATTTGGGTAACAGATCAGCAAAGAAGCTAACATGACCAGGAAACAATGGCTACTTATATGGAAAAAGATTACATTGGAATCATGCCTTCTACCACATATGAAAATGTACTCAAGAAAGATTGAGAACTTATGCATTAATGTCCAAAATTTAAAACTCCTAACAGAAAACTTTTTCTTAAAACACAAAAATATCGGTCATAAATGAAAAGACTGATAGATTTATCTATATTAAAATTAAGAATCTTGGTTACCTAAGAGACATACAAAAGAAACTAGGATGATAAAGTAGAAACTCAGAGAAGATATTTGCGATCGATGGAGATGACAGTGGATTTGCTTTGAGGATAAAGAACTTCTACAGATTAATGAAAGTACATACACCCAACAGAATATTGCCCAAAGACTCAAACAGATATTTCACAGAAAAGGAAACACATATCTCCTATAAAGAGATGAAGAGATGCTCAACATCATTAGTGATCAGAAAATGCAAATTAAGACTACAATAAGATATCATTTACTACCCATCGAATTGGCAGAAATTAAAAAATCTGACAATGCACGAAGCTGAAGAGAATATCTTTCTTTTATATTGCTGGTGGGATTTTAAATGGATACAATTAATGTAGAAAAGAGTTTGGCATGACTTCCTGAAGTCTTCCATGCTTTTTGAGCCAGCAGTTCTAATCCTAGATGTAGCTCCAAGAGAAATGTGCATCAGTACAAGAGGAAGCATGTATAAGAACACTATTGTTTACATCATCAGAAATTGGCCATTTACATGCCCATCAATGGAAGAATGGATGAGTACATTGATACAGTGACATGGTAAAATATTACATAGAAAAACCAAATGAGCTAAAATGACACACAACTATAAGGATTAAAAACCACAATATTAAGAGAAAAATGTTAAAGTTTCCAAAGTTGCACTCAGGATACCACTTTTATGAAGTTAAAATGAAACATACACTTTAAATAAATATATATGTGCCACAAAACTACACAAAAAGAAAAATAAAAAATGAATTCAAAATTAGGAATGATCAATGGGACAGGCAGGGAAATGGGTAGAAGATTATATGTGTAGATGAAAGTTCATGATTTTGTTTGGGGTGGTGGTTTCATTCATGAATTGTTATGTAACTATTAAAACTAACTAGAACTATCAATTTCAATTCTTTATTGCAGAATATTAAGCCACACAAGCTTAATGGCTTAAAATAACTTGTTATTATTTTCATGGTTCTTGAGGTATAAGTAGGGCCCAGAGGGGCTTAACTTTGATCTACAATGCTAGGGTCTCAGCTTGGATAAGTCCAATAGTTGGGGGCTAACAGCTCGAGGTTGTCCAGACATTTGTCCCTTTCTGTTTATGGGGTTGGCTTAGGCTTCCTCACAGCATGGCAGCCTTGGAATAGTTGGATTTCTTACATGGTGGCTCAAGACTCTAACGGTAATTACACTGAGAAACCCAGGTGTTAACTTCAAGTCTTCTGTGTTAGTTAACTTTTCATTTCTATGACCAAAATACCTGACAAGCACAACTTTAGAGGAGTTAAAGTTTATTTTGATTCACAGTTTCAGAGGTTCAGTCCATGGTTGGCTGACTCCATTGCTCTGGGTCTAAGTGAGGCAGAAAATCATGAAGGGAAAACACAGCAGAGAAACACTGCTCATTTCACGGCAGTCAGAAAGGAGTTGTGGGGAGAGAAGAGGAGCTGGGGGAAGATAAACCCTTCCCGGGCACACCCCCCACTTCCACTAAGTGACCTCCTTCTGCTAAGTAGGTCCCACCTCCAGTAGTCCATTCAGATCAATGGATTAATCCACTGATGAGGTTAAGAGGGTCAGAGCCCTCATGATCCAAAAATTGCCAAAAGCCCCACCTCTGAATCTTGCCTCATTGGACACCAGGCTCTCCATACATGAACTTTGTGGGCACATTCCAGATCCAAACCATAATAACTTCTTACGACCTATCTTTAGAAATTAAGGCAAGAGGAGGCATAGACTACATCTCAAAGGATGAACAATGTGCGATACAAAGGAGGGAGAAACTGATGGTGAACATCTTGGAGGCAAGCTACCACATGACCTACCTAACTAAATAAATGAATACATAAAAGCAGGTCATGCATGGATCAATGAGTGAGTCATAAGCCAATGGTTATGATTAATCAATTTCTCCACACCTGAGTTCCGCTTAAAAAAATAAAATCTAAAAAACAATGTTCTGAGTTCTATTGTGTTAAAACATATGAGATGGCAGTTTCATCTGGGTAAAAAATGGTCAAATAGAAGCAGTTTTATACAATTCAATGTAGTAGCAATAATTACAGAAAGAGATATCATATTCAATTTCTTTTTTTAAATTTTGAGGTGATTAATAAGAATTGAACCCAGTGCCTCACTCATGCTAGGCAAGTGCTCTATCACTGAGCTACATCTCTAGAAGCACATTTAATTTCCCTATGGGAAGACTATATCATAACCATATTAATTTCCCCCAAATTAACTTATTAACTGAATATAAAGTTTACCCAATGATTTTTTTGACCTGAAAAAAAATGTTTTAAAGTTTCTGCAAAGATTTAATATGAAAGAACAGTCAATAAAATTACGAAAAAGAGAAGTAATGAGAATATAGTTGCTCTACCAGATAATAAAATATATTCTAAAATTATAATAAATAAAGTAGTGTAGTAAATCATCCAAATAGCAACTATAAAAGTGAAAGGAAATAGAAAGTTCAAACTAAGACAAGTATTTCTAAGAATTTAGGATAAGGTAAAGTTAAGATTTTGGGCTGGGGAGATAGCTCAGTTGGTAGAGTGCTTGCCTTGCAAGCACAGGGCCCTGGGTTCAATCCCCAGCACCGCAAAAAATAAATAAATAAATAAATAAATAAATAATAATAAGATTTCATCTCAATAGGGAAGGAGTGGATTATCTGTTAATGGGTACTTGCATAACTGGCTTCTTTGTAAAGAAAAAAATATGATTGAATTCTCTATAGTTATTCCTTACCAAAAAAACCTTCATACTTATCACATATTTAAATGAGAAAAATCATTAATATCTTAAAAGAGAATATTGGATATTTTTCTTGCTGTCTCAGGAAGGGGAATCCTTTCTACTCTTGGCACTAAAGCAAAAGTAGTAAAATAAGCTACTGATAGATTAGACAATGTAGAAAGCATAAATTCTTACTGTGAAAATAATTATGATAAAAAAATTTAAAAAATGTCAAATTGAGATTGTTTTTGCAGTAAAAATAGAGAAGTCAATATCCTCTATACACAGTGTTCTTAAAAATCAGTAAGAAAATGAGTGGCCTAATTGTAAAAATAGGAAAATTAGCAGGTGCAGGCAGTTCACAAAACTAGAACTCAGCAAATATATTAAAAACTTATATTCAGTGTTAAAAATAAAGAACAAATTGGCAAAGATTTGAAGAAATAAACCCATCAGGATATAGAGAGATCGGTGCTTCCCTAACCCATTGATCTGAGTATTAATTAATACCACCTTCCTGGAGGGCTGATCAGCTGTCTAGGAGACGCTTAGGAGTTAAACGTGGTGGAATAAATACAGGCCTTCCCCTCAGTCGGCTCCGAAAACCCCACTAGACTGACAGAATTAAAAGAGGAGATGACAATGGAATAGAGTTGTCAACACAGTTTTGGGAGTTAAAAACCCAGATGCCTGAAGAGAAAATGTCAAACTGAACACATGTGTTCAATTTTGCATCCCCCTACCCCCGAAGTCCCACGAAAGTTATAGTGAAAGGATTGTTTTAAAAGGCTTGAACCCAGAAGTCTGGGGAGCATGGGAGAAGAGGAAGGAGAAACAGAAGGCTAGAAGCTGGAAGGCCGGTAGATGAGGCATAATTTACTCACCTGGATTTTGCTCCAGACTCTTCAAAAGACCCAAGAATTGGAGGCCTAAGGAACCTCTGGAAAGAGGTGACAGAGGAGATTTTGTGGCTAACATGTATGAAAGTTGTATAAGAGGCAGTGAGATCACCCTTGAGTGCCTGCCTCCCTTCCACCCTGGCAGGCGACAGATCTGTTCTCTGAAGTCAGCTGTTGGGGCTCCTTGATTTGTGGCTGCATGATGACGGTCTCTGCCTCTGTGGTCACACCGCTTCTCTCTGTGTAATCTCCTCTGCCCTCTCATTCAAGGACCCTCTGATGGCATTTAAGGCCCTCCAAAAAAATCAGGATAATTCCATCATCTCAGAATCTTCTTTAATCTCATCTGCAAGGACTCTTTTTCCAAATAAATTAATGTAAACTTACAGGTTTCAGGAATTAAGATATGAATGTTTTCTGGTGAGGTTTTTCAGTTTGCCACACATGCTAAATTAAATGTACTGCTTTCTGAATGTTAGACTGATTTTATATTTCTGGGATAAACTCCCTTTGGCTCTGCTGTGTCACCCTTATTAGAGATACATTGCTGGATTCAATTTGCTAAAATTTTTGAAGAATTTTTTGTTTTTTAGGCCTAACATTATAAGTACCATGCAGGAAACTGGTTTGACATATTTTGTAGTCTTTGTTAGGTTTAGATATCATGGTTGAGATGTTGGTTCTTACTTCCTATATTTTGAATAAATTAGTTTTCGGTATCACTGATGTTCACTATTGTTTTTCCGTTTCCTTTAAAATGTCTATTTCTGCTCTGTATTATTTTCTTATCTTTTCTCATTTTTGAATTAAATTTTCTTTTAAAAAAGTTTTTAAAGGTAGAAGCTTAAATCATTAATATATAGTCTCTCTTAACCACTTTTAAATTTCTATTATTTTATAATTATTATTATTATTTTTTGGTAACAGGCATTGAACCCGGGGTGCTTAACCACATCTTTAGACCATTTTTTACTTTTTATATTTTGAGGAAGGGTCTTATTTTTTGGACCATTAGTTAGAAATATGTTTCTCTAATAATCACACTTTTGTTGTTGTGTTCTAATTTAACAGTATTATAAACAGAGATTGTACTTGGAAATTATAGTAATTCTTTGAATTGTTTGGTTTCCTTTATGCTCTAGTCAGTTGCTGTAAATCATTCACATATGCTTAAAAAACCTTTATGTTTTCTGATTGTGAGTGCTGAGTTCTAGAAATATCTATTAAATCAAGCTTCTTTAGTGTAAATCCTGTATATCTTACTGATTTTTATTCTTCTTTAGCCATAAGTAGTTGAGATGTGTTGAAAGTGTTCACTTACGTTAGTGGACTTGATCCACTTCTCCCTGAATCTATTCTAATAGGTATAAATGGTTCAGTGCATTAAACTTTTTCTCATTATGAAGAGATTTTTTTTTTTATCCTTAACGATGCTTCTGAAGTTTCTTTTGTTGATTTAGTTGATTTCTTTTGTTGATTTAGTGCCCTACCTTTGTATTCGCTTAGTTTTTTATCTTTATTTTGCTTTCACTTTTCTCTGTCTTCCTGTTTTATGTCTGTCATTTTACAACAGCACCTAGATAAGATTTTGTGAAGGTGAATCTACCATATTTGTCATTTAACAAGTGAATTTAGCCTTTTTAACTCTATAGGAATTACGCCCCCTCCTCCCCCAATCAAGTTTTATGGCTCATTTCTCTGTCTTTCTGTCCTACTGCTAACATTGGTATTTACCCTCAGGGCTGTTTCTTTTTACATAGTTGTTTATGTTTCATCTTTTCTAGTTTTATGTTTCAGGGTTTATTTGTTTTGTTTTCTGATTGTTTCGGTATTTTTTTTTTTCACTTTCACCTAGAGATAGATTTTGTTCTATTTTTAAATCCCTAGAAATTATGACTCAGCATATCTTAGGGAAATGGCAAAAAGGATTTTGGTTATTACTAGACAAAACAAAATCTCTAACTAATTCTGACACATAACCCTAATTAGAAACCATTGACTTGGAGGAAATGTGTATTCATTATTGATAAATAATATAATGAACAAGTATTTATAATCCCCATTAGCATATGAAGCAACTGATAGAGGTATTTTGAGGTTTTTAGTGAACCCACGAGGCAGGCAAGATAAATTCAAAGGCAAATTAAAGAACATGGATTCTGCTTTCTTCATAGTCTTCTTTTGTGAGTTTAAAAAATCTTTGCCTAGATTGGAAGACTTAATAATGATAAGATGCTGATACGCCCCAAAGCTATCTCCAAAGGTAATGCAATCCTTATCTGAATCCTAATGACTTTTTTTTTTTTTTTTTTTTTTTTTTTTTTTCAGAAATAGACAAGTCCATCCTAAAACTTACATGGAATCTCAAGGGACCCTGAATTATCAAACAATTTTGGTAAAGAACAAGCTGGAAGTTTCACACTTGATGTTTTAAAAATCTACCATAAAGCTAGAGAGATGAAAACAAAGTAGTACTAGAATAAAGATAGACATACACACCCATGTAATAGAAGAAAGAACCGAGGGGGAAAAAAAAAAAAACAGAAAAATCTCACATGCATCCTTCAACAAGGATGCCTAATGTACTCAACAGGGAAAAGACAATGTTTTCAACAAATGGTGTTGAAACCGAATGTCCCCACACAAAAGAGAGCAGGTGGACACTTACATTATACTACACACACAAATTAACTCAAAATGGATCAAAGACCTCAGTGTAACAACAAAAACTATAAAACTTTTGGAAGGAAACATAGGGTAGAAGCTCCATGACATTCAACTTGGTATTGCTTTTTTTGGACATGAAACCCAAAGCATAAGCACCAACATTTAAAAAAATTGAATAAAATTGATTTTATCAAAATTAAAATATTTTATACATCAGAAGTCACTATCACCTGTGTGAAAAGGAAGCTCATGAAATGGGAGGAAATAATTTGCATGTCATATGTCTAATAAGGAATTACTTATTAAAGAAACTCTTTAATAAGAGTAAAGAACTCTTTTAATGCAACAAAAATCAAACAACCTGACTTACAAACAGCCAAAGAACTTGAGTAGGCATTTCTGCAAATAAGCACATGGAAAGGTATTAATCTTTAGGGGGAAAAAATCAAAACCTACAATGAGATACTATTTCACTTCCATTAGAATGTCTAGAACCCAAAACAAAACAGAACCTTCCCAAAGTCTCACAACAAAACAGAGAGTAACAAATATTGGCAAGGGTGTGAAGGATTGGAGCCCTCCTGCATTGCTGGTGGAAATATAAAATAGCACAGCTGCTATGAATAACAGTATTGTGGTCTCTCAAAAAGTTATCCATAAAATCAGCATTTATACCCCAAAGAACTGAAAGCAGAGGCTCAAACAGCTATATGTGCACTGTGTTCATGGCATCAATATTCACAATATCCCAAAGGTAGAAGCAACTCAATGTCCATTGATGGATGAAAGTGTGTACATACAACAAAATATTATTCTGCTTTAAAAAGGAAAGAAATTATGACATGTTCTACTCTATGAATGAACCTTGAGGACATCTTGCTAGGTGATGTATGCCTGTCATAAAAGGACAAATACTATATGATTCCACTTAAATGCAGTACCTAGAGGAGTCAAAGAAATAGAGGCAGGAAGTCGAATGATGGTGGAGAGGGGCTGGGGATTGGGAGGAACGGACAATCAGAATTTAATGGGTACAGAATTTCCATTTTGGAAGATGAAAAATTTCTGGAGTTGGATAATGGTAATTTCTGTGACAATAATGTGAGTGTGCTGAAAGCTATTGAGCTGGAGTGGTTAAGATGGGAATTTCACGTTATGCACATTTTAACACAATAATTTTTAGAAAGCATTCTATATGACTGAAAGTCCTCCCACAAGCACAATCTATGCCCATTCTTATTGTAGACCAATAAAATCATATTCTGGTAGCAGTAGTAATTTTAAAGCTCCATTGCTGATTCTAAAGTAAAACCAGAGTTGGGAATATCTGATCTAAATTATAGATCTGAATGGTGGAAGAATAATTAACTAACTTCAGTATTTTTATCTCCCTTATGTTTTGTGAGTATGGTTACATAATAAAAATTGTGTTTAAGATTTTTTTTCTAGGATCTGGCTTTATTTTAATAGAAGTCCTTTTCAAAGTTTCAATTTAAAATTTTATACCCAGCTAAATTATCAATCTTGGGGTTAGAAGAAAAGCATCTCCAGATATCTAAGTTCCAAAACAACAAAAAGCAAGCAAACGAACAAATGAAAAAATCCTGAATCTTCCATTATTTCTCAAGAAACTACTAGGAAGTTATGTTCTCACAAAATAAACAAATAAACAGAAAACAAAATCAGGGGAGCCAGGGACAGGATGGCCAACACAAAGCAGAAACAAAGTGAAGATGTTAACAAAAGAACAGTGTCATGGTGGACTAGAGCAGATGAGAAGCAGCCGCTAGGTAGCTACTGACATGCCTGTATAAGGAAATCGCCACAAAAATATACAATGGAAGATGACTTGAGATGGCAACCTTATTTAGAGAGGTGTTATGGTTCTCTCAGAGAGTCTGGGGACAACTGACAATATGTATGGAGAAATCTAGGTAAATTAGAAAAACGAGGCAATTAATGACTCCAGGAAGGACTGAAAATTATACAGAAAAAGAAATGCAATCATAATATGCTACCCAGCTCATATTTGGAAGTGAAATATTGTAATTCAATTCTACTAGAAGATCAGGGAAAGGGGAAATGTTTGTAGCAGTAAAACAGCACTTCCTTTTCATCTTCCATAGTAGGAAATCAATAGATGATTTCTAAATGTTATTGATCCAGAAAGTAGAACATAAATTGTTTAGATGTATGTGGTTAAATATCTAAAATCAAGGTATGCCAGGGGAACAGGTGAAAGGGGAAAGATTAGTGTTCATTGTTATGAAATTTTTTTTACTTTTACTTTTATAATTATGTTTAGAGCAATCCTCTGAAGAAACATTTTTAAAGTATGTAAGTACATAAAGATAAATCATAAAGATGTTCACTGCAGTATTGCTTATGGCTAGAAAAATTGCTATCTACTTGGGGAGATATTTTGAGTGTATATCTTATATTCAATCATTCTGCAAACGAAAATAATCATTTAAGAAGACAATAGAAGATACCCTCATGATTAGTGGCTAAGTGGATCATTGCTGTAAGAGTTAAGGAGGAGTAGAAACTTCTGACTGGACTGGTCAGGGGCAGAAGGTGAGGGTTGTGCTTGGCTGGTAAGATTGGACTACAAAGCTAGGACAGAGTGTCTTAGTTTTGTATTGTTGCAACAGAACATCTGATATCAGATAATGTATACAGAAGAGATTATGAAACTTCACATCATGTACAATCACAAGAATGGGATCCTAATTAGTATAAGTTATACTCCATGTATGTAAAATATGTCAAAATATACTCTACTATCATGTATATCTAAAAAGGACAAATATAAAAAAAGAAGAAGCCAGGCACAGTGGGGCACATCTGTAATCCTATGGTTTGTGAGACTGAGGCAGGAGGATCACAGTTCAAAGCCAACCTCAGCAACTTAGCAAGACCCTGTCTGAAAATAAAATATAAAAAGGGGTGGGAATGTGCCTCAGTGGTTAAGTGCCCCTGGGTTCAATCTCTGGAGAAAGGGAAGGAAAGAAGGAAGAAAGGAAGAGAGGGAGGGAGGGAGGGAGGGAAGGAAGGAAGGAAGAAAGGAAGTTAGGCAAACAGCATGGTGCCACCATTTAGTGATGCCACAACATAGTAGAGAAGTGGAAAGGGAACTGGCTGCATGCAGAAGGGGCTCAGACCTGGGGTGGTCTTGCTTTATAATGACCTGCCCCCGTGTGAGAACTGACCTAGTCACAGGAGGCCTGACCCATTTCTGTGAGACAGCACGAATCTGTTTGTGAAGGTGAAGCCCCCTTGACCTTATCACCTTCCACTAGGCCCCTCCTCTTAAGGGCTCCACCTCAGCGGCACCACACTGGGGACCAAATTCCATCACATGAACATTTAGCAGGGGGATGGAAAGGGCCCTGAGACGGGCAGGAGCCCAGAGTCAGGGAGGAGTGGGTAAACTTGTCGGCGGGCAGGGAGACGGAATGGTGGTAAGGAGAGGGATCCATCCACGACAGGCACTGGGCCATGACAGAGCCAACCACAGACTTTTAATGGCTTTGCAACCATTACCAATGTGCAGTCAAATGTCATTCCACCAAGTTCCTCAGCTGTGTGCTTTGTGGGGATGGTGGTAGGGAATTTCCAGAAACATCTACATGGTCTTTTCCTGTACCTTCTGAGATAGAGACACAGTTCTGAGATGGCCAGTAGCCAAGATTAGACTCAGTGTCGCTGGAAGAGTTGGAATTAGGGGTGAGTCTGAGGACAGGTTTAGCGGTGAGTCTGTGGCCAGGGTTAAAGTTTAGTCTGAGGCCAGGTTCAGGGTTCAGTCTGTGATCTGGGTTAGGGTTTGTCAGCACATGCTGGTTTCTGATTGGATCCCATTTTATTTCCGTGTCAATAGTGTGGCTTAAATGCATGAATGCATAGCATAGTTTGGCCAGCTAGTCTTCTGGCAGCCCTTTGGCTTCTGTCTTTCCAGGTCCCTTTTTGCCCCTAGGCTTCCTCTCTCCCTTTTACCCCACCACACCTATAGGACCCAGATGTCCCAGGTTCCCCCTGAGTCTCACTCATTCTTATTAGCTGGGGTCCAAGCCCTCTGGCAATGGGTGCTCAGTCTGGTGAGGAAGGGGTGGTGTTGGGCTGTCTGTCCGCTGCCCACCTCACGCCCGCCAGAGGATGGTGCCTCTTCTCTCCGCATCCATGCTGGGATAGCAGCCTTACTCAGCGCCCAGGAATCCTGGCCCACACAATGCCTGGCACTTTCGAGGCAGAGTACTGAAACTTTAATCCCAGCTTTCCTTTGGTTCCTGATCCCCCCAGGCCGCCATGGTCTCAGCTGGGCCACTCCCTTTCCCTGTCCCTAGCAGGTACCTGAGCTAAGCCTTGGAGAAGGACTCCCTGTCCAGCCCAGCTTGGCCAGCCAGGTGCAGAAGCGGTCCCCTGGCTCAGAGGGGGGACCTAGGGCGATGGTGGCCATGTGACTGCCATCTTCTCGGGTGCACACCTTCCTGGCAATGGTCCTCGGCTGCCTTCCAGTTTGGCTGTCTTCCTCCTAGCCTTCGTGCCCCAACGTGCAGGAGTTTCAGGGGCAGCTCTGAGGATGCAGAGCCCGGTGTGGCTGGGAGGCAGCAGGGGAGGGAGGGGCCCTTGCCCTCTGCCCTTCTTCCTTTCTCAGCTGTGTTGGCCTTCCTCTCTCCCTCCCTGTCCTCTTGGTCCATCTCTCTGGGTCTCTGCCTGTCCTCCTCTGGCCTGCTTTGTCTCCTTCTTCACCATACCTCTGCCTTGGTCCACCCTGGTCTCCATCCCACATCCATGTCAGGTTGCTTCTTTCTTTTTCTGTTTGCATCTCTTGCTTGCAGAGCTGGCTCCATCAACCCAGATGGGAGGAGCGAATCTCCTCCCCCATTACTTTGTGACAAAGACATACAACAGATATCCATTAATGATGATAATAATTTGAGGGAGGGATGCTTCCTTCAACCGCCCCCCATCCTATTATCTCTGGATAAGAAATTTCATCACTGAGTCACTCCTTGGAGTTAAGGCAATGCAAAACCACAGAATGTTCTTTGAGCTCCAACCAGGCAGGTGCCAGCACCATGCTGGGTGCTGGGAATGTGTGAGTAAGACAGGTCTCCATCCTCCACGGGTTTTCAGTAGAGTGGAGGTGGGCAGCAAGACCTCAAATGGCTGAAACGAAGAATAACAATGTCAGATGAAAATAACTGTTCAAGGTAGTAACTGGAGACGGGCTGAGTTCGCAGTCGAATCTCCACTCTGTTTTGAAGACTGAGGAGTCGTGGGGGCTGAGGAGGCTGTGAAGATCTTGATGGAGTTTGTGAGAAGAGAAGCAGGTGTCCAGAGATGGGTGGTATTTGTAGATGAATTGAGTGCCCTTGAGGAGCGTGGTGGCCATTCCAGGTTGGGGACACCGTTTAAGCAGTGGTGCACAGGAGGGGATGTCCAGGGCTGCTGGGGCCTTGGTGTTAGTGACTGTAACAATGATGAGGGCCACTTGAGCCCAGATAGTGGACTTGGATTGGATCTGTTCATCTGCAGGGAGCCGTGGCATTTTCTTGAGTGTAAGAATGATGAATTTACCAAGAAACAACTAACTCCAGGCTGCAGTGAGCTTCCTGCTTTCTTCCCAGAGAACTTGGGTCAGGGACATCACCCATGTCCACGAAGGCAGCTGTGCACTCTGGCCCCACTGAGGACCAAACTCAAGACCACTGCTTCTATCTGCCACGGACACTTTCAGGGAGAGGATCCTTTGGTACATTGTCCACTGGCTCCTGCTGTCCTGGGAGAGAGCTTAGAATCCATCTGTGCTGAGGTCCGCCTGCCCTGCATGACTGCAGTCTGTGTCACACTGCGTCTCCCTGGCTGGGGGTCGTCTCAGCGTGCTCTGACCATCTCCCCACACACTTGCTTGGTCTTCTTCTTCCTCCCCTTGGAAGCTGAGCAGGGGCTTCCCAGGGAGGCCTCTGATGCCAGGGCTGATGAGCTCTCATTCTGTCCCTGTGTCACACTCAGTAGCCCTGGCTGCTCAGCAGGTACCCTTGGGTGGGGCATCTGGCAGCTAATTGGTGCCTGTAAAGCACTTAGAAGCATAAAGGATGACACCAGGGAGGAATGCAGCTGCTAATCCCTGTGTCTCTTGAGTCAGAGCAGCTGGGGAGGGGACAGCTTTGAGGAGTTCCTGGACCAGTCCCCTTCCCATCCCCAGGAGATCTGCCCCTTGAGGGTCTATGGCCCTGGGGAGATTCCAGAGGCCTCCCCGACTCCAGGAAGCTCCCCTGTCTGGAAGCTCCCCTGAGCAGTGGCCCCATCTGGTTGCTTCCATCTCTTAGGACCAGGTGGAGAGAGGACCACCTAAAGCCAGACCTGGGCTCTGATCTCCAGAGTGGCTGTGAGACCTGGAAATGTCACTTCTGGCATCTGCACATCCATGGTTACAAATAACCGAGGGTCCACCTCAGAGCAGCTTACACAATAGAGGTCCATTTCCTCACATAGCAGAAAGTTCCATCTAGGAGTGATTCCGAGTTGCTGGATCTACCAGGTCAGCAGTTCCCCAACCTTAGTGGACTCTGGACCTTCCATCCTTCCTCTATGCAAGGCAGCAGTTGATAGTGTCTCCCTCAGGTTGGCAAATGATAAACTGGCATCTGTTGAAGAAGAGAGGTGGTTCTCTCTTCTCTCAATCATGAGAGGACAGTTCCTAAGCTGCAGCCTTCACTGGCCAAGATGCAGAGGCACACTCAGGCCAGGGGAAGGAGACCCTGCCATCGATTTATGCTACTGGCTCCCAGGGGGAAACCGTGGGCACATTTGGCTTGCCACGGTGATGGACACCATGTCTCGTGGAGGTGGGAGGGGGAGGGAGTTTGAACGTCCTAGAATGCATGGGATGGTTTGTCCCTTCCATGACCTCTAATGTCATACCAGTCATTTGTGGAGGTGAAAAACCTGCTTTTTATTATCCAAGCTTAGGCCCTAACTCCATTTTATAGAAGTGTTCTTGCCCGAGATTTACCAGGTAAATTGAGGGAAAATTCTCCCGTGGTTTTCTTTGGAACTTGACCGGGCACCGCCCACCACTTCTGAAGGTCTCAGAGCCTCAGTGGTGCGTGGGGCGGGAGCAACAGCAGCACTTCAGGTACAGCTGCATCTTCTGCTGTCACAGTGCCACCTTGGGTGCGTCCCTGCAGGACCATCTATGCACCGCGACACATGTGCTTTATTAGAAATTACTTTTCTTGTATGTCCCGCCTTTATGCTAGTGAAGCTGGTGCGTTTTCTTTCTTTTCCCTTTGAAATTATATGATCCCTGAATCTCATTTGGAGATGGTAAGGAGGATGGCTCAAAATTTGTCATCAAAGCCCCTGTCCTTGGCTAATAGTGTTAGTTCTGGAAGGTGGGGTGGGTATCCTTCCTGAGCATTCTCCTCAGGACAAAATTGGGGGTTCTCAGCAATTGAGAAGGGTCTAGGGTAGAATGTCCCACTTGGAAGCTGCCAGTGCATCCGTGAGTGACCTTAATCCCACTGACCTCAGTTTGCTTATCTTGGAAAAGAGTTGCTAATTTTCGCTCTGGTCACCTCCTCTCTGTTCTAAAGAACAGAACAGTGAAAGTGCTCAGCATCCTAGAACTGTCTTTACTGCCTGCGGGAACCCATTTCCCCACAATCTTGTATTTTCGCCCCAGGTTCATTAACATCAAGTAGAAATGCAGTTTCCAATCACCCGCCTCCTGGAGGCCAGCGCAGCCTCTCCCGGGTAGACCCATCGCAAAGCCCCAGTATGAAGGAGGTGGTGGCGTTTCAGGGATTAAGAAAGGGGGTAATGTTCCTGGAAGCCACCCCTGCTCCAACAACTCCCTTGCTGCTACTAGGAATTCCATCTGCAGGGGTTTCATCCTGGTTTCAAGCTTCCTCTCATGGAGGAGGGGTCCTGGGGAGGCCTCTGCTGTTGCTACAGCCTACTTGAGTGGGGTGGGAGTTGGGGTTAGTTTCCTTCTTGCTCTTAAATCATGTGGTGGTTAAGAACGAGGCTGACCACCTGAGTCTAAAACTGTGCCTGGACTTAAGGTCTGTAGTCATATATTAAACCACTCTGGGCCTCAGTTTCCTCATCTATAAAATGGGGATAACACCACTGGATTAAAAGAAGCAATCCATAAAAACCATGCCCTGGCACATACTTCAGGCTCATGATTCGGTCACTAACTGACTCTCCATTGTTGGCATATGAGGTCTGGTATTGGCGGCAGCACACTGGGGGACCCTGATCTGCTGGGCCCAGGAACTTCAGTCTTAGGGATCATGACTCATGGGCACTCTGGGGGAGCCGCCTTGGAACCTCTGCCTCCCCTCCCAAGCCCGGGGTGGCTGGGCCCATAGAATGACCTCAGCCGGGAAGAATGAGGGGCGAGGAGAGTGCAGGGCTGGGTGCAGGCTCCTGCCTACCCCTGGGGCCTTCCCTAGCCCCACCTTGCACCTGATCCCTAGCAGGTGACCCACAGGCAGCTGGACTCGGAGGGTCACTCCAAGGGTCATTCCTGTGACTCACTGTGGCCTCTTGATCCAGACTCAGTTCTTGGGACCTCCCAGCCTCTCCCTTCTGGATCCTGCTACTTAGAGATGGATGCCAACCCTAACCTTACACCATTAACCCCGATTTCTAGCAGAGACCTGAAGTTGACCTCTGCTGATGTGTAATGCTGACCTTTGATTGACCTCTGACCCTGGCCATGGATTGTTCCAGTTCTAGCCTCCGGTTGGGCCCTGCCCCTGGTTGTCGATGGACCCATCTCCCAGACTTGGAAGTGCCCAGAGGGTTTTCAGGATGTGTTCCCTCTCTGCATCACGTTCCCTCCCTTCCGATCCCCCAGGCCCAGGCTGGAATCCCCCATCTGCCTGGCAGTCCAGCTCCCTGGGGAGTGTCTAGTGGTCCATCCGGAGGGAGTGGGCTTAGCCTTAGAGGGGAGGATTCTGGTGGATTCTACTGGCTTTACCCCTTTGGTCCACTTCAAAAGGATGCCCACGGAGGAGCGCCCTTCTCCCACCCCTCTGGTTATGGCTCTCAGATCTTAGGGACCACCCTCCAACACTTGGCACTAGCTGGGGTTTCCTGAGAATAGCGACTGAGCTCCCCAGTTGGACCACGTTTGTTGAGGACAGACCATGTCTCTTCCACTGTCTGGGGGATCCCCAAGAGCAGAGGTTGTATCTCAATCATCAGGGGCAGTGTACAATAGCAGCTTGGGTGCTAGAGTTGAGCAAACTTGAATTCAATTCTTGGCTCCACTGTTTACTCCACTCTGTGCCCTTGGGCCAGTCTCTTGGTTTCTTCACTTACAAAATGGGGCTAGCGACATTACTTACCTCTTGGAGTTGTGAGGATTAAATGGGATTAGCTACAGGAAGCACTGAACCCAGTGTCTGGGACTTACAATTGCTTGGCAGATGTCAGTGGTCTTGATGGGCTGTCGCCTTCCACAGGTTCCAGCAGCTCAGTAGTTGAGCCTGGGTTTCCTCAGTGAAAAGAGGTCAGGTGACCTTCCCTCCCCATCTTTGTTCCTTGTGGCTTCAGGGACTCTGGGCCTGCAGGCTTGGCTCCACCTCTGCACAGGGCTCCTCTCCACTGTTAGAAGGCTTCTCCTCCCTGGCCTCACCTTCCCACATCCGCCCATCCTTCCAGACCCAGCCAACCCTACTGAAGAAGCCTCACGGGCAGCCATCTTCCAGGGCCTGGCTCTCAGAGGCTGCCACCAAAGCCAGGTCTGATCCTCTCCCATGATGGCCTTGCTGTGATCCTGGCTGCTGGTTCTCCTGAGGCAGGAAGGATCCAGGGCCTGCCTGTCCCTCCCACCATGGACCTGGGCTGTGGGTGGGTGGGATGAGTCCCTGGAACCACAGCCACCATGCCAGGGACATCTCCACAGCACTCATGACCAAGCAGGCACTTAACTGCCCTCAGCAGGGCTTGGCTTCTCTTCCTCTCTTTTCAATGAATTAAATCAATTAAGTCATTTTTGAATCACTGCAACTGGCCACTTGGGGCTTTCTCCATACTGAGGCCTGACTCATTACCGCAGCAGGAGAGGTGCCAAAGTCAGCCAGGACTCCATGAGCCCCGCACGCTTCTATTACTCCTCCATTACTCAGGAGGAGGAGAGGAGCAAGTGCAGACCCTCCAGGCCCGGCCCCAGGTCAACCTCTGGAGACAGACCTTAAGCACAAGGATGTGGTTCCCATGAGGTCCTTGGCCAGAGCCAGGAGTGAATTTGGTCTGCCCAGGGAACTGGGGTACCCCCTTTTTCCACCAACCTCAAGCATTCTTAAAGGCTCTCCTAGAAGCCAGCTGCTGGCGATGCTGAAAAGACGTTTTACTGCATCCTAGAGTCTCCGTTTTTGCCTCCACTGCTGGGAGCTCATTTATCAATTTAACCCTTAATCACCAAGATGATCTGCTTGATCTCCCATTTGACATAGTCGGACCTTTCTCCTCTTGAGGTTTTTCTTATTATTTATTATTTGTATTAGTAGAAGCTTTCTATACATACATTTTATTGGAAGATGTCTTGTGTCTTCCTTGGAAGTGGCCCAAGTAAAAATCCTAAGTAAAAAAGTGGGGTCAGGAGGTGCTCTCGGATCAGTGAGGGGGACTCATGGAAGCGTGCATTGGTTTTCCTTCTTGGTTAGAGGAAATATCAAGCTACAGGGTGCAGGAAGTGAATCTCCTACAGGCTGAAGGCTGAAGCACAGGTAGCTGTTGTGGTCTCCGGTTGGGGAGAACAGAGCAGCCCCACCTCGACTCACACTGTCAGGGAACTGGCCTGGGTTTGGGATCACAAGCCCTGATGTGGCCCTGGTCTCTCTCCCTCTGGCAGATCCTCCTGCTCCTGTGGTTCTCTGTTTATCTGGGTGTTAAGTGGGTAGGATGAGGGGCCTGCTCGGTCTCTTGTGGGGCTCCTTTGATGCTCTCCTGAGCCAAAGGATGGATTTTAATGATTTTTCTGATCAGGACTGTTTTGTACACTGCTCTTCCTTCTCAGATTCCAGGCCTAAAAAGTGGCCTATTTTCAGTTCCTAGAAAAGGGACCTATGTATAATAAAATGACTGCTCCTCAGTCCCAGAGTGACCCACTCCCTCCTGAGGCCCTGGCCCTCTGGCCTCCCTCACTGGCCCAGGTTCCTCCATGACACTCCCAGCAGCAGAGCTGGCTACAGCTCCCAGGACTCAGGATCTTGCTCCTCAGCGTGAGGGTGCCTTCCCAGGCTTGAGCAAGAAGAGCAGTCGGAGCTTCTTAGAAGTGCCTCCTGATCTGTACACGGGCTCAGTGGGTTCTGATCCACCTGCCTGCTGGTGTTGCCGTGCAGATGGTGCCATGGGAAGAGTCCCATGAGCCAGTTACCATTATTAGCTTAATTTTATAAATAAGGAGACGAGGCTGGAAAAGGTATGTCACCCAGTTGGGAAACAGCAGATTATCAAAATTTTCTTAATCACGATAATCTGCCCATGCTCATTCATTCATTCTTCATTTCACAAGTGTTTATTGAGTGTGTACTATGTGCCAGGTGTTAAAGATCCATACAGAGTCAATGACACAGACACAAAGCCCGGCCTACCAGAGCTAAAATTCTAGAGAGAGGAGAAAGGCAATAAATACGTACAGAGGGTGTTAGAAAGTAATAAGGGGGTGGATGCTGGGCGTAGGTGTTAACAATTTCAGCCTAGATTGAAGGAGAGGGAGCAAGCCCCAGGGGTGCCCGGTTGGGGGAGACTCTGGGAGAGGAGCGAGCCCTGCACATCTAATGACAGGGAGGTGACTAAGGGAGGAAGTGGAGGACAGGAGAACATGATAGCTGAGAGGTAAAGGAGGATGGGGCCCATGGGGCTCTGGGGCCCTCGAGAAGCCCTCGGGGTAACTCCTCCAAATGGGTGGGTTCTATGGTAGGGATGGGAGGCCGGTTGCATTGTGGAGGTGGCCTTTATCGACCAGCAGCCTCTGCAGAGTTCCAAGCAATGAGAAGCCCGATCTGACTCTGTGTTTACCGGTGACTCCTCCAACTGCGGCAGGAGTGCTGCTGGAAGCGGGGGTGAGTGAGGCCGAGAGACCTGTGAGGGGTTCCCGAGATGGTCCAGGAGAACATGGAGCTGGGGCCAGGGAGGAAGGAGAGGTGCCATGAGAGACCTGGGATTCTGGATCTGTTTTGCTGCTGGACTGGGTTAGGGCAGGAGAGAAAGAGAGGAGTCAAAATTGGGGGCCTGAACGAGAGAAGGATGGAGCTTCCTTCTGCTGAGAACGGTGGCGGAAGAGGCACTTTGTGGCCTTTTGTTCAGCCCTGGGCACCTTGAGCTCTCCTGTTGGGCCGGCAGCTGGAGGGTGGGTCTGGAGTGCAGGGAGAGGCCCAAGTGGGGGACCAGACTCTGGGGTCCCACTGACTGGCAGAGCAGGTGGCCCTAGGGAGCAGCGAGAGTTGGGACTGTACAGTTGGTACAGTGCTGTTCCCCAGGTGCCTGGTGTCCTGCGTCCCTTGCCTCCTCCAGTCAGGAGAGGGAGAGCTTGGCTGAGTCCCTCACCCGCTTCAACAGAGAAGGCAGCTGAGACCTGCGTGATTCCTGACCCTCACCCAGAACAAGCCACAGAGCTGGAACCCAGGCCTCCTGACGCGGGCTTCAGGGACTTTGCATGACAAGATAGCACTGGTAAGGCGCCCTGACAGGTCTGGAATGTGGGAGTGAGTGTGAGGGTGATGACTTGTGCACCCCATTGGCTGGCCAGGGGCGCCTTTCGGCAGAATTGCTCTCTCACCCAGTGTGCGCTGGGGACCGTCACGCTCTTCCTGCTGGGAGGGCCCCGGCCCCTGGGTGGGGGCCCTCACACTCAGGCCTGCCTCCCTGATTCATTCCAGCTCTCCGGAGGCCTGAGTCACTTTCTTTCCAGGCTAGAGCTGCTTGTTTGGCAAATCCTTGGATTCTGAGGGGAGGGATAGGAACTCCTGCCCAGGGCTGGTCCTGTGCATGTGAGGCAGGCAGCCACCCACACCTGCCCCAAATCCCTGCCCTGGCCTGGAATTCCCTCCCTCATCTCTCTCTCCATCCCACCCGCCATTCCTGATGACAGTCTCCATTCATGTGTTCAGTAGTTTGTAGTTTGCACACTGAGGCTCGGAGAAGGTAAAGGCTGGTTCGAGAGCCCCCATGTGGGAGATAGGGGAGCCAGGGTGCGGTCCCAGTCTTGCCTGAAGCCAGGAGCTCTTCCATTTACAGTCACTGTTGTCCCTGTGCCTGGCTGCCATTTTTCAACTCTTTGCTTTTTTCCTCTGACTTTCTGGAAATCTGTTGATTATCTTTGTACTGACGGAGGAAGGGACCCGTGATATGGAAGAACAGTGGGATGGTGGCTGTGCAGCCACAGGAGAGGTCTTGGGTGGGCTGGGTGCTCAGCCACAGTGCTTCCTGGAAGCACTCAGGAGTCAGAGAAGTAAGTTAGGTAAAAGATGTTCCAGGTAGGGAGGCGGCCAGAGGAATGGAAGGAACTTGCCTTCAAGGGTCAGGAACAAGGTGCGGGGAGGAGGTTGGATTGCAGAAGTTTCTGAATATCTTTGGAATGTTCTGGACAGTTCTGATGAAGGGCCCAGGGCTTCTGCCTTCCAGTACTAACTCCTCTGGTTCCTCAACCCTGGCCGGCTCTCCTTCTCAGCACAGCCTGAACTTCAAAGGAAAGCCTCAGACTTCCTGGATCATGCCCTGTCTCCCAGGGAAGTGGGTATTGGGTTGCTCACAAGACATCCACAGTACTGATGGAGCTCTCAGGATGTCAGGAAGCCCAGAGACTTTCCCAAGAAGAATCGCAGCTCAGAAGGAGGGTCAACCTCACAGGACCGGAGGACCGCATGTCACTAGAGGTGTAAGCAGGCATCTGCTCTCCGTGGGGTCATGGGGTCTGAAATTGTAACAGAGGTTATTCACCCTATGGACGTGGGCACACCCCTTATTAAAGGCAAGTACTCCGGGGAGGATCATGGCTGCACCCGTGCCTATGAATGCCATGGTCAAATGCTTTCTTTTCTGGGCGAGGGGAGT
This sequence comes from Sciurus vulgaris, assembly GCF_902686455.1. Classification (NCBI taxonomy): domain Eukaryota; kingdom Metazoa; phylum Chordata; class Mammalia; order Rodentia; family Sciuridae; genus Sciurus; species Sciurus vulgaris. Next base: position 27,942,913 of record NC_136475.1, on the reverse strand, counting down.
AGAGAAGAGGAGGGTAAGCTGAGAACTCAGGGGAAGGTAGGAGAGCCAAGGCTACTGGGGCCACTTCACGCCTGAGCTGCAGGAGGAGTCACAGTAATCCATCCCCACCTTTGCCCAGCTCCCTGACAGCTAGGTCAAACTTACCCTTTCAGTTAGATTCCTGGTGTGTCTTGAGCTTCTTTATTTACAGGGCGTAGGGACTGATTTAGGGGGACTGTGAAGGTGGGTCTCTGAGTCCAGTTTCCCTTTGCAGGAAGAGTATAATTTAGGGAAAACCAGACCCCTGCCAGCCAGCCAGTCTTTGGGGACTACAAAAGATTCCAGTTACAGACCTGGTGCCATTTAACTCAGGTCTCCACCTGTGACCCCATCCATAGCTGGCAAAATGCAAATTAGCTCCACACCCTCTGAAATAGAGCCCGCAAGTAAAATTGGAAAAATATGGTGCCTATCTTGATTGTGTGTCTCTGCAATAAGCATGAACATGTTGAGTGACACAATTACATGCCACACCTCTCACTTGGGACCCAGCATCACAGTCACAACCACCTGAAATCCTGCCACCAAACAATGCACAGCACATTCAGCACTGTTTATTGAGAGGGAGTGATTCACCTTATTATATAAAGCTTAAAGTCTTTGACATGACTCTCCAAAACAGGTCTCTTTCAAATGAGCAAAGATGAAGAACTCGAGGAACCCAGGCAGTGTGTGACCATGAATCAGAATAATTTATAATGTCATCAATAAGCCTGGTAATGCCACGTCCACAGTTAGAAGATGTGGCTAATAGCATCTGCTTACAAAGGTTGTTAAATAAAGACAATTTCCAAGTAAACTACAAGTACAGTGAATTTGCTGCAAGTAATTGATTCTGTATTCTGAACATAAAAATAGGTAATCTGTATCAGATGAAAATCTGTTTCTTTCCATTTCTACTCAATACAAGTTCAACAGAACCCTGTTGGTGGTTTATGGGGACCACCAAGTGATTCGCTTCCACAGTCGACCAGTGGGCTGTTCTTCCTTACGGCTGGTGGGAGCTTCCGGGAGAAGAGGAAAACCAAGGTGTGGGGACGAGGTGCCTCCAAGCGTGTGAAGTAACAACATCTGTGCCTCCCAGTCTGCACGGGGGACCGAGATCTAGCCGCAGGTCTGATAGTCGTCCTAATTCCAGTGAAGGGATAAGCTTTTTTGGTATTTCAAGATGTCTTCCCAACTGCAATGATATGAAAACATTCGATTTCCATTGATGACAAAGTCAAAAGTGTTTTCTATGCATTTGTGGGTTTTGCCGCCATGTATAACTGAAGGGAATAGTTAGGGGTTGCTGAGAATAATAGTGCATTTTCTTCCCTATTAGATTCCCCAACTCTCTACATTCTGGCCATGAACTTTCAAGGGGTTGAAGGAATGAAGGTCAGGGGCCTCTGGTGCTTGACAGAATCCCAGCCGCTGAGGCAGATGTCTGGAGTGGGGGCTCAGCCCCAGAGCCTCCCGCGGGGTGAAAGTCCCCGGAGACCCCCGTGCTGAGTTTGTCTACCTCTGTGTCCTGCCTCCTGCTCTCCCCTGCTGGCTGCTACTTCAGGCTCCAGCTCCGTCCACTTTTACCCATTTCCTCAATCTCTCTGAGTCAGGCTCCTCTCTGTTGATGTCACATTGGTTCTCTGAATGATGACCAGAGGGACATTAGGACCTAAAAATTCATCAGTCATGTCATCCCCTTCTTAAGATCCTTCCTTGCAGATTCCTTAGAAAACTTGGAATGGAACCACCATTTAACTCAATTATCCCACGCCTTGGTTTAACCCAAAGGTCTTAAAATCAGCATACTACAGTGACATGGCCACACAATGTTTACAGCAGCTCAATTCACAATAGTGAAGCTATGGAACCAAACTAGGTGTCCTTCAACAGATGAATGGATGAATGGGCATATATACAAAATGGAATATTGCTCAACCATAAAGAAGAATGAAATTACGGCGGTTTGCAGTAAATGGATGGAGTTAGAGAATATCATGCTAAGTGAAAAAAGCCAATCCCCAAAAGACCAAAGGCAGAATGTTCTCTCTGATATGTGGATGCTAACACATGATGGGGGGGTGGATAGAAGTTCACTGGATTAGACAAAGGGGAATGAAGGGAAGGGAGGGGAGATGGGAATAGGAAAGATAGTAGGATGAATCCGACATAACTTTCCTATGTTCATATATGAATACACGACCAGGGTAACTCCACATCGTGTACAACTACAAAAATGGGAAGTTATACTCCATGTGTGTGTAATATGTCAAAATACATTCTACTGTTATGTATACTAAAAAGAACAAATAAAAAAAATTTAAAAGTCCTTCCTGGCTCTCCAATACCTTCACAGTAGGAAGAAGAGACAGACTGTGGTCCTCAAGGTCCAACCCTGGCTGCCACCAGGTTCCTCTGAACCACACCCACCACACGCTTCTGGCTGCGCCAGGTTCCTGGGTGCGCCTGGCCTGGCCTGTAGTTCCCTGGGTCAGGCGCTCCCGGCTCAGATCCGTTCTTTACACATGCTCCGTTCTCCCACAGACCTTGCTTTTTCCAGACGCCCTTCCTGCTCTCTGAGGGCTTCTGTTCCATACCTGCTGCTCTGCTCCAGGCTGGTCCGTTTTAATGTGCAGCTTCTCTCTCACTCGGGCTGGAAGCCCTGTCCATGCTACAAAGGCAACTGGTAGCGACGGGCGTTCCTGTGAAGATCCTGCTGCTTGGAGAACCCGGGTGCAGGAAGGATGCTGGCTGGAGGCTCCTGCTGATTTCAGGGGTCGTGGAAGGTCCAGGGGTGATGCTGGACCCAGCCCACAGGCTTGTGGGGTGGGAGGAGGCAGGCAGTTCTCCCGGTGTGGAACAGAAGGGGCCCCGTCGTGGGGTTTACTGGCACTACGAACCTTTGGGTTAAATTTCCAAATGCAGTCACAATTATACTTTTTTGAATTAATATTATCTCCCAACTGACTATACGTTCCAAGGAGGCAAAGACGATGTCAGCCTAGCATCTGGCCTTGCTCAGCTCAGCAGGTCAGCAGTTGCTCTCATGGGACATGAGAGTTCTCTCTCCCTGCTCATAGGAAAGGCCTGTGTCTCCTGTGTCGTCTCCTCATCTCCCCACCCTGGCCTCCTCTGCCTCTTGAGTCTGCACTCCCTTGGCTGGGTTTCAGTGGCTGTTTCCCTGCTCAGTAGTTAAATCATCCCTTACTTGTTTTGCAGGAGGTTGACATGTGACTCAGACCCGGTGTGGCTGGGCCAGGCTTAGGGGAGCTCCCAGAGACTGAGTAGGTGCTCAATAAACGTGTGCCGTTGAGCATCGGCCAAGCTTGGAGTGGAGGGATGGACAGGCTGACCTGGTTGGAGGAGGGCGGGGACCCTCAGGCCCTCCCAGGAGGGAACAGACAGGCCAGGTGCCTGGGGTCAGGGTTCGATCCCAGGTCAGGTGGCACTGGGATGTCTGGGGAGTTCCACACCCACTCCCCTGTGATCTGGGCTGGGTGCTCCAGATAGGATCCTGGCACACCCCCGGCGGCCTGCCCCCACCTGCTCCTGGGGCGGGGGCAGCAGGTGGGGCCCACTTATCGCCAATCAGGCCAGCAGGCAAAGCCAGCTGGGCTCTGGGGAGATGGCAATAGCACAGACACTCCTCAGTGGAAAATCCCTGCACCACGCAGCCCCTGTCTGTGCATGGAAGGGCCTGGGAGACGTGGGCCAGAAGCCTGCCACCAAGTGTGTGGGTCTAAGGGAGGAGCTCAGGCGGGTGGGCTCCTCTCTGCAGGCTGTCTTGTGTACAGTCTTAGACGGGGTCAGGGTGAACCAAGCACCAGTCCTTGGCTGCATGGATCTCAGACTTCCAGGGCCTTAGGAAGTCGGTGCAGCCTCCCTTTCTAATCCCTTGCTGTTTCTTCCTATCATCATTTATTTTTTGGTACGGGGAAAGGATCCCAGGGGAGCTCAACCACTGAGCCACATTCTCAGACCTTTTCTGTATTTATTTAGAGTCAGGGTCTCACTGAGTTGCTTAGGGCCTCACTGAGTTGCTGAAGCTGGCTTTGAACTCCTGATCCTCCTGCCTCAGCCTCCTGAGCAGCCGGGATTACAGGCATGCACCACGGTACCCAGCCCCTTGGGATTTTTAATCACTTATTGTCATAAAAAAATTAAATTCATTTTTAAGCAAATATATAAAAGCATAAAAGCTGTACATATTTATGGAGTACCATGTGATGTACTACAATGTACTCAATGCATGTCTACATTGTGTAACGTTAAAAGCAAGGTAAGTATATTTATCTCTTCGAACATATCTTTATGGTGAAAATCGTCACTTTTTTCTACTTTTGGAAATATGCATTGCAGAATTGTGGTCCACAGTCACCCTACTGTGTCATCAGCACTTGCTCCTAACTATAACACAGTACCATCCACCAGCCTTTCCTCAGCCTTCCTACTTTCCCCCCCACTCTTCCCAGCCTCTGTTAACCCAGCCTTCTTTCAAGTCCCTTGAGACCAACGTTTTTAGATTCCACATATGAGTGAGACCATGTGGTGCTTATCTTTCTGTGCCAGGCTTCCTTCCCTTAACATAATGGTCTCCTGTTCCATCCACATTGTTGCAAATGACAGGATTTCATTCTTGTTTACGGTTAAATAGTATTCCACCCTTTCTCTATCCACTCATCAGTTGATGGGCAGTTAGGTTGTTTCCAGTGCTTGGCTGCTGTGAACAGTGTGGCAATAAACATGGAGGTTTCTGATTACTTCCTATGAGAATCAGCAGGCTTGGATGTACTCTAGTCATGGTTCCCTGGGCTTCCAACGTGGGTATGACAGCGTTTTTGGCAAAGGCTGGTGAGGGGGCCAAGTGCATCTTTTATGGGGGCATGGCCACTGCCCCCTTATGGACAGGATGTGCAATCTGCAGATTTTCCATGTCACTTGCTAAAATCCTTTGGGTGAACAAAGCTTGTGCAGAAGAGGTATGTGCACAAACTCGGCATATCCTCCATGCTTGCCATTGGAGACATTGGGTCCTAGCGCACGCTAACAGACTCACGCACAAAGGTGTATACACGTGCCTCAGACATATAGGAGTCTCCTGTCGGGGTCATCTCCCTAGCACTGTCCCAGAAAGTGGTGAGTCATGAATATCTCCTGCTGCTCTCTTTCCCCCCATGTTTATTGGTGCATTATAATTGTACACGATGGTGTACGATAAGCACAATGTAACAATATAATTTGGCCAATATCATTCCCCGGTATTCCCCTTTCCCTCTCCTCCTCCCTCTTCTGGACCCTTTCCTCTACTCTATTGATGGTGCTTTGATTTTCATGAGATCTACTCCTACCTTTCTTTTTCCTTTTTCAAGAGAAAACATATGACCCTTGACTTTCAGACTTTGGTTTATTTTGCTTAACATAATATTCTGAAGTTCCATCCATTTTCTGCAGATGATGTCATTTCACTCTTCTCTACGGTTGAATGAAACTCCACTGTGTATGTATACCACATTTCCTTTGTCCATTCATTCATTGATGGGCTTCTAGCCTGGCTCCATAATTTGGCTATTGTGAATTGTGCTGCTCTAAACATGGGCATGCATGTCTTGCTGTAGTATGCTGACGTTATTTCTGTAGGATAAATACCAAGGAGTGGTATCGCTGGGTCATATGGTGTTTCCATTGAGTCTTTTGAGGAGCATTCATACTGATTCCCATAGTGGTTGTGCTAATTTGCAGACTCACTGACGGTGTAAAAATGTTCCTCTTTTGCGATATCCCCTCTAGCTTTTATTATTATTGGTATTCTCCATGACTACCATTCTGACTGGAATAAGATGAGATCTTAGTGTAGGTTTGAGTTTCCTAAATTGCTAATATGCTGAATGGTTGTTTTCCCCATGTATTTTTGCAATTTGTATTTCTTATTTTGAGAAATGTTTGTTTAGTTCATTGGCTGATTAATTGGGTTATTCCTTTGATGCTTTTTGAGTTCTTTCTATATTGTGGATATTAATCCTGTGTCAGAAGAGTAACCAAGTAAAGATTTTTCTCCCATTCTGTAGGTTCTCTCTTCACATTCTTAATTGTTTCCTTTGCTGTTCAGAAGTTTTTTAAACTTGGTGTCATCCCATTTATGAACTCTTGGCATTATTTCCTGAGCTTTCGGGGTCCTAATGGATTGAGAACGTCATCACCTGTGCCTATATGCTGGAGTGTTGACCCTACATTTTCTTCAAGGAGTTGCATAGGGTCTGGTCCAATTCCTAGGTCCTTGATCCATTTTGAGTTGACTTTGTGCAGGGTGAAGGATAAGGGTCTAGTCTCATTCTTCTATGTGTAGATAACCAGTTTTCCCAGCACGATTTGTTTAAATCCTATCATTTCTCCAACCTATGTTTCTGGCACTTTTGTCAAGAATCTGTGTGGTTTTTTCTCTGTATTTTCTGTTTTGTACCATTGGTCTATGTGTCTGTTTTTATGCCAGTACCGTGCAGTTCTTGTTGCTATGGCTCTGGATAATTTGAAATCAGATATTGCGATGCCTTCAGCATTGGTTTGTTTGTTTGTTTGTTTTTAACTTAAAATTGCTTTGGCTATTCTGGGTTTTTATTCTTCCAAATGAAACTTAGGACTGTTTATTTCTAGTTCTGTGAAGAATGTCATTGGTATTTTGATGGGGATTGCATTGAATCTATATAAATTTTTTTGCTAGTATGTTCATTTGAACAAAATCAATTGTGCCTATCCATGAACATGGGAGGTCTTTCCATCTTTTGGTGTCATTTTCAATGTCTTTCTTCAGTGTTCTGCAGTTTTCATTGTAGACCTCTTTTGCCTCGTTGGTTAGGTTTATTCCTACATGTTCTTTTAGGCTATTGTGAATGGGATTATTTTCCTGATTTCTTTCTCTGCAAGTTCATTATTAGTGTATAGGAAAGCTGTTGACTTTTTACATTGATTTTGTAACCTGATGCTTTGCTGAATTTGTTTATCAGCTCTAGAAATTTTCTTGTGGATTTTTTTTGGTCATCTAAATATAAGATCGTGCCATCAGAAAAACAGATAATTTTTTTACTTGTTTTCCTACTTGAAACACTTTAATATCCTTCTCTTGCCTAAATACTCTGGCTAGAACTTCAAAAACTATATTGAATAGGAGTGGTGAGAGTGGACATCCCTATTTGTTCCAAATTTGAAAGGAAGTGCTTTCAGTTTTTTCCTATTTGCTATTCCTCGGGTCTCTTCTCAATGCATTAAAAACCATACTTGCAATAGAGCTGTTTGTACAACTTTGTTTCTCATGTCACAAACACTCTTTGTAAACATTATTTTAAATCATTACATAATCTATTGTCATATGGGTGGACCATAATTTATTAAACCAATCCCCTATTATTGGATATGTAAATCGTATTTGTTTTTCACAACACTGTGCAGAAATCTTTATCCACTTATCAGATGGTTTCCTTGGGCTGAATTCCCAGAAATTGCACTGCTGGCTCACAGGTTTAGACTTTTAAAAAGGCCCTTTGCTTCATGATAAATCCACTGAAATACTCCTATCACCAGGACTCCCTTGCTAATCCTGATATTCATATTTCTAAATGATTTAAATAAATGTCACATGCAAGATTGTTTTTGTCATTCTTTTTATTTGCATTTGTATATGATTATTAATTATAAACATTTTTGTTTGTTATTAATTTTTATTTCCATTTGGTTTACTTAAGTTCTTATGCCATTTATCTATTTTGGTCCTACGATTGTTTTAACATTGATTTTTTTGGGGGAGGAGGGGTTCCTGGGGATTGAACTCAGAGGCACTTGACCACTGAACCACATCTCTGGCCCCATTTTGTATTTTACTTAGAGACAGGGTCTCACTGAGTTGCTTAGGGCCTCACTTTTGCTAAGGCTGGCTTTGAACTCAGGATCCTCCTGCCTCAGCCTCTGGAGCCGCTGGGATTACAGGCATGTGCCACCACAACCTAGTTTCACATTGATTTATAAGTACTTTTTTTATATTAAGGATACTAACTTTCCTTTTACTGGTTGCATTTGTTTTAAATACTGTTTCCATGTTTCCCATTTGATTTTATATTCTGCTTTTTATTTTTTAACCTAGATAAGGCTTACATTTTAAGCAATCAAATTGAAAATATTTTCTTTCACAACGGCTCCATTTACTTTCAGTTTCAGAAAGCTCTTCCCTATTCTGCTTGTTGAATGTCACCTCTGTGCTCTTGTGTGTGCACCTGCACACGTGTCTTCATTTTACTTTGCAATCATCTTGGAAATAAGGCAGAGAAGACATTATCTCTGCCCTCAAGGAGCTTGCAGGGAATGGAGCAGAGCAAACACAGTGAGAGTTATCACTGCTCTCATTGAGCACCAGAGATAAGATGCACAGATAGAGTTTTAGCGAAAGGAGACGAAGGCCGAGTGGAGATGCTGGAGCTCTAGAGGGAGTGCCCCAGGTTGCCCAGGGCTGGGGGAGGTTTATTTATTTATCAAACACATCTATAGCCTTATTATGTGGCATGGATTGTTTTAAATACTAACTCATTCAATCTTCACAATAACTTACTGAGCTATTATTATCCTACTATTATCCCCATTTCACAGATCATGAAACTGAGTTAGAGTTATTTACACAAATAGTTTAAGTGAATGGAAGGACCAGGATTTGAACCCAGGAAGTCTGGTTGTGTTGCAGGGGCAGCAGGGTTGTTTATAGTTATGGGACTTGAAGACTTAAAGGAAGAGTGTAGACCAACAGTTGGCAAAATTTTCCTGAAAAGGGTAAAATAGTTCATATTTTAGTTTTTGAAGGTCAAGGAAAAATACTGAGGATATTATAGGCAATCATGTATTTTCACAAATCTTGTAGCAATATTTAAAATAACAAAGGTGTGCTAAAAATAAAGGATGGGTCTTCCTTGGGAGCATGGTATTTTGCTTTCTTGAGGTTTAAAACGAGTGGTCACGGCTATCAACACTGCAAGTGTTCATCTGTGTAGGCCAGTTAGCTAGTGGGGTCTTGAGAAGACAGTCCCCAGGCAGGATTTGGACTGTGGGCCTCACGTGGCCTGCCCACCTGGATCAGGAGCATCATTGCAGGAGAGGCATTGAGCATTGGGGCAGCAGGTGGAGAAGAGGCAGGAAGCTACTGGTCAGGTCCAGGGGGAGATGAGGAGGGTGGGCTTGAGGGCCAGGTGGGGACAACAGATCCTCTAGACTTTTCTGAGACTGGCAATCAGCGAGTGTGGAGGGAGGAGCCCATAGAGGGCGTGGGTGTGTCCTGGTACTGGGAAGCATGGTCCCTGCTGTGAGTCTGCAGCCCCCTTGCGCTTGCTTTTCTCTCCGAGAGCTTAAGAGTAATCCCTTTGGAATCTTGGTGAGGGGCAGAGACACCAAAGAGAAAGACACTCTCCCTGCCAGGGTGTGGTGGGGTCTTGCTTCCATGGGGCACCAGGAAACCCCATTGGCAGGACCTCCTTCCTGGTTGCTGCTATGGTGTCAGTGACCCTCTGTGAGCCGTCCCCTCTTGGATATGAGCATTGTCCCCTTCAGATTCCTTTCACAGAGTGGCAGGACACCCAGACCTTCTCTTTGGGGTGAATGAAGGGGGAAGCTAAAACGGGGCATGGGTGGGAGAACAGAGAAAGGGGAGCAAGTGGAATGGGAGAAAATGTAGCCCTGTGGTCATGGTTTCCAGTGAGACTGACCACCAGTGAGACTGGAACACCATTTCTCTTGGTGGAGCACAAACTGGCCCTCCTTCTCTGTCCCATGTGGCGGCAGAAGGTGGCTACTTGCAGTGACCTGGCTCTGTACTTAGGTCAATGAGTCAGGGGATGGACAGGTCTTGTCCCATGGTGTTATTGTTGTCCATGGGCTTGAGTCCTGGCAGGTGACTTATGAAATACTTGGAGGAATTATTTGGGGTGAGCCAGAGATATACCAGGGGTCGGGCCTGAGGGATATACGCAGGGCACCTCTGCTGTGCATGTGACTTCCCCTTCTGGGCACAGGTCTAGGGGGGCTGAGCAGAGCAAGACTAGAAGGCTGTGTGAGTCAGGTCAGTAGGAGGCTGGTCCCTACCCATGGTGGCCAGTACTGGTCTAAGGGACTACCACTCCCAAGCACAGGCTGGTCCCTTGACCCTGATTCCAGAGAGGTCCTTTCTAGCTTCAGAGTAACCTTGGCCCTGACCTCATATGGAGCTTTAAACACTCATCAGGTGGACCTTAAACCCTACGCATTACCTACAAACCAAGTGTCCCTCATTGGAAGGGAGATTGGGCACAGGTGGATCCTAAGGGACCCAGCTCACAGCCTGAGACAGCTCCTGGAGGTGGACCATGGAAAACTAATGGAAGGAAGGCTGATGGATTGACAGGCACAGTTGTCTCACCCGGCTCCAACTCAGTCAAACGACCTTGAGAAACTCTTAACCGAAATGTGGTGTGAGCGCTCAGGGAGGTGAACTCACCTGCCCAATGGGTATAATGATACTCGAGCGCCTGCCCTTCCCATCTCTTGAAGGAGGTGTGAGGAATCAGTGGGGAGGAGTGGAAGCGATTTGGAAACTGTGTGGCATTATTATCTGACCTGTGGTATTAAAATAAGGACTGCGCGTGTGGCCTGTCTGCTGTCTGTCTGCCCTCAGCATTTCCTACGGCTGCTGTATAAGACAACTCGTTAGCATTTCTTCCTCCCTGGACTCCTCTGATCTCTCCATGTTAATTTTTCTTACAATTTCCACTGAGAAAATTTTCAAACATGCTTAGAGTAGTTTAATGAGCCTCCATGTGGCAGATCAGCACGCCTTGCTTTAACTCACCCACGGTTCTGTCCACCTGTCTCTAGACAGGATGTGTCTACCCCACCTTTTGTCCCTCCCTCCTCCTCTTAGGCTTCAGCTTTTGATTCACAAAGATGGCTGGCTCTCCCAGCCTTTCTGGCTCCTTCTCCACTTCCTTTCTCACAGGCATTTCCCCTAGTAAAATAAAACCTTTAATCCCACCTTGGTGCCTGCTTCTCAGAGGACTTGGGCCAACAGATCCCATAACCCCGTGACCCAGTCATCAATTAGCAATTTTTTCCTACACTTGGTTCATTTACCCTTCCCTCTTCCTTTCCCCCCTTTCCCCATTGCCTTGATTTAAAACCAATCCCAGACACCGTGCCATTTTATGCTTAAATACAGTTGGTCCTCATTATTCGTATTCTCTCTTTGCAAATTTGCCTGCTTTTGAATTTATTTGGAATGCCAAAGTCAATACAGTGCTTTCTTGGTCATTCGGAGACATGCTCAGGGTGACGAAAACTCTTGAGTTTTTGAATGTGTGGGTTTCCAGCGAAGGTCAGGTGAGGTGACGCTCTGCCTTCTTGTTGCAGGTCTCATACTTAAACAAGGGTCCCTTCCGTGGTCTGTGTAAAGTCACATTGTTGCCCTTTGTTGCTCATTTTACTGTTTACAATGGCCCCCAGTGTAGTGTGTAGGTGCCGTCTTGTGTCCCTAAGCACAAGAATGCTGTGGGTGCCTTCTGAAAGAAACGTGTGTCTTAGGTGAGCTTTACTTAGGATTAAGTTATAGTGTCATTGGCAATGAGTTCAGTGTTAATGAACCAACAATACATATTAGATGAGGTGTCCTTCAAAACAGACACACAAAACAAGGTTATGTATTGATCAGTGGATAAAAATGTTCTGACCAGAGGCTCACAGGAACCTAAACCTGCATTTCCACTGGGAGCAATGCTTTGGTATTTGCTAATTCAGTGTTCTGGTGACTTTATACAACACAACTATGGCAAACAGCAAGAATCAACTCTACTTCAGTGTTATGAATACTTTCTTACAACCCTGCAATGTCATTAGCATACCTAACAAAACCGACACCTTGGTAACATCCAATACCCAAGACTATTATCAAACTACCATAAATGTCTTGCAAGTGCCTATTTATGATTGGTTTATTCAAACTGGGTTGGATGCAGGTGAGAGCCACAGTTCATAATTGCTTATTATGATTCTCAAGTTTCTGAATCTAGAACACTTATTTCCTCCCTTTAACTTTTTAATGCTATTACCTGATTATGGAAACCAGGTCTGTTGCCCCATGAAATTTCCCATATTCTGAGTATGTCTGTTTGCTTTCTTCTGGTGTTTACTTTGTGCCTTTATCCCCTATATTTTCTGGCAAAGAAATTGATCTCTAGAGGACTCAGTTCCTGGCGGGGTCACTTGAGGTGGGGACTTGGGTGGCTGCTGAAGTTGGGGATAGAATTGGGATTTTATCGAGAGGATTACATTAAGGTCAGGTTGGTTGGGAGAGCTGGCTGCCATTGGCAGATGATCTAGTAGTTAAGAGTGAAGACTCAGGATCTGGGATTTCTAGGTTCAAATCATGGTCCTACCACTTAGTGGCTGTTGACCTTGAACAAGTTATGTAATCTCTCTCTTTCTTACTTTCCTCATATGTAAAATGAGAATAACAACAACCCTTACACACTGTGCTAGTAGAGAAATGTGAAATATGTAAAGGTAGCTCCCAGGGTTCAATAGTTAATATATGTAAAGCATTTGGATTGGGGCCTGGCATGTGGCAATTTCTATGTGTTGCTATTCTGTTGTTATTAGAATAGATTAGGGCTTGGGACTGTGGTAAGGGTAACTCTAGGTCATGATTCCACCCATTACCAGAGGTTCTGCCTTTGGCCCAGGATTGGCTCTCCCTTAGAGTGAACTGTTTTTCCCCGTCTCTGGAGAACGGGTTAGAGTTGAATGGGATTGAGTGCTCTGTCTCTCTGCCTCATTTTCCTTTGAAAAAGGAAATGCCTCTCCATTCTTCAACTGGTTTTGACTCTGACCCCTCCCCTTTCTTGTCCAGGTGCCAATAGGGCTGTGGGAGTTCTTTGACACATCCACAATCCTGCAATCCTGAGTCTGGTTTTTGAATGGTGGGGAGAAATTGGTTTTGGCCTCTAAGTCACAGCTGAGAAGGAAAGTTTGCAAGGCAAGGGCACCTGTGTAGATGGATGACTTAGTTGCATGGAGCCAGAATGAAGATCTAAAATAAGACCAACTGAAGAAGAAGGTCAACGCTTTAGTGGTTACTAGGGATTCTGGCAGATGAGAGTGGTGTATTCATTGATACATTAATACACCTGCCATCCATCCACCTGCCATCTATCCATCTATTCACCTCTCTGCCATCTGCACCTCTGCCATCCATCCACCCACCCATCCATCTGCATATCCATCTAGTCATCCATCCATCCATCACCACGACACATATTGAGCACCACTGAGTCAGGCTCACCATCCCTGCACCAAAGCCACTCATTATCTAGTGAAGGAGGTGTGTACTTAGTCACTACACCCTGTGCTAGTCAAGGAATGTACAATATGTGATGAGCATTCTGGAGAGGGTGGAAGTATTTTTCGCTGGAGCCAGGGGCTGGAAAGGAGGCCTCTCCCTTCCTGGGTTTGACTCTCCCACCCTGGTGGCAACCCCTGACCTAGGACTGGGTCCAGTAGCAGGCCAATTCTTCAATTTCCTGTTTCTATATCACCAGGTTCAACTTGAGATCTGTTCCTTCTGGGAAGGAATTCTAGAGTTACCAAATAGCTGTGCTACACCTGACCAGGTACCCTGAGGTCATGGACAAGTTCTCTGTAGAAGGTTGTCTTCCTTACAAAAATTCGTATAGGTACACACGGACCCACAGTGTCCTGGCACCTCCATCTGTTGGGTTGGTAAGACACATGGACACAGCACTGCTATCCCATTTGCAGCTATCTACATTCCCCCATACTTGGGGTGGTGGACACTGGGACAGAAGTTCCTCCTATACTCTCCTCCTTTCTTTGCCTGCCCCCACCCACCTCTTGGCCTCTGGTTTAAGTCTCTTAGTAATGGCTTTCAATCTTAGGTATCCAAATGGAAAACAAGTGGCCTCTCTAATTTCAAGCTCCAACAGTCAGAGCTCAGTTCGTGTGATATCCCTAAAATAGACCAAGGCTACTGGATGGTGGGGACAGCCTTGCCACCAGCCCAGGGATCAGATCAATGTCACATCTGACCTGGGACAGGGCCCAGGGCCTCGCCCTTTCTTTCCCCAGCTCCAAATCAGACAGAGGCCCGTGGAGCCTCTCAGGCTGGTCTGTTTGCCAGGAGAACTTGGCCGAGACCTGCGGTGATTTCAGTGTACTCTCCCTCCGTCTGTCTGACTAATGTTCCCATCTGCAAGCCCCAGGTGAGAGACGGCAGCGTCGCCACTGCTGCCCCAACCAACGAGCGGCTGTGTCTGCGGTGTAACTGCCTGATGGTATCTCTTTGGGTGGTGTGGGTGAGTTGTCTCTGGGGAGTGTCTGCCTGCTGTTTGGTGTGCCTCAGCCCCGACCCCGGCCCTGCCTGGGCTCACCACATGATTCATGGAACTGCAGGACCAGCACCCCTGACCCCTGCAGCACTGTGGGAGACACCTGCCTGGCACAGGCATGTGTGTGAGTGTGGTTTCAGGGAGCAGTTCTCTCTGCACCTCCTCTGGGACTAGCCCCCAGGATTTCTCTTCGGACACATTCCTAAGTAGAAGCTTTGAGGACATCATTGCTGCCAAGGTGTCTCTAGAGATGGGAGACGAAGTTTCCAACTTCCAGTTCACAAGGAATCCCAGCAACGGGCTCTGAGGTCCAGTCCCCCACTTCTGAATGTCCACGTCAATAGCTTCTTCTGCCCCAGTGGGGTCTCATCTCTTTATTTGAGAGAGGTCTTCTTTGCTCCCTCCAGCTGATGAGGCCTCTCTCTTCCTGCACCCATGGCTTCTGGGGTGAGAGATTAGATGTGATGCCAGCAAACGCAGGTTGGTCCCCACCAGCACGCAGGTTGTACCTCCACCACCACCAACCCCTCCACCTGCTGGGCCTATTTCCCAGACTCTAAAACGGGCATAATACATCGTGCACGCCAAAGTGCTGATCTCGCCTGCCTTCCTCCTTCATCCTGACTTCTGTTCTGTTTGTGTTCCCTAAAGACCGTCTCTTGCTCGGCAACCACGTAAAGAGAATATCAGAGGAGAAACAAAAACATAAGTAAAAGAAGAAGGGCCCCACCCTTTGGGCTCCTCAGAACTGATGGGAGAGATACGCTGTCTGCCTCGGGGAGCTCCCAGTGTGTTTGCGTCTGTTTGTGTGTCTGTGTGTGTGTGTGTGTGTGTGTGTGTGTGTGTGTGTGTGGTGGGGGTGTTACCCAATGGGGGGAGCCCAGATGTGTTATCCAGGCTGGATGACTACTGTAATGCCTTTTGAGCAGGCAAGAGTAATCAACAAATTCATTAAGATCCTGTTTACACATCTATTGTCAAAGCTAATAATTTGATTTAACTAAGCTGATTACCTTCATTAAAAACCATTAGTTCCATAAGCAAATGTTCCTGTGTTTGCATTTTCATAATTATGTTGACATTTCACAACTTGTATTTCAAGGGAAGACTGCTCCAGCTCCTCCTTGTCTATCTCAGCCCACAGGGATCTCTGTGCTGACCTCCTTGGGGCTGATCCTGTGCTAGGTGTCAGGGGAGACAAGACAGGCCAGGTGGGCCTTTGCCTGCATCCCATGCTTTGCCCTGCCTCAGGTTTCCTGGATGGCCTGTGTCCTTGTGCCTAGCTGGCCCTGTGTGTGGGCAGGGCCTGGGCCAACCTGATAATTGGTTTCAGGGACCTCTGGGATCCCCAGCACCTCCCTGAGCATCTTGCACATAGGCAGCTCTTGACACAGCCTCTCAAGGGTTGACTAACATGGCCGCCATTAACTGGGCAAAGCAAGGCCCAGGTCAGCCTTCAGAGGGGGAGAAGGAACCAATGTTTGTCAAGTGTCCCCAGGTACTAGGTGCCAATGCTGAGGTTCTGTCTCTGATCCCAGGAATGTGTCCGCATCTTCATTTTGTGGATGATGAAACCTAGCCTCATTTCAGGTGAAGTAACTCACCAAAGTTCGCATGGACCTCCCGAGGCCTGGACTAAAAGCCCAGAGGTGGTTCCACTTGGGGAGCCGGGAGGCTGCCATCTATCCTCCCACCTTCCGGCCAGTGCCCCTGTTGGCTTTTCCTGAATGGCCATGCCCCTGGAACCAGAGTAGGACCTGGACACAGGGATGTGTAGAGACAGTACACCCTGGGAGGGGTCCAAATGAGGTGGAGGAAGCTGGGCTTTATAATAACACCAAGAACTGACATTTATTGGGTGCTGCTGTGTGCCAGGCCCTGTGCTAAGCACTTTGTCACTGAAAGACGGAGACTTTCCACTTGGATCCTCACTCTCGCCATCTGTAGAATGGGCAGAAGGATTCCCTGTGCCATCCACCTCTGGAGGATGCTTTGACGACTGTAGCACCAGGGAGAGGCTTCACAGGGGGCTTTGTACCAGGATTTCTTGGCCCCTGGATACACCCTCCATCCTGGATTGTGATGGAAGGGTCTCCTGGGCTGTCTGCTGGGGTTGAGGAAGCCCAAGATAGAAAGGGCCCTTTCACAAATGTGGGGTCATATCAGGGGGCACCAGGGGGTCACACATGGGCACCTCAGGGGCCAGCAGAGAGGGCGTCTTCCCTGCTCCTCCCCGCCTCTCCCTCCTGTGTCCCTGGCTTCCCGGGGAGGCCATCTCCTCTCTCCTCACCTGCTCTGTCTTGCTTCCCCTGGGCCAAGTGTAGGGGCAGCTCGGCTGGGAGAACTGTTTCCAAGGACAAGACCAAGGGATAGGAATCCGTCCCATCCCTGACCCCTTGTCTACCGTTGTCCCTTGCTAGGGACTTTGTGGTCTTCTCCAGCTGCCTTCCCTTGTCCTCCTCTGTCCCCTCTGCCTTTCTATCTTCATTTCTCTCTCTGATTATGCGTGCCTCCGCTGCGCTCCTTTTTCCTGTCTCTCTGACTTTGTCTTCATCTCATATTCTGGCCAGCTGACCATCTCCCTCCCTCCCAGGCTCTCTCCCTCTTTCTTACCTTCTTTCCATTAAGTTTTTCTCTGTCCCTCTACTCTCAGGCCTTGCTCACTCCTTCCTTCCAACCCTGGGCCCCCACTGCACATCCATCCCCAGACCTGAGACAGGAGCACCCTTCACACCTGCAAGGAACAGAAGCATCTAGACTTCGCGTGGGAGGAAGCTGGGGGTCTGACTGCCGTGGGTCAGGAGCTGCTAGTTGACTGTGAAGACCAGAAGCCAGGTGAGCCCACCAGGGGAGACAAATGACAAAGTTCCTTTCCTGCCCGTATATGAGGACAGAATGGACCCTTAAAAGAAACCCGATGTTACTGTGATCTAGATAGCGTGTGAGGATAACTTGGGATAGGAAAACAGGTGTGACAATAAAGGCAGGCTGTCCTCTTGTGTTCCTGTCACCCAGGTCATCTTGGCCATGAGCGTCTGCTGAGTGTCCCTGTGAACCAAGTATTTTGCCTGGCACTGGGGGTTCGAGAGCTGCACCAGGCCTGCCTGCCATCCCCCAAACCTCGAGTCTGCTCGGTAGGTGGCCGGTGAGCCTGAGAGTGTTTCTGGATGTGAGGGAGGGTGATTCAATCCCCATTACAGAGAAGGGGGACTGAGGTGTGGGGAGACTTCTGGAAAGAGTTGTTTGCACTGGGATGTAAAGAATTGGGAGTTTAGTGACAAAATACAGAGAGCGGCCCTGGGCCCTCTGGGCTTGAATTCTGGCTCCACCACTTTCTAGCTGTACAACCCTGAACATGTGACTCTTTGGAGTTTGGTTTGCTCATCTTTAAAATGGGGATAATTGTCATACCAACCTTCTAGTGTTAGCATGAGGCTTAATTGACCAAGTCCCAAAGGAAAGGACATTTCTAAAAATTGTTCTGTTTCAAAAACATTTTTTTTTTTTTTCAAAAACATTTTTAAAGTGAAACATGAGCAGCCTCCTAAGCAATTGCACAAGCATCCAGCTGTCCTTTAGTCTCCCAGAATGGGAATGCTGGGTTCTACTCTCTGCTGCTCGCCAGCTCTGTGCCCTTGGGCAAGCACCCGCCTTTCTGAGCCTTAATATCCCTTCTATAAGAAAAGAACTTGTAGATGCAGTAGATGTTTCTAACGTTCCTGCAGGTTTGGCATGACTTCCTCAGGAATCCTGATACTGCCCCCCCCCCCCCCACTAAGCTCAGGAAGTGAGCTCAAGGACGTTTAAGTGGTTGCCGAAGTAGGGGTAATAAGGCCTCTTTCTCCAAGAGGCCTTGGATCCAAGGAAAGGGCACCCAGGTGGGAGAACTCTAGCCTTAAGTCAGCTTCTAAGAGGAATAGGGTTCATATATTCCCTGGAGCCCCAAGCCCATGTTTGGAGGCTTTGGCAGCTGGGGTGCGGTAGGGGTGAGTCACCCAGCAGGGGAAAAAATTGGGAGAGCATTCCTCAGGTCCTCCTGCCTTCTTCCTCTGAGTGCTCAGGAGCAGGAGGATGAACAGGATCAAAGCCATCCACACCTCCCAACGTTGGCATGTGTAATCACCAGGGCAAGCTGCGGGGAGAGGGCAGCCATGGGATGGAACAATCAGAGCACCTGCACACCCATGCATGCAAATGCCACCTCACTGTCACCTTGCACTGGCCTTAATGAGCCCCTTGCAAACTACAGCCCTTTAAACAGGATTACATCCATCCACGTTGGAAAGAAAGCATTAATAAGTTGCCCTGGGCAGCCAGTAATGATTGTGAGTAACTGTGAGCCAGGGTACACTAGGGCACTGCAACTTGAAAGGGGACATTTTCCAAAGGGAGGCGATAGGTCTTGATAATTGTTATAATAACAGCTCAGCAGCCTGGGTTGGTTCCTTTCATCCCGTGAGGTCATAAATGGCTTTCTCCACTGGAGAAAGGATGGGCCTCCACCCACCGCAAACACCCTCTTGCCCGCACTCACCCAGCTGGGATCTGCCCAGCTATGATTTCTGAGCTGGGGAAACTTCAGGATTGTTAAAACAGGTGAGCTAATCATGCTTGTGTGTGCCATTCTCCCAGGATGGGAGTGGAAATTCCACTTGTCGAGTAGGTTCTGGAATCCTCTGCCAGGAAGCCTGTCCCAATGCTGTGGCCCAGTTTCCCCTCCTTTTCCCTCACACAAACTTGGAGTCTGCAGTGTGGTTAACGCTTTATTTGCTATGTGAGGGACAGACAAATGCATGGCCAACTTATTTCAGTCTTCTCTTCAAATGTGTTTACACTTGAAAAATTTGACAGTGGTGTCTTGAAGGTGGAAGAGTCAACACAACAGGTTTATCTAAGGAAGCCAGCAACCAAAGCATGGCTAGCCATCAGAGCACCAAGAATGGCTTTGTCCATGTAGTCCCTCCTGATCAGGTTTGTCCTTGACCTCTTTGCTTTCTTTTAAGTTGAATCGTGTGACCGCAAGAGCAGGCAGGGGCTATTGTATTAGCCTGAGACAATGTACAATGGTACCCCTCCCCTGGCCTGAGGAGAGGACCACATTCAGGTCACATGATCTGTTGGACCTTAATATTCATCTCCACTTCTCTTTTGCTGCTGTTCCAATTCGAAGCTGCCTGTTGTTCAATAGGAGCCTGGTGGGATCCACACACCCCTGGCTCTCCTGGACGTGATGCTATTCAATGTCCGACTCTCTCTCAGACATTTAGAATTGGTCGACCACCCCTTGGTTGGTTATATGCCAAACATCACCACATATATAGATGCCCACAGTGCCTGAGACATTCACAAAATCACTGTAGAGGTAGATTTTTTTTTCATGTTAAATTCTTTTGTGTTGGCCACATGGATCTGGGCACATAAAAGGGTCCTAGGAAATGCTTCTGAGGTCAAAGTTGAAAGTATGTGAAGATGAGCAGGAATGTAGTGAGTTTAGGGACATAGGCTCAAAGTCAGCCCTGCCACTTCCTTGCCTTGTGATTTGGGACCAGTTATTTGCCTTGCTTCTTAGTTTCCTCAACTGTAGAATGGGGATCCTACCTCACAGGACTGTGTGAGGTTTATATGACCCGGTCAATGCAGAAAGAGCATTTAGAAAAGCGCCTAGAACATAGCGTGACAACTGCTACAGTAATAACTGTGATTTTTTATTATTGTGAAAGTGGCTGAGGAGCTTGACTTTGACCTTTCCCAGTCTCACTCCCCAGAAAATAAGGATCCGTGATTGGCAGGTGTAGAGGGGGCTACCTGCCATGAACAGACAAGGATCTTATTTTAAAAGCCTTCAAGGCAAAAGATTCTAAGACCACCCTTGACTCTTAGGAAAGCTCCAGTTTTTCCCTGTCAGGAGTTCCCCCCTAGGTCACACTTCTAGCCTGCATGCTGCAGTCAGATCACGTCGCTGTGGTTCCCTTGTGCTTAATGCAGCCAGGGAGGATGAATCAGGTTCTCAGCTACAAGGCATCCCAGTGACCACAGTCCAAAAGAGGGGGATGAGACCAGGGCAGTCCCTGAGCATGCCTGTCATCCTTCCAGCCCAATACCTGTGCTTTCTGTTCCCTGCACACCAGCACCCACAACAGCAGCCACTCAAAACTCTAAAGCGAGCACCCAGAAAGGTTTGCATACAAATCTTCATTGTTTGCCCTCGCTTTCCAGTGCAGCCTCTGACAGCAAGGGCCACGTGGATGTTCCTCTTACGTGGCTTTCATTCTGTCCCTTATGGCTTAACGAGTGTGTGTCCCCTCTCTTAGTTCTTTCTCTGTTGTTTTGACAAAGTACCTGAGACTGGGTAGTTTATACAGAATGAAAAATTTAGTTGGCTCGTGGTTCTGGAGGTTGGGGGGTCTGAGGTCGAGGGGCTGCTTCTGGTGAAGGCCTTCTTGCTGATGGGGACTCTGCAAAGACCTGATGTGGCCCAAAGAATCATGTGATGAGAGTGGCATATTGGCATATAAATGCCAATCTGGCATTTATAACAGATCCACTCTCAAGGTAACTCATTAACCGATTAATCCATTAATCCATTAATCCCTCATGACCTAATCACCTCTTAAAGGCCGTGCCTGGTCCCACCTCTTGGTACTTCACAATACGGATTAAATTTCAACATGAGTTTTGTTTGGGACATTCAAACCATGGTGCACCCCCGCTTCACCAACCAGGTCATGGCCTCGACAGGCACCATTGCAAAGGTGTCCCTGGCTCTGTTTCAGTTCTGTCTACCCTTAAAGGCTCATATCACATGCAACCTCCACCAGGAAGCCTTCTCTGGCCCTTTGGTCCACATGGCTCTCTGAATTCCTCTGGCCCTTGGTGTGACTATGAATTAGGCTAAACTGTGATTGAAGATCATCCCACCCTCATGCCTCATTGTCCCATGATAGCTGTAATCTGGCCAGGGCAAGGTGACAGAGTATGATGGTCTCTTCAGAGGTCGCAAGGGAGTCAGGCTTTGTTACCTCTGTGGAACTGTGATAGAGCCTTGGCCATACTGGCGTCAGAGGGGTGGGAACTTTGAACTTGCCAAGGATCCTCAGGGGATTAAAGGTCAAAGGCAGGGACGGAAGAGGGCACTGGGGCTCTCTCAGGGTTGGATCTGGAGGTCAGGTGCCAAGAGAAAGCTCTGTGAGAAACTCTGGTGTTTCCATAAAGACTGCCCTGTGGCTGATGTGTCCCCTCCCATCTGCTCACCCTCCTTGGGTCTCTCTTTGTCCCTGTTTCTGTCTCAGAATCTGTGCCACTCTTCCTTCAGCTTGAGGAAGGCTCACCAAAGGGCCTGCATCGACAACCCTCCCACACCGACCAGATGAGTGTAGACACTGCTTTGGACAAAATGTGTTCCGCCACCTGTGCCATCGGACCCCTACTGGAGGTTGGAAGTGCACATTGTCAGGACAAAAATGGGTCCACTGATGCTTAGCTCCCTGTTTTCTAAATCCTCGCTGGCAGAGTCTGGCCAGGGTCAGCCATCAGCTGATCTTGAAACACCACCTGCCACCGTTCCCCCATGTTCTGGGTTATTTCATAATGAAACGCCTCACTCAAAGGTTCTTCCTCATGTGGGATTATCTATATTACAAACCAAAAGGAGAAAGTGAAATAACTGCCTCCTAGAAGAAGGAAACCACAGGGTCCAGGAGAGGACATGACGGCTTCTCCTCCAGGGTGGCAAGTCCCCCAGTGAGGCAGGTCCTTGGATCCCTGCTACTCATGCCAAGACTCCAACTTCCAGGCAGCCACAGGAAGTGAAAGGGGAGGAAACATGTTAGGTAATCAGGCAGGGTGGTGGGACAGTGGGCAAGGTCAAAGGTCAGGAGAAGCTTGTCCAGGTCAGGAAGGCCACAGTCAGGCGGACTCTTTCCCAGACCCAGCAGCTCATCTCTGCTTCCTGGCCGGACACACCTTGCCTCTCTCTGGGGATCATCCTTCTGCCCGAGGAGTTTCCACACAACAATGGTTGGCAGACTTTGGCATTTATTTTCATCACTGTTTTAAAGGTGAATGGCATTTGTCACATTCCTTCCTGGTTGGCTTTGATGTGGGGCGATTTCCCACTCCCTAATGACAGGTGAGGAGCCGGACAGCTAACACCCAGCTCCTCTGGGCGGCTGTGCCGTCCCCGCTGGATCTGGTTCCCACAGCTGCTGCTTGTTTTGAGTATCTATTTCAGGGACCTTAATTAAGATCCTCTTTAATGATGGAGAAGAAGTTCTCCAGCGATTACCTCCTCACTTTTACAGCTCTCTCAGGCTCTTTCGCCCTCCCTCCTCCTCGACTCCCACAGTCTCCACTCCTTGCCCTGACTGACTTGGGCGGAGGATGCAGCTTTTCAGGAGGGCTTCAGGGTTCAGACAGAGAAGCTGTCCCCAGTACTCCGCCATGCTCCAGTGCGCCATTATAATAACACACAGGAGTATTTTAAAGCCCATTCTCTAAACAAATTGTCAAATTACAGTGTAGCACAACACCTGGCATTCAGAAGGAACTCAGTAAGTGTTGGTATGATGAGTAAAATGAAGGAAAACATCAGTGAACGGATGAGTTTGACATTGAACGTGAAATGCTGCTGTTGGGGGTAGGACCCTGTGTTGGACTGGAAGCAGCCTTGGATTCTGAGCCTCTCTTGTGAGCCAAGTGTTTGTATTCATCGGTTCAGAGGTGCAGGACGTGGTCATGAGTGCTGTGCTGGGTCTAAAGACTCCACAGTGGAGAAGGTTCTGGGCCAGGTCCTGCAATCCCTGCTTCGGCCACAGTTCTGCTCTGACCTCATTTCTCTGGCCTGCTTTCTAGTCTGCAAGAGGGGAGTACATTGGGGAGTCCCAGTGGTGTATTAGACGGAAGCAGCCACGGGGTCTCATGTGTGAACATGTCCTGCAAGAGCCAGTCAAGGTCGATTCAAGTTAAAGGTGGGCCTCGACTTTCCCATCTGGAGGAAGAAGGGATCAGACATTCTAGAACACCAGGGCCTTGGACTGGGCTGTGGCCTCAGTTTATCTGTAGCCTCAAGGAACCCTAAGTGGGCTTCTGCTTGCCCTCAGTCCTCTCCCTGGCCTCCTTCACTGCACCTTGCCGCCTCCTGCCTCCTTCAAGACAGCCTTCCTGCCTCCACCTCTAACTGCAGTCCCACACTCAGGTCTGCCAGCGCCGCCCTCCGTGGTTTGCTGGCTCACCCAGCTGAAGCTAAGCTCTCCAAGGAGAACACTACTTCCTCAAGGAAGCCCTGGAATTCTGGAGTGAACATGGAGGCCAGAAAGATGTAGGAGCTCATACACGTTAACCCCTTTGCAGTAAGGGCTGAGATTAGGCTTTCGGAGATTAAAGGAACGACCCAGGGTCACCCAGATGGTCTGCTGCCAAACCAGGACTATGGGGAAGAGCAGCTGGTGCTGTTTCATGCTCTTTCTAGACCTTGTGACTCAGATGCACAGGAGGGGAAGGGCCAGAGGTCTGCACGGATGTGTGTGGCTAGGTGAGAATCTGACCCCAGCCCTCACCTGAGGGTACCGACGGCCAACTCAAATTATGGAGTAGGCATCCTGCAGAGGAGCGCCCCTCTCTCTGAGCCTCAGTTTCCCTACCTCTAAAGGGAAGAGCTGCAATGGGCAACCCCTTGGGTTCCTTCTGGCTGGGTAATATGATGGCCTGGTAATATGAAGCTGGAGATATGGCACCTCTCCACCCCTGGCCTGGCCCCTCCACACACTTGCTTGCACACTGCGCGGTCCAGGTGACCTCCTTTATGAGGATGACTTGTTCTGGATCAGGTGGCTGGTGTTGGGTGTGACATAGGCGGAAAGCCTGGAGTTTGGAATTTTGCTCTCTGCCTGGACACTCACTATGACCCGGCTGTGGGAAAACCATGGGATGATTCTAAGCTTGTTTTCTTATTTGTAAAATTGAGATAATAATTAGCCTCAACCACCCACCTCCTTGTGGTTGTGAGGCAGATCTAAGGTGATCTGCCTTGCTGACGTGAGAGGTTATTATGACTAACCCCAGCGAGCCAGTCAGGGGTGCAAACATGGAGAGGGGGCAGCCAGATGGCGGCTCAGATGACCAAGGATGGAAGGGGCAGGACAGAGCTTTCTAGGGTCCAGGGAGTAGAGTGGAGTCGTGAGGTCCAGAGGGTTCTGCCGTACAGGGAAGCTGCTAGGTGATGGGGACAGAAGGGTCTTCTTTGGAATTAGGTGAGTGTGCTCAGTATTGGTGGATTCCATGGGGTGTTTTAATTTGTGCCAAGAATAATTGAGAAAAGCTACATGGTCGGAGCTGACCATGTAGCTAACTTCAGGAGCTGGGGCTCTGGGGGTGTGGAGGAGCTGGCAGGGCCTAAAGCCCACCTTGTATTTCAGGTCTTCTGGGTGCTTTCTGCCCGGTGCCTTGGTTTTTATTTACCTAGCATCTTCCTTCCCAGGACCTCAGAGGAGGGGCCCTTTGTTATCTTGGAGACTTTCAACACCCCAGGGAGGCATGGAGGCAGAGGCGGCTGGGATCCTTATCAGGGGTGGGGAATGGGGTTGGGGAGGGGCCACGCCAGCTCTGCTCCATGTCCTGCCAGCCGTCTTGATTTTCTGGGATGGCTGGATTTCAGTTTTCAGTCTCAAGTCCTGCCATCTAATTATTGTCAGAAAGAAAGACTTCAGGTCAAATACTCAATCAGCAAATTCATTGTTTTTGGTAACTGCACCTTGCCTTCTAACGACAGTTAATCATCCCACACAGGTGTCCTCACAGTTAACTTGATGTGTATTTCACAAATGGCTTACCTGGGAGCACAGTAGGAGGGTGGCTTTGTTGACACTTAAAACAAACAAACAAAAAAAAAGTCAGTGTTTGGCCGAAACTCTTAGGATGTTTGCAGGTTAAAACCACTCTATTTCCTTGAGTCCATCATTATTTTGTGGGAAGAATCTTGGTCCTCTTGGTTCATCTTCAGACCTCGTAAGGACTATTTGATTTTTACAAAAGGATGTCCAACTTCCCGCTGGACATCTGGTGGCTCACTGGATCTCACACAGTTTTGTCACCTAGAATAGCTAGGGTCCCCAATTCCTGCTAGAGACACTCTCCCTAGGAAGCATTACTCAAGTGGTCTGCAGTCTATGCTCTCTGCCTTTGCTCAGGCATGCATGTAGTTGTCCCGAATCCCCTGTCACTAGCCCCCCAAGTCCCCATGTTTCTTATTAATCAAACTCCCCTCTAAGCTTGACTGAGAAATGTGGGAAACAAGTCGCATGTCTGCGCCTGCTGCAAAGAAAGCCTGTGAGCATGCGCTGTCTTCCCCATTGTCCTCTCTGGGAGGGATGATGGAGAAATTTCTTTCTGTTCTCTGGGACATCAGGAATGCTTGTGTTTCTCCTGGGCTAGTGGTTTGCTTTAATCTTGAGGATCCTGGGAATTGTGCAGCTGATCAGGTTTCATTTTGGCACTGGCTGTTAGAAATTTTAGAGCCAAATCTGTGGCCCACCCCTAGCAAATGGACCAAAGTTTATGGTATGTTTATTTTGTATTAGTCCCATCCTCGGCTCCATTTTATGGCTTTACCCTTGCTTGTACATTTCTTTTTCTTTCTCACCTGCTTCTAATTTATGTCTTCTTGCTGAATTTTATGCATCTTTGTAAGCTGCCTTAAATCCTTTTGTGAAACAAAGCAGTGTATATACAAACAAACAAATAAATGAGTACTCTGTCTCATGACAATGACAATACAACATGTCATAATTTTGGGCTAGAGAAATAGTGTCCATACAACTTTTGATGTCCTCTCCAGGGCCGCCATTCTTCTGTAAGACCAGCCAAACAGATAAACTGTGTACAAACCAAGTGTCTCCTCTTGGGGCA
This sequence comes from Sciurus vulgaris, assembly GCF_902686455.1. Classification (NCBI taxonomy): domain Eukaryota; kingdom Metazoa; phylum Chordata; class Mammalia; order Rodentia; family Sciuridae; genus Sciurus; species Sciurus vulgaris. Next base: position 27,916,592 of record NC_136475.1, on the reverse strand, counting down.
GGAGGGGGACAGAAAGCCAGCAATACACCATAAGGTGTTGAGACTGTGAGCATCTGTAAGCAGGATAAGGAGGAAGAGGCCCAGGCATCTTGGTCAGGGAGGGTTCCCTGAAAGGGTGCATCTGAGCAGAACCCAGGCAAGGGAAGGAGCCAGTCAGGGTGCTGATAGTAGGAAAGCATCCAGGCAGGGACCAGTGGGGCAAAGTTCCAGCTGAGAATGGGGGAGAATTCAAGGAAGCCAGAGTGGCTGGAGCTAAGTGAGCATAGAGGGAAGTGGCAGGTGACAGGGAGGAGGGGCTGGGCCCTCGAGGGTCTCATAGCCCACGGCAAAGACTTGATGTTCCCAAGAAGCCTTTGACGGGTTTGGGCAGAAGCACGACATGATTATATTTAAGTTCCAGTGATTGTCAGGAGGCAAGGGCAATGCAGGGAGTCAGGAGGATATTGCAATAGTCTGGATGACCGCCACAGAGGGTTTGAAAGACAACAGTTGAAGTGCTGAGCAGTGGTGAGAATCTGGAACTTTCTCTATACTGTTCCACTCCAGTTCTCCTACCCGTGTTGTCTTCATGTTCTCTAACCCTGTCACACCTCAAACAGCACTGCTGGGCTGTCACCAGTGTCCCTTCCCAGTTCGTCAATTATTCTGCATGACATGGTGCCCTTGGGACTCTTGCCTCCCTCACTTCCGTGACCTGCCCCCAACCCCCTGCACCTCCTCTCACCTGGCAGAGATTTCCGCCAAAGCTTTTTGGGCTGCGCACTCCAGCTGGCTTGGTGGGTCAGGCTTGTCCTTGTCCTCATTCTAGGAAATCGCTACATAATTTGCAGGGTTCAATGCAAAAATTATTAAGAAATCCAAGATGGCGAAAGCAGAGCATGGATCCCAGCATGGGGCCCTTCTGAGCATGGGGCCCCGTGTGGTCACACACCCATGGAGCTGGCCTTGCTTGCTCTACATGCTTCCAGGACAATTTCATTTGTGTTGGCATTAACAACCACACATACTGATTATGCACGGAAGCATCCTCTTCTTCAGACCCAGACCTAACTGTTGGCCCATCCTGTTGACATCAACACTCTGTCATTTTTGCAGGTAAATTAAAAGCAGTAAGTTCAAGCCTGAACTCATTCACTTCCCCCAAACCTGCTTCTCCTCCCATATTCACTATCTTGATGAATAGCAACATAATCCTGAGTTGCCCAAACCAGAAATGACTGAGTCATTCCTGGCTCTTCCCTCTGCCTTACTTCATATATCCAATAGGTCCCCAGGTTCGAGTGAATATCCTTTTCTATTATCTCTGGGCTACATCTCTTCCTTTCAGTCTCCCAGCCAGGGCCTGGGTTCAGGGGTTCAGCAGCTCCTGCCTCCCGGGGTGCAATGGTCTCTTCCTCCCCACCTCTGGCTTCCCAGCACCTACGCACACTCCCTTCACAGTGACCATCCTAAAACAAAAACCCCAGTTATCTCATTTGCATTTCTATGACTCCCAAAGTCTGCACAATCAAGTTGAGTCCGAACTCTTTGACCCTACATGCTGCTTCTTCAGGGCCCTGCCTGCTAGTTTCTCCTGACCCTGACTCAGGTCACCCTCCCTCCAACCTCCAAACAATGTGTGTGGTCCAGCTGTCCTTGTTTCTGCCCTGATAGGCCATGCCATGTGCTCTCACACCACTTCTCTCTGCACATCCTGTTCTCCTGGCTCTAGTGCCCACTTCTGGCTCCCTCTGACTGCTGCCTTCCATCCAGGCCACCCCGGGCAGTTCCTGAATGAAGGTGGCACGTCGAATCTCCTGTGCCTCTCAAGGAGCTTATAAAGGACTGACAAGAACAAAGTTAGGAAAGGTTCATAGTAGCACTAGCAAAAAAGAAAGACTGCCAGCGCACTCTCATAGTAATTTCTGGAAGAAATGAAACAAAATGGGTCAGGTCGAGTGTACAAACAAGTGAGGAGGAAGCCCATGAGACCCGGTGCTTGGAGCAACAGGGATGACCAACGAATTCATACAGTGGGACAGTCCCAGTTGGCCAATGGAAAGGACATGAACTGAAAACTGCATCACTTCCCCTTGGCAAGAATGGTAGATCATTTTGTGTGAGCTCCTTACGGAGTCTTTGGTGTGAACTGAAGCATGAGGTGAGGTGGAGGCGGTGCCCCTGTGAACTCTGGGCAGTACCACAGATATGGAGGAGGGAACCCCAAGCGTGGTGAAACCCCCTGAGGTCCTCTGCACCCTCCTGAGGTGCCATCCCCCTTTCCTTCTTCCTGTTGACATCACAACATCAACAACTGTTGCTAAGGTGCCAGAGCAGGAGGACAGGGAGCCAAGTGCAGGGCACATGAGTTGATCCTCAGGGGCTTGTCCAGAACTCTGCGCCCCAGCTGTCAGTTAAAGTGGTCTCTACTACTAGGAGTTGACTACACACCAGGTGAGGTCACCAGCCCTTAACCCCATAAGCCTCTTCCTAGGAGCTCAGGCCTGTGCCCACCCATCCTGAAAGGAAGGCCCTGATCAGTGCATTCCAATTCGGACCGCACCCCAGGACACCTGAGGCCTAGCAGCCATGGCTCGGCTATGTTTCCTTGGGGAAATGATTGTGGCATAGAAATTCACCCCTCCCCGACTCACGGTCCTATGTGAGAGACAAAGACGTTTCTAGAAGTCACGATACCTGTATACCCCTTCTGAAAAGAGGGGGCAGAGACTGAAACTAGAAAACAAATCAGAGAAATAAATCTAGGTAAAGAAAAGTCCAGGATATAAGAAAGTTTAGTCCAAAAAACAAATGTGTTAACAATGGGATTTTGAAAATTTATGCAAGTATTCTGGAAGGCTATAGCAAAGAAGGATTCAAACATAAAAATATGCAAGGTAAGGAAACATGGGAAGAAGACAATAAAGATATTTAAATGTTCCACTTGTTTTTTGAGATAATGTTTATTGATTGATGTATGTATTTTATTCAGATTTATTTGCTAAACTTTAAGGATAATCAATAGGATAGAAATGGGATATTGGACTTTGAAACTACTTGAGAATAAAAGGAACAAAAATTTATCTAGTGAAACTTAGGAAAGGGAAAACAGAAAATATTAAACAAAAACCAGAAGATAAAATATCAAGGATGAGATCAAAGTATGACCAAGTAAAATTCTCTAAAGAAAAAGGATCTCAGAGTGGCTAGAAAAGCCAAATCCAGAATTATGCTGTTATAAGAGAAAACATCTCAACCAAACTGATCCAAAAACGTATAAAATAATAATACGAACAAAAATTTATTGGAAAATGTGTGTGTGAGAGAGACAGAGATGGGAGAGAGACAGAGATGGAGAGACAAAGACAGAGAGACAGAGATAGAGACAGAGATAGAGAATATTAGAGGAAAAAATTGAACCAGGGATGGCAGTATTGATATAAGAATAAGTAGAATTCAAGGCAAAAATGACATTGGAAAAATAAAATAGCTTACATTTATAAAAGCTATAACCTACTAAAATATGCAGTATTAATGAAACTCTGTGTGTTGAAAGTTAAGTAGAGAAACAACCTGCTAAAAATGCAAGAACTTAACGAGATCTCAGTAATATCAGGAGCTTTATGCACACTGTTCTTACAGTGGGACAGACACTGGAAACTATTTATTAACACAATTGTTAGATTGAGTGCAATGTATGCCAAATAGAACTTGGTGTGCAGCACAGAGAAAAAAATCTTTCCAAATACTTGTGAATTATTTACAAAAGTAACTATGTACAAGTACATAAACAAGTTCTCCATAAATTTCCAAAACCTATCATATTACAATAAAAATAGAAATGATAGAAACAAAATAAATCAAAAGGTTACCTAAGAATAAAATCACTTGGAAACAATTTAAAAATCTACTTAAAAATGAATAACTAAGAAAAGAGAATATATAGCCAGGTGCAGAGGTGCCTGCCTATAATTCCAGCAGCTCTGGAGGCTGAGGCAGGAGGATTGCAAATTTAAAGTCAGCCTCAGCACTTTAGTGAGGTCCTAGCAACTTAGCAAGGCCCTGTCTCAAAATAAAAAAATAAAATAAAAAGGGCTGGGAATGTGACTCAGTGGTTAGGCACTACTGCTTATCAAAAAAAAAAGGAGAGGGCAGGGGCTATAGCTCAGTGGTAAAGCACTTGCCTACCTCATCTGAGGCACTGAGTTTGATCCTTAGCACCTTAAAAATAAAGAAATAAAGGTATCGTGTCCATCTACAACTAAAAAAGTAAAGAAAAGAGAACATATCAAAGCTTATGTGGTGAAGCCAAAGGTGCATTCAGAGTGGAATTCATTGTTTTAATTACTTTGTTATAAACACAAATGGAAAAGAACTGGCTGAGGATTTTATTCCAGAAACTAGAAAAGAAACAACAAAACATTAAAAGAAAGAATGAGGAAGAATTTAAAGGCTCAGGGAGAAAAACAGAATTGGCATAGAAAAATTAAAACAAAGCTCTAATTATTTACCCTGTCAATAAATATATACTGCATACCTAATACATGCCCAGGTACTGCATTGAGGAGGCTGAGATGAACAAAATAGGTCTGATCCCTGTACTTGCAGAGTTTATTTGAAAGGAGTTTTCAAGAGACAAAGCTCTTCTTTCAAGACTGGCAAGCAAAAAAGGAGTAAAAAATAATACTAATACATAATTTTATACATAAGAAAGAACATAACTATTTACATGGAGGGGGAATTTTTAAAAACTTCATATCCATATAGATTTATTTCAGTAAAATTGAAATTTTAGATGAAATGAACTCTTTCATGACTAACATTGATAAAATTGGCTCAAGAAAAGACCTTTTTAGGTCAAGAAGACCGAAAAAGCTTGTAGAAGGAAGTGCAAAAGTAATAAAATATTTAACAACCAAAAGACCTCAGACCAAATGATTTTAGAAGTTTTATCATCTCTCTAAAGGGTACAATTCCTTATCTATACTTAGAGATAAAGTCCTTCATAAATAATTTTATGAGACTCATTTAGCCCTGATACTAAAATCTAACAAAGATAGCACCAAAATATAGACCAGCTGATGGAAGTATAAAAATCCTAAATATATTATTGGAAATTTCAGTGTAGCAGTGGATTAAAAGATTTTTTAAAAATGCCAGGACTAAGCATCCCAGAAGTTTGGGAGCATTTCATTATTAGAAATTCATTAATTTATATTAATAGATTAAAAAATTGTGATCATCTCAATAGATGCTAAAATGTTACTTGGAAAAATTCAAACTCTGTCCTTAACAAAAAAACAAAAAAACAAAACAAAACAAAAAAAAACAAAAAACAGCAACAACCACCACAACAAAAAAAACCCCAAAACACTCCTAGTAAGCTGGGAAAATGAAGAGAGTGTATTAACATGATATATAATACTTATTATAAAGTAACTGTAGCTGGGCATGGTGGGGCATGCCAGTAATCCCAGAGGCTTGGGAGGCTGAGGCAGGAAGATGGTGAGTTCAAGGCCAGCCTTAGCTGTTTGCCAAGGCCCTAATCGGTTCAGCAAGACCTGTCTCTAAATAAAAAAGGACTGGGGAAGTGGCTAAGTGGGTAAGTATCCCTGGGTTCAATCCCCAGTACAAAAACAAAAACAAAATGAAAAAACCAAAACTATTCTTAATGGTGAAGAAAAGGGAATTCTATGAGGTAGCCAGGTCATACTTATATAGGAACCCCCAAATTAATAGGTTTCCTACATTCTGACAATAACCTGTTAGAAAATGTAAGAAATTTAAATCATTTAAGAATGTGCCTAACTTTAAAATATCTAGTGACAAATTTAACCAGAAATACATAAGACATAACAATTGTATAATTTTCTTAAAGGATACAGAAAATTATTTGAATTAAGAGATAAATAAACACAATAAGTTCTTGGGTGGATTCAATAGTGTGATAATGTCAATTTTCCCCAAATTTTTCTAAATTTTATTCCAATAAAAAACCCAATGTGATTTTTAACATTCTAATGTAGTAAATTAATTTTCGTTTTGTAAAAAGAATATTAAGAGGGAATTTGTTCTATGAGCTGTCAAAAAAGTACTACAAAGCCACAGCAAGGGAAATTGTGTGATAGAGATATAGAAAGAGAAAACAAACACAATCAATGGAAAAGAATAAAGAGTATAAGAATAGATGCATATGCATATATGTATGGGAGCTAAGTATGTAAAAAAAAAGTGGCAATCACACTAATCAGAGGAGGATTTTTTCAAATAAAATGGGATCAGAATATTTGAATAAATATTTGGGAAAATAGTATCTATAGTTACTTGTTACCATACAAAAGATTTTTTTAGTCTCATTAAATGTAAATATACTACAATAAAAATGTTGGAGAATATTTACATAATCTTTTCATTTGAAACAACTTTTCAAGTATAATTGAAAAATCTCAAAAGAGACCTAAAATATACATAAAAAACTGAAATAAGATTTGTCATATATATATATATATAAAATTGTACATAAGTAATATCCATGAATGCGATCTATCACATCTATTAATTATATACAATTAATTTTCACAATTCATAAAGAACATTAAAAATGTTGATAACTCAGAAAATGGGCAAAGATCATAAAAAATAATTTATAGAAACCAACAATCATAAGATGCTCAATTTCACTAGTAACCAGAGAAATTCAAATTCAAATGCACATTCATCAGTTTGACAGGAATGATGGTCCAGTATTGGTGTGGGTGCAGGTATAAATTGATACAAATTATTAAGGAGTATTAAGTTTGTAACATTCATTGCTTTCACTTGCAGTTTCATCTCTGGGAAACTAGTACCAATATTTAAATAAGTATCCTAAAGGGATAGATAAGGATATATCCATACCTCTTATTGGAGTATAATTGATAAAGAAAAATTAGAAACAAACTGAAAGGCTTATGAGTTGGGGACTGATTAAAGGGATCATGATAAAGTCAGACATCAAATTATATAAATGTGTACAGAACGGGTGAGGCCACCCTCCACTTGGTTAGGAGGAAAGAACTTGAAAATCATTCAGGTTTAACTCTTATTTTATAGACGAGGTTTCTAACTCTTGACAGATGGCTGTCCATCTTCTATTGGAAGCCCTTGGGTACAAATCCTGGCTGTGAAACTCATCCTTATGGAGAAAAAATATGATTCTGAAGCTTAACAGGAGAGCAACCAGGGACAGAGGGAATGATGGAGTCAGAAGTCCGAGTCCCAGGTCAGGAAAAACATTTTAGGATCATCTGAAGATGAATGAGGTGCCCCTTCACTGAGGGTACGCTGGAGGGGGGACAACTGGGAAGTACTTTAGAAGGAATGCTTGATTAATGGGGTTAATTAATTGACCACCAAGGCTGCTTCTGGCCATGAGTTCTCGAGTCTGTGGTTCTACACATTGGATCTGATTTTTGCCCTTTGAAGAAACAAATTAAGTCTGATCCCTCTCCACTTAACATCGCTAGTGTTTCTTCTTCAGGTTCTATACCTCCACCCCCTTCTCCTCCTCCTCCTTCTTCTTTTTATCCTCCTTCTCTCCCTCTTCTTTCTCCTCTTCCCCCTCCTCCACTCCTCTTTCAGTTCCTCCTTCTTTCCCTTCTTCTTCTACTCTCTCTCTCTCTCTCTCTCTCTTTCTTTCTTTCTCTTTCTCTTTTTTTGCAGTACTAGAGATTGAACCCAAGGCCTCACACATGCTAGGTGAATATTCTACCATTGAGCCACATGCCCAGCTGTTTTTGTTATTTTGAGACAGGGTCTCACTAAGTTGCCCAGGCTGGCCTTGAACTTGCCATTCTCCTGCCTCAACCTCCCAAGCAGCTGGAATTAGAGGTGGTATACTGTGCCAGTTCCTTTTTTTTTTTTTTTTAAATCAGTACTTAGATATTATGACTTCTTAATTCTTTCTCCTCCAGTCCAACTTCATTTGGTCACTTATTTTAATCTTCAGTTATGGAGTAAAAAAATTCCAATTGTGGTTCTACCAATGTAGACTACAGTGAGATTTTGAATTTTCTTACTTGGAATATGACATACAGTTCCTGTTTGTAAAGTCCTCGATTACTTCTCTGAGAACCAGCTTATATAGCTGAATCATGTTACACTCACAGAAAGAATACTGTAAATTATTGTGAGTTTATGTGCTGCACAACTCTAGGGGGCTCTACTTATAATGTACTGGAGAATTATATATGTTTTCAGTAATTTTCCAGTAGATGGCAGTAAAGTGTCTGAGAAAGGGGGTGTCTTTTCTAATTCGTGCAAAGACCTGTGGGTTAGCACTGACCTGACACAGAGTCAATCAAAGCGATAGATATTTTAAAATAAGAATGTACTATCTCTATGGCAGATTCTCCAATATCCATCTCTCCCCTTCTTCTCTTTTAACAAACCCCAATTTTGCTCAGATATCTACCCCTTCCCAATATAACTTTGGGGAAAGCAGTTTCTTACCTCTTCAAGTTTGGATCTGGGTTATTTTGAGTCAAGTTTTCTCCATCTCAAACTATTGACATTTTGGGTCAGAAAATTCTTTGTTGAGTGACTGTTAGGTATATTGTAAGATGTTTATCAGCCTCTATGCCTCTCTATTCACTTAATGTCAGCATTCCCACCACCTTGCCAGTTGCAATGGCCAAGAAATGTCTCCAGACATTGCTAAGTATCTTCTGGGAGCAAAACTAACCCAGTTGAGAACCAGATCCTGCAGCATCTCAGAGAAGCAAAGCCTTCACACCAGAAGCTGCTTGTCCTCTGCCTCCTTTGTACAGGAGATGATAAATTGCCTGTCCATCTCTAATCAGGCTTTTTGTTACTTGCAGCCAAAAGCAACCCATCTAATATAAGGCACTACTAGCTAACCCTCACCTACACTTCCTGGGTGCTTATATTATTGCACTTAATCTACCTAAATAACCACTTTACATTACCCCATTCATTTTGTTATTGTTCCAAGTTCTAGTTGATCCAAAGACTTTCAAATCCCAATTTTATCTTCCAAATTATTAGTTATTCCTTGCAGTTTGGTGTCATTTGTAAATCTGATAAGCATGTCATAAATACTTTTGTCTTAGTTGCTGATTAGACAATATTGTATCAAAATCCTTCAGTCACCTAATTTACCAGCAGCTAACTCATATTTCTCCATCAAGAGAAGCTTCATTAAAAAGCCAGAAGGAGCCAGGCCCATCCTGCTTCCTATTCCATAAGTCAAGTAACCAAGTAGAAACAGACTAGGTCATTTGGGGTGAGTTATTCCCTGAGGACCATGATTATGCATGCTGATTTAGTGTACAGGAGCTTGCCACTTATTAGTGTGTTCTGGTGTCTACCTGTAAGAGATGTCACACTGTCAGCTTGTAATTTCCCCATACGATCCATCTTGCCTACATGAAAAATATTAAACATTCATCAGTCTCCTAGTGCTGTGATCCATTTCTAGTTCTCTCTGACCTCTCAAATGTTATCAATAATGGTATAGTAATTATATTTGTTGCTCTGAGAGTTACTTTATCCAAGATCTGGATTCGTTTAAAGCTGATTCTTGTTTTAAAGAATTTAAATAAAGGGGCTTATATATCAACCAAATTCCACAGATTCAAAGAAGTGTCTATTAAACATGATGCTGGTGGACCTGAATTAAGAAACATTATAAAGGGTTGTCTGCATCCAAAGCATTGCCTTAGTTTGACAAACTAAAGGGAGGAAATAGAATCCCTGGAGAGCCCCTGGACATAAAAAGGGACTTTACAGAGAAAGAAAAAATAGGAAAGTAGGAATACATTCAGCTGACAACCTCCACTAATTTGGGACCTAGTTCCATTCTTTTCCTTTCTGACCAATCCCTTGTCCCAACTTACTCTTCCAGCCTCCAGTCAGACTTTGTTGACGGGGCGCTATAGGCGCTATGGTTTAAATATGGTTTATTCCCTTCAAACTCGTGTGGAAACTTAATCCCCATTATGAGATGCTAAGAGGTAGGACCAGGTGAAACCTTTAAGAGGTGATTAGGGTTCTGCCTTCATGAATGGATTAATCCGTTTGTGCAATTAATGGATTAATGGGCTAATGGCTTATCTCAAGAGTGGGTCTGCTATAAAAGCCAGTTTGACTAGGTCTCTTGTGTGTTCCTGGTCTCTCTTCATGTGCTGCCCTGCACTGCCTTAGACCCTGCCAGCAAGAAGGTCATCACCAGATGTGGCCCCTTGACCTTGGACCAGAATCATGAGTCCAAACTAAACCTCTTTTCTTTACAATTTGGTCTATGGTATTGTGTCATTAGCAACAGACGACCTACTAAGACAACTGGTGAAGTGACCACAAGGGCCACTACCGAAACAGAGCAAGTACAGCTTGGGCTAGCTCCAGAGATAAGTTAGCACTGACAGAAATAACAATGGAGCAGAGGACCCGAGGACCCACTCGCTGGTTCTCCTTGAGAGTGGGGAAGTGGAGACTGCACCACAAATCTGTCTCCTTCAGATTTAGTGCAGAGGTAGGGGGTGGAGGCAAAGGGGTGGACGGGAGGGTGACAGGTGAGGCTGATCAAGAGGTTTCGGTATCTCTTTGTGGTCTAAATACTGACTCTTGGCTTTACGCACCAGAAGAATGCCACAGCACCCATGGTCCGCTGCGGAGGGGAATCAGTTGCTTTCACTCTCAGGCTGTGCTCTGGTTCCCCATATGGGAAGCAATGCAGGTCACGTTTAAGAGGGTTAAAGTCAGACTGATCAGTTTCAAATAATGGCTCTTGTGGTTATTAGCAATGGGATCTTGGGCAAACCCTTAACCTTTCTGAGTTTTACTCTCCTCACTAGAAAATGAGATAGAACCTGTGCATGGTGAGTGCTTGGTGTGACGTTAGCTTGTCACTCTTAAATCGCCTACTTTGGAAACTTCCTCCTTGCAGAGAATGTTGATGGGAAAAGGCCAAGGCATTCTGCACTTGATCTTCAAACCAAAAATGAGCCCTGGGGTTTACGTAATCCTCATGAGGAAGTTGGAAGCTGGGACAGAACTATGATTTCAAAGGTTCGAGTGATTCCTTTGTTGCTGGAGGTTGGTTCTTGGGTTCATTCTTGGGCAATGGGCCTTCTGATTAAGCAAAGCAAGGGCAAAGGATTTCCAAAGAGCTAAGTTTCACTGCATGACAATGTTAACAGGTTATCTTGAACGAGAGTGGTGCAGGTGGGGAGGGTTGGACAGAGTCCCACCTCTGCAGATAGATTTACTTCCTTTAAAGAAATGCCTCTTTCACAATGACCGGATTAGGCTGTCTTACTTGGGATGACATTACTTGTTCTAGGGAGGTGATTCTATGTTACCTTGAAGCACTGGGTCACAGATTTTGGAGGGGACCCCAAAGATGACAGATAGCCTGTGCAGGCCTGGTCAATATAGTTACTAGAGAAAGATGAACATGAATGAATGGTTCAGGCTTTTCTTGGACTGTTAATAGGCCACACATGGTATCATTCAAGACTAAATAAGCTAGAGTTTGGGGAAGTATCTTGATTTGTGCTTTAGGTTCAACTATCTTAAGGGCCCTCTTAAGGGACAAAGGGTAGGGCAGTATTCTTCTGGAAGGATCTGGGGTTTCCTTGAAGGAAGCTGGTTTTCCATTGTCAGTCATGCTTTCCAAAGATTAATCATGGGGCTGGAAAATAAGAAGTTGGAAGGTGAGACCTGGAATTAAGTAAGGGAAAGCTGACTCTTGGCTGTTGGCTTGGACGTGATTCCGTTGGATCTTGCTTTGGACTGTCATACTCAAGAACGCTTTCTCCGGGGTTGACTTATTGACAAGTGACAGAGTAGGGCAAGGTAGGGAGGCCAGCCTCCACTCTAGCAAGGCAAGTCAGAATCCAGGAAAAGTGGGGAATCCCTGGGAAGGGGACTTGGACTTTGAGGATAGCCTTGACCACCTGCCACAGTCTACCCTTCAACCGTCTTGTGTCCAATTCTATATCCCAGTCTGCTTTCAGCAGAGGAGTGGCAGGAGGGTGCTGTGCCCACACGTGGGGAAGAGATGGTACGAGGAGAGTGGAAGTGTCTCAGTGAAGGCTGAACTTGAACCTACATAGGGTCACTCTGAGGAGAGCAGGCAGTGCTCCAGAGCCAGAGGATGCCCTTGGTGGGTTGGGGGGCAGGAAGGAGCACAGGATGCATTTGATGAACACACTGGTATTCCCCAGGGATAGGCAGCAACGGCAGAGGACAGGAGCTCAAGTTTCTGTGGTGTGGGGATTAAAGGGAAGTATGGCTTCCTAACCTGGTACGGCCTGGGATGTCAGAGTATGAGACTGTGTTACCTTCTGTCTATAAGGCTTGGTACTGCTTATTTTCCTTTCCCAAGTGCTGGTTTCTCCATCTGGGAAATGGGAATAAATAATAGCTACTATCTCATAGGATTCTTGTGAAGATTAAATGAGCCACAATGACCACCGGATACAAGATGACAGTTGATGTTATCGTTAAACTGTTAAACCCAGGAATGCTGGAAAGGGGAATTAGAAGTACACTGAGCAAAATTTCCAGGACACATAGAAGACACATGGACAGGACCGAAGCAGGAGGAAGGGGAGCTCAGAGCTCAGCACCCGCTCAGAGGTGAGAGGACGGTGGCTCTCAGGCAGCCTCTTCCTCTGCAAACCCATGGGGCTGGGCCCTTGAGATGCAGCAGAACTCTAGGCTTTGAGTCTCACTTTCCCTGAGCAGAGGCATGTTGGTGCAAATCCATTTTCAGGGGCCCAGAGTTGATTCAAAACAAAGAGTGGACCCAGAAAACTGCACTGGAAATGGATACCAGGGATACAGTACCAGGCTGTCTTCACCCCTTCTCCTCCAACTCCGCTTTGGTGGAAACAACAGGGCAAGAGTTTTACGTATGATTCTATTTGGATGCTTCACTAAACACAGCTGAGCCTGGCAACTTGACCCTCTCAGCAAGCTGACCTGGAAGCTATTCTCAGTCCTTCCATGGCTGCCCGCTCCAGCTCCTAATGCCAGGTGATGGTGGGGTTCCCATGGGAACTTTGGCTCCCCCCATGCAACCCTCCTCACTGCCCCTGGACCTGTTCCCTCTTCAGACTCCAGGGCTTCCCTCTTGGGATACTCCTTTCTGGAAGTTTCCCCACATCTGCACCCCCAACTAGGCTGTTAGAACTGAAGTGCCCCTTCTCAGCTCCCCATTAATACATGATGCTTACCTCTGTCAATTTTTCTGTATGAACACTGCTTTCCTGGTCTTTTCACCCAAGGAAACCCGTGCTTTCTCTGTTCGTTCCTATTGTAGCTCTGTTTATTCCATCTGCAGCAAATATTCTTTAAACATGTGCTAAATAAATTCACGAGTAATTGAAATGAACTCAAGCATACAGAGGGCAAAATAGAAAATATATTCACTCATAAATTCATTTAAGCATGGCCTGAGCACCTACTGTCTCTCAGATGCCCTGTGTCCAGGCACTGGAGACACAATGGTAAAAAAGACCTGTCCTTGGCTCAGAGCATGCATATTCTAGGGTGGGGGACAGGAGGTAATGAGCAGATGGCATGTTCTCAACTGGCAGATGTGTGCTATGAAAAACGTAAAGGGCAGGTAGGGTGAGGCATTATTGTACTGAGCATCTGAAACATGTTCTTAAGACAAAAAATTTAAGTAAAAATGCTGAAAATATTAAGTAGAAATACAAGAAAAAAAAAAAAGAAAGAATAGCAGCACGATTATGTTTTAGAAGCAAATAATGGAATTTATAAGCCTAGATTGAAATTTTTGGGATGAAAGAAAGATGGAAGAAGCAAAATAAATAATTTAATTTCTCATAAGGTGACTAAAATGTTATTATTTGGTCTTTAACTTTTAAAGTTTTAAATTTCTTTAGGCACATACACAATTACTTTTACAAAAAAGCATAAATGTGTTACTTTTGTATTCCTTTTTTGTTTGATATCTCCTTCCTCCCTTTTTATTTTATTTTTTGATTTATTTATTTTTTTGCGGTGCTGGGGATTGAACCCAGGGCCTTGTGCTTGCAAGGCAAGCACTCTACCAACTGAGCTATATCCCCAGTCCGCTTTTTAATTTTTCCTCCTTCTATTATACACCCCAACTCATGTCATGAACTAGTAATGAAATCTTTCACATTCTTCTCCAAGTGGTGATCATTTACATTGTATATTTATACACACACACACACACACACACATATACACACACTAATAGACACACCACGCACACCTAATAAGAGGGTTTGTTTTTTTTCTTTGTCATTTAGCATAAAAACATAAAGAGAGGATATTGTTTACCCTTTCCACATCTTGCTCCATAAAACCTCATGTAAACCCCTCTAGATCAAAAGTTGTATGTCTAGTCTCATTTCTTGAAAAGTTGCATAATATTCCATGGAATGCCTGAACCATATTTTCTCAAGCTTTCCCCTAAATGTAGGAATTAATTTGGTTTTCAATGTTTTCTTTTTCTTTTTTTTTTCAAAATAACAATGCTGCAATAAGTGTCCTTGAATATACATCCCTACATACTAGTTCTCTTACAGTTATGGCTAAACATCCATCATGTAATTACTAGGCCACGTATGTCAGTACATAATTTTATAGGTACTTACTTGCTTTTCATAAAAACCATAATGTTTCACATTGCCACCCATTGATGCTAGAGTTCTTCCTCATGTCTCCTGTAGGCATGAGCGTTATTGCATGAAGTGACATTTCATTATTACTTTAATCTGTATTTCTCTATTAGTGATGTAGATTTTCTGTGTGGATTTTAATAATTCAATGAATATATGTGTTTTTTTGTTCCAAAATTTTTATCAAATGAATAAACTGCTTTACAATGGTCAAAGAATTCATGGGATAAAAAGAGAAGGAGAAGGAGGAGGAAGAAGAAGAGGAGGAGGAGGAAGAGGAAGAGGAGGAGGAGGAAGAGGAAGAGGAGGAGGAGGAAGAGGAAGGGGAAGAATAGGAGAAGGAGGAGGAGGAAGGAGGTGATGACTGGCATAATCCCAGAGTCAGACATGTAGATTCTAGTTCTAGAATAAAGACTGATGTGGAGCATTAAAGGTACTACTTGAAATCTCTTTTGTTAAAAATGGTTTGGATTAGCAGATTGTATTATTTATGCAGTACAGTGTGATATTTAACACATGTATACAGACTGGATGGATCAAATAAGGGCGGTTGGAACAACTTTCCCACCATTTCTTTATGTTTACAGACTTCAAGCTCCTCTCTTCTAGTTCTTCCTCTCTTCTAGTTCACAGTCAGCGAACTGTAGTCCCCCTGCTGGGCTGAAGTCCAGAACTTATTCCTTCCATCTAACTGTGTGGTACCTGCTATGCACCCTCCTCTATTGCCCTCCTTCCATCCTTCCCAGCATCTCATGATCACTATTCTATATTCTGATCAACACTTTTAGGTTCTACAATGTGATATTTGACTTTCTGTGTGCAGCTTATTTCAATTAACATATGTCCTCTAGTTCCATCCATTTTGCTGAAAAATGACAGGATTTTATTCTTTTCTGTGGCTGACCTATAGTCCATTGTGTCTATCTACCACATTTTCTCCATCCATGTATCCACTGATGGACACCTACATTGATTCCTTATCTTGCCTGTCATGAGCAGTGCTGCAATAAATGAGTATGCAGGTATCTTTTTGGCTTGCTGATTTCATTTAATTTGGATATACATCCAGTAGTGAGATTGCTGGATCATAGGGTGGATCTGTTTTTAGTGTTTTTTAGGAAATTCCGTGTTGTTCTCCATAATGGCTGTTATAATTTACATTCCCACCAACAGGGTATAAGAATTCTTTTTTCTCCATATCCTTGCTAGGATTTTTTGTCTTTTTGACAACTGGCATGAAATGTCACTTCATTGTGCTTTTGATTTACATTTCCCTGATGACTAATGATATTGAGCATTTATTTGTTGGCCATGCGTATGCCTCATTTTGAGAAAGATCTATTCAGATTATTTGCCCATTTTTAAATTGGATTATTTGGGGTTTTTGTTAAGTTTTTTTGAGTTAGTTCTTTATATATACTAAATAGTAATCCTTTGTTAGAAGAATAGTCTGCAATTATCTTCTGTTGATTTTTTCTGCTGCTGTGCAGAACTTCTTAGTTTGATATAATCCCTTTTGCTTGTTTTTGTTTCTGTTGTCTGTGCTTGTGGGGTCCTATTCAAAAAAGCATTGTCTATATCCTTGAATAGATGTGTGTCTTCTATGTTTTCTTCTAGTCGCTCCACAGTTTCAGGTTTTACATTTAGCTCCTTGATCCATTTTTGAATTTATTTTTGTAGTAGAGGTCAAGTTTCCATTTTTTGCATATGGACATCCAGTTTTTCCAGCACTGCTTATTGAAGAAGCTGTCCTTTCTCCAATGCAGAATTTGAAACCTGTGTTGAGAATCAGTTGTCTGTAGATTTGTGGGTTTATTTCTGGGATTCTTCTTCTGTTCCTTCCATTGATCTGTGTGTCCATATTTATGCCAGTACCATGCGAATTTGTTACCACGGTTCTGTAGTACGTTTTTAAATCAGGAATAGTGATGGCTCCAGCTTTGTTCTTTTTGTTCAAGATTGCTTTGTCTACTTGAGGTCTGTGCTTCTATGTGAGATTTATCATTTTTTTCTAGTTCTCTGAAGAATATCTCAATGAATATAATTTTAAGTAAATTTTACATAACACATGCACAAAACGTGCAAAATCCTAACTATGCAACTCAGTGAACAGATCCCCAGAATCAGCATTCAGATCAAGAAATAGAAAATTATCAGTTCCCCAGAAGTCCCATCACAAACCCTCCCAGTCACAACCCTCCAACCCCAACAAAGAAAGCCACTGTTCTGACTTCTATCACCAGCAGGTTAGTTTTGTTTACTTTAGAAATTTATATAAATGGATCACATAGTCCATATGTTTTCACTCAATATTAGTTTGTGAGATGCATCCTTGTTGTTTCATGAAGCTATCATTCCTTAATTCTCTTTGCTATACAGATCTACATTGAATAAATATGCTGCCAAAAGGAACTGTATCCCCATTGAAAGTTTACTCCCCATTTCCTTTTTCTTCCATCATTCGTCTGATTCTGTTCCTATGAATTTGCCTAGCAAATATTCATTTATTTGAAAATTTCAAATAAGTGGAATCATACAATATATGGCTTTTGTGTCTGGCTTCTTTCACTTAACATAATGTTTTCAAGGTTTAGAATGTATCAGTATTTCATTCTGTTTCATGCTTGAATATACCATTTAATATGTATACCATATTTTGCTTGTACATTTATGAGTTGGTATGCATGTGGGTAGTTTCTACTTTTTGACTGTTGTGAACAGTGCTGCTTTGAATCTTTCTGTACAATTTTTGTTTGAATGTCTGCTTTTGGTTCTTTTGGGTATATACCTAGAAGTGCTGGGTCACATGATAACTCTAGTTTATTGAAGAACTGTGAAACTGTTTTCCAAAGTGGCTATACCCATTTTACATTTTCACCAGTAATGAATGAGGATGTTCATTTCTCCATATCCTCACCAACACTTGGTATTATAGAATTTTATTATGGCCTGTCTAGTGGGTGTGAAGTAATATCTCATTGTGGTTTTGATTTGTCTTTCCCTCATGACTAACAATGCTGAGCATATTTTCATGTGTTTGTGGTCACTTGTATATCTTCCTTAGAGAAATGTCAATTCAGATCCTTTGCCAGTTTTTTTTTTTTTTTTTTTTTTTTTTTTTGAGTTATTTGTTTTTTTCATTGGGTTGTGAGGGTTTCTACTATATTCTGGATACTAGACTCTTATATGATTTACAAATATATTTACTAACTGTGTGTGTTGTATTTTATTTTCTTCATTGTGTCCTTTGATGAACAAAACATTTCCATTTTATTGAAGCCCAATTTATCTTTATTTCTTCTCACTTAGGTATTTGTTGTCCTATCTAAGAAACCCAAATCTTCTTCTTCTGTCTTCTTCTAAGATTTCTATAGCTTCAGCTCTTAAATTTAGGTCTTTGGTCCATTTCAAGTTACTTTTTTTCTATGGCATAAGTTTGTCAATTGATTTTTTTGACAAAGATATAAAACAAGTTCAATGAAGAAAGGACAGTCTTTTCAGTTAATGGTGGTGTTGGTGTTGTGATAATTGGACAATCATGTAAAAAAAAAGAACCTCAACCTACGTATCACATCTATACTTTAGAAGAGTGAAGTCAGTGAGCTTAAAGAGCAATCTGGGCAGAATATCACCATTCAGAGATATTTTGGGTCCAAGTTGCAAAGAGAGAGAGAAGGAGTCATTCTTTTCTGTATCACAGAGAACCCAGCTGAGTTCTGTTCCCCCAGGACTGGAAGTCTCGGTGCTCCTGGAATATGCCCCTTGGCATTGGTAATATGGGCTCATGCTAGACGACAGCAGTGACAATTAGACTACTTTTAGGGATACACTACTTCAGGGTGCAGCCCACAAAGTACTGGTCCAAAGCAGCCATCTGAAATTAGAAAGTACCATCGCAGAGGCCTCATTAAATAGTAATGACAACCCCATCACATCCAGGAACTGGACACATTTCCTGACCCAGTTCATGCTCTCACCACCCTCGAGAAGTATAAAAACCACCCAGATTTTCAATGATTCCTTTTCTCCCATTTGGGGATGGAACAGGGAATGCTCTTTGTTTTGAATCAAGAGAGGTACTGGCAAGGGCACATGAGTCATAAGTGTTTAACTTGGTGCATGATGTAGCTTAGTCTTTCTAAGCCTCTCTCTTTAAGAGTAGGATGCTGGTGTTCTTCCATTTCCTATTATTTATAAATCCCCTGAGCTGAGGGCCCCTGGCCATTTCTCAGAGCTGAAGAATAAAATTGGTTTGTAAACAGCTGTTGCTATGATGAGAAGGTGTGATGGTTTAACTATCTGTTGCCCCAAAGCCTACTGGTTCTAGAAGAGATTATGAGGCTATCAAGGACTGAACATAAGCTTTCTCTTGACCCAGTTGAGTGCTTCTTTGCTATTTGCTCATCTTTCAGGTGATCGTGAGGACTGGGTTTTGGAGTCAGATTAGATACGCCTTGCTCAGCCCCAATCTAGTCAGGTTACAGCTGTGTGACTATGAGCAATCTTAAGCTAACTGAGCCTTGGTCTCCTTAGGAGTAACAATGAGGATAATAGTATCCACTTTGCAGGATTATTAAGAGGATTAAACGCAGCGAAAGCTTATAGTAGTGCTCAAAAAGTATTAATCTCTCTTCTCTTTTTCAGTTTAAATGGAGACTGAAATTCTTCTTACTATCTTATTAGCAAGGAATTAAGCTTGGCTTGGTATAACATCCAAAATACCAGTGACTTAGATAAGAAGTTTATCTTTCTTTTCTAAGGTCTGGAGATAATTTGAGAAGTTTATCTCTTTCTTCTAATGTCTGGAGATAAGCAATTAGGGTGATCCAGGGAACCTCATATCCAGGATGACTCTCCATTACACTGAAGCTCAATCCAGGAAGATGGAAGAAGGAAAAAGAAGGTCCCTGTGCCATCCTTCAGGGAAAAACCAGTCTTGCCTGCGTCAGTCTCTTTCACATCCTATTGGCCAGATCTTAGTCCCATGGTCACCCTGGCTATAAGAAAGCCTAGGGACTGTGGTCTTCGTTCTGAGCAGCCATGTGCCCAGATGATCACTGAAGGTCTGTTAGTATGGATGACAGGGAAATAGATATCAGGGGACATCTTGCAGCCCCTTTCCAGCATCCATGCATTTTCCCCTTATCCTTAGCATGTAGATGAAACTTCCCAACATAAATGCACACCATGTAGATAATAAAGTCATAATAGCCTTATACTGTTAAAAGATACATAGGCTAAATAACATTGCAAAAGCATGTAACTAAGAAATCATAAATAACAGAATTAAAGACAAAGAATCACAAAAAAAAGATCTGTTTCCATTGATCAGAGTTCAAATCATAGGGACTTCCTAACAAATGGGACCTCTGTGCTGGGCACCTGCCCTTCTGCCCTCCAGAGCCACCCTCTCCATCCCCTCTCTGCTCCAGGAGGTTGACCTGTAGGGGCCTTATTGACAGCTGCCCTGTCCTCTGCTTCCACTTGGGTTTGGCTATGGGGTGTACCAGCAGGAGACTGAGGGGAGGTTGGGATAGAGGCTGATGGGCTTAGTTCCCCCGCAGTATGTCAGGTTGGCTGCCCCTTCCCCAAGCTTACAGTTCCTTTGGGGAAATCCTTCCATGGGCTCCATATCTGCTTTCATTTCTTGCTCCTTCCAGTCCAAGGAAGGTGATGGACCCCTGCTATTCATATCCCCAGAGGCTGCACAACTGCTTGTGGTTTTTCTGCACCAGAACCACACTTGTGTATAAAGTCTTTCCTCAAACTGCCCTCAGAGTGAGCTGTCTGTTTCTTTCCAGGAACCCATGGATGTTTAATACTGCAAACATGACTCTGTCAAAAGGTGCAAAGCAAAATTCATTAGACTTAAAAAAGGTGGGGATTTATAAAAGCAAAATCTCTGTGGAGACATTTTTAACCAATCAATATCCATTTAGACAGTTTAAGCAGCAAGGTAAAATTACATCTTAGATAAAAGAATGTGGACTCTTTTCAAATGTCCATGGACAATTTCAAACATGAAACAAATGTCTTCAACCAATGTGGCAAAAAATAGAATATTCTGAACAAAGACATTTGGAACAAAGTCATGAAAGAACATTTTCAGGAAAAATTATTTCATAAATACAATTAAGCATTTTAAAGGACTGGTAATCAGAATATGTAAAACAAAGCAACAGGAGTTGTTTCTCTTCACCTATCAAATTAATAAAGATTTAAAATGTGGAGTTTCCAAGAGTGCAATGGAACATTGGTGTTCATAGCCGATGGGGGGTATGAACTGATAAAAACTTTCTAGAAAGAGATTTGTCTTCTCTATATACAGAGACTTCTAAAGATTTATATTCTTTTAATAAATAATTTCACTTGTAGAAATTTATTATAAAGAAATAAGAAACAAGCAGATGAGTTTAAGGATGAGCAGCACATATTATTTATAATAGCAAAGTGGAAACAGACTAGATAATCAGCAATAGTTAATGGTTATATGATGACATACTAGTGGAATATTCAGACATTAAAATACATTTTTCTAAAAATTAGATGAAATGGGACAGATAATATTCCTCAAATAATATTAACCTTTAGCAGGATATAAAATAATTTGCATCTTAATTGAGTAAAAAATATGTGCAGAAAAATATTGAACTTTCATATGAATAGTGAAAATAGATAATTTTTATGTCTTTCTTATCTACATTCTTAACTACACATACTTTTATAATACTGTGTATATTTTAAAGAGCAGCAAAATTTTGAAAGGCTTGAGCTACCTAAGAAGTAAGACATTTTCACAAATTGCACAGTGTTTCCGGAGCCCGAGGGGGACCCACCGTCCCCACCTTCCACCTCTCTCCACCCAGAGCACTGTTCTGAAGGGGAAAAACAAATCGATTTTTCTCTCTACTCCCACACACCACTCAACACCACGCTCTGACACCGGATGTGTGTGGGTTTCTCGCCGCACACCAAGCAATTCTCAAGCAGACACCAGCTGGGTGTCCTATAATTTATTTTAATTCAGAGCCTATTTACCTGGAGATAGCATCAAATCCCACAGGTTAAGGACTCAGTCCCACAAGACTGCCCTCCACACCATTCACATGCCAACTGTAAGCTCCAGGCTGTGACCTGAGCTGCTGATCTACCTGTTATAAATAGTGGTGCCCCAACCCCTCCTCCTTGGGTTAGATTAATTTGCTAAGCAGCTCACAGAACTTAGGGAGACACTTCACATTTACTCACTTATTATAAAGGATATTACAAAGGATACAGATGAACAGCCAGATGGAAAAGATGCACAGGCAAGGTGTGTGGGAAGGGCTGAGGAGCTTCTCCAGGCCCTCTTTGAGTCTATGATTTTCCAAGAACCTTCCCATGAGCAACTTTGCAGAAGCTCTCCTAATCCTGTCCTTTTGGGTCTTTACTGGGACTTTGTGACATGGGTGTGATGGATTACACCATTGGCCATGCCGATCAACTCCACCCTTAGTCTCTCTCTCTCCTCTCATAAGTTGGGGCTGAAAATTTCTAATCGTGGCTTGGACTTCCCGGTGGCCATTCCTCCTCCTGAAGCTTCCTAGGGGCCCCAGTCCCACTCCTCTCACTTACATACAAAAGATATTTCTATACTCAGGAGATTCCAAGGTTTTCAGGAGCTCTGTTCCAGGAAACAGGGACACATCTCATGCTATCACAAGGATCTTGGGGTGGTACATTCTTCTCATCCTGGAAGAGATTTTGAGCTCTTTTAGAATGGTTTGGACTGAATGCCTTCATTGCCAAGGTGAATCACCAGGAAGAGCACCTGGGGGAAGGAGGGGATGAGATTTCTGAGGACCCATGGGGCCCCTGGTGGCATGACTCAGAACAATAGTGGGCAGCTTAAGCATTACAGCTTGGCGCTGCATCTGGTGGAGGCTGTGGAGGCAGGATGAGGAAGAGGAGGCCGTTACAGCACTGGGCTTAGAGCAATGGTGTGACCAGCAGCCTGAACAGATTCATGGGAATGTACACAACACCTCTGAGGGTCCTGGGGATGCCTGAGAGGTGGCGGTGTTATTGTGAAGGGCAGGACTTTATAGAGCTAAGTTATTATTTTTTCACTAATTTTCTTTTAACCTGTCATTTCCTAAATTCTTTTATTATACTGGAATTTCCTCTTTTGGCTACTAACGTAAGTTTTTATTATTTTAATCTTAAAGCATGTATTAATACCTAGAAGTATAAGTTCATCCTATATAACAAAGTCATACCCAAAGTTTTATTCAGAAGCGAGTTTGGAATCCTACATGTTTTCATTGTTAAACAAGAAAAAGTTTTAAAAACCATATTTTAAAAGCCAAGCTAAAAATTAATAGAATTACTATAAAGTAACAGCAATCAAGACAGTATGATATTAGCCTAAGGGTAGACATGTAGATCCTTGGAATAGGATAGATACTTCTGTAATAGACCCACACATATCATGGACTCTTAATTTCCAACAAAGAAGGAAAGGCTAATTCAGTTGGCGGGGTGGCGGGGGCGGGGGGTTGGGGGAAACTTTCAGCAAGTAATACAAAATCATCTGAATATTCATGCGGAAAAACAAGTTCAAGTCTTCGGTCCTTACCTTGCACCGTACACAAAACATTACTCAAAAAGGATCAGGGTTCTAGTATAAAAGCTAAAACTAAAAACTTCTGGAATAAATCATAGGAGATAATGTTCATGGCTCGGAGGTAAGGAAATATTTCTTAGTATGGACATAATGAACATGAACTAAAAAGGCAAAAACTGAAAAAATTAAACTTTGTCAAAATGAAAAACTGGTCTTTTAAAAATATCTTTAAGAAAATGAAAAATAAGTTACAAGTTGGGAAAAATATAGACATTTTGGAGATATATATGTATATGTATATCTGACAAAGGACTTCCATCTAGAATATATGAAAAATTCTTAGAACTTATTGATAAGAGAAAAACAGCCTGATAGAAACCTACGAAATAAGATCTTCTGCCTTAGCCTTTATCTTATAACTGAATACCCAAAAATATTTGAAAAATTTGTAATGTATCCCCAATACTAGGTGAAGATATTATTTTGAACAGTAATAGCTAGAAGGAAATACTGCTGGAAAAGGAGTGAAGAAACAGGAACAGGAATGTACAATCTCTCTGAAGGACAATTTGGGGGCATATAGCATACATAATCTCTTCTAAGACATTGCATTCCAGAAATTTGTTCTAAATCCCTTGTTAAGGGTCACATGCATAAAGATTTAGCTATAGAAAATTATAAAAGACTGAATATTGCCTAAATGGCCCAGTAGGAAATTGGTTAAATAAATGATAATAGATGCATATGATAAAGCTATATGGAGCCAATAAAAATATTATTGTAGAAATATAAGTATTGACATGAAAATATGTCTACATTGTACTATTCAGCAAATAGGCATATTACAAAAAACATAAAGAATCAATTTTTATTTAAAAATGTGCACTATGTAAAGCAATGTCCCAAGCACAATAGTATTACCTCTGGGAATCGTGATCATGTTATCTTTACTTTTGCACTATGTATTTCCTTCGTGCTCCTAAATACTAGCCTAGTGTCTTAGTCCATTTGGTGCTGAGAATTGGGTTTGGGGTGTAGCTCCATGGGAGAGCAAAAAATAAAATGCATGGGACTCAATCTAACAAAAGAGGTGAAAGACCTCTACAATGAAAACTACAGAACACTAAAGAAAGAAATTGAAGAAGACCTTAGAAGGTGGAAAGACTCCCAAGCTCCTGGATGTGCAGAATTAATATTGTCAAAATGGTGATACTACCAAAAATGTTATACAAATTTAATGTAATTCCTATTAAAGTTCCAATGACATTCTTCATAGAACTAGAAATTCATTTGGAAAAATTAGACCCAGAATAGCTAAAGCAATCCTTAGCAAGCAAATTGAAGCAGGAGGCATCACAATACCAGACCTCAAACTATACTACAGAGATATAGTAATAAAAACAGCATGGTATTGGCATCCAAACAGACACATAGATCAGTGGTACAGAACAGAAGACACAAAGACAAACCCACATAAATACACTTATCTCATTCGAGACAAAGGTGCCAAAAGCATTCACTGGAGAAAAGGTAGCCTATTTAACAAACAGTGCTGGGAAAATTAGAAATCCACATGTAACAAAAGGAAATTAAATCTTTATATCTCACCCTGCACGAAATTCAACTCACATGGATCAAAGACTTAAGCACTAGAACAGAGACCTGCAACTACTAGAAGAACAAATAGCCCAAATCTTCACCATGGCGAAGTGCAAGAAGTTAAATCGAGAATCAATAAATGAGATGGATTCAAACTAAAAAGCTTCTTCTCAGCAAAAGAAACAATCAATAATGTGAAGAGAGAGCCTATAGACTGGGAGAAAAATCTTTACCACATGCACCTCAGATAGAGCACTCATCTCTAGGATATATAAAAACTCAAAAAACTTAATACCAAAAAATCAAATAACCCAATGAATAAATGGACTAAGGAACTGAACAGATACTTCACAGAAGAAGAAATACAATCAATCAACAAATATATGAAAAAATGTTCAACATCTCTAGCAATTAGAGAAATGCAAATCAAAACTAAGATTTCATCTCACTCCAATCAGAATGGCAATTATCAAGAATACAGGCAACAATAAATGTTGGTGAGGATGTGGGGAAAAAGGTACATTCATCCATTGCTGGTTGGGAATGCAAAATGGAGCAACCATTATGGAAAGCAGTATGGAGATTCCTAAGAAAACTTGGAAAAGAACCACCATTTGACCCAGTTATCCCACTTCTCAGTTTATACCCAAAGCACTTAAAATCAGCAGACTACAGTGACGCAGCCACTTCAGTGTTTATAGCAGCTCAGCTCACAATAGCTAAAATATGGAACCAACCTAGATGCCCTTCAACAGATGAATAGATAAATAAAATGTGGTATATATACATCTGATGGAATATTACTCAACTTTAAAGAAGAATGAAATTATGGCATTTGCTGGTAAATGAATGGAGTTAGAGAATATCATGCTAAGTGAAATAAGTTAAACCTAAAAAACAAAAGGTCGAATGTTTTCTCTGATATGCGGATGCTAATTCACAATAAGGGAGGGTGGGTAGGGAAGAATAGAGTAACTTTATATTAGGTAGAGGAGAGGGAAGGGAGGGGAAGGGGGATGGAGGTAGGAAGGACAGTAGAGTGAAACATATAGGACGACATGACCGATGTGACCCTACAATATGTATATTCAGAAAAATGAGAAATTACACTCCATTTTGTATGATCTATCAAAATGTATAAATGCATTCTACTGTTGTGTACAACAAAATTTAAAAATTTAATAAAAAAAAAGCAATTTAGTTTTTCACAGTTTTGGAGGCTGGGAAATCTGATGTCCTGTGAGGGCCTTCTTGCTGTGACCTCACATGGTGGAAAGCAGAAGGGCATCAGGCCCAATCCCTCCATCAAGTCCATTCACAAGGATGCCTAATCTCAATCACAAGGGAGAAGTCTTCATGGATTTATCACTCCTTAAAGGCCCACCTCTTATGGCTATCATGTTGGCAACACCTGAATTTTGGAGGTGACAAATGAGAACCATAGCACTTAGTAATGCTATCAAGGAGTTATCCATGTTTCTGATAAGCCTTAGTGGGTACAGCTACTTCCTAGAGAAGTTAGTCCAGGGTCTCTTTGGTTCCTCTCCTTGTCTTGTCCAGGCTTTCTGACTGCCCACTGGCCAGCTGTGACCTCTTTCTCATATTCTCCTCCCTTGAGGCCACAGCCAAACCTTTCTGGAACTTCTCTAGTCACAGCTTGATTTCATGTCACTGTATTCCAAGGGGTGCCCGACATACTACTGGTCTGTTTTCTCTCCTCCTCTCTCCCACTCTGCTCATCTCATCCATTTCTATTTTTCTTCCCTCCTTTTTTGTCCTTTGCAGACAGACCTCTCCTTTGGTTTCCAGACCAACTTGTGCCCTGAGCTGCTCATTCAATGCTCATGTTGCTTATCCTTTGATGCTGAGACCTTCTGGTCTGTGTTCAAAGCTTTGGTTGAGTGTACTAGAAGGGCTATTGCTTCTTTCTGCTGAGCACCTTTCCTCCAAATCCTTTCTTCCAGTAGGAAGTAATTTCCAGGCCACAAGTATGTGATAGCTTCTGGATCAAAGCAATTTGATGAGGTACTGGGATGAAATGAACCTGGTCCATCAAAGTCCCTCTCTGAGCCAACTGCTTTCCCTCCTTGGGCCAAAAGCTGTAAGAAGGAGAATCTTCTTGTGACCATGTCCCCCATCATGTGTGAAAGCCACTTTGAGAGAATTAAGGTCACATGCAGATGAGACACATGAAAGAGACAATCCAGATGATATTTGTTCCCTCCATCCAGCTGTTCCTAAGGTTAGTTCCCTCCTTCCTTTTCACATGTGCTTTTATTACATAAAATTAAAAGGTAACCAACTACTACTATTTCTCCCTTGAAAAATTCTTACAGTCATTTTTGTTTGGGCTTTTACTGCTATTTATTAAGATATATCTTAATCTCTATCCATATCTATGCATGACTATATTGATAGATATCTATTCTTGTATACACACCAATATCTATAGCTATATTTTTATATCCACAATTTCTATCCCAAATTCTAGGCTCTTATCTTCAAACACATATTAAAAATTTCTACCTGGATGTCACTCAGGAGTATCAAGCTCATTTTCCTCTCTTCAAATGGTTATTTTTCTTGAGTAGAGTTGTCACTATGTTCTTGTTTTCTGAAGCTTTAAACCTTGGATGTAATCTTAACTCTTCCTCCTCTAAACATCTCCCTCTAATCTTGTTAATTCAAACCTATTATACTCCCTTGGGTCTACCTCAGATTTCCTTAGTTCATTTTTTTGTTGTCATAACAAAATACCTGAGAGCAGGTAATTTATAAAGAATAGAGGTTTATTTAGCTCATGGTTCTGGAGACTGGGAAGCCCAAAGACATGGTGCCAGCATCTGCCTGACATTTGGAGAGGGCCTTCTTGCGGCATCATAACATAATGGAGGATATCACATCGTAAGGCAGAGCAAGCACAACAGAGAGTCACTTCATCTATAATCCATTAATCCATGAGGGTATGGCCTAATCATCCCAAAGGTCCCAACTCCAAAGGCCATTGACATATGAATTTGGGTATTAAGTTTATAATATGTAGGGGTTTCAAGATGGTGGACTAGAGGGTGGCTGCATTTCATGTTGCTCCAGGACTCAGGATTCAAAAGAGGAGATATTGAGAGACTTGGGACCAACCCAAAGCAGCCGGATGAGTCTCTCCCGTTGGGGAGGCGTCCCAGATGGGGCAGTCGTCCCGGAATGCAGGGAACTTTGTGAAGTAGAGCTGCCCGGCGAGACACCCCTCCCCCCGCTGGAGCAGTGAACTCGGACAACTGGGAGCATCGTAGAGGAGGCCGCTCAGCACAGCGCTTGGACTCGGAGAAACCACTGGGGCTCCGGGCGGCTGCCCAGAGGAGGAGCTGTGAGGAGAGCTGTTTGGACTCAGAGCGACCACTCCTGAACACCGGGGCCTGCCCAGAGGAAGAGGAGGAGCGCAGCGGGTCGCTTGGACTTGGAGTGACTGCATCAGAGCTCCGCGTGGCTGCCCAGAGGAAGAGGCGATTGGTGAGTTGTTTGGACTCAGAGCAACCACTCCTGAGCACCGGGGCCTGCCCAGAGGAGGAGGAGGAGGAGCGTGGCTGCTTGGATTCGGAGTGACTGTACAAGAGCTACAGGCAGCTGCTCAGAGGAGGAGGCGAGTGGTGAGTTGTTTGGACTCAAAGTGACCACTCCTGAACACAAAGTGACCACTCCTGAACACCGGGGGGCTGCCTGGAGGAGGAGCGTGGCGGGTCAATTGGTCTCGAGCGGCCACACCAGAGCTCCGGGTGGCTGCCTGGAGGAGGTGTGCAGCGGGTCGCTTGGACTCACAGCGACTCAGAGCAACCACTCCTGGATACCGGGGGGCTGCCCAGAGGAGAAGGTGGAACGGGGCGAGTCACTTGGACTTGGAGTGACTGCCCAGGGCTACAGCAGTTGGCGGGAGGAGGAGGCGCGCAGTGAGTTGCTTGGACTCCTAGTGATAGCACAGGAACACTGGGCAGCTGTCCGGAGGAAGAGGCATGCGGCGGGTCGCTGGGTCTCAGAGGGACGGTACAGGGCTCCAGGTGGCTGCTCAGAGGAGGGGCCACATAGCCAGGCGATTAGGTGCAGAGCAGGGTCCCAGGACCTAGGAGGCTTCTTGGTGGAAGAGCCACACAGAGACACACTTAGGGGTGGAGCGAAGGTTCCAGGACTGCGGGCAGATTCTCTGAGGAGAGGCAGCCTAAGGAGACTCATCTGCGAAGGGTGAGGCTCCCAGGCCCTGGAGGTAGGTCTGGGCCCCTGGGAACGTTGCAGAGGAAGGCAGCCCAGCCCAGGTGGTAGTTGTAGTTTGAGGGGAACCTCTAGGAGGGGAACTGACCAGCGAGACCTCCCCACCAGGTGAGTCTTCCCTGCCTGGTGAGGTTTTCTCACTAGGGCGGTATGACCAGAGACACAGGCCCAAACAGGCCTTGCCTCAGCCCGCAGCCTAGTTACCCTTTGGATGACCATTGGTCAACAAGTGGAGGCACCTCTGCCCACTAGCAGGGAATATACCCCACCTGAAGGCCACCACCCCTAGAGAGGCAGCTTCCTTGTGGAGCACCGCACTATCAACTTCCTCCAAGACTTCAGCCTACTAGAGGCTAAGAGGGGATATACTAGAAATCTTCAGGGACATTATAAGTCAATAGAGGAAATCTGCAATATCTCAGCGGTCCACTGATACCTGAACAATACGAGAAAACAAGGGAAGAAAATGCCCCAAACAAATCTAGATGTTACATCAATAAAACCCGATGACAGCATGGCAGAAGAAATGACAGAAAAGGAGTTCAGAATGTACATAATTAAAATGATCAGGGAAGCAAACGATGAGATGAAAGAGCAAATGCAGGCACTGAATGATGAGATGAAAGAGCAAATGCAGGCATTAAATGATTGCACCAATCGACAGTTAAAAGAGCAAATACAGGAAGCAAAAGATCATTTCAATAAAGAGGTAGAGATATTGAAAAAAAACCAAACAGAAATCCTTGAAATGAAGGAAACAATAAACCAAATTAAGAACTCCATAGAAAGCATAACCAGTAGGATAGAACACCTGGAAGACAGAACCTCAGACATTGAAGACAAAATATTTAACCTTGAAAACAAAGTTGAACAAACAGAGAAGATGGTAAGAAATCATGAACAGAATCTCCAAGAACTATGGGATATCATGAAAAGGCCAAATTTAAGAATTATTGGGATTGAGGAAGGCCTAGAGAAACAAACCAAAGGAATGAACAATCTATTCAATGAAATAATATCAGAAAATTTCCCAAATCTGAAGCATGAAATGGAAAATCAAGTTCAAGAGGCTTATAGGACTCCAAATACACAAAATTACAACAGACCCACACCAAGGCACATTATAATGAAAATACCGAACATACAAAATAAAGACAGAATTTTAAAGGCTGTGAGAGAAAAGAACCAAATTACATTCAGGGGGAAACCAGCACGGATATCAGCAGATTTTTCAATTCAGACCCTAAAAGCTAGAAGGGCCTGGAACAACATTTTTCAAGCCCTGAAAGAAAATGGATGCCAACCAAGAATCTTATACCCAGCAAAACTTACCTTCAAATTTGACGGTGAAATAAAATCCTTCCATGATAAACAAAAGCTAAAAGAATTTACAAAAAGAAAGCCAGCATTACAGAACATTCTCAGCAAAATATTCCATGAGGAAGAGATGAAAAACAAAGAAGCAAATCAGCAAAGGGAGGAATTATCCTAAAGGAATTGTCAAATAAAGGAGGAACCAAGTCATGTTGAATAAATAAATAAAATAAATGAACCAAATGACCGGTAATACAAATCATATCTCAATAATAACCCTGAATGTTAATGGCCTGAATTCATCAATCAAAAGACATAGACTGGTGGATTGGAATAAAAAGAAAGATCCAACAATATGTTGCCAGCAAGAGACTCACCTCATAGAAAAAGATACCCATAGACTAAAGGTGAAAGGATGGGGAAAAACATACCATGCACATGGACTCAGCAAAAAAGCTGGAATATCCATCCTCATTTCAGATAATGTGGACTTCAAGCCAAAATTAGTCAGAAGGGATAAAGAAGGACATTTCATACTGCTTAAAGGAAGCATAAATCAGCAAGATATAACAATCATAAACATCTATGCCCCAAACAGTGGCTCATCCATGTATGTCAAACAAATCCTTCTCAATTTCAGAAACCAAATAGACCATAATACAATAATACTAGGTGATTTTAACACGCCTCTCTCACCACTGGACAGATCTTCCAAACAAAAATTGAACAAAGAAACCATAGATCTCAACAACACAATCAATAATTTAGACTTAACAGACATTTATAGAGTATACCATCCAACCAAGAGTGAATATACTTTCTTCTCGGCAGCACATGGATCCTTCTCTAAAATAGACCATATATTATGCCACAAAGCTAATGTTAGCAAATACAAGAAGATAGAGACACTACCTTGTATTCTATCAGATCATAATGGATTGAAATTAGAAATAAATGAAAGAGTAAAAAACAGAAACTGCTTCAACACCTGGAGATTAAACAATATGCTCTTATATGATGAATGGATAACAGAAGATATTAGGAAGGATATTAAAAAATTCTTAGAGGTAAATGAGAACAAAGAAACATCATATCAAAGTCTCTGGGACACTATGAAAGCAGTACTTAGAGGGAAATTTACTTCATGGAGCGCATTTAATAAAAGAAGTAAAACTCAACAAACCTAGAAAAAGAAGAACAGACCAGCACCAAAAGTAGTAGAAGACAGGAAATAGTTAAAATCAGAGCTGAAATCAACAAAATTAAAGCAAAAGAAACAATACAAAAAATTGACAAAATAAATAGTTGGTTCTTCAAAAAAATAAACAAAATTGATAAACCTTTAGCCACACTAACAAAGAGAAGATGAGAGAAAACCCAAATCACTAAAATTCGGAATGAACAAGGAAATATCACAACAGACACAAGTGAAATACAAAACATAATAAGAAGCTATTTTGAAAATCTATACTCCAACAAAATAGAAAATTTCGAAGACATCAACAGGTTTCTAGAGACATATGAATTGCCTAAACTGAACGAGGAGGACATACACAATTTAAATAGACCAATTTCAAGTAATGAAATAGAAGAGGTCATCAAAAGCCTACCAACAAACAAAAGTCCGGGACCAGATGGGTTCTCAGCTGAGTTCTACAAAACCTTTAAAGAAGAGCTCATTCCAATACTTCTCAAAGTATCCCATAAAATAGAAGAGGAGGGAACCCTCCCAAACTCATTCTATGAAGCCAGTCTCACACTGATACCTAAACCAGACAGAGACACATTGAGGAAAGAAAATTGCAGACCAATATCCTTAATGAACATCGATGCAAAAATTCTCAACAAAATTTTAGCAAGTCGCATACAAAAACATATTAAAAAGATAGTGAACCATGATCAAGTGGATTTCATCCCAGGGATGCAAGGTTGGTTCAACATCAGGAAATCAATAAATGTCATTCACCATATCAATAGACTTAAAGTCAAGAATCACATGATTATTTCAATAGATGCAGAAAAAGCATTCGATAAAATACAACACCCCTTCATGCTCAAAACACTAAAAAAAATAGGGATAGTGGGAAGATTCCTTAACATTGTAAAGGCCATCTATGCTAAGCCCATGGCTAATATCATTCTAAATGGTGAAAAACTGAAAGCATTCCCCCTAAAAACTGGAACAAGGCAGGGATGCCCTCTTTCACCACTTCTATTCAACATCGTTCTTGAGACTCTGGCCAGAGCAATTAGACAGACCAAAGAAATTAAAGGGATACGAATAGGAAAAGAAGAACTCAAACTATCCCTATTTGCTGATGATATGATTATATACTTAGAGGAACCAGGAAATTCCACCAGAAAACTTTTAGAACTCATAAGTGAATTCAGTAAAGTAGCAGGATATAAGATCAATGCACATAAATCTAATGCATTTTTATACATAAGTGATGAATTTTTGGAAAGAATAATTAGGAAAACTACCCCATTCACAATCGCCTCTAAAAAAAATAAAATACTTGGGAATCAATCTCACAAAAGAGGTGAAAGACCTCTACAATGAGAACTACAGAACACTAAAGAAAGAAATTAAAGAAAACCTTAGAAGATGGAAAGATCTCCCATGTTCTTGGATAGGCAGAATTAATATTGTCAAAATGGCCATACTACCTAAAGTGCTATACAGATTCAATGCAATTCCAATTAAAATCCCAATGACGTACCTTACAGAAATAGAGCAAGCAATTATGAAATTCATCTGGAAGAATAAGAAACCCAGAATAGCTAAAGCAATTCTTAACAGGAAGAGTGAAGCAGGGGGTATCGCAATACCAGATCTTCAACTCTACTACAAAGCAATAGTAACAAAATCGGCATGGTATTGGTACCAAAATAGAAAGGTAGATCAATGGTACAGAATAGAGGACATGGACACAAACCCAAATAAATATAATTTTCTCATACTGGACAAAGGGGCCAAAAATATGCAATGGAGAAAAGATAGGCTCTTCAACAAATGGTGCTGGGAGAATTGGAAATCCATATGCAACAGAATGACACTAAACCCATATCTCTCACCATGCACGAAACTAAACTCAAAATGGATTAAGGACCTCGGAATCAGACCAGATACCCTGCAGATTATAGAAGAAAAAGTAGGTCCAGATCTTCAACATGTTGGCTTAGGACCAGACTTCCTCAACAGGACTCCCATAGCACAAGAAATAAAAGCAAGAATCAAAAAAAAAAAAAAAAAAAAAAAAAGCAAGAATCAATAACTGGGATAGATTCAAACTAAAAAGCTTTCTCTCAGCAAAGGAAACTATCAGCAATGCGAACAAAGAGCCTACAGAGTGGGAGAAAATTTTTGCCAATCATACTTCAGATAGAGCACTAATCTCCAGAATGTATAAAGAACTCAAAAAACTCTACACCAAGAATACAAAAAATCCTATCGACAAATGGGCTAAGGAAATGAATAGACACTTCACAGAAGATCTACAAGCAATCAACAAACATATGGAAAAATGTTCAACATCTCTAGTAATAAGAGAAATGCAAATCAAAACCACCCTAAGATTCCATCTCACCCCAATTAAAATGGCGATTATCAAGAATACAAGCAACAACAGGTATTGGCGAGGATGTGGGGAGAAAGGTACACTCATACATTGCTGGTGGGGCTGCAAGTTAGTGCAGCCGCTCTGGAAAGCAGTGGAAATCTTGGAAATCTTTTTTCCAAGATTCCTTAGAAAACTTGGAATGGACCCACCATTTGACCCAGCTATCCCACTCCTTGGCCTATACCCAAAGGACTTAAAATCAGCATACTACAGAGATACAGCCACATCAATGTTCATAGCTGCTCAATTCACAATAGCCAGACTGTGGAACCAACCTAGATGTCCTTCAATTGATGAATGGATAAAGAAATTGTGGTATATATATAAAATGGAATATTATTCAGCTATAAAGAGTGATAAAATTATGGCATTTGCAGGCAAATGGATGAAATTGGAGAATATCAAGCTAAGTGAGATAAGCCCATCTCAAAAAAACCAAAGGTCGAATGATATCGCTAATAAGTGGATGATGACGACACATAATGGGGGGAGGGAGGGGTTAGTGTTAGGGTTAGAGTTAGGGTTAGGGAGGGGGGCAAGAATGAAGGAAGGAAGGACTGTATAGAGGGAAAAGAGGGGTGGGAGGGGTGGGGGAAAGGGGAAAAAACAGAATGAATCAAACAACATTACCCTATGTATATTTATGATTACACAAATGGTATGCCTTTACGCCATGTACAAACAGAGAAACAACATGTATCCCATTTGTTTACAATAAAAAAAATTTTACAATATGTAAAATTTAGTGGACACATTCAAATTATAAGTCTTTTGTTATCTCTTACCAAATTCTTGCAATGGCCTCTTAACAACTCCCCTTGCCCCAAGTCTTAGCCCACCCTACCTATTCTTTCCATTGATGCTAGAGTGTTTTTTTTTTTTTTTTTTAAGGCTTGCCATGTCTTTAGAAGGATCAAGTATGAGTGTCTCACCATGATTTGAAGTGATAAAATGCTAAAAGGAAGGTATTCTAAGACGGATAAGAAGTGTTCAGAATTATCTCAAATGGTTGGACATAAGCCTTCCAAGGAAATTGTCTGATGAGCTCAGATAGAATAAGACAAACAAAGATGGAGCTGGACACAGGGGCATATGCCTGTAATCTCAACGGCTCAGGAGGCTGAGGCAGGAGGATCATAAGTTTGATGTCACCCTCAGCAACTTAGCAAGGCCCTAAGCAACTTAATTGAGACCCTGTTTCCAAATAAAAAATAAAAAGGGCTGGCTGGGGATGTGGCTTAATCATCCCTGGATCTCTGGGTTCAATCCCTGGTACAAAAAAAGAAAAAAAAAAAAAAAATGGCCAGTTGAGTATCTAAAGAAAACCAGATTTTGGAATGAGTTCATGATTAGAAAAAAAAGTTAAAGTCAACTTAAATATTGCCTTGTGGAGGATCATCCTCTCTCATTTTCTCTTCTTTTCCCTAGTGAACTACTCAGGGTCGTCAGTGTGAGAGGCGTGGCTGCTTTCTCTTCTACAGTCAGTCACTGGGTGGCCACTTACTTTCACCAGACTGTGAGTTGGGTCAATCAGGTGGAGATGTCATACTGCTGGAGTGAAGCCCTGGATCAGAGTTGCTCAGGATTTTTGGAACAACACCCTCTGATCATGCACCCGCCTCTTCCCTGGGCTGCTCATGGTGACCTTTCCTCACTCAGCCAGAGCTCCAGGATCTGATGGGCTCACTTGGTGAGGAGAAGTTGACCCAGCTCAGCCATCGTTAGTTCTCCACTGGGGGTTGGGGCAAAGTTAAGCTGGAGCACAGGGCTCTTTTGCCTTCCTTCATCTTCACTTCATTCCCTTGGGTGAGTCTGGGGAAGGCTTGTCATTGAAAGCAGGACTTGGAACCCACACCGGGGCCCTTCACGTCTCTCTCTCCCCCACCAGTACTCTGGTGAGTTCTGATACAACTCAAGCCCTCCAGAATTACTTTCAGTCATACAAGGCAAGAAAAATCAGGAAGGAACAGGAACATGTTTTCTGGCAGATGGTATCTGAGAACAGATGACAGAGAGAAGACGGGTCAGTCAACTCCTACTGAAAGGAAAATTTTGGCTTTCTCTGTCTAAGACAGAGATCTTCATTCTTGGAAGAACAGAACAAATGTGGTTAGGAAGGAATGCGAATGTAAAAATAGGACGGGTGGTAAGAGAGCAATTTATTGCTTTTGAGAAAAAAGTTGATGATGATTTTTTAACTTTAAAGAATGGTATGAAAATGAACTACAGAAAGAAGAGTTACTTAGAGTCCTACTAGACGCCTGAATGAACAGTTACATCTAGCTCCTTCCACCCCTCCCTGTTATTTTACTGTACCTATGTTTTTCTTCTATTTATTTCATAAATTGTCATCTTACTATTCACAAAATTTGTATTCTATTTTTTGTATGAACATTATAGAATACTTACATTTATATTTATTGCAGGTTCTTGTATACCTTTGTTAATCTAAGAAGAGATTAATAAGCACCTCCAATGCCCTAGGCATGGGCTCCTTTCCCATTTTCTTTACGGTCAAATGAGGACCATGAACAAGCAAGCCTGTAGGGACCTGGGAGGGAGGTAAGGGCCAAGAGAGGGAAGTCTGTGAGCTGGAGGAGCATGTAAGAAGGCCCAGATGTGTGTGGGTGGGTGTCAGAAGCTTCCTGGAGGAGGAGGTGTCTGAGCTGAGTCCTGCAGGATAAGAGTGGGCCAGGAAATGCATGTCAGGAAGCAGAGGGTCCTGAGGTCCGGAAGAGAGCGATCATGAGAAACCGAAGGGCGTTCTCCCTCTCGGGGATTTCCCAGGATGAGCCTGGGACAGGGACAGACACTAGAAGAGGGAAGAGCAAGAGCAGGTATTGGTGTGGGAGGTAAAGTCATGCTGGGCCTTGTCAGCACACAGGACTGGCGAAGTCACCTGAACGGTACCCTCAAGTTCATGGGGGAACCAAAGGGGTTTAAGAAAAAGGAGTGACAGTCCTGCACAGCTTCGATTGTGCTGTGAAGGACATGTTGGAAGGGGATAAGGACAGTGTCAGGGAGACGAGGAGACTTCCCTGATCCAGGAGAGGGCTGGTGGCTCTCTGAACTCTTCTTTAAGCCCTACCCATCCCCAGCTGACTTTCATAGACTTCTCTGACTTTCTTTGAGTCCCCCTTCTGGTGGGGCATAGTTGGTTAATGACTTTCTTCTGCTCCTCCAACTTTCCCCTTAGGGCCTCTGTCTCCCTAGCTTTCCCCACACTGCATAACGTCTCATCCTGTCATATGTCTCCTAGTTCTTAATACCACAGTGTCTCTGCTTCCAGATTTAACTCTGATCAATGCAGCCTCCTTGGTCCCCAGTCACACTGACCCATTACTCTGTTGGCACTCATCCTACATGGAATGACCTTGTTTTCATATATATTGTATACTGTTGCCACGACGTGGGTAAGCTCCCAAAGAACAGAGACTCCCTCTGTCTTGTTCCCAAGGACAGCATCTGGCACGTGGTAAGTGCTCAGTCTGTTGAGTGAATATATAGGTCCAAAGATCAGGAGGGACATCTGGGCTATAGATAAAGATTCTGGAGCCACTGAAGCTCTGGAGGTGGGCAAGATCACCTTTGGGTGGTGGGGTGGGGAGTACAGAACAACAAGAAAAAAGAGGAAAATCAAAAACAGAATTGTGAATAGGGCCCATTGTAGAGAATAA
Organism: Sciurus vulgaris; assembly: GCF_902686455.1. Taxonomy (NCBI): domain Eukaryota; kingdom Metazoa; phylum Chordata; class Mammalia; order Rodentia; family Sciuridae; genus Sciurus; species Sciurus vulgaris. Next base: position 27,878,857 of record NC_136475.1, on the reverse strand, counting down.
GAAGGCCCCCCCTGAGGGTAGGGGCTAGTTCCAAGTATGCCGAGAGAAGGAGAGAAAAGGAGCATTTCAGCATGGAGGGGCAAGACATATGATGATGAAATTGAGGTCAGAAACAAGGTGAGGCCTCTGGGGTCTGTGGAGAGAGCAGTTTTAGGAGAATAGTGGGGACAGAACTCATACGACCATAGGTGGAGCACACCATGGTTTATATGTGTTTATCCTTCAGGGATTTCTGTGCTGGAGGCTTGGTCCTGAATATGGTAGTCTTAAAGCATGGTGTGACCTTTCGGAGGTGGGACTTAATTCAAGGTAATTAGGTCACAGGGGCACCACCCTCAGAAAGGATTAATACTATGTGCCCAAAGTAAGTTAGTTCTTGAGAGAGACAGTCATCATAAAAATGACCAAGCCTGACCCCTGGGTCCCTCTGGCTTCCTGTCTTGCCACATGATCTCTTCTACATGCATTCCCACCGTTATGATGACGTACACCATGAGGCCCTCACCAGAGGCTAACAGATGGAGCTGTCCAACCTTGGATCTCCAGACTCCAAAACTGTGAGCAAAATAAACCTTTTTCATTTATAAAATACCTAGCCTCAGATAGTTTGTCATAATAACAGAAAGTGGACTCATAGAGAGGAGAGAGTAAGTGTGAGGAAAGGAAGAAGCCACATAAGTACTTCCAGGAAGTTGGCTGTGAATGGAGGAGGAAGCTGGGTCTGCAGCTGGAGCTGCATAGTTTTTGATGTCAGATACTGGAGCATTATAAATTCCAATGAGAGGGGCAAATAGAGAGTTGGAGATTAAATGAAGACAGGGATACTGTATGAGTAATGTCCCTGAGGCAGGAAGAGGTGACTGTGTGATTCTCCTCGGGGATGGTACTCAAGTGTGGGTGGAGGCTTATAGCCCTCAGCTCCTCCACGTCAGCCAGAGAGGACGGACTGAAGTTGAACAGACAGGCCAAGGGAGCCTTGTACATGGGGGCAGAGACCCAGGGACTTCCACTCCCCCATTTCACCCTCAGTGGGTGGAGGGAGGCCAAGCCTTTTGCTCAGAGGGCGGAGGATGAGGCCTAAATGTTTCCCGCTCAGCCATTGGTACATTGAATTTCTTTTAAGCAGTCATCAGAGCTGCTGCCAAGGCCCAGCATACCGCTAGTCGCCTTGAGTAGGCCCTGAAAGCGTTAATTCCCATCTGGAGTTTTAGGCCAAGAGGACTTTCCCTCTCTTTAGGAAAAGACCATTTCTTAAGCTCTTCTGAGCCTCCTCCCCATCCTTCCTCTGGGAGCAGCAGAGGGGCCTGGTCCCTGCCCTTCCCTGCCTGGCTCAATCCCTAAAGAGGGCAGTATTTTCACAGGTGGGCCTTGCTTTAAGAAGCCCCTTTATAAGAAGACTCTGGCTTTTTAAACTGGGGCCAATAAAAGAATTTGCCAAGAGGGTCTTTGAAGTAATGACCTCCCTAGCTAGTGCCTTGAAACATATTTTTACATCTTGGAGGAGAGATTATGAGCTGGGGGGGGGGGGGGCTGAGAAGTGTGGGAGGCAAAAGACCCTGAGGGTGGCAGAGTTCTGGCTCCTATCCAGAGGCCCCACTGGAGTCAGCAGCCTGGGGAGGAGCCTGGGATGGAGGGAAGTCAGGTTCACAGAATTCTGTGTATAAGCCCAGTTCTCTGTCAGAACGAGGCCCGTCTTGATTAGGACAACTTATTCTCCACAAACTCAGGCCCAGCCAGCATCAATGTGAAGTCCAGGCCAGCTGAAGCCACGTGGAGCTGCCCATTCCCCTGTGTCTGGTGAGGATGAGCAGGGTGTGGACGGAGGATGATAAGGGCAAGGATGTGGGTGCAGAGGTGATGGAGGGAGAGCCTGGAGGGTGGGATCCTCAGCCCGTGCTAAGGTTCTTCTTCATAATTAAAAGTCCTATCTTCTTTCCCATTCATTTATTCACGCACTCATTCACTCAGTCCCCAAGTCTTTATTGAATACCTCCTCCATGCCAGACTCATTGCAGGGGATTAGATAGTGAACGGAACAGGCCTGGCCTGCTCTCACGGTGTTTACATTCTGATAGGGGAGAGAATAAGGAAATAAATAAGCATGCAATGTGTAATTACAGACTGTGAAAGAGCTGTGGAGAGAAAGCATGGTGATCATGAGAGTGTGGGGGGTGCAGAGCCCTGGGGGAGCCACTATAAGCTGGGACTTGAAGGAAGAGTGGTTATTATCAGGGGAATGTAGGACTCCAGGCCCAGGGAACTCCAGCAGCCAGGCTTTGCTCAAATTGTCTTTCCTGAGGGCAGACCTTGTTAAGAAGATCAGAGTGCTGCGGTATATTTTAAAATAGTTCCTTTCCCTCTCTTCCTGCTGGAAGCATGAAGAGGTTTTTTAATTTTTGTTATTTTTGTTTGGTTTTGCAATATTTACTGTGAGACTCTGGTTGAAATCTTGGAGGCAAAACACAGTTCTAAATAACACATCAGTCAAAGAAGAAATCTCAAAAAGAAATTTTAAAATATTTTGAACTAAATGAAAATAAAAATAAGACTTATCAAAATTGGCAGGATGCAGCAATGCTTAGAAGGAAATTTATATCATTGAAGGTTAAGTATTAGAAAACAAGATAGATCTATAGTCAATCATCTAAATTTCCAACTTAAGAAATTAGAAAAAAGGGAAAGCAAATTCAATCAAAAGGAAGCAAAAGAAAAGAGATAATGAAGACGAGAGCATAAATCAAGGAACTTGAAAACAGGAAATCGAGTGAGAAAAATAATGAAATCAAGTTAATTCTTCAAAATGATCAGTAAAAGTTGACAAGTCTGAAGTCAGGTTAAGAAATGAGGTGGTGGGGTTGAGGAAGAAAGAGAGAAAAATACAAATTACCAGAATCAGAAATTTAAAAAGAGACATCACTACAGATTTTATGGCTATAAAAAGGATAATGAAGGAATGCTATGAACAACCTATGCCTTCAAATTTGATAATGTAGATGAACTGGACCAATTTCTTGAAAAACAGTCTGCCAAAAACTCACACAAGAAGAAATAGAATACACACACACACATACACACACACATGACTTCACTGTTAAATTTTATTAAACACTTAAGGAGGAAGTTATATCAATTCTCTACAATCTGTTTCAGAAGATAGAAGTAGAGAAATAATTCCTTACTCAGCATTACCCTAGTACCAAAATAACACTAAGACTTTACAAGAAAACTACAGACCAATAACTATCATGAACACAGATGCAAAATTCCTCAATAAAACATTAGAAAAGAATCCAATAATGCCTGAAAAATGTCACAAACATCACGACCAAGTGAGAGTTATTCCAGATATGTAAGGCTGAATCAATATTTGCAAAGCAATTAATGTAATCCATTATGTCATATGATCATATCATTACCTTAAGAAAAATACTTTTATAAATTCTATACCTCTTCATGATGAAAATTTTCAGTAAACCAAAAATAGAGGCAATCTTGCTTGATTTTATGAAGAATATCTACAAGAAAACTATAGCTAACATCATATTTATGATGAGAAACTTGAAGCTTTCTTACTAAGATAAAGAACAAGGCAAGGATGTCCCTTCTCATTCCTCCTTTGTAACATCATGCTTGAAGTCCAGGCTAATGCAATAAGACAAGAAAAGGAAATAAATGGTATACAGACTGGTAAGAAAGAAATAAAGCTACCTTTGTTCACAGATGACATAATTTTCTATGTTCAAAGCAAAGCAAAACAAAACTTTAACTAATTTAAAATGAAACTAATTTTAAAAAGTATAATTAAGGTTTCCAAGTTAATATATACAAGTTAATTTCCTTCCTATATATCACCGATGAGCAAGTGTCATTTGAAATTAAAAACACAAGTTCACTTGCATTATTATAAAGAAATGAAAGAGATATATACCTCCAAAATGTATGTAAAATCTATATGAGGAAAGCAATAAAACTCTGAAGAAAGAAATCAAAGAATAACTAAATAAATGGAGAGACATTCCTGTTCACAGATAGGAAGACTCAATACTCAAGATATCCATTCTTTTCAAATTGATCTACAGAATCAATGACATTCCAATCAAAATTTCAATCAGTTATTTTGAGGGTATGAACAGACTGATTCTAAAGTGTTTATGGAGAGACAAAAGACCCACATTAGTCAACACAACATTGGAGAAGAACAAAGTTGGAGGACTGACACTATCCAACTTCAACTTCAAGACTTACCATAAAGGTATAGTAATCTAGACAGTGCACTACTGGTGGAAGAATAGGCAAATAGATCAATGGAATGGAATAGAGCCCAGAAATAGATTCATGTAAATACTTTCAAGGGTGATCTTTGACAAAGGAGCAGAGGAAATACAGTAGAGCAAAGACAGATGGTGCTGAAACAGATGGACATCCATATGCAAAAAAAAAAAAAAAAAAAAAAAATCTAGACACAGAGCTTACATCATAAAAATAAACTCAAAATGAATGTTAGACATAATGTAAAATGCAAAACTATAAAACTCTTAGAAGATAATCTTGGATATGTGATGACTTTTTAGATACAACAGCAAAGGCACAAACCATGAGAGAATTAACTGAAATAAGCTGGCTTCCATTAAAATTCATAAAAATTCAAAACTTCTGCTTTGTGAAAAAAAATGTTAAGAGAATGAGAAGACAAGTCACAGACTGGGAGAAAATATTTTCAAAAGATGCATCTGACAAAGGACTATTATCCAAAACATAAATAATTATTAGTAACAACGATAAGAAAACAAGCAACCCAATGAAAAAAATAGGCAAAACACCTTAACAGATAACTCACCAACACAGATACACAGATGGCAAATAAGAATATGAAACAATTTTCCACATCTTATGTCATCAGGAAAAATACAAATTAAAACAATAATGAGACCACAACACATCTATTAGACTAGCTAAAATCCAGAACACTGACAATACCAAATGCTGGCAAGGATTTGGAGCAACAGGAGCTCTTATTCATTGCTTTTGGGAGTGCAAATCAGTACAGCTACTTTGGAAGACAGTTTGGCAGACTCTTACAAAGCTAAATACACTCTGAGCAGGCAACCCAGCAATCATACTCCTTGGTATTTACCCAAATGAGTTAAGACAGGGTCATATGAAAGCCTGCAAATTAAAGTTTATAGTAGTTTTATGCATAATTGCTCAACCTGGAAGCAACCATGATGTTTAGGTAAGTGAGTGGATAAACAAACAGTGGCACATCCAGATAAGGGGATATTACACAGTGTCAAAAGGAAATGAGCCACTAAAACATGGGAAGACATGGAGAAATCTGAAATGTGTATTATTACGAGAAAGCAGGCAATCTGAAATGAGTAAATACAATGTGAGTCCAACAATTAACATTCTCAAAAAGGTAAAACTATGGAGACAAGAGAAAGATCAGTGGTTTTCAAAGGTGGAAATAGGGAGAAGGACAAATAGGTCAATTGAAAATACTCTTTATGATTCTATAATGGTGGATACATGTCATTATATATTTGTCCAAATCTATAGCATTTATAAGGCCAAGAATGAGCCCTAGTGTCAACCATGGACTTTGAGTACCTCTGATGTGTCCAAGCAGGTTAATTGATTTTAACAAATGTGCACTCTGATGGGAGAGAGTGATAATGCAGGCAGCTATGCATCTGTGGGGCTAAGGGGTGCGTGGGAAATTTCTGTATCTTTCAATTTGTGTGAACCTAAAATTGCTCTAAAAAACATAAAGTCTTCAAAACAACAACAACAACAACAACAACAACAGAAGAATCAGAAGTAAAACATGATCCCTGCCATCTGTGTATTACTTTAAGGTTTACAAAGTGATTTCCCAGACTTAAACTACTGTGAAGGCCATGCTGTCTTCACTTAGGAGATGAGGAAACCGAGGTTGAGAGAGGTTAATGTGACTTCCCTAAATTCACACAGCAAGTAAGTGGAGAAGTGGGTCCTAACCTTCAGTCCTTGTGTCTGCCCCTTTGAGATTCTTCACAATAACAGGAGGAGAAAGATGAAATGATAGGACAAGAGAATCATCAAGAAGGCATGATGGGACACAAGGGATGTGATGGGTAAGGACAGAAGCTGTGATATGGAACCTGTTTGAGGGGCGGGGCTTTTTGCAAGGGATCAGTGAGGAATTAGGATCAACACATGTGGGATGGAACTAGGAGAAGGTTTTGAATGTCATGCTGAGGAGGACAATCCCTGAGGGCTTTGGGGCAGAGGGATGACCCAGGTAGATATTGGTAATCTTGTTTGGTGCTGTAATGCAGGATGGGCTGGAGGGCAATGGAGACAGAGGAGGCAGGGCCAGCAGTGCTGAGGTTGCTGTGCTCTATGGGCGATCATGGGGTGTCACAGTGGTTAAGGTAGGAATAGAGGAATAGAGGCTGGGGCATGCCTGGAAGAGGTCCTGGTGAGACTTGTTGTGTGTGTGTGTGTGTGTGTGTGTGTGTGTGTGTGTGTACACGCAAGCACACCCGCGCATCCCACGGGGCTCTGAGCTCCTGGCTACAAGCTTCGATTGCTGTGACACTGGTGCGAGGTTGTGAGGGAGGGTGAGGCATGAATCACTTTGGCCAGGTCGATGCTGCAGTGTTGAGAGGACACTTAACTGGGGAAGCCAAGTGGAGTATTGGAAAGTTGAGCCTGAATTTCAGAAGGGAGGAGGTCTGGAGTTATCTAGCTTCTGGTGTGAATTAGTCATCAATTGACTGATTGTTCCATAAGCAAAATGCTGCCTGAAAATTCCCATAGTCCAAACTCTGCAACCCCGGTTACTGGATTCCAGCCCGTCATTCCCAAGATCAGCTCCACCCTCGACTGTCCGTAATGATAATATTAGTTCATCCTTCATTCTCTGCACGTTCTGCTCCCAACTCTTGGCCAACTCTGGGTGGAAACATCCAGAGAAACTCACCTCTCAATTCCCATGTGACTTATCTCCTAAGCTTCTCTAAGTGTCTCTGATTTATCTCCTAAGCTTCTCTAACCTTCTCTAAGTTTTTCTTGCAATTCCAGGGAAAATCACCTGGCCCAGTCCTTCCCAGTTCTCACCAACATTCTGTCCATCCTGATGCTCCCCCAGGAATGTCTGCCCTTCTGCTTGGCCTGTCTCAGTCTCCCCAGTTGGCAAAACTTCTTGTAGGTCGAAAACCACAAACCTAGGGGAGCGCTGAAGTTTCATCTCCTCTGGTTGCCCTCCCGTGACTATGCTTCAGCCAGATGCCCCGAGGAGGCCAGCAAGGTGCTGACTGTCCAACATGGATTGGATTGCATGTGGCATTTGCCCAACAAGCTAGAACTTGGTTCTCTTTTGCCTGCTTTTGTTGTTCCCTGTTTATTTCATGCAGATAGGCTGTGCCAGTCGGGATAGGCCAGGCTCTGCAGAAGCAGCACCTGCACTCTGAAACCTCAGGGGTTTCTCACAGTTCTTGTCTGTTTCTCCCTTGTTCTCATGCTCACTGGGTTGCTTGATGGACAGCTGACAGCGACCTGGCATCTTGCAACTTTACTCTCCACAGGGTGTGGTTCAGCAGAACTTTCTGCAGGGATGGAGGTGTTCTGTGCCTATGCACTGGGGAAGTGACTAGTTATACATGGCTACTGAGAAATTGAAATGTGGTTAGTGTGACTAAGGAATGGAAATTTAAATTTCATTTAATCTTAATTAGTTGAAATTGCCACATTGGTTGGTTGCTGCCACATTGGACGGTGCAGATCTATAATCTGAGGTCTCCTTGTTCACCTCCCCGGAGGTCAGAAGAAGAGAGCACATGGAATATTCTCACCTGCTGTTCTATGCTCAGCCAAGAAATAATCACTGATCAAGACTGGTCACCAGGCCCCACCTCACTGCAAATGTGGAGAAGCTCATGAACACTCAGAACAAGAAATGCTTTGCCACAAAACTCTTCTAAATAGAGCCAAACTTTCCTGAGGCCGAGTTGCATGAGATTTTGAGATAGAACAGAGCCGTCAGAGATTAGAGATGCAGAGACAGGACCAGAGAGGGCAAGATGCCTAGTCACCATCACACAGCCAGGCTGAACTAAAGTTCTGAGGTCCTGGCTCAAGGAATTGAGAAGTCAAGTTGCAGTACCTGCCCCTGGGGGGAAAATAAGCCTGGCTGGAAGCATCTAGCGTTTCATTTTGGGTCGCTGGGAAGGGAAGCGCTAAGAGCTGCCAAAGCTCTGTTCTTGGAGCCCTTGGAAGGGAAGGGCCCACAAGGCTTTCAGTTTTCAAACAGCCTTGGCTCTTCCCCCGCTGAGGTGACTCACCAGCTGCCGAGGGATGAACAGCAGGGCAAGAGCCCAACATGAAGCCATCTGGGTCATAATTCCCGCCTGACCCTGGCCCTGGGGCCAAGTTCAGGGAGTTTCCCAGGGCCAGCAGGAAGGGGTCATGCCAGAGCTGCTGGAGAGCTCTGGTCCCTGCCACAGAGGTAGAGGTGGTGGGGTGTTGCTGGGGTCAGAGCCCCAGAGCAGTGGAGGGACCTCAGAGGCAACTCAACATGGCAAGAAAACTGAAGCCCCACGAGAGGCCACACAGGAAGTAATCGGCCTAAGCATGAGTGGTGCCAGGAACCAGGCCTTCTCCCAGCACAAAGGGGTCCCTGAGACAGCCCTGCTCTGATTCACCCTCGCAGTCTGGTAAGGTTCCGCTGGTGCTGGGCTCCGCGGCTGTATTTTTCCTAGAGGCCACCTAACTCCAAATCTATCCACTTCTGATTGATTCCCCTCTGCTGCTGTTTCTTTTCCTCTCCTGCCCCCAGGGCAGAGGACAGAGCGCCAGCTGGCAGAGAAAGACCCTCTAGAGCAAAGGTAAGGTTTGATCAGAGTCCAGAGCCTGAGAGGGAGCCTCCGCTTGCCCCCAGTTGAGTCAATGCTAAACCTGCATCTTCAAAAAAGCCTCCAGTGGGGGAAATTCTTAACTTTCCAAACTCTTCTGTGGGAGAGTTTTAGAACAGACCTTACCCTAGCATTCCATGAAGGTGAGAAGATCCCCAGTATTTCATATGTGAGTTGATTCATCAAACTTCTATTTTCACCAGCAAAATGCTATTAACAACTAACCCCTTGTAAGGCACCAAAGCCTTTTAAATCATGGCATCCTAACAAAATGAGGCCTGTCTACAGGTTTTCAGGGAAGCCTGAATCAGTTGGACTGTGCCAGCTTCCAATCTGCTCAGGCCAGGAGAACACAGAACAACTTGAATTACATGCTTATATTCATTGCTCATCTGAAACTGATGCCGGGCGCGGGGGGCGCATGTCTGTAATCCCAGTGACTTGGGAGGCTGAAGCAGGAGGATCATATGTTCAAAGCCAGCATCAGCAACTTAGTGAGGCCCTAAGCAACTCAGCAAGACCCACTCTCAAAATAAAATATAAAAAGGGCTGGAGATGTGGCTCTGGGGTTGAGCATCCCTGGGTTCAGTCCCCAATACAAAAAAAAAAAAAAAAAAAAAGGGAAGCTGACACTAGAATAAAGGATTGGAGCCAAGCCCTGGGAAACTGTCAGTCCTCTCTATGCCCAGGGGAGGAAGTGTCTGGAACCTGGTCAGTGGCAGAATTTCCTCAATTCTGAATCTTCCCATCCTACTGCCAGTGAGTCCTCAGGCTTGGGGCTACCTGGTGAAGAGACCTGCTCCTCTGTGCTAGAGGCTTTCCAGAAGCATTCCCTTCTTCTCCTTCCCCGTTCAGGGTTGGACGCCTTCCCATCGCCTGCACCGACCTACGCTCTGCTGGTACCTATGGAAGATGGTAATTCCAAAGACTTCCAATTACTTCTGATCCCCATGCCTTCTGAATTGTGACTAGGGGTTTAGGTCGAACTCCCCTTCCTTGTTCTTGGGGCTGCCATGCCCTGAGGAAGTCCAGTCACAGGTCAGTCTTGGCCCTCTCTGTGACTCTACCCTCCAGCCCCAGCCTTTGGGTCCACCCGGCTGAAGCACCAGACGGCATGGCCAGCCATCCCTGCCATACCCTTTCCAGTCCCCAGCTCACAGAATCTGCGAGCACAATAAATGCTTGTTTTATGCTGCAAAGTTGTGGGTTCATTTGCTGTGTGGCCATGGTAACCCTCCTCTGAGGTCTTGGGGTACCTGGCGTTTTCTTTCTGGCACTGGAGTCAGGCAAGTGCCTGACTCTTTCTTTCTTGCCTAGTCAGGCAAGTCCTTTTTAAGGATTATTTTCCCCATTCAACTCTAAGTTCTGGGAGGGCAGGGATGCTGTCAAGACCATCATTGGACTCCCAGGGCGTTTGCCAGGGAGATGCTCAATGAATATTTAATGAATGACTGATCCCAACACTGTCCTCAGGCTGACCCCTAACTTGCCCTCGGAATGACTCTGGCCCTGGTTCAGACTGACTCTAACCCTGGCCACAGACCAACCCCTAATTCTGGCATCAAAGACCTAACCCTGGCCACAGCCTGACACAGCCTCTCATCCTGGTGTCTAAGCACTAAGCCTAGATTCAGGCTGACCCCTAATCTTGACCTCAGAATGACCCCCACAACTCTGATCCCAGGCTGAGCTCTGGCCTCAGCCTGGCCAGATGATCTGTCCCTGCCTCCTCTCCTGGCTCATTTTGCCCCGTTCCCCAGCCTTGCCCTCTCAGGGGCTGAAGGTGGCAAGCTCTTGCAGGTGTAGGTAGCTCTGCAAGCACGCTCTCCTGGCCCCAGGAACACCCTTCCCTCCTAACGGCTCTTTCCTTTGACCTTGCTTAATGGTCACTTCCTTAAGGATCAGCTTGTTTCAGTGGGACTCTTGAGAACTGCCCTTAGCGTGTTTTGCACTTTACGAGTGTCTGTATATGTGTGTGCTTGCTATTATCCGTTTGATGTCTTTCTCTTCCCAAGACTGTGGACTCCTCCTCTGAGTACAGGGCCTGACATCTGGGGCCTAATAAATAATTGTGGGGCAACTGAACAAATGATTGGGTATGGCCTCTTCCAGGAAACCTTCTCTGTGGCCTCCCTGCCACCGTGGGGTTCCCATTCTTCCTCCCAACAGCCCCATGCCAGGGCCTCAGCCTGGGGTTGGGTTATTTGCATCAGGGCTTCTCCCTGCCAGGCAGCTCCTTCAGCCCTGGGCCCAGCCTCTCCCTCGGCAGCTCCAGCGTGCACAGGCCCGGGTGGCTCAATAAAAGCTGGCTGAACTGTTGAACTGAACCTATTCCTTTTCCCCAGCCTCCTCTCTGGGCTCAGCCCTCACTGATTCACGTGCTGGGCCATCAGGACCAGCGCTTCAAACAGAGAAGAAACAAATGAAGAAGCCGAGACCTCGGCAGTAGGAGACAGCCAGACATTCATCTCCTCCTGCCCTCTGTCCTCAGCACCATCCTCCTGAGGGTTCCAGGCAGTCAAAAGTTCAGGCTCCACGTTTTCTGGAAGAGGGAGGGGAATCTGTGTGGGGTGGATAAAAAAAAAAAAAAGTCCCCAAACTCAAATCACGCACACAGAACAAGAAGCCATAAAACAGAACACCATTGGGAGAAGACGGAGTCACATGGTGGGAATCTGTGGATTGCAGGGGAGGCGGGAGGCGGCGCTTGAGAAAATGCAGCCTCAGCCTCCTCAATGGAAACCAGATGGGCTGCGCGTTCTTAAACAGAATCCCAGACTCAGAGCGCCAGGCGGGAGTCGGCCTGGGGTGCTCTCCGCTTGGCCCCTGGGTGTGCAGCGGGGAAATGGAGGCAGAGGGAGGAGGTGGCAGACCCGGAGGCCACAGCCCAGGCAGCAGCTTCCAGACCCCAGGCTCCTGGCCCTGGGTCAGCGTTCCTCTCACCCTGCCACGCTGTCTCCCAGCCCTTTGCCAGTATCTCCAAATTAGAAGCATATCGACAAGCAGTACTGTCATTTCCCCCGTTTTCTGTTCTTTCTTCCAATTCTTTCTCTGTGGAGTCTAATTTTAGAGGTGCCAGGAAGACCTCATTGTTTCAAAAATCCCCCCTCGCTCCCCATCAACAGGACCGGTGACCACAGCACTATGCCTGTGACGTGGATAGCATGTTAGGGACTTGACAGCTACCTACTTCCCTAATTGTCCCAGTGCCCCATGACAGAGGTGTTGGTCTATCAGTTCAGCAGACCACAGGATAGGATGCAGGGATCAGAGATTGTCATTTTGCTTCTTACTTCTCATTTATGACTTGGCATCTTAGCGAGAGACCCCTGTAACAATGGAAGTGTGAAATAAAGCTGACCCTTAGGGGATCTGGCTGATTTCTTGAGATACTGAAATCCAAACAGACTTTCCTTCCCCCAGCATTGCCTACCACCCCCACTGCAGATGCCATCGTGTGAAAACACTAACTTGGACGTGACTTTCCTTTTTTCACTGATGACTCCTTCCAGGAACAGGTCCCTTTCCCAGCTCCCCTAAGAAGCAGACTCTCATGGTCACTTCCCCAGGGTGCTGCATGTGGCTGGGCAGACTGTGTGCTAAACAGCATCCAGAGACCTTTCCTGTGGACTGTGGATGTGGGTGACAGCCCTGTGTCCCCCTGAACTTTCCTGATGCCCACCCTAGCAGGAGGAGAAGCTCAGGCCTCCCCCAGGCGTGGTGAGGAACCCTGCCTGGGTGGGCCTCAGAGCTATCAGTGTCTCTTATCAGGAGGGATTAAGAATTGGGCATCCCCTTACTTTGAAATCTGTCCCCTTCTGACCTGCCATGGGGTTGCTTGCTTTTGAATCCTTCCTGGGTTGGTGTGGTCTCTAACAGCCAATCACTGGGTGCACCTGACTGGTGGACGGATGAGCCCCTCATGACAATCACAGGGAAGGCATCTGTGTCAGAGGAGGAGCCAGTGCAGACAGGTCAGAGTCAGCAGACCTCAGGGAGCACAGGGGGCTGATGGGACTACAGCACAGGGATCGAGGAGGAGAGGGTCAGGAGAGCTGGGAGGTGGGAGGTTGGAGCAGGAGTCCGCTTAAGAAGGGTCTGGAAGCCCAGGCAGAGTCTGGGTTTATTTATTTATTTATTTTTATTTATTTATTTATTTATTTTTTGGCGGTGCTGGGGATTGAACCCAGGGCCTTGTGCTTGACAGGCAAGCACTCTACCAATTGAGCTATATTCCCAGCTCCAAGTCTGAGTTTATTTTAAGAGTGATTGGGAACCTTGAAATGCTCTAGGCAGAGAGGGATTGGACTAGTTTACTTTTCTCAAGATCACTCTGGCCTGAGTGGGTCAGAAGGAACAGAAGTTAGAGCTGAGCATCAAGAGCAGAGGCTGCTGTAGGCCCCAGGGGAATAAAGAAGGCGGCTGGACAGGGTGATGTCAGTTTGATGCAGAGAAGAGGATGGACTTGAGTGTGTGTTGGAGGAAGGCTTGACTGGACACCTGGAGGAATTGGATGAGGCCCAGAGGTCCCAATTTGGGCCTGAATGGGTAGGGTGGCTGCAGGGGACATTCATGGGAACAGCAAGGCCAGCTTCCTTCCTTGACCCTCGGTCCCTGCCTGCCTCAACCCATGACTTCAGCAAGTGGGGAAGGAGCCATGGTCTCTCTCTGCTCCCTTCCTTGCGAAACAAAGGGTGGGAGAGGAAGGAGGCGGTGCCTCCGCGCCTGCGATGGCACTTGCTGCTTTCAGCGCAGCAGTTGGGAGCGGCGGCCCGACCGTCCACTGCCGCCTACTCCTGGTCTCTTACCTCGGCTCTGAAGCAGATTCGGCACGTCGAGTTTGATTCACTGAATTCACTGGAAGGAGGAGCCCCTGACGTCTCGCCTTTGTGGCTAGAGGAGGCCAAAGGACAGTTGGAGTGGCCTGTGGCCAGAGGAACTTCATGGAGTAGGTGGGGCTCCGGCTTGGCCTGAAGGAGATGGGGAGGAATCCCCACGAAGTTATTATTATTTCTGTGGGTCCCAACCCAGACCTGCTGAATCAGAGACTGGGGGATGAGGCCCTGGAATCTAATTTCTTAGCCCTTTAAGGGATTTTTTCTTTCTTTCTTTTTTTTTTTTTGGTACTGGTGATTGAACCCATGGGCACTTTACCACTGAACCACATCTCCAGCTCTTTTTTTGTTTCTTACTTTGAAACAGGTTCTAGCTAAGTTGCTTCGGGCCTCACTTGAGTTGCTAAGGCTGGCCTGGAACTTGCAATACTCCCTCCTCAGCCTCCGAGTCACCAGGATTACAGACATGCGCTACCACGCCCATCTCCCTTTAAGGGATTCTGATGCACATGCGTGCTGGAGAATCATGGCTATCTTGAGATGAAACTTCCCCAGGCAAGTGGGATTATCTCTCTTCTCTTGAGAGGAGCCTCCTTTGTGCAAGAGCCCCTCCAGGGTCCAAGCCTGCCTCCTCCCTAGAAGTCATTTCCGCCCATATGGACTCTAGCTCTTTAAGTTTATTGCCCACTTCCCCAGGCCTGCGGGGTGAAGGCCAGGTGGCAGCATCTGCTTCCTTCTCACCGGCCCACCCACACCAAGCCCACTGTCACATCCATGAAATGTCCTCAGGGGAGCCAGAGTGGCCAGTGGAGGCCCAAGCAGAGAATGAAAGGACTGGTACTGTGAAAGGGAAGCTGGGTACCCAATGCCCTTGTCACAACTTAGTTCATCTGGTTCCCATTTTTGTCCCAGAGCTACACTCCTAACCCTGGAGATGGGCAGTAGTACAAAGGCATTAGCACTCTGATGTGTGGCCCTCTGGGTTGGAGATTAAAGGCTGGGCCCAGCTGTCTGGTGCCTGTCTCCTGGGAGGGGATCACCTTATTGCCCCCAGGAAGCTTCTAGGTCAATGTGACAGTCAACTAGGGCCCTCCTTTTCTCTGAAGCTAGAGGTAAGACCTACCCACCGAGCAGACAGGCAGCTCCTCTGCAGTGGGGGCCCTGAGTGGAGCGGGGCTTCTTCCTTCCAGTTAGGCCACTCCTCTCCTGTGAGCATTTGGCTGAAGACCAAACATTTTCATATCATTTTTTTTTTCATTGCTTTCATCATTTTCTTGGCTTTTTCCCCAATGAGGGAGCATGGAGTCTACTTTTGTCAAGTTTTGTTTGCTTAAACTGTACACATGGAGATGGGGAAGGGGATGTTTGGTGTTACACTGGGCAGGGCCAAAAAGGAGAGGGCAGGATCCAATCCCCTCGGAGGGAGGAGCTGCCAGAGGAGGCTGTCCCCATGCTGCGTTGGTGGCTCAAGCTCAAGGTCCATCCTTAATAGACTGTGGCTCTTGGTCTTGCTGGGCCTTAGTTTACTCATTTAGCAAGTGGGAATACCACTACCTCTGCTCACCACAGAGGATCACTGTGGTGTCAAAGGAACTAATGTCTAGAATTGCATTAAAATTTTGGATGGCTACATGCAGCAAGGCAAGTTAGCCTTCAACAGCCATCACCTCTACCTCAAAGGTAGAGTCCTCGGTGTTCCCTTAAGCCCCCGGCACAACCCATAACAGGTGGTCAATCAATACCTGTTGAATGGATGAAATAGAAGACATGGACCCGTCTCTGCGGAATTGGAGATCTGGCTGGGGGTGCGGGTAGGATGAGAAATACACAATGGAAGAAACTTAAGAAGAGAAGGGAGAGGCCCTTGTTAGCTCAGACACCTCTAATTTAGAATTTGTGATGCTTTTACAAGGCCAGAGAGGAATTGGCCCCTGCTGATGGAACATGTGCTGAACAAACTCCTAGTGGGAACAAGATAATAATAACAGGAGCTACCGGCCTCCGGGTGTGCGTTGTGTTCCAGATGGCAGAGCCAGTGCTGTGCCCTCTGGCAACGCGCAGCTGCACGGGAGCAGTTAGCATGCCAATCACAAGTGAACTCTGACCTTATCTCTGAAGCAGCCAGCACCTTCCCTTGACCATGCTTTGTTAATTGCCATCCAGGGTGACTTCATGTATTTAAGGAACATAAAATTTTATTTTGTTAAGACTAAACCATTACTGGCCTCCCTCTGCCTCCACCCAAACAGCTCCGATCCATTCAGTGTTCAACTAGAGCGAGAACAGAGAGCATGCCACCAACTCCACCTCATCTCCCCCAGGACCGGGATGGAGGTTCTATTCATAGCAGTCAGGGGGAACATTGGGCCTGGCAGAGACCTGCTGGGTTTTGGGGGACCCTGGGTCAGCCATTGCCCCTTCCTGGCCTAGCCACAGCTCTCTCCCTGCCCTCCTGCCAAATGAGGAGGTGAGAACAGAGGAGCCTCAGGGTAGATGACTGCAGTTTGGACTCTCCTGGTCCTTGGTCAAGGATGACCCAGCCCTCTCCTGCCCTGTGCTCTGGCTGGAGGAGGTGTGGACTCCAAAGGCTGGAGGCAGAGGTGACCCAGGTGTCTCCTCCACCCCTCCTGGGCTCACAGCCTTAGACAGTTAAGCAGCACAGCTGGGGTGGGAGAGTCCACAGACAGGGCTCGGTGGGCAGTCCACAGACTGGATCCCCAGGAGTAGCTAAGGAGTCAGCAGAAGGCCATGTCCCAGGCACTCAGGCCCCTGTGGGTCTCCTTTCATGACACATCTGCTCTCTCCAGCCTGGCTTAGGACAGAAACAGGCTGGGGGAGTGCAGAAGGGGCGAAGGGTTGAAACATTGGGTTGGTCCTGAGGGAAGTTTCAGCCTTCCTCTGAGGTCCCAGTCCTGGGCAGGAAACACGCCTTCCCAGATGGAGGGTGGGTGAGTTTCAGCTCTCCCTAGCCTTTGGGTGGGATGGCTTCAGGCAGCCAACAACCTGCAGGAGTCTCCAGGGAGCCCTGGCTGAGAGCTTTCTGCTTTCTGTTGTCTCCTCCTCAGTGTCCTCTCCTCCTGTGGGCTCTGCCTCCCTCCTTCTCAGCAGGTTTCCCTGGCATTCTGGTCAACCTCCCACAGAAGCAGAGCTGCTGGCCCCAGCCCAGGGGAGCAGCATGGCCTAGTGGTTGCAGAGAGGGACTGCAGCCTGGCGCCCGACTTCTGGCAGCAATGCCTGGGTGCTGAGCTCTCTCCTGCATCCTGTCCCACCTTGAGTGGAGCACTTCCTGGCCCAGGGTGGGATGGGATTGCTGCCAGCCCACGCAATACCCTGGTGAACTTTCTCCAAGGGGGCCTGCCATCTGGGTGGACACAGCTCCAACCCAGGGCCTCTCTTGAGGAGCCTTCACTTGGCTTCTTAACGGGGTGCCCAACTGGATAGAACATCACTAGTGAGCCACAGCAAAACAAGGCTGTTGGAGAGAGGGAGAATTGAATGCCTGGGGATGCCCGGGAAGGGGTAGCCAAAGCTGTCACACAGGGAGTGGGCTTTGCTCAGGGCCTTGAAGAGCTTGTCCATTTGGCACGGCTGAGTGTGCCAGACCCTGGTGAACACACGAGTGTTGGTGTGGAGGCTGGAAGGTGCGAGCCCGGTCCTCAGGGAGAGAGGGATGGGGGCGGTGCCCTAGAAAGGACAGAGGGTGAGGCTGTCTGTCCTGCAGAGAGAGGCCAGGCGTTCACCTGAATGGGGAGGCACGAGTCACTGCAGGAGTGAGCAAGAAGGACTAGAATCAAGCTTCCCTGAACCGATTTGCCTGCCCCCAGATGAGATGGGCTGGCTCCAGGGACCTCACTAAGTGGCAGACTTGGGAGTGCTGGCTTTAGTGATTCAGTTCCCAAAGGCTGCAGGGAAGAGGGTGGATTGGCCAGAAAGATTGGAATTGTCCACTTGGGCAGAAGAAGGGCCCCGGGCAGACCCCTCTGCCCAGAAACCTCGCAGAGAATTAAGGCTCAACAAACACTTCCCGAGTGCCTACCAGGCCCGGGTGACTGCACCACCTCTGGGTTCCTCCTTCAGTTCTCCTGAGCTCTGAGACACTGGTGCTATGATCATTCTCACACGTGGCTGAGGAAACCAAGAGCAGGCTGACCAGCAACTTCTCATGCTGGAAGGAGCTGCGGCGAGGTTTGAGCCCTGGCCTGTCTAGCTCCCAGCCCTGCTCTCTCCATTCCCCTGGCCCCGGCCTGAACTGGACTCCAGAGCTGGCCTGGAGACCCCAGTTCCCAGGGAGGGCATGGGGCCGGGCAGAGGTCTTGCCTGAGGCCTTGGCCGAGGAGGGGAGCTGGGCGTTGTCAAGCTGGACCTGCCGGGCAGTGCTACTGGGCTCCAGGGTCTAGGTGCCAGCCCCCTGGGCTTTCTCCTCTTCACAGTCTACCCGTAGCCTGTCTGCTGCCTGTTCCGCAGCTTCCTGGCTGAAGCTCTGAGCACACCTCCTCACCTAGCTTCGCTTTTCCCTTTCCTGGCAGCAAAATGGGTCTGGTAAAAACACCGGCTGGCGGAGAAGATCGAAGGACGCAATGCACGCTAGGTGCCTCCCTTAAGTGGCTGCTTAACTCCCCCGACTGCTGTGGTCTGCAGAGTCCCCCCATCTCCCCTTTCCCCTGCAGCACGCCTGCTCAGCTTTAAAGCCAGCGTAAATGCCTTCTTGTCCCTCGGGGCAGAATCCATTTCCCCTGATTCCTGCTCTGTTGGCAGCTGGTAAGGGCTCCTTATGATTTATCATGGTCTGACTATGTAATCAGTTGAGGATCTGAGGATCCTAGACACTGAGTCCCCCAGGGCAGGGGCTGTGCCCACCTTCTTTCTTTGCTCCTTTCTGGCTCAGAGGGGACAGCTGTTGGGAGGACTCTGAGCCGCGCCTAACCACTAGCCTGGTCTATTGGCCTCTTTCCTCCACAGACAGGCTTCCCAAGGGGGAGCTTTCGGTCTCAATGTGCCACCTCCTCAAGGTCCCCTCACTCCCTGGCCCACTCCCAAGCCTGCTTCCTTCCCTGAGATTGCCACCTGTGGTCTCCATGGTATTCTTTATTTTACTGACTCTCTGTCCTCCTGAAAGCACAGATCACTTTCTTTTGCGAGAAGCGAGTTTCTCCTTTGACGTCTGCTGCTCCCCTCCCGTCCCAGGTTCTTCCTTCCTCTGGCTTCTTCCTCTAGTCTTCCTAGCAAAGTGGATACTCACAAAGCTTAGGTGATTCTGACTCGAGGAAGTTCTAGGAAAATTCTCCCCACCCCCTGCATGCTGCTGAGCTCCCCGCACTGGACCCTCTGCCTGGCCTTCATCTGGCCACATCTGCATGCACTTATCTTTGCTGCTGCCACATCGGTGATCTGAGATGACACTAGGAAAGCAAACACAATCATACTGTAAAGATGAATGTATAGTTGAAAATAAAGATGTGTTTATATTCATGTGAGGGCAGGGATGGTGATGCTTCCTCCAAACCCTCCTTCCTCTGTGTCCTGGGCAAGGCATTTCCCAGCTTCCCTTGTAGGGACACTGGACCAGCTGACTAGGTTTTGGCCAAGGGAATAATGAGCAGGAGTTGGTGATTTCAGACTTGGTCCTGAGAACCTCCCATACAACTTTCTCCCCCTGGCTGGATGGGAAGGGACCAGGAGAGAATTCAGTTAGATTCCAGGTCCCAGAATCATGCTAGGAAGAGTCACCCAATCAGCACTGCATGCATTGGACTGTACCACAGAGAAAAATACTCCTATTTTTGCTGAGCTGTTTCAATTTGGAGGTTGTTCATAGCACAGTTAGCCTACCCTAATAATATAACCCCAAGAGTGTTTATGCAGTTTACATGGACATATGTAGCAGGAATATCAAAATAAAAGGCTTAAGAAATCAAGATGGGGCAAAACAGATTAGGAGATTAGAAGAAATCAGGAGTGAAAGTAAGTAGACAGAAGGTCCTGCAAATCATACAAAAATCAACAAGTAAAAGACTAATATTCCAATGTGAGAAAAGGGGCAAAGACTCTGAACAGGAAATTTGGCCTCAAGGCCAACATATACATGAGAAGATGTTCCTTAGTGATTAGGGAAATGCAAATGTAAGAAATAATTATCTGGAGGTTGAGGTAGGAGGACTGCAAGTTCAAAGCCAGCCTCAACAATTTAGTGATTCCCTGTCTCTAAATAAATAAATAGGACTGGGGATGTAATTCAGTGATAAAATGCCCCTGCATTCAATCTATAGTACCACCAAATTAAAATATAAAAGAAGGGAAGAAAGGAAATGATGAAATACCACTTCAAACCTTTAAGTTTGCCAGAAACTAAACATTATGATGATACCCAGTGTTGATTGTGACAGGAAATAAAAAGAAACTCCATGGATCATGGGATGGGGGTATAAATTGCTACAACCTCCTTAGACAATTATTTGATAATATGCAGTCAAGTTGAAGTTGAGAATTCCCTCTGCCCAGTTAGTCTACAGAAACTCTCCCAGGTATGCACAGCATATGGGATGGGATGCTCATTTGGCCTTGAGCTTCTTTGCAGATAAAGAGGAACCCATGATCATTTACAGGATTCTCAATACTCGTGTAATAAAGAAGTTGACCCATGGTTCTGGCTTCTTTGGCCATGAGATCAGAGAAAACTTTCTCCTGTGGGTTGCTCCTGGGAGCAATAGGTAGTTTAATAGATGAGATCTTAGGAAACATTCCCACTATAAATAGTAAATCACATACAGCTTATTTCAAAACCACATATACAGTTATGCAAAACATATTATCGATTATAGGGACAAATGTAAGCCAGGGACCAAAAGACAGTTCAGTAAGAGCAATTTAAATGAGAGTTCAGAGCTATGTAGTTCAAGTAGTGCTCTCAGATGACAGGTTGGGCTGACTTCATTCAGGGATGACATTTTTAATATCACCAAGAAACCCTCACCCATGGCGACTATTTCTGTAAACCAAGTTTTTGAATAGAGCCAAGTAGTAGAGTGTTCAGGTTACAATTTCAGGCATAAAATCAGAGTGAAAATATCCTCAGTTGTTGATTTGAAGCATGGCCATGAGCTCTGCTGACGTCATAGGCAGGAAATTTCCTACCTTTCCTTGAAAATGAAGGATCTCTCACCAGGAACAGTGTTTGGATAGATGGTCTGATCCAGAGATGTGCAGAAACTAAAGGTGAAGTTAAGGAAAATGATCCCAAAGAAAAGCTCATAGACACAAGCTAGGGTTGGTTCCTATTCCCAATTTTTTGATAGGAACTTCCTGGGGGTCAATTAAAAATGGACAATGACCCCATGGAATTCTGTCTTCTCTTGCTTCTCTGAGAGAGTTCAGGTTTGGGTTCAGAATTCATTGACTTTAGTTCTGAAAGGTCAAGGTACAAGGTCAGGTCCCCAGTGCACAGCTTCAATGGTTCATGAATAAAGCTTGGAGTCCCCTGAGGCACACTTACCATGTCCCTTAATTTAGTTTTTTTGGGGAGGTCATGACAAAAGCTGCATAGCTGAATCAATGCTTCAAGTCTCAGAGAGTAAGGAGGGGCCTAGTAAACAGTCCATTCCATTTTATAAAGGGATTCTGTCACATGTGATTCCCAGAATCATGGAGTGATCATCAAGTCTCGAAGGACACATCTGAGTGACACTAAAACCACACGATTGGCCCAGAAGTGGTTTCTGCCTGAGAGTCAAAGGTCAGGACAGTGTGATCCATACTAGGAGGGTGGTGGTTGGTTTCCAATTGCTGTTTCTTCTGGGTGGAATGGGGTAACAGAAATAATGGGAGGAGTCATTATCATCCCAGACTCTAAGCTTGCGGAAGAGGAGGCCACCACCTCTCACTAACCACATATGTCTAATTTTTACAGAGCAGAGGAGTTGCTCCTTCAGTGGGAACCAGAGTCTGTACTTTGGGGCCAAACTATGTGTGCCTACCTGGGAAATGAAATAGACCAAAAGTTGAGCCTAACACTTAGGGCAAAAGTTCCAGAGCTCTAGGAGCAAAGGGATCCTTCAGGACCTTTTCTCTTGATTGCAGGAGGCAATCTTTAACCAATGACATTACCAGGGTAAAGGATGCTATTGACCTCCATCCAGATGCCCATAGCTAGACCTTTATGCCCACCCCCCTATTCCTGTGAGCTTCCATCCTAAGAGTTTGCACCTTTGAAAACCAGTTTTGGGTCCCTGGGGTCACTTCACTCAGACTGTTGGAGGTCTGAAAGTGCTGAGAATTTCTACCCTCGGGTAGATGGAAGCTAAGTCCTGACTGAGGTAGGAGTATGAAGTTTAGCTGTCTGTCTGCAGGGAAAGCCATTCTGTTGTGTTTCATGCTGCAGAGCTCCCTGCAGGACAGGCAGTGGCTGGAACATTCAACACTGCACCCTGGATTTGCTTCTTCCTTGTCCTTGTCCTGCTTCTGCCTTCCTTCCCTGGTCTCTCCTGGGAGCAGATCCTTGATAAATCACTCACATGTGAATCCTCTTCTCAGGGTCTGGGTGAGAGAAGGTCCACCCAGGGGCCTTTGGGGGCATGTGCGGAGGAGAAGACAGGTTGCACTGGCTTCCCGGGAACCCTTTCTTCTCACTGCCTGAATCAAGGGCAGCGGGACCCTGGGGTCTTTATTCACTGCCAGCCCTTCTGTGTCCAGGGACACTCTGTGACAGTCAGCGAGTGTTTGGGCTTTTGAGAATGGAGCTGCCTGTTGAATGAGATGTGATGCATTCTGGCAACAGAGCTTCTTCGCTGCTCCTCTGGGGCTGCCCTGGTCGCCCTGCCAGGGGAGTTTTGGCTTCCCAGAGAACCTCATAAAACAGGAATTTTATAGCCAGACTCTCTGTTGCCCAGATCAGGGAAGTCAGACTGAGACTGAGCAGTCCCCCTTGGTGCCATGTGACCACAAGGGAAGAAAGCACCCCTGGGGAGGCAGAAGATGCCAGTCAGTTCCCCTGCCCCTCTAGGCTGTAGGATGGTCCTCCTCTCCTCTTGTGTCTTCACGGCCACCTGGCCAGACCTGCCAGGGTTCGCCAGAAGCTGCCTGTAGGCAGAAGGAGCTTGAGGGTGGAAGGGCTCCCTTCTGAATGCTCTAGATTGCCCATGTCACAGATGCGGCCATTATTGCATCATCAAAGGCACCAGCCCTTTGGCTGAACTGTGAGCCCATTTCCCGTCAACGTATGCAGTGGGCTGCTATTGAGTAATAACGTGTAAGTTGGATCAGATGGCCCCCTGCAGTCATGATGACTTTTCCCGGAGGTGGGGCCTCAAAAGCAGCCTTCCGAAGGTGGTGTGCCTGCAGAGGGCACACAGCCTGGACCTTTTAAAATGATAAGTTCTTTTTGGTGGGATTGCCATTGTTTTGTTTTTTTCAATACTGGTGATTGGATCCAGGGGTTCTTTACCACTGAGCTACATCCCCAGCCCTTCTTGTTTTTATTTTGAGACAGGATCTCACTAAGTTGCTGAGGGTCTCATTAGATTGCCCAGGCTGGCCTTGAAATTTTGATCCTCCTGCTTCAGCCTCCCAGGTTTCTGGGGTTACAGGTGGGCATCCCTGAGCCTGGCTAGGCAGGGTCCTTTGGAGAAGGGCGTAAGTATTCCTGACATCAAGACTCCTGCCAATTTTTATGCGCTGGGCTGGAGGGAGGAATCTCAAAAGGCTCTTTGGCTGGGACTTCGGCCTGAGGAGTCTTCCCTGATCCACAGCAAAGGAAAGGAGATACAGAACCTTGTCCTGCCAGGTATGATCAGGAGGCCTGGTGTTCTCCAGCAGTGGCCCAGTGACCAGCTTCAACAGATCACCTCATTAATTCGTGTCACAAGAACCCCAAATCCAGAGTTCTCTCAAAGAAAGTCAACTTGAGGAAAAGACTGGGGCCTGGGTCTCCATTAGCAGCGCCCACATTAGAAGAGAGCACTTCTGATCTGCCCAT
Organism: Sciurus vulgaris; assembly: GCF_902686455.1. Taxonomy (NCBI): domain Eukaryota; kingdom Metazoa; phylum Chordata; class Mammalia; order Rodentia; family Sciuridae; genus Sciurus; species Sciurus vulgaris. Next base: position 27,855,158 of record NC_136475.1, on the reverse strand, counting down.
TCCCTGCCCTTCCCTTATCCCTCCATCTCATGGCCAGAGCCCTCCTGTCTCAGAGGAAAATGTGCCTCAGTGTTCTCCAAGGTTCTGGCACCTTCTGCTCTGGGAACCAGCCCTCTAGTGCCTCCTTCAAGGCTTTATCCCAGCACTGCTTCATCGTCCATCCTGACTGGCCTAGGATTGGAAGGGGCTGGCTACACCCAGGCCCAGGCCATCCTTCAACTGCGCAGTCTCTTCTGGCTGCTTTAACAAAACACCATAAGCTGATTAGCTTATAAATGACAGAAAATTATTTCTTTTAATTGTGGGAGCTGGGAAGTCCAAGATGAAGGCTGCGATGGTTTCCGTGCCTACCAAATCACTTCCTGACACATAGATAGCATCTTCCTGCTATGTCCTCACATGGTGGCGAGGGAAAGGGGTCTCTCAAGAGCCTCATTTATGGGGGCCTACAAGTCCCTGCACTCTCCTCCCCCTGCTGAGGTCTGGCCTCTGCTGTCCCTTCACTCTGACAAAAGGATTCTCACTGGAACCAACAGGATCCTCCCCTGTCACCAACAATGCAGCATCTCAGGCTTCAGTGCATTGTCCTCTCTTAGCACTGGAGGCTGGTGGACCCTTCTCAATGTTGAGTCCCTTCTCAATGTCCCTTCTCATTGTCCCCTTCTCCCTCTGGCTGTGCCTTCCCCAATCTTATGCAGGCTCTTTGTCCTACGGGGTTGGCCTGGCTCAGCCCTTAGTCCTTCTCTCCTCACCCTACACTCTCTGGACAGGCATGCTTCAGCCTGGCATCAGTGACCATCTCTACACCCCAAACTCCCTGGTGCTCCCTTTTGAACGTCCAGCTGTATTCCTACTGGACAATTCCTCCAGTACAAGGTGAGGTCTCAGACAACTCGCTTGCCCAAATCCAAACCCACTCTTCTCTCTGCTCTTCCCCTAAACCTGCTCCTCCTCAGGTAAGCTTGCCTTTGGTGCCCACCCAGCTCCTTGTCCCCCAATACTCCCATTGCAGCAAGTGGCAGCACAAGTCACTTAACTGCTCAGTCCGGACCCTGAGTTTCCCCTGACTCCATTCCCCACCTCCATCTCTCCACAGGGGTGCTGTTGATTTTTTCCCCATAGCGGTGGCACATCTCTCCTTTCTCTATGGCCAGGGCCTGGGCTGGGTCAGCCCCTTCCAGAGTGCTTCTGCCTCTGATTGGCAGGAGGAGCTGCCTGTTCACTGAGGGTTGGACCACACGCTTATCTCCTGACCAGGTGGCCTGAAGCACAGGTGGACGGCTATGCAGGTCTCACAGCCATCTGGGCCCATGTGACCCTTCAGTTGGGGTAGACTTTTTGCTGTTTGCTGTGTCCAGAAGCTTCCTGCCCAGGGCAAACTCAGGGACATCTTCTCTCCCATGGTCACATTACAGTGCATCTGAGGTGCTTGTCTTGGGAGTGGAAAGGAGAATGGGAGGTCCCTGAGACATCACACTCAAGAGGAAGTGTACTTCTGCCTGGAACCCCTGGCACTGAGTTCTTCCCAAGTAATTCTGCTCTGCCCACTCATTCAGAGTTCTGTCCCTCAGCAGCACAGCCCTCTTGGCCATTGTTACCCAACCCAGTCACTATGGATTCTCCAAATTGATGAGTTTAGAATTCCTAAATGACCCTTGCTCAACTACCCAACGCCCAGCTTCCTAGGACCAGGGGACATCTCTTCTATACCCTCACTCCCAAATGAGCAAAGATGGGACTGTGGGAGTGAATTCAAGGGAGGCTTCCTTGGACCTGGAAGGAATGCTTTATCTTTCTGTTGCTCCAAAAGCTTCTCTGACTAGGCATGGAGCTGAAGGCTCTCCTGGGGACTCTTCACTTCTCTGGGCACCTTCTCCTACGGGGCAAGAAGACCTACAGTCTTATCAACTACCACAGCTCTCTCCTCCAATCCATCAGGTCTCCTGAGACAGTGGCATGCTTGCAGGACACGGCATTTGTGTCCAGGGCACAGATGCAAAGGCAGGGACAGCGCCCCCCTAGGGGACTTGCAGGTGGAGGGGTAGGCCCCTGGGGCCCCCCTGGGACGTGGAGACACTGGAGAGAACCCCTGGGCCTGAAGGACTCAGGGAACCAAGCATGGTGGCCTGGGGGAGGGGAGGAGCCGGTGGGAGAGGCTTTCAGACTTTCAGGGAACGTAAATTTTACCCCTGGCTACTTTCTCTGGGATTTATTTCTCCGTGAACTTGAGACTTTGCCTAATTACGTTTGGGTCTCTTTCAAAGCACATAAATTGCATCCAGTTCTTCTTTCTCTTTCTTAGGAATAAATTGTCCCTGTGTGAGGAGGGATGTGGGGGGAGAGTGAGACTTTATTAATTTGACACAGGACTCTGTTCCCCTGCCCTCCCCTCTGCCCCCCATTGAATAATAAAATAATGAAGATTTGACTTGGACCAGGATGTGTGGATAAATATATTGGTGACATGAATGGAAATGGATTTATTACATAAACAGGAGACTTCATCAATTTAAACCTGGCCTCCTTTCAATGGGCATAAATTACATTTTCTTTTCCTACCAGTTGCATTTTTTTTTTTTTTTTAAGAAACTGGATTTATCGGAATTGAGATTTCCCTAATTTATTTCATGGAGCCTTGCGCTTCCTCTTTCTGCCCAACTCATGCAGATAGGTTTCCTTCCAACCGCCGGACCTCTTTCAGTCTCCCACCTCAGACCCTCTCAGGGCCGTGTGCCCTGGAGGAGGCTTGAGGGTGAGGGGTGGGTGGGGTTGGCCTGTCTCGGCCCCACCCTGACTGAGAGACCCTTGAGCCTTTATACCTCTAGAATTGCACAGCCACCTTAGGAAGGTGCTGCAATGGATGTCCTCCACCAGAAACAGGTCTTTGGCCAAGGCCCCAAGAGGGCCAAGGGGTGACCCAGGCAGGGTCTGGCCTTGACTGATCCCTCGGCTCAGCAGGCAAATGGCAAGAGTTGCTGCAAACAGGATTCCAGAACGAGGTTCAGGTGCTTGGCCAGGAGTTCCAGGTGAGGTGGGCATGGGGGGCGGGGGGTGCAGAGAATACTAGAAGTTTCTATCAAAGATCAGTGACCACACAAGAATTGGTGTCTTAGGGGTTCATGGCCAAATTCAGGCAGTTCCTTCTCCGCCTCCTCCTCTGCGGCTCCTGCTTCTCTTAGCTAAGTGGGGGTTTGGATCAGCATCAGCTGCAGTGCTCGGTTGGAGTAGGGAAGATGGCATGAAACTGCCTTCCTTAGGGAAGATGTGGCTGCTAGATTCTGTGGCTGGTCCTTCCTGTAACTCTGCTGGCATGATGAGTTACTTCCAGCCTGAGATTTCCATGCAGGGAGTCTCAAATCTGCCTCGCCCCTCAAACCTGGACAGTGTAGAAAGTCTTGAATATTTTCATTCATTTAAGGACGTTAAGAGACTCAGTATCCCAGCTCTGCCTGGGATGTTCCTGTGAGAAAGAAGCGTAGCTGGCATTGGGTGAGGGATCTGAAGAGGACCATGTTCGCATCTAAGAAATGATTCATGGAGGGAATTTGGGGCACCAAGAGAACCACATGGTGAGCGTTTACTGTTCCCTGAGTCTCCTGACACCTGAGTCTCCCACACTGGAAAGAGAAAGGTGCTGTCTCTGCCACGTTGGCCCTGCGGGGTCAGGGGTGAGCGGGGAGGTGACAGGAGGGAAGAGACAGCATCCCACTTGAACCTCATTCTTACCTCCTGTCCCACCCATTTCACCGACCAGGGATTGGCAGGGGGCCCCCGTGGTGGCTCTGCAAGCTGTCATTCACCAAGCCTGCCGTCTGGCACAGGTGTTTCTAATAAGGGCTCCTTCGAGCTTGCTTCATCCAGGAGGATGTTTACAAGAAGGTCTGATGAGAAATTGTCTCCAAATGCTGTCTTGTAAGCAAGACGTTAAGAAGGGAGGGGCGGGGGGCGCCTAAGGCTATAAGCAAGCAGGACTCTGGAATGGGGCCTGGCTAGCGCTCCTTCCACCCCCTCCCTACTTGGCCAGCATTGGCAGGCCTGGACAGGTCTGGGCCCAAGGCCAAGGGTGGTGAGTGCCATGGGGGTTGGGTTTCAATAAACAAAAGCAATAATGTTGGAAGAACCTCCATCATAAACAGACTGGGGCATCCCAATACTGCCACTCCAGCCCTCGGGCCTTGTCTTTGACCCTGTGATCTTACTTCAGCCCTTCCTCCATGGGTTGGCCACAGGCAAGCACAGGTTTATCACCATCCTAGAGAACAATGAACACATCCTTAAGGAGCGTCCTTCATGGAGAAGCCAAGAGAAGGAAAGAAATGCCCCGTATCCAAGCCTGCACACAGCTCTCCAGCAGGATGACACTCTTCGAGAGGAAATTGGGAGGTGCAAAGACAGTAAATAGTTTTGACTTTGAGCCACAGGGTTTCTTTTCAAACTACTGACCTCTCCATTGTATTGCAAAGTCAGCCATAGATGATAGGTCAATGAATGAGCCAGCTTTGATCCCCAGCCCAGCAGTTCAGTAACCCACCATGTATAGAATCAGATAAATCCCAGACGGGGACAGTGACCAGCCAAGCTCATGGGCAATCGGAGCAGGACAATTGTTCAGGCTCCTGACCTCTCCACCATGAAGGTTACTCAGACTGGCAAGACTCAACTTAGCACAGCCAGCCGTGATGATTCCCCAAAGACCCAACCTTGGCACGAGGATGTTGTAATTCAAGGAAGAGGACATATACAGGAGAAGAGTTTGATGGTCCAGATTGAGGTACAACAGAAGGAGGGATGGAACTGGGTTGTCCCAGTGCTGGGTAAGATTTCTGGCACCTTCCTCTGCGTTGTGGAGGCAGGACATAAAGGAGCGCCTTGGACACAGGAGTAGGCTCTGGAGTCGCGCCCTGTCTGAATGCTACCCCTGTGTGGGGTCACTGGGCCTGTAGGTGAGGTTGGAGAATAAGGGCGCCATTGAACCTGGGTGGTCTCTGTGAGGATGGTCAGTCCTTCAGGTAGGGGGGAGGTTGAAGGGCAGAGTGAGGTTGCGGCGGGAGTGTTTAGTGGTGGGCTGGTATGTCTAGAGGATTTGAAGGCCCAGTGTGACTGGGGGAATCCCTCAACAGTGGGTGGCCTCAGGCTGCCATCGGAATGCCCTCTGAGTGGAGGATCAGTGAGGTTTGGCATGGGACGTTCAGCTTATAGTCAGGGTGGGCAGTCATGTGGCTTTTGGCTTTGGGGTTGTGATATTTCTATCGGGTAGATATGGGGTTAAGGTTGTGGATAAGGCTTGATGATCAGTGGATGCTTGGGACAGGGTCACTCTGAGGGTGAGTTTGCTAGGTCAGCCTTTGGTTAGGACTGAGAATTGGTGAAGTTCTGGGGTTGAGGGTGTGTAGCCTTGTTTTGGAATCAGAGTGCCTGGCGTTGGGGTAGCTGGGATTGAGGTCATTGTTTGGTTGAGGTTCAGGGAGTCAGTGAGTGTTTAGCTTAGGGTGTTCATGCCGGCGGCTTTAATTGGGTGGTGAGAATCTGTGTAGGGCTTGAGATGGGAATGACAGGCGGCAATTGGGATCGGGGTCAGTCTGTGGTTGGAAAGCTGGCGACCGACGAGCACCCTTTGGGGTTTGGTGGATCAGTGTCTCATTGAGTTGAGAGGTTGGCCTGTGTGTTGTTTGGAACTGGGGAGCCCGTGTGTGTTAGGGGTTGGGGCCTTGCCATGTGTGACTGAGTTCAGAGAGACCTGTGGCTGGGTTCCATATTCCCATGTGGTTGTGTCTCAGGTCAATGTGTGGCTAGGAATGGAACTGGGGCATCAGTGTGTGGTTGGAATTTGGGGATCAGTATGATTCAGGGTCACCCATGGTTAAGGAGTCGAGGTACAACCGGGCTTGCAGTGTGTGGGTATCTGGTCATTGTGTTACTAGGTTTGAGGGTCAGGATGTAGCCATGTTTGTTTGAAGTGGTCAGTGTTTGGGGATTAGTTGGTCATTTTAGGGTTTAGTTGGAGGTTGGGGGTAGGGATGAACCAGTTGTCTCTCAGAGAAGGCTTCCAGAGAAGGGAACCTCAAGGTAGACACTTGGAGGCTGAGTCACAGTCAGCTGGCAACTTGGGCCATGGGTTCTGTTCATGATGGGGTTTAGAGGCCAGACTCTGGCCCCAAGGGAGAGAAGAAGTTGTAGGAGGAGGCGGAAAGGTAGCTGGCATCTTGTTTGGGGTGTAGAGTTCTGAAGGCAGACTTCTCAAATCAGACTTCTTAGAGAACACAGCTTCTGGGGTCAATTTTACTGGACTATTTGGATAAAAACCGTGTAGCAAATGCAACTGCCCACACCCCTCGATATCCACTGCACCCTAGATACCAGGAGCTTTCTGCTGCAGAACTGCACCTCTGTCAAGCTTGTTGTCTGGAGAGGGAAGCAGGCTCAGCCTGCACCGGGCAGGTCACAATGGACTGAGATAGTGTCCCTAGTGCTAGCCCAACACTAATAATGCACAGGGAGTGGAGAATAAGTGCACCTAAGCGGACTTCCTTCTTTCCCCAGCCTCCATTCCACTCCATGGTGCTTCCTGGGATCACAGCCCAAGTAAACTGACTTGCCCTCACATCCCGTCTCGGGTCCGCTTCAGGGGAACCCAACCTAAGAGAAACATTTTTATAATAAAGCTAACAAAGATATATAACGGAGCATGAATTCCACATGACTTTTCAGGATACAGCACAGGCCTCAAGAGAGCGCATGCCTCTGACAGAGAGGCTACTGTCCCTAACCTAAGGGGCTCTAATTTCTCCAGATGGAAGCGCAAGGGCCAGGGAGACACAGTCCCTAGAAGTCAGTTCCCAGTCACAGACAGGGTGGGGCAGGAGACTAGAGGGGTACAGGAAAAGTTCTGAGCATAGCTCTGCACTTGAATTTGGGGCGGGGGGCGGCAGGCAGCATGTGGCCAGGGGTGCGAGTACACTGTTGGAATTTGGGTTCCTCTGCTGTTTCTTCTATCGTGGGTCAGTGTGGGGTGGAGGTGGCCTGACTCTAGGGTTCAATTGTATTGGGGTGGTCCATGTCCTAATGACTCTGTAGGGATTAATATGTAGTTGCTGTGGTGTGGCCAGAGTGGCCCGGTTGTGGTCGTTGTGTGGTGGGGGATATAATTAAAACATACTTGGCATCAGCGGGGATCAGCATGCAACCCATGTTAGACGTCAACAATTGTCGTGGATTTCCTTGGTGGGAGGGCTGTGGAATTGGTTTGGTGGTACATCAAGTCACTGAATTTGGAGGTCGGTATCTGAAGAAGTCAAAGTGGGGACCAGGGTTTATCCACGGGAGCCGTGAGCTCAGCTGCTAATCTGTATGCATTTTTGAAGAGGCCTTTGCCCTGGGCAGACATGGCCCTGCCTCAGGGGGTCAGGTATGGTGCACAGAGGGCTGAATTTCAGTCTCCACTTGTCCTCTCATCTGAGTCCCTTTGGGCAACAAGCAACACATAGCAGCCCTAGGGGCGGTTGGGGTCTCTGGGCAGTCCCCCTGTCCCGGTCTCAGCAGCTCTCACCTCCTCCAGCCCCCTCCGCCGTTGAGTCCTCCAGCTGTCTTGTTCTTCCAGGAGGAGACTGGACAGGCTTCTGCAGTGTGAGCCTCTGCACCCTGTGCAGCTTGGGAGCTGGCTTCCTGGAGTGAGGGTCAGGGTCAGGGTTCGAGTCCTGGCCACGTCGTATATGTGTCAGAATGAGCAATGCCTTTTTAGGTCACATATACTTTGGACTTCAACACTGCTTTATGTAGGCCGTAAAATTAATAGGTGGGAACTAGATTTATGGGCCCCGCTGGGCTGTTCTTTGCTTGTTAGGTTAAACACACTGATTTCCTGGTACAAAAGTGCTTGTTAAAATAATCTCCCCCAGCATGTTCAGAGGGGACATATTTGTCTTGTTTGGGGGATGGGGTGAAGACCACAGCCCCTGCTGGTCCACCTGTCATGGCCTCCCCCAGCCCCAGCTGTGTGCGTGATGGAAGGAATGATGGTGTTTCTAGGCAGGGGGCAACTAGGGAAGGAACGCACCTCTGTGCAGATAGTGCCAGAGCCAGATGCGCCTCCCTTCCACCCCCACCCACCCTGAAGGGCCACTGGCCTTTGTTCCTCTCCTATCTCAAGAAGGAAGGCTAGAAGAGGAGGCCAGTCTGCAGGAGTTGCGGTCTTGGAGCAGAGTGGAAGGATGTCCCAGTCGCTGCTTCTGAAGCCTCGAAGGTCAGAAGTGGAGGCAGACAGAAGGAGGGACAGGCCCTGCAGCCAGAGCACCTCTCCAGCTTTCCCTTCGCTCCCAACAGTGCCCTGGGGCAGGAATCTCTTCTAAATGACTCAAGGGGTGGGGGGCCACCCACGGCCTTACCACTTCCTGCTCTGGTGGGTGTCAATTCCTCCCTGGGGTGTGCCTCGTGGGGTCACAGCAGATAGAGTGGCTAGTGCAGAGTCCTGGGAGAACTTCTGACAAGAACTGGGTTGCTCCCAGACCTGCCAGGTTGAGCTGTGAGACAGGTCTGGAGGCCTGGGAGGGGTTGATGGTGAAGGGCCTGAGTGGGGGACAAGATAGTGTTCTAATCTGCTCCAGGGACGTGTGGCAGGAAGAAAAAGTCCAGGTTGAACCAACTGGAGAAGAGTGTTAGGCCCTTAGTGGGCCCATGGGGTGTTCAAATGACAGCATATTGACAGTGTTCCTAGTCACTGATTTCCTTTTTTAAAATCCAGCTCATTTTGAAACACTCCGATGGTTCTATTTTCCAGCCCTGAAAAAGACACAGTGGCCTGGTTCCATGGGATGGAGGGGCTCACTGAGCTTCCCCACCCCCTGGCGCTCTCTCAGGGGTCACGGGCTGTCTGGTCTCCATGCCTCGTTGATGCTCCCTTCCTGGGCTGGAAGCCGCACCCTCCTCTGTAGCCAAGTTCCCCAGCCGGCCCTTCTCTGGATTGTCCCGGCCTTTTGTATCTGATATTTGCTGCCTTTTCAGGGAAGCACACGACCTACTCCATGCCTAATTCTCCACATGTGCGCTCTCATTTCATCCTCATGAGGTTGATATTAGACCCAATTTTAGATAGACGAAAAAACGGAGGCCCTGAGACATCAATGCACATACCCAAGGCCACCCAGCCAGTGAGGGTGGCAGACAGGACCTGAGCCTGGCACTGAGGACTCTGGTCAGGGCTCAGCTCTGCTACCTGCTGCCTGTGCCCACCTACGGCCAGGCTCGGGCTGTTAGAAACATTCTAGGGTGAAACCCAATCAGATGCTTGGCCCCTGGAGCAGGCATGTTGTCTAGATGGTTCTGAGCGTCTAGCATCCAGCGCAGTGTTTACTGCATGGTGGGAATTTAGTAGATGTGTGTGGGCTGGGTTATGATATTACACCTATAGAGAGCTTAGGTCTGGAGTTAAGCTACCTGGTAAGAATCTTGGTTCCAGTATTTCCTGCCTCCATGAACTTAAGCAAGTTACTAAACCCTTTTCAGGGGTAAAATAAGACTGAAAATAGTACCCAACTCATAGAGCTGTCGGCCTGACACGCACAGTAAGAGCTAGTGTTTCTTATTCACGGTCCTAACCAACTCAAGTCCCTTCTTGTTCTGAAATACTGCCACCTGCTGGTGTCTTCTGGGTGTAACCACCACGTACCTTGAGTGCCCTGAGCATCTGGCTCCCAGCTGATGCCTCCATTTGGACCATCTCCCTGGGACTCTTCCGCAGTCAGCCATACTCCTCCTCTACTCCAGATTTTGCACCCAGCACTTCCTACTGGGACTTCTTGATGATCAGCCCTGCACAACAGTGAGCACGGAGTTTTCTATAGCTTTTTCCCCCTCTGTCTACCCATTCTCCAACTATTTGTTTGGACTCATGAATTTTAGAGCCAGGAAGATAGAGATTTGTCAATACTTATTAGCTGTGTAACATAGGCAAATTACTGAACCTCTCAGAGCTTTCTAGTTGAAGGACCCCAGTAAATGGTTCTGTTATTATTCATCTTCTTCCCCTTTGTCTCAGTTGGTCTTTGCTCTCAGTTCTCTACAGGGTGCTGCTTATCTTCTTGTCCCCAGTTGCATGTACCCTCCTGGCAAGTTCTGAAGAACATGTTCCTTCCAGTAATCACAAGGAAGGGGGGACAATGAAGGGAAGCAGTTATCACAAAGTTCCAAGTCCATCGTGATGGTCACACAAAGGGGCCCGGGTCATCATTGTTTTGGTCCATTCTGCCCTTCCCCACACATTCATCTGGGACCTTGCCTGGGGAGGGCTCCACCTTCCTGGTCCCTCCTGACCTCTGCATGCTCTCCTGAAGCAGCAAGCTGGAGGTAGTTGGCTTACTCCAAGTCCTTCTGGAGGAGGCTCTCTTGGGGATCGGCCTGCAGACGTGGGGGCTGGACCACAGAGTTCTCTGAGAGCTTTTCTAGCTCTAGCATGCTTCGTGTCTGAGTCAACCATATTTTGACTTAATGACTTCCAAATGTCTGTTGGGAAAACTCCCCTGTGCACCCGTAGCTGACACTAAGCACTCACCACAGATCAGAGGAAACCTGCTCTGTCCTGAAATTGGGAACTAGGTGTCCTGCTGCTACTGCTGCTGGAAGACCAGTTCTTCCTCCAAATCCACTCCAAGAAGGCCAGGGGAGAATTCAGATACAGTTTCCGGTGGGTAACCTGGGCGACGCGGCACCCAGCATGTCACCACATCCTCCATGATGGAGGCCTTGACCTGTCTGCCTGAGCGCTCCCTGTAGCTCCTCCCTTGGGCTCAGCAGGTTCATCTGGAGCCCAACCCTGTCCCAGGTAGGGTGGCACATCGCTGGCCTCTCCCTTGGGAGCTCCGGGGCTCTCCCAGGCCCTCCCAGGCAGACTGAGAGTTCCCTCCAAGGGAGGAGGGGTGAGGAAGGTCCCCACAGGGGCTGAGGCCGGGAGCAGACGTTCGGCCAGGCTTCGCCATGGGGCAGAGCCTGCCCGCAGGCTTGATGGATTAGAAGGGGTATTCGGTGAGCCCGCGGTGGCAGGGAGCTTTGCTCAGACTTTGTAGACCATCCAATGGCCTCTTTCAAAACAGGATTTTGATGAGTTAAGTGTAAATGAATCAGAAACACATGGGTTGGATTTCCCTCCAAATGCAATGGGGTTTGAACGCGGCCCAGGGAGGGAAGAGGGGCTCTCTGGAGCAATACGTGGCTTAGTCGAGCAGGTCTTTTCTATTTCTGTCATTTCTGCCACCACCACCCCATTGCTCCTGGCCTCTCCCATCCCCTCCCAGCCCACTCTGGGAGTGGGAGACCAGGGTCTTGCTGTCTGTGCCCCACTGAGGACCCAGGACCTGTGCTGCCAGCGTCAGACTCGGGGAGCTGGAAGCTCCCAGACTCCCTCCGGCTGCCATCCAGCGCGCCTGGCTGAGGGCGCTGGAAGCTTTTCTCTGGAGACGGTGCCTCTGCTCATCCTAGACTTCTGAGGTGGGGTGATCCAGGAAGAGAGGGCAGAACCAGGGAGCATGCAAGGCCCCTCCAACTGACACACTTCGATTCACAGGAACATCCCCAGCCTTAGAAAGTCGTCTCAGGAGGGACTTTTCAGACAATTCTGCACCTTTAGCTGTCCAAATTACATGCATTATTTTACTTCTTTATCATAAACATCACATTCTTTTTCTTTTGTGCAAATATTCAAAGCACAAACAAGCAAAAGAAAATGAAAGTTACCTATAACCCCTACCCAGAGGTAGCTTTGTGAGCATTTTGGTACAATTGCTTCCAGGCCTGTGTTGTGTGTGTGTGTGTGTGTGTGTGTGTGTGTGTGTGTGTGTGTTGAAAATACAGATTTCACCCTATGCAGGATAGAGGTAGTAAGTGCTAGCATGGTTAGAGTTTGGAGCCTAGTGGACTATGTAACGTGAGTCACATCCGAGCTCCATTACGAGATGGCATGTTGTATCAATTTCCTAAACCTCAGGATCTTCATCTCAAATTCACAACAATACCAACAATATGTGAGGTGCTAGGATTGAAGGGAATGGCACGTATATAGCACAAAAAGGGGTGCCAGTCCTGGCCACTCCACGGTTACCAGCTATTAGTATTTCTGCTCTTTATCCTGTCTTTTCCTGTTGTAGGTATGACATAAGCATCACACCAGGTCATTCATATTCTCTGTAATGTGATGGAATGACTGCTTTTCTTGCCACAGGTCATTCATCCAAACTTTTATTTTAAATGTGTATTATAAATAACACTGGACCAGGCGCAGTGGTGCATGCCCGTAATACCAGCAACTCGGGAGGCCGAGGACGGAGGTGCACAAGTTCGAGGCCAGCCTTGGCATCATAGCAAGACCATCAACAATTTAGTGAGACCCTGTCTCAAAATTAAAAATGAAAAGGAGGGGCTGGGGATATAGCTCAGTTGGTAGAGTGCTTAGCATGCACAAGGCCCTGGGTTCAATAAAAAGACATAAAAATGGCTGAGGGTGTAGCTCAGTGATAAAGTACCCCCAAGTTTGATCCTCAGTACCAAAACAAACAAACACTGATGATCATCCTGTGTATTAAGACTGTAAAAGCTTGGTCTGAGTTTTTTCCCACTTAAATTGGGTTTTGTACACATTATTTGCATGGGAGGAATTAACTTGGAAAATGTTTATGCTTATGAACTTTGGGGAGAACTAGGGGATTTCTATCCCTATAGTTTGTCTTTTCTAGAATATCTGCCTTTTCATGTCTGGCTTTTTTATAAAAGCCAGTTTTGTGTAATACTTTTTTATTAACTTTTTAAATTTGTCCTAATTAGTCATGCATAACAGTAGAATGCATTTGCTTTTGAGATTTATTCATATTGTTGACTGATCAGTACTAGATTGCTTCTTATTGCTGTGTAGTATTCCATTGTATGGATATAATATAATTTGCTTATTCATCTACTACTTAATAAACTTTTGAGATAGTTCCAATTTGGGACTATTCTAAGAATTTATGTATTGGGTGAACATGTTTTTATTCCTTGGTAAATTCCTAGAAATAGGATTACTGAGTCAAGCATATGAAGTGAGTAAGTATGTTTGGCTTTATAAAAAACTGCTAATTCCTTTCCTTAAGAGGCCGTACTATTTTGCATTTTTACCAACAATGTTTGAAAGTTCTAATTAATCACATCCCTCATTAACATTTGGTATTATCAGTTATTTTGTAACTGACTTTTATAGAATGAGCTTTTAGGTCATAACTAAAATCTTTACCTGATCAGAGTCACAAAGATATCCTCCAAAGTATTTCCTCATAATTTTTATTGTTTTAGACTATACTGAGGCCTGTGATACATTTTGAGTTAATTTTGTACAGAGAGGTATAGATTGAATGTCCAATTGTTGCAAAGACTATCCCTTTTATAATAAACTGTCTTTGATTCACTGCCAACAATCCATTAACTAGATATGTGATGGTCTATTTCTGGACTTCTGTTCCTTTGACTTAAGTATCTATCTTTTCATAGTACATAATCTTGATTACTGTAGCTCTGTACTAAGTCTTGAACTTTATCTTGTACAAAATTACTTTGACCATTATAGTTCCTTTACTTTTCATATAATTCTAGAGTTAGCATGTCCGTTTCCACCAAAAAACAATCCCTACTGAATTTTTATTGGACTATTGTTGAAACTGTAAATCAAGTCAGGAAAATGTTTGGGGTTTGAACAGTTTGACTACAATGTTCAGATTTAAATTTGATTCCTTTTTACATATTTTCTCTGAGCTTCTTGAATCTATGGTTTGTGTCCTTCAATAATTTTTGGAAAAGTTCTCTGTTACTATCTCTCCAAATATTTTTTCTTCCAAGTTCTTTCTCCTTCTGGGGCTCCTATTTGATATTGTCCTAAAGATTTTGGACCTGCTCATTTTGAATATTTTTTTCTCTTTGTGCTTCAGTTAAAAAATGTCTGTTGACCTACCCTCAAGTTTGATGATTCTTTTCACTTTGATTTCTAGTCTGCTTGTAAACCTGTCAAATGAATTTTCTCTATCTCTGAAATTATTTCCATTTGACTTTTTAAAAAGTTTCCATCCGTTTGTCAACATTCCCCATATGTCCAAGCGCGTTGCTCATCTTTATCATTAGCTCTTGTAACACATTAATCAACTATTTTAAGGTTTCTATTTGACTATTCTAACATCTGAGTCATCTCTGGGTCTATTTCTGTTAACTACCCTAACTCTTAACAATTAAAATATTTTTTTGCATCTTGTAATTTCTTAATGAATTAGATATGACATATAGAAATATAGCAGAGACTGAAATAATTAGGCTTTTTTTATGTGAAGGCACTAGTGTGTGTGTGTGTGTGTGTGTGTGTGTGTGTGTAGGTGCTGAGTTAATTTATCATTGGGCACAGGCATATTCCAGATTGTCATCTTTTTGACCTATTTATCCTTTCATCATTATGAAATGCCATCTCTGATGTCATCTGTTTTTGAGTCAAACTTGATATTAAAATAACGATTCCATCTTTTCACGAATCATCTTTTTCCATTCTTTTACTTTCCATCTATCTATAAATTAACATGTTAAATGATTTAAATACAGTTGGGGTTTCCTTTTTGCACACACTGATGATCTCTGCCTTTGGTTTGAAATATTTAGACCAAGAGTTCATGAACTACACCCTGGGGGATGACCCTGCCCTTCAGTTATGAACTGCCTGTTACTACTTTTGCCTCACAACATCGGAGTTGCGTAGCTTTGACAAACACCGTATGGCCCATGACAGCCTGAAATATTTGCTATCTGGACCTTGGTAGAAAAATATTTTCTGACCTCTAGTTTATACTGTTCACATCTAATGCAATGTAAGCATGGTCCTACCTACTTCTATCTGTCTTCTTACTGTTTGTTTTCTGTTTGTCCCCTTTATACGTTTTCCCTGTTTTGAATTAATCATTATTTAGGATTCCATCATTTTGTATATGAGCTATTCTTGCCTTATGTTTAGAGGTTGTGCTTTATGATACGTCTCTTTAATTCAGTCTACGGCATTGCATTGCTTCATGAAGCATGTTCAGCTTTATAATGCCCAGCTATTTCCTCATCCTGTGTGCTGTTGTCATGAAGTGTACCCTTCATGGGCTATAAACTCTGCAATGCACTGGTTTTCTGTTTGTTTTCTACTTAAACAATCAATTGTCTTTTAAATAAAAATTTTGGGGGGGATACTGGGGATTGAACTCAGGGGCACTTGACCACTGAGCCACATCCCCAGCCCTATTATTTTTGTGTGTGTGGATTTTATTTAGAGACAGGGTCGCACTGAATTGCTTAGCACCTCACTTTTGCTGAGGCTGGCTTTGAACTCGCCATCCTCCTGCCTCAGCCTCCTGAGTCACTGGGATTACAGGTGTGCACCACTGCGCCCAGCCTTAAATAAATTTTTTAAATTAGGAAAAGCATTTTATATTTATTCACATATTTATCCTTTCTAATGTCCTCAATTCTTTTGTGTAGATTTAACTTTGCATCTGTTAAAATTTTCCTTCCAACTTCAACTACTTTCTTTAATATCTCCTGTAGGGAAATACTATAGGAGATGAATTGTCAATCAGCTTTGGTCTGAAGATGATTTAATTGTACTTAAAAAATTGGTGTGTATTGGGGGTGCAATACTGAGGATTGAACCCAGGCACACTACCACTGAGCTACCTCCCCAGCCCTTTATTTTATTTTGAGACAGGGTCTCGCTAAGTTGCCCAGATTGGCCTCAAACTTGCAGTCTTCCTGCCTCAGTTTCCTGAATAATGTTCTTAAAATTATAAAATAAATATACACTGATGTAGAATTCTAAGTTGACAACTTGTTTCAACATTTTAAACATATTCCATTGTTTTCTTGCTTGCATGATCTTTGAAGATAAGTCTGTAACATGCTTACCTTTGTCTGTATATAATGTGTCTTTTACCTTTGTTTGTATATATTGTCTTTTTCCACTGCTGTCTTTAAGATTTTCTCTTTAACAAGGATTTTCAGAAATTTTATAATGATGTGGTTCTTTGTGTGTTACTCTTTCCTGGAGTTTGTTGTCCTTCCTAGATCTGTGCTCTAACTTTTCATGAAATTTGGAAATTTCTTAGTCACAATTTGTTTGAATACTTTTCTACTCTCTCCTCTGTCCTTCTGAGATTTCAGTAACAAATGGAAACATGTTATACCTCCAGCCCTTGATGTTGCATCGCACATCACTGAGACACTGGTGATTTTTTTTCTCCAATCTTCTTTCTCTTTGTACTTCATTTGTATAGTTTCCATTATTATATCTTCAAGCTCACTACTTTTTCTTCTTTTTCTAATATGTAGTTAATCACATCCAGTTAAATTTTCATTTCAGATGTGTGTGTATTAAACACATACATTCACATATATATGTGTATATATGTACATACATATATAATATATGCATTATATATACCCCATATATGCCATTTTATTCCTTATGCCCATGTTTCTTCTTTAAATACTTGAAGATGTGCATAATAACTCTTTCAAGTAAGTTTACTCCAATAATGACTCTGTTTGTACCAACTGATTCTCTTTCTATTGCACCCTGTTTATTCTGTTTATGGATCACATCTGCTTCTTGTCATGCCTGGAAATTTTATGTGGGAGGATGGATATTGTCAATGGTGCATTGTTGAGAGTCTGGATTTTGTTATCTTACTTTAAACAGTATTGGACTTGGTCCTCTCTAGGCAGTTTCGTTTTAATGGTTCAGTTTGAGCTTTTCAAGCTTTCTCTTAAGCATTTTTCTGGTGGGCCATAACTCTAGGGATAATTTAGTCTTACTATGAAGGTCTGATTATTGTGGAGTCCCTGTTGAATGCTCCACCTGTTTGACAAGCATTCTTTCTGCCAGTCCGGTTAATCTCTTAGAATTGTTCAGCTTATTTTCCCCAGCCCCATGGAACCTCACACTTCATATCCCTACCTTAGTATTCATCAAAGACCCAAGACATGTATACATATCTGTCAATCTCTCTTGCTAAATAGCTCACACCACCTAGAAATTCTTCCCTTCAGTATTTGACTTCCTTGTGCCTTTGAACTTCAGTCTCATCATCTGAGCTCTATGAGGCAGCCATATAAAGCTTGGAAGCCCTTCCCTGTTCTGTGGTCCAGAAGATGACTTCAGACCCAATGCAATCAGAGGAATCTCCTCATTTCCTTCTCTCAGGTATCACGATCTTAATTTGCCTGTTGTCAAACAGCTGAAAAAAAGTTGTTCACATATTTTCCCCATCTCTAATTGTTTAAGTTTGGAGGCTAAACTCCACTTCTGTTAATCCATCATCACTGGATGTATGAGTAGACACTTTCTTTCATTTTTGACTTGGATAACTACAGAAATGTACATTAAATCAACTTGTAGAAATTCATTTTGCTGATTTACTGATGTTTGCTGTGCATATTACCAAAATGCAGTAATTAAGACAAAGAAAATAACCATTATTAATATTTTGCCTTCACAGCTTTTGTCCATATTTGGTGACATTCGCAGATATGTGTTTTAAAAATTTAATTTTATTTTCAATGTGGAAGCCTTGGAAATTAAACAAGAAAAATTCAAATGTATAGTACAAATCTTGGAATGAGTTAGTAATTTTATCATTACTTATAGATAGCATTATTAACAATTTAAAAGGCCTAAGAAAATAAAGCAAAAATGGGTGGAAACAGTAAAATTGTTCCAAAAAATCTTTCCACATGCCAATATTATCTAAAATGCAATAAGAAAATAAAATGATGTTGATTACAATATCAAAAAGCATATGCAATGTCATATACATGTACATATTTAGATTTATGAAAATATACAGAAATAACTTGTATAAATAAAATTACAATGCTCACTTGAATGACAAAATTTTTTACATAACTGGGGAGAATGTTGTATTCTCATTTGGGAACAATTTAACACTGGGAAATTGTCAATTTCCCACAAATAAAACTATAAATTATTTGTAATACTCCTCAAACTCCACATGGAATTTTTTAGAACGAGGCAAGATGATTCTAAAAAAAAAAATCACTGAAAGAATAAAGTTTGAAAATATCCAGGGAATTTCTGAAATAGAATAATGAAATGGGAGTTTCCCTACCATATATTAAAATGCATAATAAAGTTACAATAATCACAATCGTATGGGACTGTGCAGGAACAGACAAAACAAATCAGTTGGAACAAAAGACAAGGCTCAGGAAAAAGTCCTAAAATATTCAAGAATGTATTGCAAGATAGAAGTGGCATTTCAAATCAGTAAGGAAAGGATGAACTTATTTGGTAAATACATTTGAATTTACTAGGTAATGTGTTTGGGAATAGGGACTATGTGAGGAGTTCAAAGATAACATATCAGAATAAATGCAGGTAGAGGTAAAACATGAAGCTAATAAGGAGGTGAGAAACAGGCCCTTGTATATTTAGTGAAGAGTAAATTTGGATAACTGGAGGGCAATTTAATAATATCTATTAAAATAAAAGGACATTCTTACACTTTGGTCTCACAATTCCTCTTCCATAGATTCATTGTAATTCACATAGATATTCTGTTACAAATGCACAAATACATATCCTTGGACAAGAATATTCATGGCAGCATAACAAAATATTAGAAGGAGATTCTCCACTCAAAATGCCAATGTGAATGTGCCATGGTCCCCCTCCCTCACCACAGATAGACAGGAATTTGGCTTAGAATCTACTCAGTAATTCTTAGACGACTCAGTCAGATCACCGATGAAAACAAGGTCAGAGACTGCAAGGGTGGGAGGCTTGAAGGGGTTCTTTAGCTCTCGCAATTCTGGAGTCCTCACCCCACCTTGGGGGAATGGCGGGGAGGTTGCATGACACTAGGGAGGGACGTCTCCAGGAGCCTCTTGAGAGTTTTTCAGCTGTGCAAGTCGGGAAACTACTGCCCATGCTGTGGCTAAGGGCACTAACCTGGGCCCAGGGGTTCAGGACTGGACTGCCTGAGAAATCTGGAAGACAGAGAAGGGGTGCCTTGCAGCCTTAGTGACAGAGCCCTGCGGTGGCGGCCATGTTGGGATCAAGGATAGTTAGGACAAGGGATACCTGGGTGTTTCCAAGTCCCAGATGACCCACGCACCCAGGAGAGGACCAGTCTGAGGTTTGCTTGGGTCCGGTTGAGTAGAGCTGTCCAGCCAGCCTAGAAGAACTTGATAGAATAAGACTGAAGTTTCAGCCACCCGCTCACACCAGAGAAGAAATCCCGAGGGACCCTCAGGAACAGGTCAGGAGAAATTTAAGGAAGAGAGGCTCCAGGGAACCTCCAGGATTCCACAAAGCTCTCTGACGAGAGGAGAGCGTGAGCCATCTGTGGAGGCAGAGGACTCAAAATCACCCAGACAGGCGGTAGTAACCACCCTGTCCCTTAACCTTTCTCTGTTCACTTTCCCATGCTCACCTTGACTCTCAGGGACTGTGAGACAGCACTAGTGCTAGGGGTGAGGAGGGGAAGAGGGGCAGATGGACAAGGCCTTCCCCATCGCAGGCCCCCTACCAGAGTCAGGAGGGGAGAAGACCTAACTCTGAGTCTCGAGTTTAAAGTTTTGGTTTATTACATAGGAAGAACTATTATAATTTCTGAATTGAGGCTGCGTTTTTGATAGAAAATTAAACTCCACAAGAACAGCCAGTGTATTCAAACAAAGGCAGGAAGTATTACCCTTAAGAACTACTTAGGAAGAAATGATGGAAGAAAAAGATGAAGTTTTGTTTCAATGATGTCATGAGTTGTGGTTGTTCAACACACCAGTTATAAAACTAAACACCCACCAAGAAGGACTGGATACAACACCGTCGGGTCCAGACCATAAAATAAAGAAAGATCTTTATGCATTGATAAGGAATGATCTCCAAATACAGTGCTCAGTGGGGACAAAAGCAAAATATAGGCCATTTTATGTGATGTGGTATGTGATTATATGGGGGGAAAAAAGGGGTTGGAGGGAATTTAAAGTCTACATATGGTTCATGCATAGCATATCTCTGAAGGGGTCACCTGAGAAACTGGCCACACAATTTGCCTCTGAAACAGACCAGTCAGAGGCTGGGGAATAGGCATGGGAGGGTCAGATATTTTCTTCCATGTGCATTTGTTAACCATTAAAGTAAAATGCAAATTGAATTACAACAGAACCAGAAAACAAACAGGTGAATATTTGTTTATCTAAATACATTCTGAGCAGCTTCGTAGTCTAATCAAAACATGGAAAAACTGTCAAACACAATGCCTACAGAAAAAAATATAATTGTAAAAAGTTTAAATCTTTACTCCCTCTAGTAAACGCCAGTGGGCTTAAAGTGACAGTGTTCACATGTATGAAAGAAGTACATTCTTAACCACAAAACGTTTTAAAAATCCTCTCTCCATCCCTGCTGCTTGTGGGTTCCCCACATGTGCAGCAGCTGGTAGCTACAGAGCTCTGTCTTTGTTCGACCCTTGAACTCCCACCCAAAAAACTCTGAAAATGGGAATTCGTGGCTCATGATGCCTCTACTCCTTCCCTTCTCCTGTAGATATATATATATATTTTTTTCTTTCATTATAATTTTTTCCCTATGTATATAGGTTTCCTCCCTCCTTCTTGATTCTGCAGCTCTTTGTACCAATTATTTCTAAACATAACAAAAGTCAGCGATCTATCAGAGTGTGTTTTGACATGGAGAGAGAGGGGAAATGATCAACTATTTATACCTCATCTCTGACATTTATGTCATCTGGGATGGGGCAAGTCTTTCCAAACAGAGCTAGATACACCGATGCTCCTAGAATTTCATTGGTGCTACACCCAGTAAACCCAGTGGGGGCTGAAGTTATCTCAAGTCAAAAATGCATTTGAGACGCTTAACCTGCCTTGCACCCACCCTGGCTTTCAATGTAGTGTAGGGTTGTATAGGTTGTTCCCTGTCATGGTCGCGTGGCTGACTGGGGGCCATAGTTTGCTGCTCCTGCTCAGTACCATGAGAGGATCATGCTACATAGCACTAGCCAGGAAAAAGATCAAAATTCAAAATTCAAAGTATGGTTTCTACTAAATACACCTCACTTTCAAAAATGATAGTAGGGTGAAACAGACATTATTATCTCAGGTACATGTATGACTGCATGACCAATGCGATCCTGCAATATGTATAATCAGAAAAGTGAGAGCTTACCCTCCATTTATGTCTGATCTATCAAAATGGATAAATGCATTCTACTGCCATACACAACTAATTAGAACAAATAAAATTAAAAAAAAAATTTTAAAGAAATCCTAACTTGGAAATCCTAAGTAGAACCACTACAAGTTGGGGATCATCTATGAAGGGAAAAAATTTTATACATGACTACATTAAAAACAGCTTTGGAAAAAACATGATAGCAGGACTTTTTGGATCCTTTATCAAGCCATCCTAAGGGTACAATTGATATCGTATGTTGGTTAATGCTCTGACAAAGACACCAGAGAAACAAGATATCCCTGAGCACAGAACAGACCCACTCACATGTAGAGAGTGAACAGGACAGAAAAGGCCACCAGAGGCCAGTGACAAAAGGAGGGGCTTGTTAATAAATGATGTCAGGAGAGCAGGTCCATAGGGTAAAACTCAAACCAAATTAGACCCTGCATCAGACCAAATGGAAGCAAACTCTAGGCCTATTTAATATTTAAATATGAAAAGACAAAAAAATGAATTTCAGAAGAAAATACAAGACTATCTTTATGACCTTTGGGGAAGGAAAGAAGTTTCCAAAAACATTTGCAGAGCCCAAACCCTGAAGAAAAGATCGAGAGGGGAGATGACATTGAAGTGTAGGATATTGTTCCACAGACACCTTACGAACTTATAAGGCCAATCAAAAACTGTAAAACAATCTGCAACATATCCTAATATGAAGGAATGCCCCAATTCTATTTTGAGATAAACAGAAGAAATGATAACATATGTGAATATTTCAGAAGGAGGAACCCATATGCCAGTAGGGGTATGAAAAGATAACTAAAATCGGACTGAGGGAAATGTAATGGAGTGATATCAGTTTTTTAAGCAATAATATTGACAAAAACCTAAAATTTAATACTACTGCATGAAACAGACATGCTACCCATGAGCGGGTAAAGAGTACCACTGCTCTGGAGAACTGTTGGGCATGATCTAGGGATTCTGAAAACATGCGACCACCTAGACAGTCCTCAGCTCAGCATATACACCTGGGGAAACTCTTGCTCAAGAGAATTGTCATGCAGAATAATGTTCCCTGAAACATTGTTCTTACAATAAAAATTTTAAAGAGGAAAAATCCTAAGTGCCCAGCCATAAGAAAATGGATAAACGGTGATAAATCACAACTGCATCTTTCAAAATGATTACATTTCCAAAGCGTAAAGTTGAGCAAATGATACCTGTAGGATGATTTCATTTATGTCAAGTTTCAAAACATGAGACATGCAAAACAATATCACATACGCCATTTATGGACATTCACATGTGGTATTGCTATTGAAACATGCGTGGGAGTCACTATGATTTGGATTTGGATGAGTGTCTCCCCAAAGTGTTAAAGGCTTGGTTCCTAGTATGGCAATATTGCAAGGTGGTGGAAACTTCAGGAAATGGGATCTGGTGGCTTAGGTTTTTGAGGGCATGACTTCAATGGGAATTGTGGGCCTTCAGTCCCTTCTCTCCTTCTCTTTTGCTTCCTGGTGCACGAGCTGAGCAATTTTGCTTTGTCATGCACTTTTTGTCACCTCCATCTGGCACCTTCACCAGAGGACCAAAGCACTGGGTCCACCTGATCTTGAACTTAAACCCCCAGAATTGTAGGTTAAATAGAGATTTTCTCTTTATAAGTTAGTTATCTCAGGCATTTCCTTATAGTAACTGAAAGCTGACTAACAGGAGATGATATACAAAAAATCAGGGTGATCATTAGATTTGGAGAGAGAGGAAGGGGAATGTGATTATGGAGGGGAAAACATAATACTGTATTTCTGTTGTAATAAAGATATTTTGCTGCTTTAAAAAAATCTAAGGTGAATTGGCAGTTTGTTGATAGTTTATAAAGTCATATGATAAAAGTTATCATATGATTTTCTATAGTTCTTGGTATGTCATGCCAACTATGAAAATCCTTGCAATCCACGTGACAAAAAGGGGTTGATATTGTTTATATGTATTGAATGCTTGAAATTCAAAAACAATCACACAATCATGCCTTTAAAATTCTGAATCCAACAAACTGTCTAAGTAGGCCATCCTCACAAGGAGGTTATACTTCCCAATTGCACTTAATCTGCCTTGTAATCAAAGAAATTCATATTGAAATAAGATGCCCTTTTTTTTCAAATTGGAAAAGATGAAAAAAATGATAAAAGTGTTAGAGAAAGTGATGGTGAGGCAAGCTTCAAGAATAAGCAGGATTATAAATCTCCTTGTAACATTGGTATGAAAATATTACATAAATCAAATAATTTTTAATATCGTGTACCACAAATCAAATAATTTTTAATACCATGTACCACTTGACATTCCTCATAATGTGTCCTAAGTGGAGCAAGTGTAATGAGCAGGGATCACACAGTTGTGAAAAGGATGTTTGCTGCAAGAATATTTAGAATATCAAAAACTGAAGACAACTTAATTGTCCTAGAATAGAAGCATGATCAAACAAATTATGACACAAAGATATAACGGCAGTAGAAAAATGTGATATAGATATATTTATTTTCCTGAAAATCAGAAAGTTTAAGATTGATATTGTAAATAGTGTCTCTTTTATAATACCTATAAATTCACATTTTTATTTACAGTAGTATCACCTCCTTAACTGTGATTTAACTTCTGTATACAGTATCACCTTCTTAACTGTGATTTCAATTACTTGTGATCAGCTGAATTCTGAAAATATTAAATAGAAAATTCCAGAAAATAAACAATATATTAAAATAACTTATTACAGTATATCAAATAATTATTCTATTTTATTGTTAGTTATTATTGTTAATCTCTCACTGTGCCTAAAGTATAACTTCAACTTTATCATATGTACGTATAGATACAGAGTCCAGATATGGGGTACAGCACTCTCTGCCGTTTCAGGCATCTGTGGGATATCTTGGGACATAGCCCTGTGGAATGCGGGGACTACAGTATGACTGGGTCTAAGAAGAAAATACATGGAGTGTTAAGGCGGGCAGTTGTATGTTAAGGCAGTTTGATTTTTAAATGTTTTAACATTTGTACTCTGCTCGTATATTCCTTATGTGCACAAAGGAAACAAACTCACACAAGCAAGAATGGACTCCTCCTCTGGCAGGTCCTGGTGCGTCTACAGAAGAAGACGAGAAAATGATCATTATTTTCGGATGATGTTACTGTTTACCTAAGAAAACCGCAGCAAATCAATTAGAAAAGCATTAGAAACATCGAGAGTAGACAGTGACTGGTTAAAAAAATAGATAGGATGCCAAAAGCTTTCCTACACACCAGAAGGAACAAGCTAGGAAATAGAGTGAGGAAAAATACATCACTAACAGTGACAAAAATCCATTACACATCTAGGAAAAAGCCTAAGGAGCAAAGGGTAAACACACACACACACACACACACACACACACCCTTTGCACACACATAAGCCCCTCGTATACATACACACATTCCCACATATGCCCTCCAGACACATAGCTGTACCCAGAAAGAACTTTTACAAGAAACTTTAAATGAACCTTTAATAAATAAACATATTACGTTCTTTGAGGGAAGTTTTAATACTGTAAAGATATTTCAGAAGAATTGACATCAATCAATTTAACAGATTCCAAAGTCTCAGGGTGATTTTGGGAGGTGGAGAACTTATCAAATTTATTCTAAACATATCCTGAAAGAATAAATTCACGATAATATCTAAAGTAAAGGGGAAAGTGACTTGTCCTCTCACATATTAGAATCTACTTCAAAAATATAATAATAATGTAAGTGATGGAGCAGGAGTCCAGAACAGAATAGAAAGTTCAGGAACCAACCCAAGTAGAATTGAATACGTATGTAAAGTTATCACTTAATACCAGTGGAAAAATGATTTGGGTGGGTACCGGGAATTGAACTCAGGGGCACTGAGCCACATCCCCAGCCCTATTTTGTATTTTATTTAGACTCAGGGTCTGAGTTGCTTAGCACCTCTCTTTGGCTGAGGCTGGATTTGAACTCACAATTCTCCTGCCTCAGCCTCCCACACCACTGGAATTACAGGCTTGTGCCACTGTGCCCAGCGAAAAATGATTTTTGAAAACAGAAACCTAGTGTTAGAAGAGTTGATTCAACATAGGATAAGAAAGAAATTAGATTCCTATCTCACAAGCTATGTGAGATATTATATTATGTTATATTATATTAAATAATTAAGAGCAAAATGTGAAATCATGGGCCTCCTAGAACAAAATCTAGGTGTTCATCTCAGGATCGGAAGGCTCTTCTAAAACCATTCGCAAAGGCAGAATCCACCAAAAAAGAGATTGATTTAATGTGTAGGAAAACACATTACCACGCTAACCAAAACCACCGCTTTCCCAGGTGTGTTCCTTGAGAGGCGACCGAGGTGGATATTAAAGGGTAGGAGGTTTACCAGGGGTGCTCCCGCAGTAGCTCTGTAGCTGCGACAGCCCCACGGCAGGAGGGCCTTCCCCTTTACATTTTGGGGTGACCATAAATAGCATGTGAGTTCCTCCAGGAATAGGGCATTGTAGAAGGTTAAAAATATGCCTAATTATTTAACACTTACATTTCAAAAAGTGGAGCTTATTTCTCCTGCCCTAGAATGAGGGCTGGCCTTAGCATGCCACTTCTGATGCTTAGCATGTGGTAGAAGTGACAGCATGTGACTTCCAAGATTATGTCATAAGAGGCAATGCGGCTTCTTCCTGGACTTCTCGCTCTCTCAGGATTGATCTCAGGGGCACTTGACCACTGGGCCATACCCCTAGTCCCTATTTTGTATTTTATTTAGAAACAGGTCCTCACTGAGTTGCTTAGCCTTGCTGTTGTTGAGGCTTGCTGGCTTTGAACTCTCCATCCTCCTGCCTCAGCCTCCAGAGCTTCTGGGTTAACAGGTGCCTGGCTTGGACTTCTCTCTTAAAGGAAGAAAAGCCGCCATATTGTGAAGACCCTATGTCGAGCCCCTAGGGTGAGAAACCAAGGACACAGTCATTTTAAAGAGTCGCCTTTCAAAGTCAGTCCTCCAGCTCCAGTGCAGAGGACTGCAGCTTCACTAGAGACCCTGCACCAGAACCACCCAGCTCAGCTGCTCCAAAGTTCCTAACCCACAGAAACTGCAGAATAGTAGGTGCTAATTAAGCACTTGTTTTGGAGTAATTTGTTACCTGGCAGCAGATAGCTATCACATGTGTCCTTTTGGACACGGTGTCTCTGAGAGCTGACAGCTGCCTTTTGCAGGCAGCACCCTCTGCAGTGGGGAAATTAAGCCCCATAGTCTTGAAGGCAAACCTGGACACATGGCAGTGTCCACCACAACCCCAAAGAAAAGACACAGTCAAATGGAAACTGCATAATCCCAATATCAACTTCTGGGGCTCCTGGGTGTCTTGATGGTTTGGGCTAACCAGTTCAGTAAGCAAGGGGGACCCGGGGTAACTTGTTCTTATGCCTCCAACTCCATAGCTAGAGTCACTTTGTGTCAACCAGGGTACAGAATTCAGACCAAAGACCTATATTTACCCCAAGGATTTCGGCCAGCGGTCTTCTCTGAAGGATTGGGTCATGGAGAGGGACTGTTTTCTGGAAGCCACCCACATTTTCCTTTCACCTCCACCTTCTTTTCTCTCATTCCCATCTCCCGTCCTTCCCCTCTGTCCTGGAATTCCTTCAACTCCAACTTCTTCTCCCTCTGCTAAGCACAAACAGTTAGCTTTTCCTCAAAGTCAGTGAAACTTAGAGCCTGCCATTCAACTGGTCCCTCTGACCTTAGATGGCAGTTGATGGCTATTACATTGAATCCAAAATGGCAACAAAGGGTCAATGTATTTGGCATTAAAATAATAATTCTCACTTGGACATTTATTATGTGCCAGACTCTAGTCTAAGCACCATCTAGATTTTCCCACTTCATCTTCTGAACATTCCTGTGAAGGAAGTGTGATTATTATCCCCACTTTATGTTGGGGAAACTGAGGCACACAGCGGTAGGTAACTCACCCAAGGTGACACAGCTGCAGAGTGCAGACTCTTAACCGTGTGCAGTAGAACCTAACCATGATTCCTAGTTCATGTGAGTCCTAGGGCATCCTGCCTGAGCTGTAAGAATGAGAATCTTGCCCCAAAATGTGCAAGACAATGAAACAAGCAGGGAAGGCCGGAGGAAGCCGGGAGAGCGCCAGCAGGAGAGTACTTTAACCCATCGGTAAGAAAAGAGGGAAGGTGGCCGTTGAAAAGAGCGAACCGGCAGTTCACAAAGAAAAACATACAAATGACACACATGTTCTTTTAGAATAAAGCAGCTGTAAACAGGCGGGATTTGGGAAAGGAACATAAGCACTGGAGAGGGTGTCAGGCTGCTGGGATATGTCAGCCATTCTGTCTTCCATCGAAGCCTGTCCAGGGTCCCTGCTGGAGACTGCCGGGCCATTAGAAGGGGTATCCTTGAAGTGAGAGCCGTGGGGGCCTGGCTGCCTCTTCTCTCCAGAGGTTGTGGAGTCTCATTCTCCTTCGGAGGTCAGGCTGGTGTGGAAGTGTGGACTGGAGGGGCTGCAGGAACCCACAGAAATGGGGCTCTGAGGCTGATGGGGTTGGGCCCATTCCTGCCTGCTGTGTGACCTTGGGCAAGCCTCTTCCCTCTCTGTGCCTCAGTCTGTACCTTGATAGAAAGTGCTAACAACAGTCGTACCTACCTCATGGAGCCATTGTGAGGGCTGGAGGAACTCATTCATGCCAAGCATCTCAAACAGTTCCTGGCACACACTAAGTGTCCGAAAATGTTAATTAGTATTTGAGAGCTTTTTCTGTGCTTCACTTTGTCAGCAGAGAAGATGAGCCATATTTAGCCCCTGCCTTGCCTCTCTCGTCTCCCCTTCTTCAAGAAGAGGCCAATTTAATCTGAAACCCCCCAGCTGTGCCTGAGTGACTGATTTGGCCTGGGGGTATTGATGAAGCCTCTGTTTGTGGGCTCTTTTCAAATCCACAGGCCTGTTCCCGCGGCCGAGAAGGCCAGCTCCTGCCAAGGGGCAGATGCATGTGATGCTCAGGGCACCTCCGAGCCAGCCTCCTGCCCCAGGAGAGCACCAGCCCCATGAAAGGTCCACACAAAGCAGTTCCTAAGTGATCTTTAATGTCCTTTCGGTCTGGGCCAACCCAGTGTGAATCCTAGTCCTCTCACTTAATAGCTGTTTGACCTTGGACGTGTGAGGTACACCCTCAGAGTTTCAGTGCCCTAACGACTGAACGGCAAGCTTCTCTGCAACAAGCTTTGGAGGTGCACAGCATGTTTTGGTACCTGTCCTCAGTCACCTTTCCCTTCAGGGTTGCCTGGCAATCTTCTATCTCAGGGACAAACGTCTCTAGGTCTAGTTCAAGCCTGTTCCCCCAAACTCTGGTGACCACGCAACTGGTCTTGGCTCAGTACCTCCACAGCTCACTCCCTGTGGGTCTGCGCCCGGGGCCAGGACTGCACTTGCCTGTGCTCCTCTCTCCAGGCCTGGGTCCATCTGGACACAAACTTGGATGAATGACTAAAATGGAAAGATGGCATCAGAACTCAGAATTTAGAAATATTTGAAACACTTCGGTCCAAACTTTCTGGGAGTCTACTCTTCCTTCTCTGTTTCCTCTTCTTTGGCTAATCCCTCCAAGGGCTGGGCCCAATAAAGACTATACAGGGTCCTTTCACCAGCCTGCCATGGAATCTGTAATGCCACTCTTGGCATGTGCTTCCCTGGGAGCCATCGGCTCTCAGTCCCTAGGCCTGGGGGACTTCTGCCCTCCTCTCTATCGGCTCAGAATCCACCAGACCCACAAATTCAGCCAAGTCCTGCCTCATCAATGAGTTACCTTCAAGTGCAGCCCTGACCTTGCCCACCTCTGAGAGTGCAGGAGACTCCCTGCTCCAGATAGTGCTGGGTGACTTAGTCCTGAGCTCCCTGACTGTACCAAGTGGCTCTGAGTGTGAGTGAACTTCCTAAGGGTGCATCCTCCTGTTCCCTCATAGTGCAGTTGGATGCAAGGCTCAAAGATGAGAGGGATGTGGTCTGGGGTGCTGGTGAAACACCCAGAGTCCCAGGCCCCACTGCTGACCTTCTCAATCAGAACTGGGGCCATGATTTGGGGAATCCACTGTGAGCAGTCAGGAGGTACCCACACCCCACCGTGCCTCAAGAGCCAGAGGACTTCACAGAGCCCTTCTTTCTTAACATCGTGGGTGGCATGAAAAGGAGGCAGGCTCTGCTCTGAAACATGCCCAAGGCCAGGAACTTGCAGAGGCTTTGAGAAAGTCCATGTTCTGTGTGACTCCTGAAAGCCAGCGGGAGAGAGGTGATTGCCACCCCACTTCATAGGCAACACTTCACATCTGCCCCAGGAACTTGGGGAAGGCCTTCAAGTCCCAATGATGTTCTTTGGGTAGCTCCTGGCTGACCAAGGCTGGCCATAGACACGGGGAGGTGGGATAGGGACTCAGGAGGAGAGTGGACAGAAGAAACCTGACCTGGGCCCCCAGCTACTGACTGAGTCAGGGCCAGATCTATGAGAAAGGAGAGTTCGGTCTTCATTTCTACGGAGAATGGGGGCTGAGGGAGTGAAATCAGATACAAGAGAATATTTCCTGAGTTGTAAAATAGGTAATGGAGGAGGAGTTTAGCTAGCCTTCGTTCTCAAGGAGAGAGGGCCAGCTCCCATTGCAACCGTGAGGACTGCAGTTTGGCTCACAAGAGGCAGAGAGCAGAGCAGGAACCTCTCCAAGCCCTCCATGCACGAGGGCCCTAGGGTTCCTCTCTGGGTGAGCCAAGACCTGATGCAGACCCAGGGTGCGCTTAGAGGTTCCTGAACCCCTTCCCTGGCCCTGAGGAAGACCCTGCTGGGGACAAGCAGTTCTAAACGTGTGTCCCAGCGGGGGTGAGCAGCTGGCTGCTTTATCCTTCCATGGAGCATGCCATGGGCTAGATGGGAGGTGCAGGGAGGCCCAGACACGGCCTGGAGCATGATCAGAGTGGCCTTCATGCCTTTAGGCTCCCACCCCTCGTGCCCACCATCAGTTTGGCCACCAGCTCAGTCAAGCATGCTTATTTATGGGAGGAGTTCAGAATAGCTATAGGTAGAACTGGAAGAAGGAAGGCATTATGGGCTGGTGCTGTCAGGGAAGGCTTCTTAGAGGAGGGGCCCAATCTGGGTCTGAAGTCCTTGCTAGGTGTGCCCTATAGCTGGGACCACTCTTTTGTTTTGTTTTCATATTTCTAAGAAGCAAGCCTAAGAAAAGTTACCCCTCACTGTGTCACAGTGTCCTTGTTCCCCATGGGCTTTTCTGTGTCACCCGGAAGTCCTAGCAGTTCTTGAGTAGAAGGGAAGTGGGAAGAGGCTTGGTTTCTGACGAGGCCCCAGGACTTGGGTTCAGGGCTGTGGAGGTGGAGGCCAGAGCCCAGGTTCTCTGGGGGTGTCACTGCCTGTGTGGAGCTGACGGGACAGGGCAGAAGTTGACGCTTTCAGAATAGATTGTGGCTCTCTTCCTCCCTGTGGGCCCTACCGCAAGGCTCCCTCCTGGAAGCAGGCAGCAGGCCCTTGGCTCAGGGTGGTGCCCTGTTGTTTTGGCCTCTGCATGTGGTGGGGATGTGACAACAGGCCCAGTGTTTCCTCTTGCTATGATGCCAGGCCCGGGCCACCCTTGACAGTGCCCATGTTCATGGCTGCGTGGAGCTAGGCCTGAGGTGATTCTGGGTCCCCTGCTTCCTGGGGTGAAGCAGCAAGGAGGGAGCCAGGCTGTGAAGAGTGGAGACGCCCTCCCCATCCTGCAGACCTTACAGGGCAGAACACCACCTTCCTCCTGAGGAGATTCAAGGGGGCATTTGCAGTTAATGAAGACACTGCAGAGCATGCCTTAGGAGTCTCCACACCACATGCAGTGGGACCACAGCCACAGCTGGACCCTGAAATCAGATTGACCCTGACTGACTTGACTGACCCCTGACCCTGTTCCATGCTGGCCCCTGAAGACTGACTTGGCATAACAAGCATCAGTGCTACACATCCTTTACTATGACGTGCTGGCTGCTGTTTATTCTAAGTATTTTCTGTGTATCAACTTTTCCCCCCAGTGCTGGGGATAGAACCCAGGGGCACTCTACCACTGAGCTGCACCTTCAGCCCTCAGTCTAATGTTTTTTTTTTTAACTTCAAGACAGGGTCTGGCTAAGTTTTGGAGGCTGAACTTGAACTTGTGATCTTCCCAAGTAGACAGGATTACTGCATTTGCCCCTGTGCCATACTGTGTTGATTTATTTCAGTCTGTACAATGACTCAGCCAGGTAAGCCTGCTCTCCCCTGAGGCACAATGAAGGGGAAAATTTGCCTCCACCACTGAACAGGAAGGGCTGAACTTATGCTGGCCGTACAGGGAGCCAGGGACTCCAACTTCTGACCAGATGATAACATGCTCACACTTATTACTCAAGAGGAAACAGAAGAGCGGCAGGGAAAAAACAGAAATAATCTGGCCCTGGTGCTAGCCCCTGGGCCTCACATGACCCCCATGCTGTCCATGAGAGAGTTGGAAACAGCAGCCACTCACAGTTAATTCTAGACCAATGGAAACTGCCAGCTTCCTGCCCACTCAAGCTTTGCCCATCTATCCTTTCTTTGATTTATTAAGCATTACTCTGTGCCCATCTCTGTGCTGGGAATGGGGTGACATAGTGGTGGATGAGGCTGTTTGTGTCCTTACAATCTGGTGGGGCTGACAATTAAAGAGACTGAGTATCTATCTATCTATCTATCTATCTATCTATCTATCTATCTATCGATCTATCTTCCATCTATCTTCTGTCTGTCTGTCTGTCTGTCTAGCACAGTGAACACAGCAAGCACCTTGCTGGCTCAGGGGAGGGAAGAGCTGACCGGGGAAAGCCACCTGACACCTTGAGGAGCTGGGAAGAAGGAGGCGGCTTTGCTCAGTCCTGAAGGAGAGAGGAGCAGCCAAGGGCAGGCTGGAGACCACGGGCACTGCAGAAGGGGCTGTCTGTATACACTTCGGGCTGAGGCATCAGTCAGAGGCTGCTCCAGAGCTGCCATTTTGAGAGCAGGGTGTGACGGGAGAAAGTTGTGGAGCAAGGCATGGCTGAACAGCTGGGGGCCTTGGAGGACATCCGGGAACTTGCTCTTCCAGGCTGAGACTGGCAACCCTCACCCTCATTGTTAGGGTCTCCGTGGCTTCCAGAGAACATCCCTGAAGCTGACCCTCAGGGTTCTGCAAATGGCCAGACCTGCTGCAGGGCCAGAGGCTACACTTCTACCCCACCTGTGCTTAGGCTGTTTCTCTGGGAGCCCAGGAGGCCATCTGTAACCCCTGAGGGCGCTGAGTATTTAAGTAAGAAGTGCCAGGCTGCTGGGTGACCAAGCTGTCTAAAGGGATCTTCAGGGTGTGGAATAGATTTGTTGCTGGTTGAGTTTTCAATTTCCTGCAGACTCCCAGAATCCGTAGTCCTCAATGGTGGCCTGCTCTCAGCCAGAGCAGTGAGAAGCCTCAGAAATGAGAAAAATCAGTGTCTTGATAAAAATGAACATACTTAGCAGGAGACTCTGTGGATGCTTCCTTGAAACTGAAGGATGGGAGTTTTGAGGAGAGGGGAAGAAAGAAGTGGGAAGAGAGGAAGGGGAAGGGAAGGGGAGGGGAAGGAGGGCCTTCCTGGGTACCAGACAGTCTGACTTTTATAGGTTCCACCCCAGAGTATATAAAAAAATTAAAATGCACCCACATCCCACATTAAATAGAATTATTTTGCTATAAAATACTTGGAAAGAATTTTTATAATTTTGCTTTTGAAATTATTTGGCTACAGTTTACTCACTTCGTTTATGATTGGTTCTGACTTCCAGCCATCATTGTACTCAGGAATCTGTACAAGGCGAGAAAATCTAAGGTACAAATTGTTTTCAAACGGAAGGGAATTCTCCTGAGTACGAAATTGAACAGTTAATGAAGTTAAAAACCATATTCATGAAATATTTATTATTTCCAATTTTGCTCTTTTGTATTTGTGGAGCAAATTCATTTTTCCCAGGTCGCAACATTTTGCTGAGTAAAGAGCCTGTGGGTCCTAAACACATGAAGGGTTTATAGTTAAACAGTCCTGGGGAGGGTGGGAGGAAACCAAGCTCTCATGTAGGGAACTCGACTCACCTACAGGCCAAGCCACTCCCTTCTGGACAGTGATTCCTCCAGCTGCCCTGCCCAGAGCCCGGTCACTGGACCAAGCAAGGGCCAGGGCTGGGGGAGAAAGATCTGCTCATTGGTTGTCTGCCTGGGAGTCTGGGAGGGGTGCCTCCCAGACTGGATCAACCTGGGTCAACCTGTCACACCCAATAGTGGGCCTGGGGTTATGAGAATGTCATCCCAGGCCAGGGGACTTCTGAGGCCACCTGGGGCCGGGCCACATGGCGCCTGTACTTTGTAACTTGGATTCTTTGTAACTAGCCCTGGTGGGGGGGAGGGTGTCAAGGGAGGGGAACAGAAAGCTACTTGATGGACTCCTGCATTCAGTCACTACAGAGGTTTTATGATCTGAGAGGTGAACTGGGGAGCAGCCACAGAACTATTGAATCTTGATACTAACACACTGAGCGAAAACCCAGACCAACGGTTTGTGTTTGGATTTTTAATTTTTTTTTTCAACAATAACAAAAAAAAAAGAAATAAAACTCAGAGCTCACTTCAGGTAATGGTGTGGGGATTTTGCAAGCCTTCCAGGCTGAGTTGGAGCAGCTCCCGGCCTCCTGAGAACTTTCTGGAGGAATCCTTGCAGATCTACAGAGGTGACTCCACCACAGTCAGAGCCCTTGGGAGCCTTTCCCCGGGGCCTGGAACTGGGGCCTGGAAGCCCTGCTGATGGTCTGCGGGGCCCTCCCTGGTGGCGTGGGGCTGACGAAGCCACATTAGCAAATGAGGTGCTGTGATTAATGGGGTCTCTTCTGCACATCAGGATGATGTATGGGCTGCGGGGAGTAGGCCTGACCACAGGGTTGGGGGTCTTGCTGGGACCACACCCAGCAGGGTCCCAGCAGACTGGGGCTTTATGCTAACTTGTGATAGAGACGTATTACATGTTGAATGAATGGTCCGTTGATGGAAACTTCAATATAAAACCAGCCTGGCGAGGGGAGGCCAGTAGTGGCTGGATGTTGTCAACTGTTTTCTGAGGCACTGGAATATAGCGAGTGAGACCTTGACTGTGAAGTTCCTCATGTTCCTCTGAAGCACTCTGCTTTTTCTCCAGGCTCGCTCCACAGGTAGCCCCCTCCTCCCAGCCTCCTGCACTGGCCATGTGTTTGGTGAAGGTGCTGTCCCAAATTAACCCCTCAATATCGGAGACTTCATGCAAGGGCAGTTTTTCTGTCGTTTCCATGGCAGTCCAGCCTGAGTGCTCCTGGTTGACTTGTGACTCTCCTCCATGTGGTGATTCAGGGATCACAGCTTCTTCTATCCCACAGGGCCTGTCCTACAGGGCCTCAGAGACCCCCACATAGCCCTTGGATGGAGCAGATGGGCAGACTGTGGATAAGGCACACCCCCTTTGAAGCCCTTTAGCTGGGAACTGACCCCATAGGCCGCCAGTGAGAATGAGTCACACAGCACATAGCACACCTGGATGAAAGAGGGGTCAGGCTGATGCCTTCCTGGGCAGGTGGTTCCTAGGAAACAGCCCTGTTGTACAGAGGGACAGGGAGAATGAACCATCTCAGTATTCATGAATCAGAGACCTTCACTCCTGCCATCCTCGTCCTCATTACCCAAAGAGCTAGCACGCATGTGGAGCGAGGTGCCCATTGCTATTCTTGGTGCTTTGCATATTTTAAACTAGGTCATTCTCACAGTAACTCTATGAGCAGAAGTAGATACCATCCTGTTTCATTGGGTCTAAATTGGACCTTTTGTTTTTCCCCTCTGTAGCCTGTCTGAAATCAGGACATAGTCAATGGCATCTTTCACTTGCCATTGAGCCAGGCAGTAGTCATGACGATCATGAAAAAAAAAAAAAAATTCTTCCTCTGGAACATTGTGGAAAGATCAAGAAAGTTCCAGCATCTACAGATGTGGAAACTGAAGCCCAGAGAGGTTAAGTAACTTGCCCCAAATCAAATAACCAATAAGCGGTGGGTTTGAGTTTCGAAGTCTGACATTTCCCTCCTTTTGGCATCTCACAGATTGCAAGACTTGCTTTGGGACAGGAGCCATGTTTACCAACTTTCCTGAGCTGGGGAGTGCTAAGAAGTCCTCTGGCCTTCTTCTGAAGGGTATTGGGGAAATATTTCTCCAAGTCCAAGATCAGGGATCCCAAATTGGCAGAAGCCTGCTCCTGGCTGGAGTGATGGGACTCTAGTTACAAGGACATCTACTGAAGCCAGGACGCTTGCTACATTCTTGCCTGGCTGATAACTTAATCTCAGAAAAGCTACAAGTGGAACTGGCAGGATATGCTGAATTCTGATCAACTGAAAAGCGTGCACTGGTCAAATGAAAGTGATAGGGACCTGGGAAAGCAAAGGATTTTATCATTCTGCCATTCACATGTCACAGGAAGGGAGTGGTGGCCAAACCAGTTGTGTAGGGTGAACCTTGAGAAAGTAGATTGCATTCTAATAGAGGAAATAGCATGGCCTCAGGATGGTGGCTTCAAAGAGCAACGTGGCCCCAGGAAACACTCAAAACAAGGAAGAAAACACACCATCGCAATTACACACCAACAAGGAACGTGGAAGTGCGTACGTGTACGGAGTCTTCAGATCAGAGGCTACAGTGTTTCAGGGAGACTCCAGTCAGAATGCATGAGAACAGGTGACAGAAACAGCTGAATCCTTACCTCCCCAAACACTCCGGTCTTCCATGAAGAGTGAGCAAACATCCTGCAACTGTTTGCCCACGGAGGCAGAGACCTGACCCCAAGAGAGGTTCCGAGAGGGCCCTGGCGGGTGCAGGAGAGAACAAACCTCTCTAACAGGCTGACGTGTGCTGGGTTTCAGGAAGGCATGACCAACATAACCCCTTAGGTGTGAGGAGAAAGATGGAAACCAGAGATGAATAAAGATTCTACTGATATTCTAGATGGATTTTGGAAGCTAGAATCAGGGAGCCTGTCTGGAGCCATGGAATGGAGTGGGGTTCTGTCCTCATAAACTATTAGCGGGGTGGGAGCAGAACCATCCTATGCAGCTCACTAGATTCCTCTAAACTCACACGGCTCCTAAACCAGGTGCCACTGGATGATCAGATCTGCCCAGGGCTAGTATACACAGGGCCTGCTTCCTGAGCCTCCCCCTACCCCACGAGGTTTTTCTTGGGTGCAGCAGCAGGACTCCCCAGAACCTCTTAGATGCCTTCACATGCATACACCTGACATCCAGGAGAGTCAACACCCTGTGGGATGAACCAGAAGCTGATCAAGGCTCCTGGCTATCCCCACCAGACAGGCAGCATCAAGGGCATTTCACATGACGTCTTGAGCAATCCCATGGACACAGCAACCAGGCCCCTGTCCTGGAGGACAGCTTCTGCCCTCTCTCCCCATTTCATTCCCTGTCCCTCCCTCGTGCTCCTGGGGCCACCCTCCTTGATGAAGTGTGTTCACTTAGACTTTATCTCAAAAGCTGCTTTCTGTAGGGTTACAGAAAGTTTGCAAACTGGAGAGGATCGGTCAACTACAACCCAGTCTCGCTAGTCCAATGTCTACGCTGCTCAAATCCTTCTCAGGCATGCATGTTATTTTACATTTTTGCTCTTTCAGGGTACACATCATTCTGGAGCCTGCTTTTATGAGTTCACTTTATATCTAACATTTCCCCTGTGACAGCACATGCCTTGGGGTGTTTGTTGTTGTTGGTGGTGTTTTTAAATTATTGTCCTAATGATGTACATGCTGTCCCATGGAGAGAACGGGCCATGGCTAACTTTGCTGGGCCTTTGGACTCTGAGTTCCATTACGATGGGGTGACTAGGTCTAAGAATTTGAACATTTTTATGATTCTTGATAGATATTGACAAAATAAATGTCTTTGATAGGCTGAGAGAGAAGGGGAAGATCCCTCAGAGCCGGCACTACTTTATGACGTGCAAATACACCTGATTGAAACCCGTTCCACCTCCTCTGTGGGGACCAGAGACCCAGGCAGCTCTGGATACTCTGTGGTCTCTGCTCGTGACAGTCTTGGGTCACACTCAGTGGACAAAAAGGATGAGAGCATGGACAGAGTCCTACATTTAATTAGTATCCCAGTTTATGTTGATTTAAAAAAACTGCTAGCCACAAGCAGGAAGGTCTCCTGTGGCCGCCTTGTTTAGCATTTCTGTTGTGAACATGCACGAAGATGCCAGACTCGTGTGTGGCACGACGGTGGGTGAAGCAGCTCTAAAAAAGATGAAAAATACACCAAGTTAAAAGCCTTATGATTTGAGTAGATCTGGAGAAGTTGAAGGATGAACTATAACTCAGTAGGATGAAATGTTACATAAGGCGCTTGGTTCAAAAAATTAACTACATATGGAAAAGACGGGGAAGCCCTGCCTTCCTTAATAGCTGTTCATGTGAAACAGACCCAGAGACTACAGTTGACCTCAAGCTCAATATGAATCATCTGTGCCATGTGGCTGCCAAGGAGACTAATATAATCTTGGGCCATGTTAAAAGAAGTATGATATTGAAACCCGGGGAGGGGGTGTTCCCACAGGCCCTGATTAATCAGACCACACTGGGAACATTGGGTCTAGTTCTCTGAGTCAGTTTCCCAG
Organism: Sciurus vulgaris; assembly: GCF_902686455.1. Lineage (NCBI taxonomy): Eukaryota > Metazoa > Chordata > Mammalia > Rodentia > Sciuridae > Sciurus > Sciurus vulgaris. The sequence continues at coordinate 27,817,110 of NC_136475.1, read as the reverse complement.
TTGAACATCCACAAATTCACTTCTTCATGGAAGGTTTCTTGAATGCCTACTGTATGCCTAACACTATGCTAGATGTGCAGGGCACAGAGATGAATGAGACATGATCCCTGCCCAGTGGAAATAAAAATGGCACTGTATTTTGCATAGCATCTAATAATGTATAAAGCAATACTTCCAAAGCACAATATATTCTGTAGGTAGTGCTCAGCAGACTTAAATGTTCTCAGGCATCACATAGAGCACACACACACAAAACACACACACACACACACACACACACACACAATATTGAATGGTCATCCTTTGAGGTGGACGGTTCACCAAGGGCCCCTCTCTTCCTCTGCCCTCCAGAGCCCATCTCCTGTGCTTTGGTACCTTGCTTCCCTACATCTAGTCTGCTTTGTCCAACTCTCAGATTGCAGATTTTTCTCACTGTAATTTTGAGCTGCAGCACCCTTAGAATCCCAGCATGGATTATCTGTGGTGGGTGCTAAACGGCCCTCAGCATCAATCCTTCAATGGTGTCTTCTGGCATTACAGAGGCTAGAAAGCTAAAATTATATTTCCCAGTCCTCCTTACTGCTATGATTCCAGATACAAATTAAGTTCTTCCAACTGGGTGTAGGGTTCGGAAGGTGGAATTGCAGAGGGCCGTCTTCTCACTTTAACTCTCTTGCTTTGTGCAAGCAATGTCCCAGTGTCTGGTTGGAGCCATCATGTTGGCTACACTATGCTGAGTAACACACAATCCCCACATCACATGGGTGACTGGATGACTGGTCTCTGTTTCCCACACCTGGGGACACAGATTTTCAGAGAAATTGGGTCACTGTGAAAGAATGCAGAAAGTTACAGGATTGCACTTAAAGTTTCTACTAAGGAGTGACATATATTTCATTGAGTCATGATCAGTTACTCCAAGGGGATAGGGAAGCCTAACCCAACCACATGCCTGGGGGACAACTGGAAATATTTGGTGAAGAACCCTAATGACCGCACCACTCATCAGCTTCCCGATTGTTGAGGCCAAGTTGTCAGAGGGCCGTGATCTCCTGGCCCCAATCTCACAGCAGCCTCCTTACCATTCGAGTTGTAGCAGACCCTCAAGCTCCTCTAGCCATGTCCAGGAAGTCCTTTCTGGAAGGTCAACCTTGGTCCTGCACTTCCAGGCCCTTCAGTGATTTTGTAATTACCTAATGACCTGTGTTCCTTCCCTTTCTGCATGGCATAGCGTTAGTGTCTTCAGTTCCTAGCAACTGAACCCTTCAAGACCTACTCCCTGCATGCTCCACCCTGGTCTCCAAAACCACTGCCCTTGGCCCTGACTGCTCTGATCCCTCAGCACAATCTCATGACGTTAGTGAGGAATCTCCATCAAACCACAAACCATATTCAAAGAAGCACATCACAAGGAGAGGCCCAGGGAGGCCTGGACAATCCATCTTTCAAGGAAGTCTAAAGACAATTTGGGATGGAAAGTGGACAAAGGAGTTGACTTAAAATTCTTGAAGATACACTAAGGCTCATTGTATTTTCCAAAGAAATAAAAAGGGCCCAGTGATATTTCTGGTCCAATGTACTCTTCCTACCTTGTTATTCCTCCATCAGGAGGTAGCATTCATTTTCCCTCCCCTTGAAACTGGACAGACCACTGTGGCTGCCTTGAAGATCAGAACGTGATGGTGATGCTGTGTGACTGTGGTATCTGGGTCATCAAAGACCCACATGGCACTGTCAACTTTTCTGGAATGCTCACCCTTAGAACCTGACTAACACATGGTAAAGAAGCCCAGCGCATATATGGGAGAGGTCACACCTGAGTTGTTCAGCTTAGAGACTCAGTTAAGATCCCAACCAACAGCCAGTATCAACTGACAGACAACTAAGTAGACCTTTGGATAATTCTAGCCCTAGCCATAGACCCAGCCCAATTAATGCTGAGTGAAGCAGAGACCAGCTGTCCCCACTGAGTTCTGCCAAAGTTTCAAATTTGTGAACAATATAAATATCATTTGTTTTCAGCCACTAAGTTGTGTTGCACAGCAGTAGATAAGCATGGGAGGTGCCCACATTCCAGAAGAAGATAACTTACTCTACACAGCCATTAATTCACTGTGCTGGGAGCCTCCAAGTAGCCACAGTCTGGCAGGGAGTCCTACAAGTTCAGAGGTGATCTAACACCATCTCTCACCCCAAAGAGGTTGTGGTTTTGGAGGGAGACTTTCTTTGGAAAGGGCAATCAGGTCTGAGTTTTGCTAAAAATAGAGCTACAGGTATAATGCAAATGCAAGTTCAACTGGCTCTGGTTGGGCACGTCCACCAGAGATCCACACAATAGTGCCCCCACTGGCCTCTTCTGGTGAACAGGAGTCATGTGAAAAGGAGCAAGGACTCCAGTGGAAGGGACAGCAAGGGCAAGAGTATGGAGGGGTGACTGGGTTGACATGTCCAGAGAATAGCGGGGAGACATGGAGGACAGCAGAGAATCAACCGGAGGTGGGGAATCAGAGCTGGAAACCCAGCAGGAGATGGTCATGGTTGTCCTGGAAAGGGCAAGGGACAGAAGTGATTTTAGAAGCAAAGCCAAGGTGGTTGATGACAGTCCAGATAGAAGAAGTGAGGGAGAAGGAAGCAGAGATGACTACAGAATTTTTAGCCAAAGGAACTGTCATTTGCTGAGATGAGGAACTCCTCCAGAACTTGGGAACCTGACTTGAGAAGGAATCCCTGAGATCATTTTTGGATGCACTGATTGTGACATGTATATTAGTTATGATTATGTCAGCCACAGGAAAGAGAGTACCTACTTAGAAGAAGTTTAGAGTAAAGGCATGTGTTATCACACGTAGTGACAACCCCAGAGGTTCAGGGTTAGTTCATTGGTTCAATCACATAATCAGCTTGGCAATGTTCTAGGTGTGCCAACCTCAGCACATTGGAATTAACCCCTCATGATCACAAAGTGGCAATTGGTGACCTAGGCACCACCTCTAGAAACTAACTTTGGGCCAAATGTGAGAAAGGTTTCTATTCCTGTGTGTATTTAATAAAGAAAAGCTTTCCCAGAAGCCCATAGACCAGGAAAAAGTCATGTGCTCATGTCCTAGCAAAAAGGAAGTCAGACAACAACTAGGTAGGTGGTCTTTATAGCCTCTGTGTTGGAGATAGACTTTGAAAAATGGCAGTGAGGTAAGGTACAACTAGGCTCCAGGCAGGCCTGCCTATGAAGCATCTGGGTAGAGAGATCAAGCAGACAGTCACATATACAGAGCTGACTGTCAGGAGAACATTCTAGGCTGGAGACTTTAAAGGTACTGGTGTGTATGGTCTTATGATATTTGCTGAATGCTGAACTAAGCATTTTGCATAGTTATCTGATCAATCCTCCTAATTCCCTAGGGCAATTTGGATCCCAGGCAACTGAGGCTCAATGTCTCCTTGAAACTATGTGGTTTGATTTGGTTCCTCTATGGAACGGATAGAAAAGTCTTTGAGGCACACAGCACTCAGTAGACTCTTTGCCCATCTTTCCTAATAGGTGAGTATGAAAGTTCTCTTGTGACTGTTCTGGGTATGGAGAGCAGAGCCTGATATAGTAGAATTCTGGACACAGAAAAAAAGGAAGCTTCTGAGTTAGGGTGGGGTGCCTGGAAAAACAACTCAGCTCTAGACACATGGGGGAGACAAGGAGACCAGATGCAAAGAACTGTACTTCCCCAGGGTTCTGGGAATCATAGCAATAGCTGTGGTACTGGACCAAGGGGGAAGCAATGGTTGAAGGAGGAGAAAAGAGAACTGAGTTCTCTTCTTACCTGGGGACAATTGGTGTTGAGGCAGTTGGGTTGGACTTCTTTCTCATGACCCTGAGATGAATGAATGACCCTTTCTCATTCCCTCCATACTCCAGTTGCTAATGAAGGGGGATCTTCTGCCTAGGCTGTTGTCAGGGAGGGATTGAGGAAATGAGGAAAGGGAATAAGCTTTCACCATGAATTTTGGAAGTGATCCTGGTGGATGGTGACTATAGAAAGTTATCAAGGGAAATAATTGCTAAGAAAGTGTGACTTCAAAATGGACTTGGAGTAGTTTAAATTCTATCATAGAATTCTTCTCCCAGGCTAAACCCTAAGCTCACACCAGCTGAAGGAGCTCAGCCTTGGGAGTCTATTGCAGAACACAGGTTCCCTAGAGGGCATTCATGGTAAGAGAACTTCCAGGAGTGGGGGTGGGCAGGAAGTCATTTTGCGTCCAACACTAACTACTGAGCCCAATGTCTGACATCAAACATGGTTATTCTAGAGACAGTGGTACCAACATTTCACCTGACCTCCTGTTTCCTCCTGCACCTCCACTCTCCGCTATAGGTAAGCAAAACCATGTGGTTAATTCTGATCAATGCATTTGTGAACTGTCTTGTCATCTGCCCCAGTGAATGAGAAGTCTTCTGATGAGGTTAGATAACCCTGGATCAAAGTAGCCACAAACACGTTTTAAGAAATAGTAATTGGAAGATCATTGCCCTGAAGAATTCAACTGCAGACTTCTTGAAAGGAAAATTAATTTTTGTTGTATTAGAATTTGGGGGATGTTTGTTACTGCAGCCTAACTTCACTTACCCTACTTATTTCTGTCCATTTAAATTAAAGCAGTTGCTGGACAGCTTATATAACCTTAGGCTAGTCCCATAATCTCTGGGCCTCCGTTTCTTCACTTGAAAAACGAAGTGATCACACCTGTTGTAGTGACAGTGCTTGGACTATTAAGGGACATCCTAGTGTTCTGTTCTTGTTCATTCCATTTCCTTGCTATGAGTGAGACACAAAGAGTTAGGAGGCAAAGACTATGACCTGGAGGAGGTTCGGTAACATTCAGGGCACAAAATGAGAAGGGCTATGTGACTTCCCTCCAGAGGGGAATGATGTTCCCTGAGAATCAGCTGAACATGGTTCCAGGGTCTCCATTCTAGTTTTCTACTGCTGGGTTTTAAAAGGGAAGATGAAAGGTAAAGTCTGCTTTCCTGCTTTGACAGGGCTCCCAAAACCTCTTCATCCACATCTCAAAAATGGGCAGAATGAGATGGCCACTCCAGCTCCTTTGTCCTCCCACCTTCTCCAGGCCTTCTTGAGGAGGAGAGCCAGGGTTCACTGCTGTTCCAGGCTTCATGCCTTCCTGGAAACCCATCTCAAGAAGTGAAAGGAGAGTCCAGGAAAGTCCCACCAGACCAGGTTCTCTCACCCAACTGCTCAGGAAACCTTTGCTCCAAGGCTGCTGTTGACCTGGGTCCAGCTGTGGGTGCAGAGCCCTAGGGGAGGAAGGGGGCAGCCAGGGATGCCTGATGGTTCCCTGGGGCTTGTGGGGTCTGCTGACCTCTTAAGTCTGGGCTGGGAGCTGTTTGGCAGTGAGGGGTCCTGTGCTAGGCTGAAGAGAAGGAGGTTGTCCCACAAGGGAGGTGTCAGCCCACCTCCATGTGACCAGGGACTCCTGAGACTTGGGTAAACATGAGACTCATGAGTCTCATGTAAACATGAGACTTGGGTTTGAGTTCTTGCCACAGCGCTGACTTTTTGTGTGGCCCTGAACTGATCGCTTATGACCTCTAATTTTGCCTCTGGAAAGTAGAGAACACCCTGTCTCACAGGGCCATCAGATGGCAGGGCTGTGACATGCCTGGCACATGGAGGCTGCTCACAATACAGTCAGCACAGACAAAACCTGCAGCCTAGTGGGTGGCCCCCTGAGACCAGGAGTAGAGTGGCTGGTCCTGCTCTGCTCTGGGCCAGGGCAGCAGGGCTGGACGTAGGCAAAGTGGCTGGGCCAGTGGGCAGGCAGGAGGCAGTAACGGCCGCTGCTTTGGCACCAGACAGACCTTCCTTGCATCTCACTTGGCCTTGGAAAGCGGCCACGATGCCGGCCTCCCTCCCCAGCTGTTCCTCGTGCCCCAGATAAATTGTTTCCGCCTGAGCTGCCTCCTCCTCCCCAGCCGCCTTCCTGTCGCAACACCTCGGCTGGACAGTAAACACGGGCCCTATCTGTCTCCACCAGGTCCCTGGCTCCCTGCCCGCCAGGCTGGCCCTCCTTCAGGCCAGCCCTGCCAGATGTGCCTGTGGCGTTCACAGCTGTTCCCTTGACCTGAATCAAAGCTCTCTCTGTCAAGGGATCGCCCTCCTTGTCCTCCCCCTTTCATCTCATCTTCCTCCTCCAGCCTTCCTATCAGAGCGAGGCATTGAGAGGGTCTTGGGGCTGCTTTTAACTGTAATTTTCTCTCCCACTTCCTGCTCCCTGGCCGTCTGCAGCCTCCAGTCTTTGGCAACACCGTACAAGATGCTCATCACGTTACCATGTGCACACTGTTCCCAGCGTCATGGACTTGTCCCCCACTCCTGCCTGCCCTAGGACCTCCACAAGCCCATGCAGGTGAGGGCTCCACCCCACCCAGGTTCCATGATCCTTCTAGGGTCTCATGTGGCCTCACCTTCCCAAGAGGAGCATCGGAGTTGCCCAAAAGATTGAGGTTGCCCAATTGTCCCCGAGGGAGAAGAGGGTTCTGTTCCCTCCCGAGTCCTCTCCAGGGACTGCACTGCTGGGGTGGGAGGACAGGGGTCCTGCCCCAAACAGGACTCCAGTGGGTCCTCGCAGGTACATGGCTCTGGTGTTCTCTGACATAGGAATCCATACCTGGACTCCATCACACCAGGAGGAAAGGGGAGGGATGGCCACACTGACCTCCTCCAGCACCATGTTCAGCAATTTAATTTGATGCAGTGGTTGCTCAGACCAGGATGTACCTGGATGTACCTTGCTCAGACCTGGGGGGAAATGTGAAAAGAGATGGCTCTGCTCAGAAAGCCAGGGAAATCTGTGAGCCCAGCCATCCGGGACTCTGGCTGTGGCCCCCAGGACTCCCTGCCCTGAGATTCAGAACCAGCTGGCTTCTGCCTCCACACCACACCTTCCCAGAGCTCCCCTTCGCTCACTTGGACTCCCTCTGTGGCATCTCTGCAGCCCTGAAGATCTTTCCACTGATTGTGGCTTTTTCAGTCCCCACAAGACCCAACCTCTGAATCCATTGCACAAGGTCAGGAAGCTGATTCAAGAAAAGCACAGTGAGAGAAGTCTCTTAGAAAATATTCTTGCCTCCTCTGTTTTATATCGAAGGATATGATTGAGGCCCAGAGGCAGTGGCTGGAAACTATAGTCCCTGAGACCTACTAAGCATTTACTATGTGCCAGGTCTTGAGCTAAGATTTCCATATGTCCTACTTTATTTAATCCTCACAACAATCCCCTGAGAAAAGTACTATTATTATCTCTATCTGGAAGGCAGGGAAACCAAGGCTTGGTAAGACTAAGTGACTGACTTGAGCTACTAAGTGTTAGAATCAAAATTCAAACCCAGGCTAGTCTGATTTCAAAATCCAAAGCCTTCAACCACTAGCAATGTGCCTCAACTGTAGAAAAGAATTCAGAAAGCAATTTGTCCAGTCACACAACAAATTTAGGGTGCAGCTGGCCCCAGAACCCAGGCTCTTGTCATTTGCTGCCCATCCCCAAAGGCCAGGTCCTTGATGAGCAATTTATGGGAAGGGAGCAGGGCCAGACCTGGCCCGGGGGCCTCCTGCTGTCTCAAGGACTGGTACCTTCCCCCTGGGATCTTAGCTCATCCCATGGGAGAATGACGGAGGTGGCGGAAACTGGCAGTGCCTCTTGAACTCTCATTGTGATTTTCTCAAGGTCACAGGTGAGCTGGGAGCAGAGCCGGACTCTCCAGACCCACCCACCTCCCCGTCGCCTCCATTCCCTGGCCCCTGCCCCGATGGGCTAAGCCTTTCCAGGGCCACGTCAGCTCCAAGAGTATTTTGGTGGTCAAGACTTGGTGGCAAGTCCCAACAAGTCCTTTCTGAGGGGTTAAGATTAGCACAGGGACCTCAACTATGACTCACAGAGGTGCTGGGGTCAGGCCAGCCTGACTCCTGTTACCACTCTCCGCTGATTCACCAGTGGAAAAAACTTGGTCCAAGACTTCCCCAGCTGCCAGCCTCCTCCCTCTTCTCCCCGCTGAGTGCTGTGGAGTAGGGATGGGCCTTCCCATTCCTCAGCCTCAGAACCTGAGCTACCATCACTGGTGGGGACAGTGGTTGGCGTCCAGAGCTTCCCTCTGTGGAGCCCACTCTGATGTTTCTCGACCTTCTCTTGTTCTGTCCACCTCCCAGGCACCCCTACCATCTAACTGAAGGGTTTAAGCCCACCCTCTCTACTTCAGAGGGAAAGCCCCCGGGGCAGGAGGTGGCCACCATCTACACCTTGCCAGGACTCCTCAGACTTCACTGGACGTTTGAGGTGTGCTGGCCTCACTGAAAGTGTGAATACACCATTTGTACATCTCATGTCACTGTCACAATTTTAAAGCCATGGAGGGGTCAGTGAACTAGCGGTGTTGCACATGCGTAGGAACACGAGGATAGTCTCTGATGCTGGGGTCTGGGTGACTCGTAGGGATTCTGGGGCCTTGCTTGCAGAAACCCCAGATAGAGACTGGTGTAACAGTCTCCTCCTCTGTCAGATGGGAGTTTAGACTCCACGACCTGTATCTCCACCCTGCATGCCAGATTTTCCCAAGCCCTTTGCTTTTCAAATGCATTGCTCCAGGACCCTGATTGCTCTTGCTGTGCACGGCCTTGAGTCTGCAATAGATATTCTTTGTATGCCTAAGTTCCCTTCCACCTGCATCCTGGAGGCATCTGAGAAGGGGCAGCAAAGGTCACCATATATGATGGGCCCTCCAGAACACAGTGGAAGAAGCCATAGGAGAAGAGAGGTTGATTTCAGGTGCAACCTTGTGTGATTTCTACCAGGAACAAATCAGCAGCCATCCCTTGCCTGCCCAGGTGAAATCCCATCTTGGATTCAGATGGGCTCACAGTCCCTGGAAAGGGGGTGTGGTGGTAAACATGAAATTTCCTTTTCTTAACCTATTCTTCAAGATCTTGGCAGAGACATGAAACCACTCCGCCCTCTCAATGGAGCTGTACATCATGAATGGAATCATCCTTATTGGAAGGACCCAGGGTTGGAAATACACCGCTCTGCAGGCTTTGGTGGGATTGCCACCAAGAAGGGAACGAGGCTGGCCCCTCCCTGTACAAGGCAGCTGGCCTTTCCTCCATGCCCAGCCTCCAGTGAGATGGAGGTGGCGGGGACACTGGGGTAATCCTGGCCGGAGAGGAATGGGTTCATCCTTGGAAGCTGGTGGGAAGCAAAGGCCCAGAGCCATCTCTATAGCTAGAGGCCCTGGGACCATCTTTCCTGGAGTCCAAAGGTTGATAAAACAAAATTGTCATTCCTGGAGGAGAAGCAAGACAGAGTCCCTTTAGAACGTTGCGATCCTAGTGGGCGCAGCAGACGGACACCAGGTTACATAATCAACACTGGATACAAAGAGGTGCTCCAGCTGGGGAAGGGTCCAGATCACACAGGACGAGGCCGGGGCTACTGCTTGGGTTGAGCTGGGAGCGGGCGAAGAGCTGCGCCATTCCATGGGAGCAGGGGGCAGGGTGGGCAGCAGATGGCCTTAGATGATGTCAGGGCAAGGAGGGTATACGGCGCAGAAGGAAGGGTGATCTGGAACCTTGGTGCATCCAGAGGAAAGGACGAGGCACCATGTCAAGGCAAAGCCACTCAAGTAGCATCTCTTGTCCGTGGACAGCTGGTCCCGGTAACCCCTTTCGCTGCGTGCTACGGACGCTGAATCCTCAGGGTGGGTGGCAGGGTCTGCCTTGCTGAAAAGTTGCACCCTACCAAAGCCAGGCTGAGGTGGGCTCCAGGCAGGCCGTGTGCTGGGGATGCTGTGGCCACACACGAGGTGGGCTCACGCCAGGGCAGGGGTTGTGGCTCTGGCTCACCCCAAGCCTACAAAAAAGTTTTGGCTGTGCCTCCCAAGGCCACCCTGTGTGTGGGGAGCACAGCCGGCCTGCCTGGAAGGGTCCAACACAATCTGCATCCTCCCCACGTCAGTCCTGTTGCCCCCAGGGACCAGTGGGGCCAGCTCAGGCCATCCCAACTGACATCGCTCCACAACCCCCCCGCTAGCTGGCCATGTTTACACCCGCAGCAGACCTGAGCATCGCTGAGTGCATGGTAGGAGTTTCACTTGGGACCTCATAACACAACCTGGGAGGAAGCCCACCTGTCAGCCCTCCCCAAGTCACAGCCTCTCTCTCCTCAGTGAGGGGACAGCAGGAGGAGGATAGGGATGCATGCAAACCCATACATCCTTGTCCCTACTTTTGATCTGCTAAGACCAGGGTAGGCACATGGGTCCTTGGGATACTTGAGATGGCAGAGACCTTGCTCATGACAAGTCCATCTCAGTACCCATTGCATGGCAGAGGCTCCCTACAGCTTCCAGACATGGCAAACTCATCCCTAAACTTGGTACACTCCTTTCCCACCCCAGCCCGCATTGCCTGGCTGCCCCTGACTTACATGCCTGTCGAGACATGACCCCTGCAGGAAGCCTTCCTGGACTGCCCACCCCACCAGGTTTGTTCCCCTACAACCCCACAGGTCCCCTGCACTTCTCATACTGAAACATCTATCACACTGTGTTGTCATTGCAGAGATGACCTGTGCCTTCCTCCTGCACCATGAACTGCACAAGGTGCTGGGGACAGAGTTCCTATCCATTCCCGCGGTTTACAGGGAAAGACAAATATTGAAACTCCTACTGGGAAGGGTGGCCCATTCATGCCTGTGATTGGCCCCGTAGTAACTTTTCCAATGGCTTTATCACCATCATCATGATTGTCCCCATTCCCTTTTTGGAGTAGAGATTTATTGAGGTACAACCAATGTCTAACAAGCAGCACCTCCTCAAGATGCAGTAAGATCGTATGTGCATCTGTAAAGACCATCATCCCAATCAAGGTGATGTACATGTCCGAAAACAAAAGTTTTCTCCTGGGTTTTAGTAATCCTTCCCTCCAGCCCCTCCAAGTCCCTTCCCTGTCCCATGCTCTGATTTCTGTCACTACAGTTTGCATTTTCCAAAGCTTTATATCAATGGACTCACAGGGTACACTCTTTAGGGTGTGAATTTTTTCATTCAAATAGTTAGGAATTCATTCAAGCTGTTGCATGAATTGGTAGCTCATTCTTTTTTATTGCTGACTAGCAATCCCCTAGATGGATAGACCAGAATTTATCTCTGCACCATGTTGAGATTTGCAGTTTGTGGCTATTACAAATAAAGCTGCTCAACATCTGCATGAGAGTCTTCACACGTCTTTGTGTAGACATGCTTTTATTTCTCTAAGCGCCTCCTCCATGTGCGAACACCTCTAGTGCAGGGGAGTGTGTCCTCAGAGGGAAGGAGGAGGAGTGGGGAGATCACAAGATGGACTGGCTGAGCCCTGGGTAGGTCCCCAGGGCAGTGAGAGGGTGGGATCCACTTTTTCACAATCCACACACTCTGTAGGAGCCCCCAGGGACGTGACTGCCCAATGTTTAGGAGGGTTCTTCACTCATCCTCTGCGCTGAATGGAGAAGTGTCCACCAGCCCCACCCTACTTGCCCTGAGTAAGGGCATGGAATCCCTTTCTCTCCCCATGATTGATGGACTTCATTCCAAAGAGCACATGAGCGCGCGCGCGCACACACACGGTCCTCAGCAGTGGAGGGGCAGGACCTAGGGGCTGAGGGCCTGGAAGGTTAGAAATCCCCAGACCCCCACACTAGGACTCCTGCTGGGAGGGGAGCTGTCCCAATGGCTTCTGCTCCCATGTGGGAGAACTAACTGGCGTCACTCAGGTACCTGTGGGGCCACAGGCTGCAGGGCCAGCTGAGCTATAGAGGAGTCCAAAAAAGAAATTGCCATTGGTATCTCCACTGCTTCCGATCTTCAACCCTCCCTCCCTGCCTTCCCCGGACCTAGGGCCCCACAATCCCCTGGGTCCCTGAACCTCCCACACCTGACCTCCATGTGGACAAGTCATCCGCCCAACGCGCCCCCCACCGGCACCCCAGTCACAGGCCACCCCCCTTCCTTTACCTCAGGGCCTCCCTGTGTTCCAGTGAGCCATTTCTGTCCTTGGGCCCCATTCCCAAGGTCCTTCTCACTTTCCTCCTCCTTCGGGAAAGTTCCTCTGATCAGTTCAAGGCCCTCCCTCCACCTGATCTGCCAACCTTCTCCCTTTTTCTCAGGCCTGTGTCCTGAGGTGACTTCCTCGGGGAGCCTCAAGGGGAGCAAGCAGGACCCTCAGCATCTCAGAGGAGCCTCTGGTTCCCCTTCTCTCCTGCAGCCTGAGCTGTGTAGGGCTCTGGGGCAGGGGACTTTCTGTTGCAGGTGCCACCTTGGAAGGAGGGAGACAAACCCTGCATGACCTGAGGAAGAGGGAGAAGCAGAGGCATAAACTATCCCCACATCTTTCCCTTGGAATTAGGTCCCCAGGAGCCAGGAAAGGGGCTGAGTTTGGGCTTGAACCCAAGGGTCCTGACTTCTCCCTGGTCCTCACCGCCCCCCTTGCATCAGATGCAAGTGCTCTAATGCACGCGCCTCAGGCTTACTGTGGCTCCCTGGTAACTGGAGGTCAGAGAAAGTCAGGGAAGTGCTATGGGCACCCTCGCAGCAAATCATTTGGGAACAGAACCAGCTTGGAAGGTGCTACAGGAAAGCAGTTAGAACTCGGTTGTCTAATACCAGAGCCAGAGTACAGGCTGAGATTCTAGCAAAGAAGAGGCCTCTGTGGTCCTTGGGGCCTGGGAGAGCTTCGTGGATGCAACAGGGGGGAATCGGTCTAGAAGTAGAGTGGGGTTCACCAGGGGACTGGTGTGGAAGGCCCCAGAAGCCAAAGGCAAAGCCCTTTGAGGGCCAGGCCTACGTTCTCCCTGAAGCGCCTCCTATCACCCCCTCACAAGGTCCCTATCAAGGGCATCCAGGGGATCTGTGCTGAGTCATTCTAGGCAGAAAGTGCCAGGCGCCCACGACTCCCTTTCCTCTCTGGCACTGACGTCAGACCTTACTGTGACCCTGCTGCAGCTCTGGGCCCCACTGCTTGACCCTCAAATCATTCAATCACCCGCAGCCCCCAAGATCCTCCGGGTGGGGCAGGTGAAGATACGACAACATGGAAAAATGACTGCCTTCTATAAATATCCCCAGGGGCCAAGGTAGGTTGCTGAATATAGTATCTGGTCCTGGATTTGATGTGTGCATGTTGGGGGAGAGAGAGGGAGAGAGAGGGAGAATGTTTGTATCAGAATCACCTTGGGAGCTTAGTAAAAATACATATGCCTGGGCCCCACCCTGGACAAACTGAGTCAGAACACCCGGACACGTGGAGCGAGGCGTGTTTATATTTATATTTTAACATCCGCCAGCTGATTCCGATGTCCTTCCACAGCCCCACCTTCCCCCTGAATTGGAAACAGAGGTCGAGGGGTGAGAGAGGTCCACGGAGCTGCCACCAGTCTTCTACACAGACAGCGGCCGCCCTGCAGGCTCCCGCTCCACCTGGCCTTTCTGGAGGCGTGCGGGCTCCAGGGGTACCGACTCCTTGTGATGCCTGCAAGCCCCACAGCTTTGGAGTCTAACTTGAATACAGCTTTGCATGTAGCCTTGGTTTCCCTCTTCGACCACAGTTTAGATTCTCCTCTGGGTGTTATGGGTAATTAACCCCCCTTCTCCCCAACCCTCTCCTCCCCTTGCCTTAGGACTCCTTCCTCTTAGAGCAGGTGTCCAGCAGGTGGCAACCCAGCCCTTCTACCACCAGCCCTCTGTCACTGGGGTCCTCCTCACAGCACCTCTCTCGTTTCCACCACAACCATCATGGCCACTATGTCACCATCACCATCATCTTGTTACCATCACAACTGCTAGCAAGAGTTACAATGCCATCCCCAGTACCACTCGCAATACCACCTTCACACCACCAGCAGGTACCACTGCTCCCTTAACCACCTAGGACACAAGCGCTACTTGTCTGTCATCAATTCCCTTTTAAAATCTGCATGGGTACAGACTGGCAGCATATTTGAACTGCCAGTTTGAGCCTGACTCAGATTCTTGGTTGACACCTGCACTTTGTTTGACAATTCTTGTTCAGGAATGGGCAGGAGTTGCCTAGTCGGCAGAAGATAATGGCCCTTGAAGGGCCTCACACTACTGAGGACATCACCTCAGTGAATCCGGGAGGCAACCCTTTAGGGATCCCGGGCAGTGTGACCACCCCCCCAGGGATCCCACACCTCAGTGATTAACCACAATGATGGAGACCCCTGAGGGAAGGAGTCCCCAGACAGATATAGAGGTATAATATTTCTTCAGAAGCTTCCAGATCGCTACAGGAGGCATTGCCTTAGGAACCACGTCCCCATATTGATGGAAAAGAACCTTTGGAGTCACATGCTAACTGAGGTGGACTCTTTTTAGAGAGCCTCTACCAGCTGGTGAAGACACCCCCTCATGAAGGTCAGAGATGGCTGGTAAGTACAGGTACCTTAGGGAAGGGGAGAGGGCATGAGGGAGCATGCCTTTCAGGGATTATTATTTGAGAATGCTGAGATAAAATGCATACCACAGACCATGCTATAAAGTGCCCAATCACACAGAGGCTGAAACTTGAGCTTCCTGCAAGTACCAGATTGGGTGACCGGCGAGACCTCCCGGAGAAGGTGACTCTGGGCCCTTGCTGCTCTCCGTCCCAAGGCTCCAGCTTCCCTAGGGACAGCCCAGCCCATCTCTGGCCTGGGAGTGGCTGGCAGGCATGTGCCAGATGTACATTGTTTCCACTGCCGCTCCCTATTTCCAGGTGGTGTCCACCGCGCCTGGCGCCAGCCCCTGCCTGGCAGTCTTTAGTGCAGACACTGGGCCTGGGGCACTCGGGGCCAAGAATGTGTGGAGAGGCACCCTTGGCCAGACCCACCAGCAGTCCTTTTACCCCATAGGGCAGGGGGGATGGCTGGGAGCTCAGGTGGTTTTTTTCCACCCTCTTACCTAGGAGGAAGGTCACCGTGTCAGGTGATGAGCTGGATTGTGATGAGGAGGCACTGTCACTTGGGGGTGTTGCTGTTCTGACTTTCTTTCACTATCCTTTTGTTTAATTTTGTCCAGCCATTCTGTTTAGACCCTCAGACTTGCTCTACCCAGCCAGGGTTCTCTTTCTACGTCTCACTAGGAGCTTTGTCTCCAGAAAGTCATTTCTGGTTTTCCCCTTAGAGGGCAGAGCTCACATTGTCACTCTGTTCCTTAGGTGAGTGTATAGTCATTCTGCTTCCCAGCTACAGCAAACTCCAACCCTGACCTCACACAGAGCCTTGGCCTTGACCTCACGTGGAGACTTGACCATCCATTGATTCTCACCCTAACCAAAGATAGACCCTAACCCAGGACTCATACCTGTCCTCCAAGCCCAAGTGCTGGCTTTCAGGTAAGAAATCCTGGTGGCCAGCCCCGGCTCCTCTGCCTTGGTTGGAGTCTTGACACACAATAAAGGCTGCCATGAAGTGTGTGTGCATTTTCCTTTGTTCTATTTAGAGTTCCTGTCATCACAATTCCATCCCATCATCTCCAGGGAGCAGAGGAAATAGGAAGTGGGTCTCTGGTTACCCAGGGAGGGATTCCCGGTGAAGCCTAGAGTTCCCAGGAGGCCCTCGGCCGCCTAGTGGGGCCCGGATGTCACTGCATCTGCTGTTCAGGCTCTGTTTGGGCTGGGAATTTGAATGACATTGGGAGTGGGCAGCAACCACAGGGACGTGTCAGACCTTCGGATCTTCTGCTTGTCACCTCAGACAATCACCAGCAGGAATTCCAGCCTTCCTGATTCATCCTGACACCTCACCCTGGCCCATTTCCACAGCCCCCATCCCCGGGGCTCCCCAGTGTCTCCCTGTCATTCACAGCATCTCACCCCCTCTCATTCCCCTTCCCTCTCATTCTCTTTCTCTGTCTTATTTTTTTATTTTCAGTCTTTCCTTGTTCTCCATCCAGTTTCTCTGGGTCCCTCTTTTGGATCCTTTCCTTTTATCTTCCAGATAATTCTTCAGGGTCTTATGCTTGCCGGCAAAGTTCACTCTCTCCTGATGTTTTAGGGCTTTCCAACATGGTACAGGTGTGTCTCCCCTCTTTCACCTGAGATCTGAGCCACATTTCTTCTTCTCTCTTTCTCAGTAAAGCCTGGCTCACAGCAAAATCCTAAGGTACCATGGTGAGCGAGACCTTGGAGATTCAGTGCCTTCAAGTCATGAGGAGAAAAACTGGGGATCCCCCTAGGGAGATTATTTCCCAGCACAGCCCAGCCTATGAGTGATGGAGGCAGAAGTCTGGCCAGGCTATGCCTTTTCTTCTCTAGGGAAATGTCTCCTGTCCAGCCAGCCATACCTCTTGGTTTCAATTGAATTTGGTTTGGCACTTCCAAGGTGGCCAGTGATATAGGAATATAGTTATTAGATAATCCTTAGATGCATGAAAACATATTTAGAACAATGAGGTCAGGTTTCCAATATGGAGGGGGAGATAAGACCAAGTGAGAAGGAAATAGAAGGATGATTGGCCCAAACTTATTGAATCTGATGTTCCTGGATAGTTAACTAGGTGGACAGACCAAATGGATTCTGAGAAAGATATGATATGATCACAGGTAGTTTGCTTTCCCTACCACCAATTCACACCTCCCCAAGGTTCTCACTGAAAAGACCAGAATATTATAAATGGACCTAGGAAATGTGCAGAATCACCAAAGATCCTTCCTGTACAAAAAAATCAAGGGAGCTCAGCAAGATTAAAAGTTGGAAGATAGCAGCCAAGTTGGTCTGCTATAGTGCCTCCTGGGAGATAGCACCCCGAGGTGGAAGTGAGCAGAGAGAGCTGTAGCTCTGTGCCCTCAGATTCTGAGTGGCAACATCATCTCACAGAAGGACATGGAGTTTGCTCCTCCATTCATGAGGGCCAAGCCATTGTGACACAACCACTTGCCAAAAGGTCCCACCTCTTAGTACTTAATCAATTGAGAATTAATCAATAGGAATTTTGGACAAGACACATTCAAAGCTTAACAGTGGGCAATGATCTGATGCATGGAAGGAAACTGGGATTGAAGCCTGGTGTGAAGACCGGACCTAACAGGAAAATGGAAGTAGAAATCAATTTGCCCAAATACTGTGCAAGTGCCCTGCTAGTACAGCCCTGCCTCCTTTACTACTTAGAATTGATTGAGTAAATTAGCACCAGTCAATCTCCAGTTTGAGAGCTAGTAGCAGGACTTGGACGGCAAGCAAGAAGATGTGATGGGAATTAAGGACGATCCACTCACCTGTCGCACTGGGCAAACACCAGGTCATGTGGATCTACTCCAAGAAGAAGTTGTAAAAACCAGCCCAAACCAAAATAAAGTACCAACATCAAGATGCAGATGACAAATAAACTTTTGTCAAATATTTAATAGAGGAAACAGAAGAAATATGGAGAAATAATTGTTTGGCATTGTTAGTTCAAGAAAATGTGAAATCAATGGAAAAGGAGTCAAACATTAAAGGATTAGAGGGTGAAATACTGGACTGAAAGGAAGAGGAAGAAGAGAAAGAGTTCAAGATGAAAGAGGAGCTAGAAGAGAGGGTAAGGAAACTAGAGATGTCACAGCAGAATCGGAAACTCCAGTAGAAAGAGAAAGAGAAATTTGATGCTGCAGAAAATAGGCTCAGTGACGTGAAGGATATTGGAGAAGCTTTTCTGGAATGCTGAGAAAAAGAACGAGAAATAGAGCAATTAAAGGAGGACACGGATTTTCATAGATAAGGAGACAACTTTGTTAAGAGGTCTACCCAATTTATCTATAGATTCAGCACAAACCCGATAGAAATTCCAGCAAGCTATTTTCTATTCAGAAAACAACATGATTCTGAAGTTCACATGGAATGGCAAAAGGCTCTCAGAAGAATCAGCAGAATATTGAAGGAAAAGAACAAAGGCTTTAAAACTTACTCTAAAGCTACAATAATCAAGACAGTGAGGGACTGGTTTAAGAATGGATAGATAGATCAGTGGAACAGAAGAGGCTGCTCAGCTCTAGACCCTCATTGACACAGTCAACTGATCACCAACAAGGAGAAGAGGTCACATAATGGGGCAAAGATGGTCTTTTTAACAAAGAGCACTGGAACAAGTGAGAATCCACCTTTCACAAAAATGAATTCAAAATGGATCACAGACCTAAGTGTAAGATGCACGACTGTGAAACTCCTGGAAGAACACAAGAGAAAAATCTGCATTACCCTGGGATCAGTGATGACTTTTTAAATCCAACACCAAGGACACCAAGAAACACTTGACACACTGGGCTTTGTTAAAATTTAAAACTTCTGCTCTGTGGAAGGTGCTATTGGACAAACGAGAAGACAAGTCCAGTTTGGAGATCATTTATTAAAACGATCTGATAAGGGACTATAATCCAAAATATAAAATTCAACATTTAGAAAACAACCCAATTTGAAAACTGGGCAAAAGACCTCAATAAACACTTCACCAAAGAAGATATACGATGGCGAATAAGCACATGAAAAGCTTCTTCCCACTTCATATCTTCAGAGAAATGCAAATTAAACCACCATGAGATACCAAAAAATCAAATACCCAATTAATAAATGGGAAAATGACCTAAAGAGACACTTCTCAAACAAAGAAATACAAATGGCCAAAAAATACATGAAAAAAATATTCAACATTATTGGCAATTAGAAATGCAGATCAAAATTACACTGAGATTTCATCTCACACCAGTCGGAGTGGTGGTCTTCAATAACACAAATAATAAATGCTGGAGAGGATGTGGAGAAAAAAGAACACTTTTACACTGTTGGTGTGACTATAAATCAGTACAACTGCTATGGAAATCAGCATGGAGGTCCCTCAAAAGGCTGGGCATGGAACCACCGTATGACCCAGTATACCACTTCTTCACATTTACCCTGAAGAATTAAAGGCGTCTTACCACAGTGATACATGCGTACCCATGTTTAGAGCAGCCCAATTCTCAATAGCCAAAGTGTGGCACCAGCCTAGATGTCTATCAATGGATGAATGGATAAAGCCAATGCGGTATGTAAAGCCCCTTTACCCCAGGAATTTTGAGGGATAATGGCAGTAGTAGTGACTTAAATAGACTCTGTCTAAAGAAAGGGAATTAGAACTAATTCAGAGAATGGGTCACCTCTGACAAAGGCTAGTGCCTCCTTTTGGAAGGCTTCTGAACTCCCTTAGGCGCAAATTCTTCCAAGAAGTCTAATTTTGCTTTCTCTCTCCCTCAGCACCTGGCACTGGTTCAGAACAAAATTCTTCTTGTCCCAACATCTGTGTGGAGCCCTTTCCTCCGTCTGGTTGTTTGTGGTCAGAAACTTTAAGGGCGTTCCGGCACCTATCACCACATGCCTGTTCAAGGGCTGGCGGGCCCTGTGCCTTCACAGATGGAGGGGCGTTGGTGGCTTGAGACCATTTGTGCTCCAACTGTCTGACTGACCTATCAAACTTTGTTAGTTTGAGCCCTCCGCCTCAGAAGACAGCACCACTAAGTTAAAGCCACAGCACAAAGACCCCTCTGTCATCACATGACCCTGGTTTCTACCAGGCCCACTGATCTGTTAGGCACAGGAGATGGCACCTAGGGCTTGGGAGACTTCTAAGGGCTTGGGAGAATTCTAAAGGCTCACCAAACATCATAATTTTTCTTACTTTTAAAATCAAAAGAAAAAATATCATAATCATAATGCCTAATAATTTAATTATATTAGTCTTCATACCAACACAGTTGGAAAACACAATATATATGCATGAATGTTTAGGTTTAGGTTTAGAACTATGGAGGAAAATGTCCACAGATATAACAGGGCCTGGGGCACAGGGAAATCAGAAGTGGAACCCGAGTTTCTGGAAGCACACTGCCTTGGCTCAGCTCCTGGGTCAGGGAAGCCCATCAGTCGGTGGATAAGAGTTGTGGAAGCTCAAGGAAATCAGGCAGGGGTTCCCTTGCCCTTCCTGGAAAGAGTCTGACTCCAAAAGATATTGTTTATCTACCAAGGCTGGGCCGTTTTCACCAGGAACTCTCTTAGGCTTACTTGAGTGAGCTGACATAACTCTGCACGACCTCAGTTCTCTGTCTGAGACATCCAGTATCACATGGAGCTTCCCCCATGGGCAGTAAATCAAGCCACTGAGCTTCCTGGGCTCCCCTCCAACCATGAGGTGGATTCTAGTGCCTTCAGCAGCTAACACTGGATTCATCTCTCCTCCAGGCACCAAAAGCAACTGAGAGTTTGGCTTTGTAGTGAAAATGTGCTCCTCGGATGTGTGAGGAGGATGTGCGAGGATAATGCCTAAGGATAATGATTTAATCCAAGCCACATCTGGGTACCGCCCTTAGTTTTTTTTTTTTTTAAATCTGAACAAGCCTCCAAAATTTTATACCTAAAATATGAGCCATTTTCACCAGATAAGCTCTCTTCTCTCTATGCCAATTGGAAGCTCACATGGAAAAGGGCAAAGGAAAGCTAAAAGGAACATGAACCGAAGCCCCAAAGGTAATCATGAGCAACACCAATGAAGGATGACTGTCTTTTACATCTGATAACAAAACTATTCTAAAGGACTACAGTCGTATGCCAATTACAAAAGACTCACCTAAGGTGCAGCAGTCTTAGAAGATGAAGAATCTCAAACACATATGGAAAAAGAAAAAACAAAGAGCAGAAATCACAATTCCAACCAAATAATTGGACTGCACAATGGATTGCTTGATAACGCTGAAGGATACACCTGCTTCTATACTCAAAAACCTTGATGCACCTATCAACATACATCGACGGACTATTTATTTACTTATTTATTTATTTACTTATTTTGGGGTACTGGGGATTGAACTCATGGGCACTTGACCACTGAGTCACATCCCCAGCCCTATTTTGTATTTTATTTAGAGACAGGGCGTCACTGAGTTGCTTAGCGCCTCACTTTTGCTGAGGCTGGCTTTGAACTTGCGATCCTCCTGTCTCAGCCTTCTGAGCCTCTGGGATTACAAGCAGGCATGTGCTGTTGATGGACTTTATACAGCAAAATTTGCTAAATGTGCAAGGAGAAATTGACAAGCATGGTATGTTGGGAGATTTAACACACGCACCTTATGGTTTGACCGATCAAATAATGACAAAAGCCAGAGAACAGGGCATTTGCATAAGACAGTAAATAAAGGAGGATTCAGATGCTTCTAAGCCTCATACCAGCAAATGGTATGCACCTCCTTTTTAAGTATTTATTACACATTAAAAATGATCGCATCTTACACCACCAAAAAATGTCTCAAAATAAAATCCTCAAAGTCAGAACTGTGCAAACCCTAGTTCTCTGACCACAGTGTAATGAAACTAAATATGAATAACAAGGGCTGAAACAAAAAATCTCCAACTGCTTAGGGATTTATGTTCCTCTCCTGAACAACTCTTGTCATAAAGAGGAAATTAATTCTGTAATTACAGACTTTTAAGGAAATGATAATGAGAAAGTCAATATATTCAACTTTATTTATACCATATGATCACTATTATGCAAACAATATCATGGCAGAAGGAGGGAAATAAAACATCTAACCTTTGCAATGCTTGTCTCAGGGTAGATTTGAGTGACTTTTAGGAGCTGGGGACCTTACCCTGTGTCTTCCATTTACAGTCCCAAAACCTACGGAGTAGGAATTAATTCCCACTTTCACAGATAAGACAAAATGAAGATAAGAATGGGTGATGTTTTGTCATCTTTAATGACAGCCATTAAGAGCCAGACCAGGTCTGATGCTTCACACTCCAGCTTTCTTTCTCTAGCTCTCCTCTCTAGACTGAGGCCCTAGTTCTCTCCAAGTAACATTAGGTTCTACAAATTGTTTCCAAGGGCTCCTTCTACTTCCACTCTTCTGGGATTCCAAGAAATGAATGAGGAAACAACACAATTACAGTTTGCTTCGATCCTCAGTGGTGAGCTGGGCTCTGGGAGAGCTCAGCTGTTGGTCTACCTGGAGGGGAATGTGAATCATCACTGGGCACCACTGGTAGGTGTCAGCACTGGGCATACAACAGGAGGGTGTCAGGGATCAGAGAGCTCCTAGGGAGGAGCTGGCATACCATCCCAATAATTTAGCAAAGCTGGCACTGTGGGAACAGCCATACTGGAGTCTCAGAGGGTTGGAGGAAGCAGGACAAAAGCTGGCCTTTGAAGACTAGATTGGTACAGAGAGGAAAAGGTATGTCACTACTGCATGAGTGACATGGACAAAGTCTTGGGGGCTGAGATGAGTGTATGCTGGCTGTATTCTTGACCCTGGGCTGAGTCAAGGTTGGGTGGGCTTTCAGCTGTTCTTTGGCTTCCCTTATTTCTGGGGAAGGCTGTACTCTCACCAACCCAGGGGCTTGGCTCACTTTCTCAAAGACTCCTGCAAAGAATAGGGTGCTCCTAACATTCCCATATGCTCTCCTTGCCCACCTCTTCACCACCCTTCATGACCCATAGTAATTTAGACATTGGGGGTGTTCAAGACACACTTCTGAGAAATGAAATTTGTGGTGACACACTTGATGGAATTGAAAGATTCAAAACATCTGGTGACCATGCTAGTAGCTAAGGGTGGAGTTGAGTGGGTGCCTTGGAACCAGAGCCCAGCTCCTTGGGACCACTGGACAGCCAGGACTCCTATTGTGGAGGCTGAGGCCACCCACTGCCTGGCATGTCTTCTCAGCTGCTTTTTAGGAACCAAGTCAGCCCCCTGCTTTCCCTGTCAGCTGACTGTGTCCCAAGGGAAGAGACTAGGTTTCTGCTGTCTGGACTCTGAGGAGGCATGTAGAGAGTACACACTCTATTCTCCCACATTCTTTGGCAAGATTTCACCATGACATTTTGGAGAAAAGGACTTAGCATTGCAGCTCACAGACCAGGAAGGCTGGAACATTAGCTTCATGGAATGTTAGAGATCCTCTGGCCCAACAGTTCCCAACCACCAGTCCACAGACAGGCAGAAGGCCAGGGCACATTTTTACTGGTCTGCACAAATTTTCCTCCCCCATGTTTCTTACCTCCTAAATGGTATAAACTGAAACACATCCAAGTGGCTTCCAGCCTCCATGGACAGATCCAGGCAGACTGACTGGGACTGCTGCAGGGCTGGGCAATTGTGCAGCGTTGCTGCCTTGGTTCTGAGTCCAAATCCTGTCTTCGTTCAGCACGTAAGGAGCCGATGGATGCAATCCATCCTCCTGTCTTGCCTACAGTTCCTAGGGCAAGTCAAGGTTTGTCACCTCTAAGGCTGCTTGAACAATTTCCTTTGCCTGATGTAGCCTTTCTCCCGGTCTTCCGGCAAACTCCTACTCACCGGATACCATCTCTCTTGGGGATCATTTCTTGAACAGCCTTCCTTCTCTGAGGTTCAAGTTGCAATCCTGTTCCATGTTTCCCCAGGACCCCACACCCATCTCATTGCACACACACTCACTCATTCTCTCTCTCAGCCTCTGATTATGTGGGTCTATTCTGTCTGCCCCTCCAGACTACGAACTCCTCAGAGGAGGCAACACGGACTCTTCCATAACTGTGTTCTCTGGGCCTGGCATAGTACCTGGCATCTGATAGGTGCTCAGTCTTTGTTCATCGGACAAATGTGTAAATGGATGGATGGATGGACGGTTGAATGGATGGTTGAAAGGGGGTCAGGACCTTACTATTTAAGCTCCAACGGGATGGGAATGGGAACAAGCATTTCTGGCTAAGACCTTCTCAGGATGGTGTATCTATTTTCTCTTTCTCTACCTAATGCTTGGTGAAAAGTATATTCTGTAATCAAGTTGAAATATTTGAGGACCAGATTCTTGTCACTCTCCTCCCTTTTCTCTTCTTCTAGAGCCAAGGAGAGAACTCAGGATCTACTCCTTAGTCTCTTGGGTTCCAGAAAAGATTGTGATCTTTAAGTGATAGTGACCTTGATGTCCAGATTATAGTGCATGTGTGTGTGTGAGTGTGTGTGTGTGTGTGTGTGTGTGTGTGTGTGTGTGTGTGTGTGTGCATGAGCAAGAGGCGAGGAACACGGGCCTAAAATTTTCTACCACCAGTGGTAGAAAGAATACTAAGTATTTGCTTAATGAACTAAATGAATTTACAAAAGAGAGTATTAGATTAATTCAACCAAAGGTATAAATGACTAAGAAGGTCATTATTTTCCCCCCCAAAAAATACTCTTATTTATGATGAAAATGTTCAATATCCTAGAAAGGGAGGGGAACATCTTCAACCAGAGAAGTTGAGGGAGCAATGGAGATGCTCTAAGATTGGATTGTGATGATGACTGTACCACTCTGTGAAGTTACGTAGTCACTGATGAGATTGACATGATGAGTGGATTTTGTGGCATGTAAATTGTGCCCCAGTAAAGTGTACCACACCAAGAGGACGATGCTGGTCATCCAACTGCATCCTCCACTGGAGCAATTTCCACCATTGCTCAGACTTGGGGAGAGATGGGGCAGTCACTGTCGAGAGGCTGATGTCTGCCTGACCCCTTAGCCAAAGGCTAGAGCACTTCACTGAAAAGGTCTTGTCATTCTCCAGTGGTTCTTCCTCATCTCAGGCAAGACCTAGGACATCCTGTTCTCTTCCCTGTGGCAGCTACACCAGGGGATCCCACACTTGGGAATAAAGATAGGTATTAAAAGCTCGTTCCCAAAGAGTCAAAGTCTTATAAGGACAATGGAGTAGTTTCATCATAACCATGACACATTTTAGAGGATAATGTGTTCGTCAATGGAGAAAAGAACAGGTGCTTTGACATTTAGAAAGAGTAGAACCCTTTTCAGAGCAGGGAGAGGACAGTGAAGTGTCAGAGGCCCTGAGGGTGGGGTGGGCAGTCCAGGAGGGAGGAAGTGGCCAGGAAGAGTGGTGGGAAGCCCAGAGGGTTGGACATGCAGAAGTCTCCAATCTCCTCTTCTGAGCCCCGTTCTGTGGGTCCTGTCCACTCACATTTATGTTCTCTGCTTCCTCAAGGGACACAGGTACCTCTGAGCACTTGGGACATCCCTGATGGACAGTGATTCCTACTCAAGAAGGGGCAGGGCAGAGGCTGACCCAATCTCAGGCCAAGACAAGTTCTTAGATGTTGTCACTGGGGAGATGTGACCAGGCTCCCTCTGACTTGACAAGCTCCCTGTGGTGGCCCAGGCCTAGCCCTCAGCCAAGGCGGCTAATACTTGCCTCCTTCTTCCTTCAGTTCTCTGTCTTCCTGGACTTGGTTCCATCTCATTTTATTTTTTTCCGTTATCCCTTGCCCCCACCCCTGTTCTCATTTCCTCTTTCCACAGTGCAAGGGAATTTCGGCTGGAACAGCCCACAGTGTGTGGTGGGCCTGGGGGGCCATCCAGAGGTCGCTGGAGCCTGGAGCGCCCCAGGCGGGGGCTGAGCAATGTGTCACTGCCAGGGCTTGGCAGGGGTTGCAACCCTGGGGGGTTGGGAGCAAAGAGTGCCTGGGAGGTAGGAGGTAGAGGGCAGCCTGAGGCCTGGAGCCCGCCAGAGGAGAAGACCTGAGACGGGGGTAGGGAGGCCATTTGCTTTTGGAAGGGAGATTCCTGTAGGCCATTTCCCATCCAAACTCCCAGGGTCTTTGGTGGGTTTTCCTGGCTCTTAGTGGTACCACCCCCGCTAAGAATTCTCTTTTCTTTCTTTCTTTCTTTCTTTCTTTCTTTCTTCTTTTTTTTCTCACTAAATTAAATAATAAAGGAACTGTGTCTATCTCTATTTCCATGTAGCCAAGTCTGAACCTCGCTGATCCTGGAAGCCAACCAGGTACGTGGAAAGAGGAAAACGTAAGAGCCAAAGAAAACGAAGCAATGCCTGGAAGGCCAGATGGAGGCCGTAGGCAGGGGTCTGCAGGAGGCCCTGGATGAGGGGCCGCGGAAGGGGTCTGTCTGGCTTCAGAGCAGTGGGGAAAGCTGGTTGGGGGAAGGTCCCCACAGTGGCCCACAGGGGCTCAGAACCAGAACACTGGCAGCCAGAGCATGGGTGACCCTTCTCAACAGAGCTTCCTAAGGCTTCTCGAGATCCCATGGACAGCGGGAGGTGTTCAGGCTTGGTGGAGGGCAGGAGGGAGAGGTGTTGGGTGCTGGTGGGACAAGAGATCTCCTCTTGAGACTGCTCCCAGTCTGCTCCCCTCCCTCTGCCCACTCCAGCCCAGAGCTCCCTTCTTCTGCCTCCCTGACTCCCATATACTTATGCCTGGCAGGGTCTCCCCCTGAGTAGCACTGAGCCTGGACCCCAAGCAGGAAAATATGGTAATAGATGTGGGAGGAAGGAGCTGGACTTTTCCTGAAAAGTAGACATACACGCGACTTTGCTCCCTTAGCAGGTACTCTTATCTACCCCCACTGTTTCTGGCCTGGCTGGGAACCCCAAGACACCACAAAGGCAAAGTCCCCTAACCACATGCTGTGTGTACCCCAGGTCCCCTCAGACCCATCTCCCATATCACAGCCAGGGGTATCTCCCTCCATCAAATACCATGCCCC